>NC_090300.1:0-617115 GCF_039906515.1 Pseudorca crassidens | reverse complement strand
TCCATTTCGTTGAGCAAGGAGTAGCTCTTGTCTATTCCATATTTGGCTTAAGGAACTTTATCTGTGCTCATTTCAATCTCTGGTTTTATGCAGCACCCCAACTCACCTTTCCCCTTAAGCAAGCATAAGTTGGTTTTCTAAATTTGAGACCCTGTTCTCTTTTGGAATTCAGTTCCTGTGTAGCCAAGTTTACATTCTGTGTATTAGTGATATCTTATGATGTTTCTTTTTCTGTGTGACTTATTTCAGTTAGAATCATCGTACCTGAATCCACTCATTATGCTGCTACGGGCCTGATGACATAGATTTCATTGTTGAGTGATACTGCATTGTACGTAAGTACCACAACTTCTTTATCCATTTTTCACTTTCTGTGATATTGAACTTGTACGGTAAATGAGGTTCTTGTAAACAGAGGCGTCCCAAACTTTGGGGTGGCTGTGTCTTTTTGATTTTAATTTCCCTAAGCTATAGGACCATAAGTGGAAGTGCCCTAGGCTCTGTTGCTTTGTTTTTTAGATGTTTCAGGAAACACCATACACTTCTCCCGAGTGGCTGTTGGCAATTTACGTCCCTCCCATCAGCATAAAAAGGCTCCCAGTTCTCCATGGCCTGTCCTGCCTTTCTGGATTTTACACTTTTTTCAGATGGCCCTTTTGACCGGGGGGAAGTGAGACTTCATTGTAGTGCAGATTTCCTTTGCAAGCTTGCTTGGTTGGCCAAAAAGGGCGTATGCGTTTTTTCCTGAATATATTCAGGAAAAAACGCATACGCCCTTTTTGGCCAAGTGCATCATTGTGGACGTTCTGCCTCTTTTCCTATGCTTTCAATGCAATTCCAGTCTACCTCCTGAAATCGGTTTCCTGCAATTCTGCCCCGCTTTCAAGTCCTCTTGGCAGCCTTACTTCAGTATATTTTTGGACGATAGCTGTCATTTATAACTCTGCAGGTTTGTGAATTACAGTGCCCCTGAGCTCCTTTCTTCAACTCGCTTTCTTTTGGGCTGGCCGCAACACCGCAGGATGGCTTCAGGCCCTAATCTGGTTCCGGCACGGCAAGCTGAGCCTTTGGTTAATTCCTCTTCCTGGTGGGAAATGAGAGTTAAATTTGCCCGTCCAGACACCTCCAGCTAGTCTCTCATTGGTTCTCGCTATTCCTGTTCATCTTCCACAGAAATTGCAAACTGGGCCAAACAGGAGGTTAAAGGGACTGACTCTCCAAGTCGGGAGGGTGTTAGTAAAGCGTCTGGAATGTTGCACCCGAGTACCAGGGTACGAAAACTGAGACATATTTGAACACGTTTCCCGATCACATGGTTGATCATACTCTAGTTTCCACATGCATGTTTTAGCTGAAGGTAGAATACCTTAAACCTGGGTAGTTGAAACCCGTGGAATGGGTACCATGCAATATGACTTCAAAGGGTCTTCATTTGCTCACCGAACCTCTCCAATCCTATCACTGCTGCGTTTATGCCCCTGTACACATGCTTGATTCTCTTTCGGAGACATAGCAATCCATAGGTTTTAAGATACTTACTAGTCAGGTACATTCTTAGGCGTTTAATATGCGGTGTTAAGTCCATTTCGTTGAGCAAGGAATAGCTCTTGTCTATTCCATATTTGGCTTAAGGAACTTTATCTGTGCTCATTTCAATCTCTGGTTTTATGCAGCACCCCAACTCACCTTTCCCCTTAAGCAAGCATAAGTTGGTTTTCTAAATTTGAGACCCTGTTCTGTTCTGTAATTCAGTTCCTGTGTAGCCAAGTTTACATTCCGTGTATTACTGATATCTTATGATGTTTCTTTTTCTGTGTGACTTATATCAGTTAGAATCATCATACCTGAATCCACTCATTGTGCTGCTAAGGGCCTGATGACATAGATTTCATTGCTGAGTGATATTGCTTTGTAAGTAAATACCACAACTTCTTTATCCATTTTTCACTTTCTGCGATGTTGAACTTGTACTGTAAACGAGGTTCTTGTAAACAGAGGCGTCCCAAACTTTGGGGTGGCTGTGTCTTTTTGATTTTAATTTCCCTAAGCTATAGGACCATAAGTGGAAGTGCCCTAGGCTCTGTTGCTTTGTTTTTTAGATGTTTCAGGAAACACCATACACTTCTCCCGAGTGTCTGTTGGCAATTTACATCCCGCCCATCAGCATAACAAGGCTCCCAGTTCTCCATGGCCTGTCCTGCCTTTCTGTATTTTACACTTTTTTCAGATGGCCCTTTTGACTGGGGGGAAGTGAGACTTCATTGTAGTGCAGATTTCCTTTGCAAGCTTGCTTGGTTGGCCAAAAAGGGCGTATGCGTTTTTTCCTGAATATATTCAGGAAAAAACGCATACGCCCTTTTTGGCCAAGTGCATCATTGTGGACGTTCTGCCTCTTTTCCTATGCTTTCAATGCAATTCCAGTCTACCTCCTGATATCGGTTTCCTGCAATTCTGCACCGCTTTCAAGTCCTCTTGGCAGCCTTACTTCAGTATATTTTTGGACGATAGCTGTCATTTATAACTCTTCAGGTTTGTGAATTACAGTGCCCCTGAGCTCCTTTCTTCAACTCGCTTTCTTTTGAGCTGGCCGCAACACCGCAGGATGGCTTCAGGCCCTAATCTGGTTCCGGCACGGCACGCTGAGCCTTTGGTTAATTCCTCTTCCTGGTGGGAAATGAGAGTTAAATTTGCCCGTCCAGACACCTCCAGCTAGTCTCTCATTGGTTCTCGCTATTCCTGTTCATCTTCCGCAGAAATTGCAAACTGGGCCAAACAGGAGGTTAAAGGGACTGACTCTCCAAGTCGGTAGGGTGTTAGTAAAGCATCTGGAATTTTGCACCCGAGTACCAGGGGAGGAAAACTGAGACATATTTGAACACGTTTCCCGATCACATGGTTGATCATACTCTAGTTTCCACATGCATGTTTTAGCTGAATGTAGAATACCTTAAACCTGGGTAGTTGAAACCCGTGGAATGGGTACCATGCAATATGACTTCAAAGGGTCTTCATTTGCTCACCGAACCTCTCCAATCCTATCACTGCTGCGTTTATGCCCCTGTACACATGCTTGATTCTCTTTCGGAGACATAGCAATCCATAGGTTTTAAGATACTTACTAGTCAGGTACATTCTTAGGCGTTTAATATGCGGTGTTAAGTCCATTTCGTTGAGCAAGGAATAGCTCTTGTCTATTCCATATTTGGCTTAAGGAACTTTATCTGTGCTCATTTCAATCTCTGGTTTTATGCAGCACCCCAACTCACCTTTACCCTTAAGCAAGCATAAGTTGGTTTTCTAAATTTGAGACCCTGTTCTGTTCTGTAATTCAGTTCCTGTGTAGCCAAGTTTACATTCCGTGTATTACTGATATCTTATGATGTTTCTTTTTCTGTGTGACTTATATCAGTTAGAATCATCATACCTGAATCCACTCATTGTGCTGCTAAGGGCCTGATGACATAGATTTCATTGCTGAGTGATATTGCTTTGTAAGTAAATACCACAACTTCTTTATCCATTTTTCACTTTCTGCGATGTTGAACTTGTACTGTAAACGAGGTTCTTGTAAACAGAGGCGTCCCAAACTTTGGGGTGGCTGTGTCTTTTTGATTTTAATTTCCCTAAGCTATAGGACCATAAGTGGAAGTGCCCTAGGCTCTGTTGCTTTGTTTTTTAGATGTTTCAGGAAACACCATACACTTCTCCCGAGTGTCTGTTGGCAATTTACATCCCGCCCATCAGCATAACAAGGCTCCCAGTTCTCCATGGCCTGTCCTGCCTTTCTGGATTTTACACTTTTTTCAGATGGCCCTTTTGACTGGGGGGAAGTGAGACTTCATTGTAGTGCAGATTTCCTTTGCAAGCTTGCTTGGTTGGCCAAAAAGGGCGTATGCGTTTTTTCCTGAATATATTCAGGAAAAAACGCATACGCCCTTTTTGGCCAAGTGCATCATTGTGGACGTTCTGCCTCTTTTCCTATGCTTTCAATGCAATTCCAGTCTACCTCCTGATATCGGTTTCCTGCAATTCTGCACCGCTTTCAAGTCCTCTTGGCAGCCTTACTTCAGTATATTTTTGGACGATAGCTGTCATTTATAACTCTTCAGGTTTGTGAATTACAGTGCCCCTGAGCTCCTTTCTTCAACTCGCTTTCTTTTGAGCTGGCCGCAACACCGCAGGATGGCTTCAGGCCCTAATCTGGTTCCGGCACGGCACGCTGAGCCTTTGGTTAATTCCTCTTCCTGGTGGGAAATGAGAGTTAAATTTGCCCGTCCAGACACCTCCAGCTAGTCTCTCATTGGTTCTCGCTATTCCTGTTCATCTTCCGCAGAAATTGCAAACTGGGCCAAACAGGAGGTTAAAGGGACTGACTCTCCAAGTCGGTAGGGTGTTAGTAAAGCATCTGGAATTTTGCACCCGAGTACCAGGGGAGGAAAACTGAGACATATTTGAACACATCTCCCGTTCACACGGTTGATCATACTCTGGGTTCCACATGCATGTTTTAGCTGAAGGAAGAATACCTTAAACCTGGAGAGTTGAGACCCGTGTAATGGGTACCATGCAATATGACTTCAAAGGGTCTTCATTTGCTCACCGAACTTCTCCAATCCTATCACTGCTGCGTTTATCCCCCTGTACAGACGCTTGATTCTCTTTTGGAGACATAGCAATCCATAGGTTTTAAGATACTTACTAGTCAGGTACATTCTTAGGCATTTAATATGGGGTGTTGAGTCCATTTCGTTGAGCAAGGAGTAGCTCTTGTCTATTCCATATTTGGCTTAAGTAAGTTTATCTGTGCTCATTTCAATCTCTGGTTTTATGCAGCACCCCAACTCACCTTTCCCCTTAAGCAAGCATAAGTTGGTTTTCTAAATTTGAGACCCTGTTCTGTTTTGGAATTCAGTTCCTGTGTAGCCAAGTTTACATTCTGTGTATTAGTGATATCTTATGATGTTTCTTTTTCTGTGTGACTTATTTCAGTTAGAATCATCGTACCTGAATCCACTCATTATGCTGCTACGGGCCTGATGACATAGATTTCATTGTTGAGTGATACTGCATTGTACGTAAGTACCACAACTTCTTTATCCATTTTTCACTTTCTGTGATATTGAACTTGTACGGTAAATGAGGTTCTTGTAAACAGAGGCGTCCCAAACTTTGGGGTGGCTGTGTCTTTTTGATTTTAATTTCCCTAAGCTATAGGACCATAAGTGGAAGTGCCCTAGGCTCTGTTGCTTTGTTTTTTAGATGTTTCAGGAAACACCATACACTTCTCCCGAGTGGCTGTTGGCAATTTACATCCCGCCCATCAGCATAACAAGGCTCCCAGTTCTCCATGGCCTGTCCTGCCTTTCTGGATTTTACACTTTTTTCAGATGGCCCTTTTGACCGGGGGGAAGTGAGACTTCATTGTAGTGCAGATTTCCTTTGCAAGCTTGCTTGGTTGGCCAAAAAGGGCGTATGCGTTTTTTCCTGAATATATTCAGGAAAAAACGCATACGCCCTTTTTGGCCAAGTGCATCATTGTGGACGTTCTGCCTCTTTTCCTATGCTTTCAATGCAATTCCAGTCTACCTCCTGAAATCGGTTTCCTGCAATTCTGCCCCGCTTTCAAGTCCTCTTGGCAGCCTTACTTCAGTATATTTTTGGACGATAGCTGTCATTTATAACTCTGCAGGTTTGTGAATTACAGTGCCCCTGAGCTCCTTTCTTCAACTCGCTTTCTTTTGAGCTGGCCGCAACACCGCAGGATGGCTTCAGGCCCTAATCTGGTTCCGGCACGGCAAGCTGAGCCTTTGGTTAATTCCTCTTCCTGGTGGGAAATGAGAGTTAAATTTGCCCGTCCAGACACCTCCAGCTAGTCTCTCATTGGTTCTCGCTATTCCTGTTCATCTTCCACAGAAATTGCAAACTGGGCCAAACAGGAGGTTAAAGGGACTGACTCTCCAAGTCGGGAGGGTGTTAGTAAAGCATCTGGAATGTTGCACCCGAGTACCAGGGTACGAAAACTGAGACATATTTGAACACGTTTCCCGATCACATGGTTCATCATACTCTAGTTTCCACATGCATGTTTTAGCTGAAGGTAGAATACCTTAAACCTGGGTAGTTGAAACCCGTGGAATGGGTACCATGCAATATGACTTCAAAGGGTCTTCATTTGCTCACCGAACCTCTCCAATCCTATCACTGCTGCATTTATGCCCCTGTACACATGCTTGATTCTCTTTCGGAGACATAGCAATCCATAGGTTTTAAGATACTTACTAGTCAGGTACATTCTTAGGCGTTTAATATGCGGTGTTGAGTCCATTTCGTTGAGCAAGGAGTAGCTCTTGTCTATTCCATATTTGGCTTAAGGAACTTTATCTGTGCTCATTTCAATCTCTGGTTTTATGCAGCACCCCAACTCACCTTTACCCTTAAGCAAGCATAAGTTGGTTTTCTAAATTTGAGACCCTGTTCTGTTCTGTAATTCAGTTCCTGTGTAGCCAAGTTTACATTCCGTGTATTACTGATATCTTATGATGTTTCTTTTTCTGTGTGACTTATATCAGTTAGAATCATCATACCTGAATCCACTCATCGTGCTGCTAAGGGCCTGATGACATAGATTTCATTGCTGAGTGATATTGCTTTGTAAGTAAATACCACAACTTCTTTATCCATTTTTCACTTTCTGCGATGTTGAACTTGTACTGTAAACGAGGTTCTTGTAAACAGAGGCGTCCCAAACTTTGGGGTGGCTGTGTCTTTTTGATTTTAATTTCCCTAAGCTATAGGACCATAAGTGGAAGTGCCCTAGGCTCTGTTGCTTTGTTTTTTAGATGTTTCAGGAAACACCATACACTTCTCCCGAGTGGCTGTTGGCAATTTACATGCCGCCCATCAGCATAACAAGGCTCCCAGTTCTCCATGGCCTGTCCTGCCTTTCTGGATTTTACACTTTTTTCAGATGGCCCTTTTGACCGGGGGGAAGTGAGACTTCATTGTAGTGCAGATTTCCTTTGCAAGCTTGCTTGGTTGGCCAAAAAGGGCGTATGCGTTTTTTCCTGAATATATTCAGGAAAAAACGCATACGCCCTTTTTGGCCAAGTGCATCATTGTGGACGTTCTGCCTCTTTTCCTATGCTTTCAATGCAATTCCAGTCTACCTCCTGAAATCGGTTTCCTGCAATTCTGCCCCGCTTTCAAGTCCTCTTGGCAGCCTTACTTCAGTATATTTTTGGACGATAGCTGTCATTTATAACTCTTCAGGTTTGTGAATTACAGTGCCCCTGAGCTCCTTTCTTCAACTCGCTTTCTTTTGAGCTGGCCGCAACACCGCAGGATGGCTTCAGGCCCTAATCTGGTTCCGGCACGGCACGCTGAGCCTTTGGTTAATTCCTCTTCCTGGTGGGAAATGAGAGTTAAATTTGCCCGTCCAGACACCTCCAGCTAGTCTCTCATTGGTTCTCGCTATTCCTGTTCATCTTCCGCAGAAATTGCAAACTGGGCCAAACAGGAGGTTAAAGGGACTGACTCTCCAAGTCGGTAGGGTGTTAGTAAAGCATCTGGAATTTTGCACCCGAGTACCAGGGGAGGAAAACTGAGACATATTTGAACACGTTTCCCGATCACATGGTTGATCATACTCTAGTTTCCACATGCATGTTTTAGCTGAATGTAGAATACCTTAAACCTGGGTAGTTGAAACCCGTGGAATGGGTACCATGCAATATGACTTCAAAGGGTCTTCATTTGCTCACCGAACCTCTCCAATCCTATCACTGCTGCGTTTATGCCCCTGTACACATGCTTGATTCTCTTTCGGAGACATAGCAATCCATAGGTTTTAAGATACTTACTAGTCAGGTACATTCTTAGGCGTTTAATATGCGGTGTTAAGTCCATTTCGTTGAGCAAGGAATAGCTCTTGTCTATTCCATATTTGGCTTAAGGAACTTTATCTGTGCTCATTTCAATCTCTGGTTTTATGCAGCACCCCAACTCACCTTTACCCTTAAGCAAGCATAAGTTGGTTTTCTAAATTTGAGACCCTGTTCTGTTCTGTAATTCAGTTCCTGTGTAGCCAAGTTTACATTCCGTGTATTACTGATATCTTATGATGTTTCTTTTTCTGTGTGACTTATATCAGTTAGAATCATCATACCTGAATCCACTCATTGTGCTGCTAAGGGCCTGATGACATAGATTTCATTGCTGAGTGATATTGCTTTGTAAGTAAATACCACAACTTCTTTATCCATTTTTCACTTTCTGCGATGTTGAACTTGTACTGTAAACGAGGTTCTTGTAAACAGAGGCGTCCCAAACTTTGGGGTGGCTGTGTCTTTTTGATTTTAATTTCCCTAAGCTATAGGACCATAAGTGGAAGTGCCCTAGGCTCTGTTGCTTTGTTTTTTAGATGTTTCAGGAAACACCATACACTTCTCCCGAGTGTCTGTTGGCAATTTACATCCCGCCCATCAGCATAACAAGGCTCCCAGTTCTCCATGGCCTGTCCTGCCTTTCTGGATTTTACACTTTTTTCAGATGGCCCTTTTGACTGGGGGGAAGTGAGACTTCATTGTAGTGCAGATTTCCTTTGCAAGCTTGCTTGGTTGGCCAAAAAGGGCGTATGCGTTTTTTCCTGAATATATTCAGGAAAAAACGCATACGCCCTTTTTGGCCAAGTGCATCATTGTGGACGTTCTGCCTCTTTTCCTATGCTTTCAATGCAATTCCAGTCTACCTCCTGATATCGGTTTCCTGCAATTCTGCACCGCTTTCAAGTCCTCTTGGCAGCCTTACTTCAGTATATTTTTGGACGATAGCTGTCATTTATAACTCTTCAGGTTTGTGAATTACAGTGCCCCTGAGCTCCTTTCTTCAACTCGCTTTCTTTTGAGCTGGCCGCAACACCGCAGGATGGCTTCAGGCCCTAATCTGGTTCCGGCACGGCACGCTGAGCCTTTGGTTAATTCCTCTTCCTGGTGGGAAATGAGAGTTAAATTTGCCCGTCCAGACACCTCCAGCTAGTCTCTCATTGGTTCTCGCTATTCCTGTTCATCTTCCGCAGAAATTGCAAACTGGGCCAAACAGGAGGTTAAAGGGACTGACTCTCCAAGTCGGTAGGGTGTTAGTAAAGCATCTGGAATTTTGCACCCGAGTACCAGGGGAGGAAAACTGAGACATATTTGAACACATCTCCCGTTCACACGGTTGATCATACTCTGGGTTCCACATGCATGTTTTAGCTGAAGGAAGAATACCTTAAACCTGGAGAGTTGAGACCCGTGTAATGGGTACCATGCAATATGACTTCAAAGGGTCTTCATTTGCTCACCGAACTTCTCCAATCCTATCACTGCTGCGTTTATCCCCCTGTACAGACGCTTGATTCTCTTTTGGAGACATAGCAATCCATAGGTTTTAAGATACTTACTAGTCAGGTACATTCTTAGGCATTTAATATGGGGTGTTGAGTCCATTTCGTTGAGCAAGGAGTAGCTCTTGTCTATTCCATATTTGGCTTAAGGAACTTTATCTGTGCTCATTTCAATCTCTGGTTTTATGCAGCACCCCAACTCACCTTTCCCCTTAAGCAAGCATAAGTTGGTTTTCTAAATTTGAGACCCTGTTCTGTTTTGGAATTCAGTTCCTGTGTAGCCAAGTTTACATTCTGTGTATTAGTGATATCTTATGATGTTTCTTTTTCTGTGTGACTTATTTCAGTTAGAATCATCGTACCTGAATCCACTCATTATGCTGCTACGGGCCTGATGACATAGATTTCATTGTTGAGTGATACTGCATTGTATGTAAGTACCACAACTTCTTTATCCATTTTTCACTTTCTGTGATATTGAACTTGTACGGTAAATGAGGTTCTTGTAAACAGAGGCGTCCCAAACTTTGGGGTGGCTGTGTCTTTTTGATTTTAATTTCCCTAAGCTATAGGACCATAAGTGGAAGTGCCCTAGGCTCTGTTGCTTTGTTTTTTAGATGTTTCAGGAAACACCATACACTTCTCCCGAGTGGCTGTTGGCAATTTACATCCCACCCATGAGCATAACAAGGCTCCCAGTTCTCCATGGTCTGTCCTGCCTTTCTGGGTTTTACACTTTTTTCAGATGGCCCTTTTGACCGGGGGGAAGTGAGACTTCATTGTAGTGCAGATTTCCTTTGCAAGCTTGCTTGGTTGGCCAAAAAGGGCGTATGCGTTTTTTCCTGAATATATTCAGGAAAAAACGCATACGCCCTTTTTGGCCAAGTGCATCATTGTGGACGTTCTGCCTCTTTTCCTATGCTTTCAATGCAATTCCAGTCTACCTCCTGAAATCGGTTTCCTGCAATTCTGCCCCGCTTTCAAGTCCTCTTGGCAGCCTTACTTCAGTATATTTTTGGACGATAGCTGTCATTTATAACTCTGCAGGTTTGTGAATTACAGTGCCCCTGAGCTCCTTTCTTCAACTCGCTTTCTTTTGAGCTGGCCGCAACACCGCAGGATGGCTTCAGGCCGTAATCTGGTTCCGGCACGGCAAGCTGAGCCTTTGGTTAATTCCTCTTCCTGGTGGGAAATGAGAGTTAAATTTGCCCGTCCAGACACCTCCAGCTAGTCTCTCATTGGTTCTCGCTATTCCTGTTCATCTTCCACAGAAATTGCAAACTGGGCCAAACAGGAGGTTAAAGGGACTGACTCTCCAAGTCGGGAGGGTGTTAGTAAAGCGTCTGGAATGTTGCACCCGAGTACCAGGGTACGAAAACTGAGACATATTTGAACACGTTTCCCGATCACATGGTTGATCATACTCTAGTTTCCACATGCATGTTTTAGCTGAAGGTAGAATACCTTAAACCTGGGTAGTTGAAACCCGTGGAATGGGTACCATGCAATATGACTTCAAAGGGTCTTCATTTGCTCACCGAACCTCTCCAATCCTATCACTGCTGCGTTTATGCCCCTGTACACATGCTTGATTCTCTTTCGGAGACATAGCAATCCATAGGTTTTAAGATACTTACTAGTCAGGTACATTCTTAGGCGTTTAATATGCGGTGTTGAGTCCATTTCGTTGAGCAAGGAGTAGCTCTTGTCTATTCCATATTTGGCTTAAGGAACTTTATCTGTGCTCATTTCAATCTCTGGTTTTATGCAGCACCCCAACTCACCTTTACCCTTAAGCAAGCATAAGTTGGTTTTCTAAATTTGAGACCCTGTTCTGTTCTGTAATTCAGTTCCTGTGTAGCCAAGTTTACATTCCGTGTATTACTGATATCTTATGATGTTTCTTTTTCTGTGTGACTTATATCAGTTAGAATCATCATACCTGAATCCACTCATTGTGCTGCTAAGGGCCTGATGACATAGATTTCATTGCTGAGTGATATTGCTTTGTAAGTAAATACCACAACTTCTTTATCCATTTTTCACTTTCTGCGATGTTGAACTTGTACTGTAAACGAGGTTCTTGTAAACAGAGGCGTCCCAAACTTTGGGGTGGCTGTGTCTTTTTGATTTTAATTTCCCTAAGCTATAGGACCATAAGTGGAAGTGCCCTAGGCTCTGTTGCTTTGTTTTTTAGATGTTTCAGGAAACACCATACACTTCTCCCGAGTGTCTGTTGGCAATTTACATCCCGCCCATCAGCATAACAAGGCTCCCAGTTCTCCATGGCCTGTCCTGCCTTTCTGGATTTTACACTTTTTTCAGATGGCCCTTTTGACCGGGGGTAAGTGAGACTTCATTGTAGTGCAGATTTCCTTTGCAAGTTTGCTTGGTTGGCCAAAAAGGGCGTATGCGTTTTTTCCTGAATATATTCAGGAAAAAACGCATACGCCCTTTATGGCCAAGTGCATCATTGTGGACGTTCTGCCTCTTTTCCTATGCTTTCAATGCAATTCCAGTCTACCTCCTGAAATCGGTTTCCTGCAATTCTGCCCCGCTTTCAAGTCCTCTTGGCAGCCTTACTTCAGTATATTTTTGGACGATAGCTGTCATTTATAACTCTGCAGGTTTGTGAATTACAGTGCCCCTGAGCTCCTTTCTTCAACTCGCTTTCTTTTGAGCTGGCCGCAACACCGCAGGATGGCTTCAGGCCCTAATCTGGTTCCGGCACGGCACGCTGAGCCTTTGGTTAATTCCTCTTCCTGGTGGGAAATGAGAGTTAAATTTGCCCATCCAGACACCTCCAGCTAGTCTCTCATTGGTTCTCGCTATTCCTGTTCATCTTCCGCAGAAATTGCAAACTGGGCCAAACAGGAGGTTAAAGGGACTGACTCTCCAAGTCGGGAGGGTGTTAGTAAAGCGTCTGGAATGTTGCACCCGAGTACCAGGGGAGGAAAACTGAGACATATTTGAACACGTCTCCCGTTCACACGGTTGATCATACTCTGGGTTCCACATGCATGTTTTAGCTGAAGGAAGAATACCTTAAACCTGGAGAGTTGAGACCCGTGTAATGGGTACCATGCAATATGACTTCAAAGGGTCTTCATTTGCTCACCGAACTTCTCCAATCCTATCACTGCTGCGTTTATCCCCCTGTACAGACGCTTGATTCTCTTTTGGAGACATAGCAATCCATAGGTTTTAAGATACTTACTAGTCAGGTACATTCTTAGGCATTTAATATGGGGTGTTGAGTCCATTTCGTTGAGCAAGGAGTAGCTCTTGTCTATTCCATATTTGGCTTAAGTAAGTTTATCTGTGCTCATTTCAATCTCTGGTTTTATGCAGCACCCCAACTCACCTTTCCCCTTAAGCAAGCATAAGTTGGTTTTCTAAATTTGAGACCCTGTTCTGTTTTGGAATTCAGTTCCTGTGTAGCCAAGTTTACATTCTGTGTATTAGTGATATCTTATGATGTTTCTTTTTCTGTGTGACTTATTTCAGTTAGAATCATCGTACCTGAATCCACTCATTATGCTGCTACGGGCCTGATGACATAGATTTCATTGTTGAGTGATACTGCATTGTACGTAAGTACCACAACTTCTTTATCCATTTTTCACTTTCTGTGATATTGAACTTGTACGGTAAATGAGGTTCTTGTAAACAGAGGCGTCCCAAACTTTGGGGTGGCTGTGTCTTTTTGATTTTAATTTCCCTAAGCTATAGGACCATAAGTGGAAGTGCCCTAGGCTCTGTTGCTTTGTTTTTTAGATGTTTCAGGAAACACCATACACTTCTCCCGAGTGGCTGTTGGCAATTTACATCCCGCCCATCAGCATAACAAGGCTCCCAGTTCTCCATGGCCTGTCCTGCCTTTCTGGATTTTACACTTTTTTCAGATGGCCCTTTTGACCGGGGGGAAGTGAGACTTCATTGTAGTGCAGATTTCCTTTGCAAGCTTGCTTGGTTGGCCAAAAAGGGCGTATGCGTTTTTTCCTGAATATATTCAGGAAAAAACGCATACGCCCTTTTTGGCCAAGTGCATCATTGTGGACGTTCTGCCTCTTTTCCTATGCTTTCAATGCAATTCCAGTCTACCTCCTGAAATCGGTTTCCTGCAATTCTGCCCCGCTTTCAAGTCCTCTTGGCAGCCTTACTTCAGTATATTTTTGGACGATAGCTGTCATTTATAACTCTGCAGGTTTGTGAATTACAGTGCCCCTGAGCTCCTTTCTTCAACTCGCTTTCTTTTGAGCTGGCCGCAACACCGCAGGATGGCTTCAGGCCCTAATCTGGTTCCGGCACGGCAAGCTGAGCCTTTGGTTAATTCCTCTTCCTGGTGGGAAATGAGAGTTAAATTTGCCCGTCCAGACACCTCCAGCTAGTCTCTCATTGGTTCTCGCTATTCCTGTTCATCTTCCACAGAAATTGCAAACTGGGCCAAACAGGAGGTTAAAGGGACTGACTCTCCAAGTCGGGAGGGTGTTAGTAAAGCATCTGGAATGTTGCACCCGAGTACCAGGGTACGAAAACTGAGACATATTTGAACACGTTTCCCGATCACATGGTTCATCATACTCTAGTTTCCACATGCATGTTTTAGCTGAAGGTAGAATACCTTAAACCTGGGTAGTTGAAACCCGTGGAATGGGTACCATGCAATATGACTTCAAAGGGTCTTCATTTGCTCACCGAACCTCTCCAATCCTATCACTGCTGCATTTATGCCCCTGTACACATGCTTGATTCTCTTTCGGAGACATAGCAATCCATAGGTTTTAAGATACTTACTAGTCAGGTACATTCTTAGGCGTTTAATATGCGGTGTTGAGTCCATTTCGTTGAGCAAGGAGTAGCTCTTGTCTATTCCATATTTGGCTTAAGGAACTTTATCTGTGCTCATTTCAATCTCTGGTTTTATGCAGCACCCCAACTCACCTTTACCCTTAAGCAAGCATAAGTTGGTTTTCTAAATTTGAGACCCTGTTCTGTTCTGTAATTCAGTTCCTGTGTAGCCAAGTTTACATTCCGTGTATTACTGATATCTTATGATGTTTCTTTTTCTGTGTGACTTATATCAGTTAGAATCATCATACCTGAATCCACTCATCGTGCTGCTAAGGGCCTGATGACATAGATTTCATTGCTGAGTGATATTGCTTTGTAAGTAAATACCACAACTTCTTTATCCATTTTTCACTTTCTGCGATGTTGAACTTGTACTGTAAACGAGGTTCTTGTAAACAGAGGCGTCCCAAACTTTGGGGTGGCTGTGTCTTTTTGATTTTAATTTCCCTAAGCTATAGGACCATAAGTGGAAGTGCCCTAGGCTCTGTTGCTTTGTTTTTTAGATGTTTCAGGAAACACCATACACTTCTCCCGAGTGGCTGTTGGCAATTTACATGCCGCCCATCAGCATAACAAGGCTCCCAGTTCTCCATGGCCTGTCCTGCCTTTCTGGATTTTACACTTTTTTCAGATGGCCCTTTTGACCGGGGGGAAGTGAGACTTCATTGTAGTGCAGATTTCCTTTGCAAGCTTGCTTGGTTGGCCAAAAAGGGCGTATGCGTTTTTTCCTGAATATATTCAGGAAAAAACGCATACGCCCTTTTTGGCCAAGTGCATCATTGTGGACGTTCTGCCTCTTTTCCTATGCTTTCAATGCAATTCCAGTCTACCTCCTGAAATCGGTTTCCTGCAATTCTGCCCCGCTTTCAAGTCCTCTTGGCAGCCTTACTTCAGTATATTTTTGGACGATAGCTGTCATTTATAACTCTGCAGGTTTGTGAATTACAGTGCCCCTGAGCTCCTTTCTTCAACTCGCTTTCTTTTGAGCTGGCCGCAACACCGCAGGATGGCTTCAGGCCCTAATCTGGTTCCGGCACGGTAAGCTGAGCCTTTGGTTAATTCCTCTTCCTGGTGGGAAATGAGAGTTAAATTTGCCCGTCCAGACACCTCCAGCTAGTCTCTCATTGGTTCTCGCTATTCCTGTTCATCTTCCGCAGAAATTGCAAACTGGGCCAAACAGGAGGTTAAAGGGACTGACTCTCCAAGTCGGGAGGGTGTTAGTAAAGCGTCTGGAATGTTGCACCCGAGTACCAGGGGAGGAAAACTGAGACATATTTGAACACGTCTCCCGTTCACACGGTTGATCATACTCTGGGTTCCACATGCATGTTTTAGCTGAAGGAAGAATACCTTAAACCTGGAGAGTTGAGACCCGTGTAATGGGTACCATGCAATATGACTTCAAAGGGTCTTCATTTGCTCACCGAACTTCTCCAATCCTATCACTGCTGCGTTTATCCCCCTGTACAGACGCTTGATTCTCTTTTGGAGACATAGCAATCCATAGGTTTTAAGATACTTACTAGTCAGGTACATTCTTAGGCGTTTAATATGCGGTGTTGAGTCCATTTCGTTGAGCAAGGAGTAGCTCTTGTCTATTCCATATTTGGCTTAAGGAACTTTATCTGTGCTCATTTCAATCTCTGGTTTTATGCAGCACCCCAACTCACCTTTACCCTTAAGCAAGCATAAGTTGGTTTTCTAAATTTGAGACCCTGTTCTGTTCTGTAATTCAGTTCCTGTGTAGCCAAGTTTACATTCCGTGTATTACTGATATCTTATGATGTTTCTTTTTCTGTGTGACTTATATCAGTTAGAATCATCATACCTGAATCCACTCATTGTGCTGCTAAGGGCCTGATGACATAGATTTCATTGCTGAGTGATATTGCTTTGTAAGTAAATACCACAACTTCTTTATCCATTTTTCACTTTCTGCGATGTTGAACTTGTACTGTAAACGAGGTTCTTGTAAACAGAGGCGTCCCAAACTTTGGGGTGGCTGTGTCTTTTTGATTTTAATTTCCCTAAGCTATAGGACCATAAGTGGAAGTGCCCTAGGCTCTGTTGCTTTGTTTTTTAGATGTTTCAGGAAACACCATACACTTCTCCCGAGTGTCTGTTGGCAATTTACATCCCGCCCATCAGCATAACAAGGCTCCCAGTTCTCCATGGCCTGTCCTGCCTTTCTGGATTTTACACTTTTTTCAGATGGCCCTTTTGACCGGGGGTAAGTGAGACTTCATTGTAGTGCAGATTTCCTTTGCAAGTTTGCTTGGTTGGCCAAAAAGGGCGTATGCGTTTTTTCCTGAATATATTCAGGAAAAAACGCATACGCCCTTTATGGCCAAGTGCATCATTGTGGACGTTCTGCCTCTTTTCCTATGCTTTCAATGCAATTCCAGTCTACCTCCTGAAATCGGTTTCCTGCAATTCTGCCCCGCTTTCAAGTCCTCTTGGCAGCCTTACTTCAGTATATTTTTGGACGATAGCTGTCATTTATAACTCTGCAGGTTTGTGAATTACAGTGCCCCTGAGCTCCTTTCTTCAACTCGCTTTCTTTTGAGCTGGCCGCAACACCGCAGGATGGCTTCAGGCCCTAATCTGGTTCCGGCACGGCACGCTGAGCCTTTGGTTAATTCCTCTTCCTGGTGGGAAATGAGAGTTAAATTTGCCCATCCAGACACCTCCAGCTAGTCTCTCATTGGTTCTCGCTATTCCTGTTCATCTTCCGCAGAAATTGCAAACTGGGCCAAACAGGAGGTTAAAGGGACTGACTCTCCAAGTCGGGAGGGTGTTAGTAAAGCGTCTGGAATGTTGCACCCGAGTACCAGGGGAGGAAAACTGAGACATATTTGAACACGTCTCCCGTTCACACGGTTGATCATACTCTGGGTTCCACATGCATGTTTTAGCTGAAGGAAGAATACCTTAAACCTGGAGAGTTGAGACCCTTGTAATGGGTACCATGCAATATGACTTCAAAGGGTCTTCATTTGCTCACCGAACTTCTCCAATCCTATCACTGCTGCGTTTATCCCCCTGTACAGACGCTTGATTCTCTTTTGGAGACATAGCAATCCATAGGTTTTAAGATACTTACTAGTCAGGTACATTCCTAGGCATTTAATATGGGGTGTTGAGTCTATTTCGTTGAGCAAGGAGTAGCTCTTGTCTATTCCATATTTGGCTTAAGGAACTTTATCTGTGCTCATTTCAATCTCTGGTTTTATGCAGCACCCCAACTCACCTTTCCCCTTAAGCAAGCATAAGTTGGTTTTCTAAATTTGAGACCCTGTTCTGTTTTGGAATTCAGTTCCTGTGTAGCCAAGTTTACATTCTGTGTATTAGTGATATCTTATGATGTTTCTTTTTCTGTGTGACTTATTTCAGTTAGAATCATCGTACCTGAATCCACTCATTATGCTGCTACGGGCCTGATGACATAGATTTCATTGTTGAGTGATACTGCATTGTACGTAAGTACCACAACTTCTTTATCCATTTTTCACTTTCTGTGATATTGAACTTGTACGGTAAATGAGGTTCTTGTAAACAGAGGCGTCCCAAACTTTGGGGTGGCTGTGTCTTTTTGATTTTAATTTCCCTAAGCTATAGGACCATAAGTGGAAGTGCCCTAGGCTCTGTTGCTTTGTTTTTTAGATGTTTCAGGAAACACCATACACTTCTCCCGAGTGGCTGTTGGCAATTTACATCCCGCCCATCAGCATAACAAGGCTCCCAGTTCTCCATGGCCTGTCCTGCCTTTCTGGATTTTACACTTTTTTCAGATGGCCCTTTTGACCGGGGGGAAGTGAGACTTCATTGTAGTGCAGATTTCCTTTGCAAGCTTGCTTGGTTGGCCAAAAAGGGCGTATGCGTTTTTTCCTGAATATATTCAGGAAAAAACGCATACGCCCTTTTTGGCCAAGTGCATCATTGTGGACGTTCTGCCTCTTTTCCTATGCTTTCAATGCAATTCCAGTCTACCTCCTGAAATCGGTTTCCTGCAATTCTGCCCCGCTTTCAAGTCCTCTTGGCAGCCTTACTTCAGTATATTTTTGGACGATAGCTGTCATTTATAACTCTGCAGGTTTGTGAATTACAGTGCCCCTGAGCTCCTTTCTTCAACTCGCTTTCTTTTGAGCTGGCCGCAACACCGCAGGATGGCTTCAGGCCCTAATCTGGTTCCGGCACGGCAAGCTGAGCCTTTGGTTAATTCCTCTTCCTGGTGGGAAATGAGAGTTAAATTTGCCCGTCCAGACACCTCCAGCTAGTCTCTCATTGGTTCTCGCTATTCCTGTTCATCTTCCACAGAAATTGCAAACTGGGCCAAACAGGAGGTTAAAGGGACTGACTCTCCAAGTCGGGAGGGTGTTAGTAAAGCATCTGGAATGTTGCACCCGAGTACCAGGGTACGAAAACTGAGACATATTTGAACACGTTTCCCGATCACATGGTTCATCATACTCTAGTTTCCACATGCATGTTTTAGCTGAAGGTAGAATACCTTAAACCTGGGTAGTTGAAACCCGTGGAATGGGTACCATGCAATATGACTTCAAAGGGTCTTCATTTGCTCACCGAACCTCTCCAATCCTATCACTGCTGCGTTTATGCCCCTGTACACATGCTTGATTCTCTTTCGGAGACATAGCAATCCATAGGTTTTAAGATACTTACTAGTCAGGTACATTCTTAGGCGTTTAATATGCGGTGTTGAGTCCATTTCGTTGAGCAAGGAGTAGCTCTTGTCTATTCCATATTTGGCTTAAGGAACTTTATCTGTGCTCATTTCAATCTCTGGTTTTATGCAGCACCCCAACTCACCTTTACCCTTAAGCAAGCATAAGTTGGTTTTCTAAATTTGAGACCCTGTTCTGTTCTGTAATTCAGTTCCTGTGTAGCCAAGTTTACATTCCGTGTATTACTGATATCTTATGATGTTTCTTTTTCTGTGTGACTTATATCAGTTAGAATCATCATACCTGAATCCACTCATCGTGCTGCTAAGGGCCTGATGACATAGATTTCATTGCTGAGTGATATTGCTTTGTAAGTAAATACCACAACTTCTTTATCCATTTTTCACTTTCTGCGATGTTGAACTTGTACTGTAAACGAGGTTCTTGTAAACAGAGGCGTCCCAAACTTTGGGGTGGCTGTGTCTTTTTGATTTTAATTTCCCTAAGCTATAGGACCATAAGTGGAAGTGCCCTAGGCTCTGTTGCTTTGTTTTTTAGATGTTTCAGGAAACACCATACACTTCTCCCGAGTGGCTGTTGGCAATTTACATGCCGCCCATCAGCATAACAAGGCTCCCAGTTCTCCATGGCCTGTCCTGCCTTTCTGGATTTTACACTTTTTTCAGATGGCCCTTTTGACCGGGGGGAAGTGAGACTTCATTGTAGTGCAGATTTCCTTTGCAAGCTTGCTTGGTTGGCCAAAAAGGGCGTATGCGTTTTTTCCTGAATATATTCAGGAAAAAACGCATATGCCCTTTTTGGCCAAGTGCATCATTGTGGACGTTCTGCCTCTTTTCCTATGCTTTCAATGCAATTCCAGTCTACCTCCTGAAATCGGTTTCCTGCAATTCTGCCCCGCTTTCAAGTCCTCTTGGCAGCCTTACTTCAGTATATTTTTGGACGATAGCTGTCATTTATAACTCTGCAGGTTTGTGAATTACAGTGCCCCTGAGCTCCTTTCTTCAACTCGCTTTCTTTTGAGCTGGCCGCAACACCGCAGGATGGCTTCAGGCCCTAATCTGGTTCCGGCACGGTAAGCTGAGCCTTTGGTTAATTCCTCTTCCTGGTGGGAAATGAGAGTTAAATTTGCCCGTCCAGACACCTCCAGCTAGTCTCTCATTGGTTCTCGCTATTCCTGTTCATCTTCCGCAGAAATTGCAAACTGGGCCAAACAGGAGGTTAAAGGGACTGACTCTCCAAGTCGGGAGGGTGTTAGTAAAGCGTCTGGAATGTTGCACCCGAGTACCAGGGGAGGAAAACTGAGACATATTTGAACACGTCTCCCGTTCACACGGTTGATCATACTCTGGGTTCCACATGCATGTTTTAGCTGAAGGAAGAATACCTTAAACCTGGAGAGTTGAGACCCGTGTAATGGGTACCATGCAATATGACTTCAAAGGGTCTTCATTTGCTCACCGAACTTCTCCAATCCTATCACTGCTGCGTTTATCCCCCTGTACAGACGCTTGATTCTCTTTTGGAGACATAGCAATCCATAGGTTTTAAGATACTTACTAGTCAGGTACATTCTTAGGCGTTTAATATGCGGTGTTGAGTCCATTTCGTTGAGCAAGGAGTAGCTCTTGTCTATTCCATATTTGGCTTAAGGAACTTTATCTGTGCTCATTTCAATCTCTGGTTTTATGCAGCACCCCAACTCACCTTTACCCTTAAGCAAGCATAAGTTGGTTTTCTAAATTTGAGACCCTGTTCTGTTCTGTAATTCAGTTCCTGTGTAGCCAAGTTTACATTCCGTGTATTACTGATATCTTATGATGTTTCTTTTTCTGTGTGACTTATATCAGTTAGAATCATCATACCTGAATCCACTCATTGTGCTGCTAAGGGCCTGATGACATAGATTTCATTGCTGAGTGATATTGCTTTGTAAGTAAATACCACAACTTCTTTATCCATTTTTCACTTTCTGCGATGTTGAACTTGTACTGTAAACGAGGTTCTTGTAAACAGAGGCGTCCCAAACTTTGGGGTGGCTGTGTCTTTTTGATTTTAATTTCCCTAAGCTATAGGACCATAAGTGGAAGTGCCCTAGGCTCTGTTGCTTTGTTTTTTAGATGTTTCAGGAAACACCATACACTTCTCCCGAGTGGCTGTTGGCAATTTACATGCCGCCCATCAGCATAACAAGGCTCCCAGTTCTCCATGGCCTGTCCTGCCTTTCTGGATTTTACACTTTTTTCAGATGGCCCTTTTGACCGGGGGGAAGTGAGACTTCATTGTAGTGCAGATTTCCTTTGCAAGCTTGCTTGGTTGGCCAAAAAGGGCGTATGCGTTTTTTCCTGAATATATTCAGGAAAAAACGCATATGCCCTTTTTGGCCAAGTGCATCATTGTGGACGTTCTGCCTCTTTTCCTATGCTTTCAATGCAATTCCAGTCTACCTCCTGAAATCGGTTTCCTGCAATTCTGCCCCGCTTTCAAGTCCTCTTGGCAGCCTTACTTCAGTATATTTTTGGACGATAGCTGTCATTTATAACTCTGCAGGTTTGTGAATTACAGTGCCCCTGAGCTCCTTTCTTCAACTCGCTTTCTTTTGAGCTGGCCGCAACACCGCAGGATGGCTTCAGGCCCTAATCTGGTTCCGGCACGGTAAGCTGAGCCTTTGGTTAATTCCTCTTCCTGGTGGGAAATGAGAGTTAAATTTGCCCGTCCAGACACCTCCAGCTAGTCTCTCATTGGTTCTCGCTATTCCTGTTCATCTTCCGCAGAAATTGCAAACTGGGCCAAACAGGAGGTTAAAGGGACTGACTCTCCAAGTCGGGAGGGTGTTAGTAAAGCGTCTGGAATGTTGCACCCGAGTACCAGGGGAGGAAAACTGAGACATATTTGAACACGTCTCCCGTTCACACGGTTGATCATACTCTGGGTTCCACATGCATGTTTTAGCTGAAGGAAGAATACCTTAAACCTGGAGAGTTGAGACCCGTGTAATGGGTACCATGCAATATGACTTCAAAGGGTC
This sequence comes from Pseudorca crassidens, assembly GCF_039906515.1. Lineage (NCBI taxonomy): Eukaryota > Metazoa > Chordata > Mammalia > Artiodactyla > Delphinidae > Pseudorca > Pseudorca crassidens. Next base: position 595,148 of record NC_090300.1, on the reverse strand, counting down.
TTCATTTGCTCACCGAACTTCTCCAATCCTATCACTGCTGCGTTTATCCCCCTGTACAGACGCTTGATTCTCTTTTGGAGACATAGCAATCCATAGGTTTTAAGATACTTACTAGTCAGGTACATTCTTAGGCGTTTAATATGCGGTGTTGAGTCCATTTCGTTGAGCAAGGAGTAGCTCTTGTCTATTCCATATTTGGCTTAAGGAACTTTATCTGTGCTCATTTCAATCTCTGGTTTTATGCAGCACCCCAACTCACCTTTACCCTTAAGCAAGCATAAGTTGGTTTTCTAAATTTGAGACCCTGTTCTGTTCTGTAATTCAGTTCCTGTGTAGCCAAGTTTACATTCCGTGTATTACTGATATCTTATGATGTTTCTTTTTCTGTGTGACTTATATCAGTTAGAATCATCATACCTGAATCCACTCATTGTGCTGCTAAGGGCCTGATGACATAGATTTCATTGCTGAGTGATATTGCTTTGTAAGTAAATACCACAACTTCTTTATCCATTTTTCACTTTCTGCGATGTTGAACTTGTACTGTAAACGAGGTTCTTGTAAACAGAGGCGTCCCAAACTTTGGGGTGGCTGTGTCTTTTTGATTTTAATTTCCCTAAGCTATAGGACCATAAGTGGAAGTGCCCTAGGCTCTGTTGCTTTGTTTTTTAGATGTTTCAGGAAACACCATACACTTCTCCCGAGTGTCTGTTGGCAATTTACATCCCGCCCATCAGCATAACAAGGCTCCCAGTTCTCCATGGCCTGTCCTGCCTTTCTGGATTTTACACTTTTTTCAGATGGCCCTTTTGACCGGGGGTAAGTGAGACTTCATTGTAGTGCAGATTTCCTTTGCAAGTTTGCTTGGTTGGCCAAAAAGGGCGTATGCGTTTTTTCCTGAATATATTCAGGAAAAAACGCATACGCCCTTTATGGCCAAGTGCATCATTGTGGACGTTCTGCCTCTTTTCCTATGCTTTCAATGCAATTCCAGTCTACCTCCTGAAATCGGTTTCCTGCAATTCTGCCCCGCTTTCAAGTCCTCTTGGCAGCCTTACTTCAGTATATTTTTGGACGATAGCTGTCATTTATAACTCTGCAGGTTTGTGAATTACAGTGCCCCTGAGCTCCTTTCTTCAACTCGCTTTCTTTTGAGCTGGCCGCAACACCGCAGGATGGCTTCAGGCCCTAATCTGGTTCCGGCACGGCACGCTGAGCCTTTGGTTAATTCCTCTTCCTGGTGGGAAATGAGAGTTAAATTTGCCCATCCAGACACCTCCAGCTAGTCTCTCATTGGTTCTCGCTATTCCTGTTCATCTTCCGCAGAAATTGCAAACTGGGCCAAACAGGAGGTTAAAGGGACTGACTCTCCAAGTCGGGAGGGTGTTAGTAAAGCGTCTGGAATGTTGCACCCGAGTACCAGGGGAGGAAAACTGAGACATATTTGAACACGTCTCCCGTTCACACGGTTGATCATACTCTGGGTTCCACATGCATGTTTTAGCTGAAGGAAGAATACCTTAAACCTGGAGAGTTGAGACCCTTGTAATGGGTACCATGCAATATGACTTCAAAGGGTCTTCATTTGCTCACCGAACTTCTCCAATCCTATCACTGCTGCGTTTATCCCCCTGTACAGACGCTTGATTCTCTTTTGGAGACATAGCAATCCATAGGTTTTAAGATACTTACTAGTCAGGTACATTCCTAGGCATTTAATATGGGGTGTTGAGTCCATTTCGTTGAGCAAGGAGTAGCTCTTGTCTATTCCATATTTGGCTTAAGGAACTTTATCTGTGCTCATTTCAATCTCTGGTTTTATGCAGCACCCCAACTCACCTTTCCCCTTAAGCAAGCATAAGTTGGTTTTCTAAATTTGAGACCCTGTTCTGTTTTGGAATTCAGTTCCTGTGTAGCCAAGTTTACATTCTGTGTATTAGTGATATCTTATGATGTTTCTTTTTCTGTGTGACTTATTTCAGTTAGAATCATCGTACCTGAATCCACTCATTATGCTGCTACGGGCCTGATGACATAGATTTCATTGTTGAGTGATACTGCATTGTACGTAAGTACCACAACTTCTTTATCCATTTTTCACTTTCTGTGATATTGAACTTGTACGGTAAATGAGGTTCTTGTAAACAGAGGCGTCCCAAACTTTGGGGTGGCTGTGTCTTTTTGATTTTAATTTCCCTAAGCTATAGGACCATAAGTGGAAGTGCCCTAGGCTCTGTTGCTTTGTTTTTTAGATGTTTCAGGAAACACCATACACTTCTCCCGAGTGGCTGTTGGCAATTTACATCCCGCCCATCAGCATAACAAGGCTCCCAGTTCTCCATGGCCTGTCCTGCCTTTCTGGATTTTACACTTTTTTCAGATGGCCCTTTTGACCGGGGGGAAGTGAGACTTCATTGTAGTGCAGATTTCCTTTGCAAGCTTGCTTGGTTGGCCAAAAAGGGCGTATGCGTTTTTTCCTGAATATATTCAGGAAAAAACGCATACGCCCTTTTTGGCCAAGTGCATCATTGTGGACGTTCTGCCTCTTTTCCTATGCTTTCAATGCAATTCCAGTCTACCTCCTGAAATCGGTTTCCTGCAATTCTGCCCCGCTTTCAAGTCCTCTTGGCAGCCTTACTTCAGTATATTTTTGGACGATAGCTGTCATTTATAACTCTGCAGGTTTGTGAATTACAGTGCCCCTGAGCTCCTTTCTTCAACTCGCTTTCTTTTGAGCTGGCCGCAACACCGCAGGATGGCTTCAGGCCCTAATCTGGTTCCGGCACGGCAAGCTGAGCCTTTGGTTAATTCCTCTTCCTGGTGGGAAATGAGAGTTAAATTTGCCCGTCCAGACACCTCCAGCTAGTCTCTCATTGGTTCTCGCTATTCCTGTTCATCTTCCACAGAAATTGCAAACTGGGCCAAACAGGAGGTTAAAGGGACTGACTCTCCAAGTCGGGAGGGTGTTAGTAAAGCATCTGGAATGTTGCACCCGAGTACCAGGGTACGAAAACTGAGACATATTTGAACACGTTTCCCGATCACATGGTTCATCATACTCTAGTTTCCACATGCATGTTTTAGCTGAAGGTAGAATACCTTAAACCTGGGTAGTTGAAACCCGTGGAATGGGTACCATGCAATATGACTTCAAAGGGTCTTCATTTGCTCACCGAACCTCTCCAATCCTATCACTGCTGCGTTTATGCCCCTGTACACATGCTTGATTCTCTTTCGGAGACATAGCAATCCATAGGTTTTAAGATACTTACTAGTCAGGTACATTCTTAGGCGTTTAATATGCGGTGTTGAGTCCATTTCGTTGAGCAAGGAGTAGCTCTTGTCTATTCCATATTTGGCTTAAGGAACTTTATCTGTGCTCATTTCAATCTCTGGTTTTATGCAGCACCCCAACTCACCTTTACCCTTAAGCAAGCATAAGTTGGTTTTCTAAATTTGAGACCCTGTTCTGTTCTGTAATTCAGTTCCTGTGTAGCCAAGTTTACATTCCGTGTATTACTGATATCTTATGATGTTTCTTTTTCTGTGTGACTTATATCAGTTAGAATCATCATACCTGAATCCACTCATCGTGCTGCTAAGGGCCTGATGACATAGATTTCATTGCTGAGTGATATTGCTTTGTAAGTAAATACCACAACTTCTTTATCCATTTTTCACTTTCTGCGATGTTGAACTTGTACTGTAAACGAGGTTCTTGTAAACAGAGGCGTCCCAAACTTTGGGGTGGCTGTGTCTTTTTGATTTTAATTTCCCTAAGCTATAGGACCATAAGTGGAAGTGCCCTAGGCTCTGTTGCTTTGTTTTTTAGATGTTTCAGGAAACACCATACACTTCTCCCGAGTGGCTGTTGGCAATTTACATGCCGCCCATCAGCATAACAAGGCTCCCAGTTCTCCATGGCCTGTCCTGCCTTTCTGGATTTTACACTTTTTTCAGATGGCCCTTTTGACCGGGGGGAAGTGAGACTTCATTGTAGTGCAGATTTCCTTTGCAAGCTTGCTTGGTTGGCCAAAAAGGGCGTATGCGTTTTTTCCTGAATATATTCAGGAAAAAACGCATATGCCCTTTTTGGCCAAGTGCATCATTGTGGACGTTCTGCCTCTTTTCCTATGCTTTCAATGCAATTCCAGTCTACCTCCTGAAATCGGTTTCCTGCAATTCTGCCCCGCTTTCAAGTCCTCTTGGCAGCCTTACTTCAGTATATTTTTGGACGATAGCTGTCATTTATAACTCTGCAGGTTTGTGAATTACAGTGCCCCTGAGCTCCTTTCTTCAACTCGCTTTCTTTTGAGCTGGCCGCAACACCGCAGGATGGCTTCAGGCCCTAATCTGGTTCCGGCACGGTAAGCTGAGCCTTTGGTTAATTCCTCTTCCTGGTGGGAAATGAGAGTTAAATTTGCCCGTCCAGACACCTCCAGCTAGTCTCTCATTGGTTCTCGCTATTCCTGTTCATCTTCCGCAGAAATTGCAAACTGGGCCAAACAGGAGGTTAAAGGGACTGACTCTCCAAGTCGGGAGGGTGTTAGTAAAGCGTCTGGAATGTTGCACCCGAGTACCAGGGGAGGAAAACTGAGACATATTTGAACACATCTCCCGTTCACACGGTTGATCATACTCTGGGTTCCACATGCATGTTTTAGCTGAAGGAAGAATACCTTAAACCTGGAGAGTTGAGACCCGTGTAATGGGTACCATGCAATATGACTTCAAAGGGTCTTCATTTGCTCACCGAACTTCTCCAATCCTATCACTGCTGCGTTTATCCCCCTGTACAGACGCTTGATTCTCTTTTGGAGACATAGCAATCCATAGGTTTTAAGATACTTACTAGTCAGGTACATTCTTAGGCATTTAATATGGGGTGTTGAGTCCATTTCGTTGAGCAAGGAGTAGCTCTTGTCTATTCCATATTTGGCTTAAGGAACTTTATCTGTGCTCATTTCAATCTCTGGTTTTATGCAGCACCCCAACTCACCTTTCCGCTTAAGCAAGCATAAGTTGGTTTTCTAAATTTGAGACCCTGTTCTGTTTTGGAATTCAGTTCCTGTGTAGCCAAGTTTACATTCTGTGTATTAGTGATATCTTATGATGTTTCTTTTTCTGTGTGACTTATTTCAGTTAGAATCATCGTACCTGAATCCACTCATTATGCTGCTACGGGCCTGATGACATAGATTTCATTGTTGAGTGATACTGCATTGTACGTAAGTACCACAACTTCTTTATCCATTTTTCACTTTCTGTGATATTGAACTTGTACGGTAAATGAGGTTCTTGTAAACAGAGGCGTCCCAAACTTTGGGGTGGCTGTGTCTTTTTGATTTTAATTTCCCTAAGCTATAGGACCATAAGTGGAAGTGCCCTAGGCTCTGTTGCTTTGTTTTTTAGATGTTTCAGGAAACACCATACACTTCTCCCGAGTGGCTGTTGGCAATTTACATCCCTCCCATCAGCATAAAAAGGCTCCCAGTTCTCCATGGCCTGTCCTGCCTTTCTGGATTTTACACTTTTTTCAGATGGCCCTTTTGACCGGGGGGAAGTGAGACTTCATTGTAGTGCAGATTTCCTTTGCAAGCTTGCTTGGTTGGCCAAAAAGTGCGTATACGTTTTTTCCTGAACATATTCAGGAAAAAACGCATATGCCCTTTTTGGCCAAGTGCATCATTGTGGACGTTCTGCCTCTTTTCCTATGCTTTCAATGCAATTCCAGTCTACCTCCTGAAATCGGTTTCCTGCAATTCTGCCCCGCTTTCAAGTCCTCTTGGCAGCCTTACTTCAGTATATTTTTGGACGATAGCTGTCATTTATAACTCTGCAGTTTTGTGAATTACAGTGCCCCTGAGCTCCTTTCTTCAACTCGCTTTCTTGTGACCTGGCCGCAACACCGCAGGATGGCTTCAGGCCCTAATCTGGTTCCGGCACGGCAAGCTGAGCCTTTGGTTAATTCCTCTTCCTGGTGGGAAATGAGAGTTAAATTTGCCCGTCCAGACACCTCCAGCTAGTCTCTCATTGGTTCTCGCTATTCCTGTTCATCTTCCACAGAAATTGCAAACTGGGCCAAACAGGAGGTTAAAGGGACTGACTCTCCAAGTCGGGAGGGTGTTAGTAAAGCGTCTGGAATGTTGCACCGGAGTACCAGGGTACGAAAACTGAGACATATTTGAACACGTTTCCCGATCACATGGTTGATCATACTCTAGTTTCCACATGCATGTTTTAGCTGAAGGTAGAATACCTTAAACCTGGGTAGTTGAAACCCGTGGAATGGGTACCATGCAATATGACTTCAAAGGGTCTTCATTTGCTCACCGAACCTCTCCAATCCTATCACTGCTGCGTTTATGCCCCTGTACACATGCTTGATTCTCTTTCGGAGACATAGCAATCCATAGGTTTTAAGATACTTACTAGTCAGGTACATTCTTAGGCGTTTAATATGCGGTGTTGAGTCCATTTCGTTGAGCAAGGAGTAGCTCTTGTCTATTCCATATTTGGCTTAAGGAACTTTATCTGTGCTCATTTCAATCTCTGGTTTTATGCAGCACCCCAACTCACCTTTACCCTTAAGCAAGCATAAGTTGGTTTTCTAAATTTGAGACCCTGTTCTGTTCTGTAATTCAGTTCCTGTGTAGCCAAGTTTACATTCCGTGTATTACTGATATCTTATGATGTTTCTTTTTCTGTGTGACTTATTTCATTTAGAATCATCATACCTGATTCCACTCATTGTGCTGCTAAGGGCCTGATGACATAGATTTCATTGCTGAGTGATATTTCTTTGTAAGTAAATACCACAACTTCTTTATCCATTTTTCACTTTCTGCGATGTTGAACTTGTACTGTAAACGAGGTTCTTGTAAACAGAGGCGTCCCAAACTTTGGGGTGGCTGTGTCTTTTTGATTTTAATTTCCCTAAGCTATAGGACCATAAGTGGAAGTGCCCTAGGCTCTGTTGCTTTGTTTTTTAGATGTTTCAGGAAACACCATACACTTCTCCCGAGTGGCTGTTGGCAATTTACATCCCGCCCATCAGCATAACAAGGCTCCCAGTTCTCCATGGCCTGTCCTGCCTTTCTGGATTTTACACTTTTTTCAGATGGCCCTTTTGACCGGGGGGAAGTGAGACTTCATTGTAGTGCAGATTTCCTTTGCAAGCTTGCTTGGTTGGCCAAAAAGGGCGTATGCGTTTTTTCCTGAATATATTCAGGAAAAAACGCATACGCCCTTTTTGGCCAAGTGCATCATTGTGGACGTTCTGCCTCTTTTCCTATGCTTTCAATGCAATTCCAGTCTACCTCCTGAAATCGGTTTCCTGCAATTCTGCCCCGCTTTCAAGTCCTCTTGGCAGCCTTACTTCAGTATATTTTTGGACGATAGCTGTCATTTATAACTCTGCAGGTTTGTGAATTACAGTGCCCCTGAGCTCCTTTCTTCAACTCGCTTTCTTTTGAGCTGGCCGCAACACCGCAGGATGGCTTCAGGCCCTAATCTGGTTCCGGCACGGCACGCTGAGCCTTTGGTTAATTCCTCTTCCTGGTGGGAAATGAGAGTTAAATTTGCCCGTCCAGACACCTCCAGCTAGTCTCTCATTGGTTCTCGCTATTCCTGTTCATCTTCCGCAGAAATTGCAAACTGGGCCAAACAGGAGGTTAAAGGGACTGACTCTCCAAGTCGGGAGGGTGTTAGTAAAGCGTCTGGAATGTTGCACCCGAGTACCAGGGGAGGAAAACTGAGACATATTTGAACACGTCTCCCGTTCACACGGTTGATCATACTCTGGGTTCCACATGCATGTTTTAGCTGAAGGAAGAATACCTTAAACCTGGAGAGTTGAGACCCGTGTAATGGGTACCATGCAATATGACTTCAAAGGGTCTTCATTTGCTCACCGAACTTCTCCAATCCTATCACTGCTGCGTTTATCCCCCTGTACAGACGCTTGATTCTCTTTTGGAGACATAGCAATCCATAGGTTTTAAGATACTTACTAGTCAGGTACATTCTTAGGCATTTAATATGGGGTGTTGAGTCCATTTCGTTGAGCAAGGAGTAGCTCTTGTCTATTCCATATTTGGCTTAAGGAACTTTATCTGTGCTCATTTCAATCTCTGGTTTTATGCAGCACCCCAACTCACCTTTCCGCTTAAGCAAGCATAAGTTGGTTTTCTAAATTTGAGACCCTGTTCTGTTTTGGAATTCAGTTCCTGTGTAGCCAAGTTTACATTCTGTGTATTAGTGATATCTTATGATGTTTCTTTTTCTGTGTGACTTATTTCAGTTAGAATCATCGTACCTGAATCCACTCATTATGCTGCTACGGGCCTGATGACATAGATTTCATTGTTGAGTGATACTGCATTGTACGTAAGTACCACAACTTCTTTATCCATTTTTCACTTTCTGTGATATTGAACTTGTACGGTAAATGAGGTTCTTGTAAACAGAGGCGTCCCAAACTTTGGGGTGGCTGTGTCTTTTTGATTTTAATTTCCCTAAGCTATAGGACCATAAGTGGAAGTGCCCTAGGCTCTGTTGCTTTGTTTTTTAGATGTTTCAGGAAACACCATACACTTCTCCCGAGTGGCTGTTGGCAATTTACATCCCTCCCATCAGCATAAAAAGGCTCCCAGTTCTCCATGGCCTGTCCTGCCTTTCTGGATTTTACACTTTTTTCAGATGGCCCTTTTGACCGGGGGGAAGTGAGACTTCATTGTAGTGCAGATTTCCTTTGCAAGCTTGCTTGGTTGGCCAAAAAGTGCGTATACGTTTTTTCCTGAACATATTCAGGAAAAAACGCATATGCCCTTTTTGGCCAAGTGCATCATTGTGGACGTTCTGCCTCTTTTCCTATGCTTTCAATGCAATTCCAGTCTACCTCCTGAAATCGGTTTCCTGCAATTCTGCCCCGCTTTCAAGTCCTCTTGGCAGCCTTACTTCAGTATATTTTTGGACGATAGCTGTCATTTATAACTCTGCAGTTTTGTGAATTACAGTGCCCCTGAGCTCCTTTCTTCAACTCGCTTTCTTGTGACCTGGCCGCAACACCGCAGGATGGCTTCAGGCCCTAATCTGGTTCCGGCACGGCAAGCTGAGCCTTTGGTTAATTCCTCTTCCTGGTGGGAAATGAGAGTTAAATTTGCCCGTCCAGACACCTCCAGCTAGTCTCTCATTGGTTCTCGCTATTCCTGTTCATCTTCCACAGAAATTGCAAACTGGGCCAAACAGGAGGTTAAAGGGACTGACTCTCCAAGTCGGGAGGGTGTTAGTAAAGCGTCTGGAATGTTGCACCCGAGTACCAGGGTACGAAAACTGAGACATATTTGAACACGTTTCCCGATCACATGGTTGATCATACTCTAGTTTCCACATGCATGTTTTAGCTGAAGGTAGAATACCTTAAACCTGGGTAGTTGAAACCCGTGGAATGGGTACCATGCAATATGACTTCAAAGGGTCTTCATTTGCTCACCGAACCTCTCCAATCCTATCACTGCTGCGTTTATGCCCCTGTACACATGCTTGATTCTCTTTCGGAGACATAGCAATCCATAGGTTTTAAGATACTTACTAGTCAGGTACATTCTTAGGCGTTTAATATGCGGTGTTGAGTCCATTTCGTTGAGCAAGGAGTAGCTCTTGTCTATTCCATATTTGGCTTAAGGAACTTTATCTGTGCTCATTTCAATCTCTGGTTTTATGCAGCACCCCAACTCACCTTTACCCTTAAGCAAGCATAAGTTGGTTTTCTAAATTTGAGACCCTGTTCTGTTCTGTAATTCAGTTCCTGTGTAGCCAAGTTTACATTCCGTGTATTACTGATATCTTATGATGTTTCTTTTTCTGTGTGACTTATTTCATTTAGAATCATCATACCTGAATCCACTCATTGTGCTGCTAAGGGCCTGATGACATAGATTTCATTGCTGAGTGATATTTCTTTGTAAGTAAATACCACAACTTCTTTATCCATTTTTCACTTTCTGCGATGTTGAACTTGTACTGTAAACGAGGTTCTTGTAAACAGAGGCGTCCCAAACTTTGGGGTGGCTGTGTCTTTTTGATTTTAATTTCCCTAAGCTATAGGACCATAAGTGGAAGTGCCCTAGGCTCTGTTGCTTTGTTTTTTAGATGTTTCAGGAAACACCATACACTTCTCCCGAGTGGCTGTTGGCAATTTACATCCCGCCCATCAGCATAACAAGGCTCCCAGTTCTCCATGGCCTGTCCTGCCTTTCTGGATTTTACACTTTTTTCAGATGGCCCTTTTGACCGGGGGGAAGTGAGACTTCATTGTAGTGCAGATTTCCTTTGCAAGCTTGCTTGGTTGGCCAAAAAGGGCGTATGCGTTTTTTCCTGAATATATTCAGGAAAAAACGCATACGCCCTTTTTGGCCAAGTGCATCATTGTGGACGTTCTGCCTCTTTTCCTATGCTTTCAATGCAATTCCAGTCTACCTCCTGAAATCGGTTTCCTGCAATTCTGCCCCGCTTTCAAGTCCTCTTGGCAGCCTTACTTCAGTATATTTTTGGACGATAGCTGTCATTTATAACTCTGCAGGTTTGTGAATTACAGTGCCCCTGAGCTCCTTTCTTCAACTCGCTTTCTTTTGAGCTGGCCGCAGCACCGCAAGATGGCTTCAGGCCTTAATCTGGTTCCGGCACGGCACGCTGAGCCTTTGGTTAATTCCTCTTCCTGGTGGGAAATGAGAGTTAAATTTGCCCGTCCAGACACCTCCAGCTAGTCTCTCATTGGTTCTCGCTATTCCTGTTCATCTTCCGCAGAAATTGCAAACTGGGCCAAACAGGAGGTTAAAGGGACTGACTCTCCAAGTCGGGAGGGTGTTAGTAAAGCGTCTGGAATGTTGCACCCGAGTACCAGGGGAGGAAAACTGAGACATATTTGAACACGTCTCCCGTTCACACGGTTGATCATACTCTGGGTCCCACATGCATGTTTTAGCTGAAGGAAGAATACCTTAAACCTGGAGAGTTGAGACCCGTGTAATGGGTACCATGCAATATGACTTCAAAGGGTCTTCATTTGCTCACCGAACTTCTCCAATCCTATCACTGCTGCATTTATCCCCCTGTACAGACGCTTGATTCTCTTTTGGAGACATAGCAATCCATAGGTTTTAAGATACTTACTAGTCAGGTACATTCTTAGGCATTTAATATGGGGTGTTGAGTCCATTTCGTTGAGCAAGGAGTAGCTCTTGTCTATTCCATATTTGGCTTAAGGAAGTTTATCTGTGCTCATTTCAATCTCTGGTTTTATGCAGCACCCCAACTCACCTTTCCGCTTAAGCAAGCATAAGTTGGTTTTCTAAATTTGAGACCCTGTTCTGTTTTGGAATTCAGTTCCTGTGTAGCCAAGTTTACATTCTGTGTATTAGTGATATCTTATGATGTTTCTTTTTCTGTGTGACTTATTTCAGTTAGAATCATCATACCTGAATCCACTCATTGTGCTGCTAATGGCCTGATGACATAGATTTCATTGCTGAGTGATATTGCTTTGTAAGTAAATACCACAACTTCTTTATCCATTTTTCACTTTCTGCGATGTTGAACTTGTACTGTAAACGAGGTTCTTGTAAACAGAGGCGTCCCAAACTTTGGGGTGGCTGTGTCTTTTTGATTTTAATTTCCCTAAGCTATAGGACCATAAGTGGAAGTGCCCTAGGCTCTGTTGCTTTGTTTTTTAGATGTTTCAGGAAACACCATACACTTCTCCCGAGTGTCTGTTTGCAATTTACATCCCGCCCATCAGCATAACAAGGCTCCCAGTTCTCCATGGCCTGTCCTGCCTTTCTGGATTTTACACTTTTTTCAGATGGCCCTTTTGACCGGGGGGAAGTGAGACTTCATTGTAGTGCAGATTTCCTTTGCAAGCTTGCTTGGTTGGCCAAAAAGAGTGTATGCGTTTTTTCCTGAATATATTCAGGAAAAAACGCATACGCCCTTTTTGGCCAAGTGCATCATTGTGGACGTTCTGCCTCTTTTCCTATGCTTTCAATGCAATTCCAGTCTACCTCCTGAAATCGGTTTCCTGCAATTCTGCCCCGCTTTCAAGTCCTCTTGGCAGCCTTACTTCAGTATATTTTTGGACGATAGCTGTCATTTATAACTCTGCAGGTTTGTGAATTACAGTGCCCCTGAGCTCCTTTCTTCAACTCGCTTTCTTGTGACCTGGCCGCAACACCGCAGGATGGCTTCAGGCCCTAATCTGGTTCCGGCACGGCACGCTGAGCCTTTGGTTAATTCCTCTTCCTGGTGGGAAATGAGAGTTAAATTTGCCCGTCCAGACACCTCCAGCTAGTCTCTCATTGGTTCTCGCTATTCCTGTTCATCTTCCGCAGAAATTGCAAACTGGGCCAAACAGGAGGTTAAAGGGACTGACTCTCCAAGTTGGGAGGGTGTTAGTAAAGCGTCTGGAAAGTTGCACCCGAGTACCAGGGTACGAAAACTGAGACATATTTGAACACGTTTCCCGATCACATGGTTGATCATACTCTAGTTTCCACATGCATGTTTTCGCTGAAGGTAGAATACCTTAAACCTGGGTAGTTGAAACCCGTGGAATGGGTACTATGCAATATGACTTCAAAGGGTCTTCATTTGCTCACCGAACTTCTCCAATCCTATCACTGCTGCGTTTATCCCCCTGTACAGACGCTTGATTTTCTTTTGGAGACATAGCAATCCATAGGTTTTAAGATACTTACTAATCAGGTACATTCTTAGGCGTTTAATATGGGGTGTTGAGTCCATTTCGTTGAGGAAGGAGTAGCTCTTGTCTATTCCATATTTGGCTTAAGGAACTTTATCTGTGCTCATTTCAATCTCTGGTTTTATGCAGCACCCCAACTCACCTTTCCCCTTAAGCAAGCATAAGTTGGTTTTCTAAATTTGAGACCCTGTTCTGTTTTGGAATTCAGTTCCTGTGTAGCCAAGTTTACATTCTGTGTATTAGTGATATCTTATGATGTTTCTTTTTCTGTGTGACTTATTTCAGTTAGAATCATCGTACCTGAATCCACTCATTATGCTGCTACGGGCCTGATGACATAGATTTCATTGTTGAGTGATACTGCATTGTACTTAAGTACCACAACTTCTTTATCCATTTTTCACTTTCTGTGATATTGAACTTGTACGGTAAATGAGGTTCTTGTAAACAGAGGCGTCCCAAACTTTGGGGTGGCTGTGTCTTTTTGATTTTAATTTCCCTAAGCTATAGGACCATAAGTGGAAGTGCCCTAGGCTCTGTTGCTTTGTTTTTTAGATGTTTCAGGAAACACCATACACTTCTCCCGAGTGGCTGTTGGCAATTTACATCCCTCCCATCAGCATAAAAAGGCTCCCAGTTCTCCATGGCCTGTCCTGCCTTTCTGGATTTTACACTTTTTTCAGATGGCCCTTTTGACCGGGGGGAAGTGAGACTTCATTGTAGTGCAGATTTCCTTTGCAAGCTTGCTTGGTTGGCCAAAAAGGGCGTATACGTTTTTTCCTGAACATATTCAGGAAAAAACGCATATGCCCTTTTTGGCCAAGTGCATCATTGTGGACGTTCTGCCTCTTTTCCTATGCTTTCAATGCAATTCCAGTCTACCTCCTGAAATCGGTTTCCTGCAATTCTGCCCCGCTTTCAAGTCCTCTTGGCAGCCTTACTTCAGTATATTTTTGGACGATAGCTGTCATTTATAACTCTGCAGGTTTGTGAATTACAGTGCCCCTGAGCTCCTTTCTTCAACTCGCTTTCTTGTGACCTGGCCGCAACACCGCAGGATGGCTTCAGGCCCTAATCTGGTTCCGGCACGGCAAGCTGAGCCTTTGGTTAATTCCTCTTCCTGGTGGGAAATGAGAGTTAAATTTGCCCGTCCAGACACCTCCAGCTAGTCTCTCATTGGTTCTCGCTATTCCTGTTCATCTTCCACAGAAATTGCAAACTGGGCCAAACAGGAGGTTAAAGGGACTGACTCTCCAAGTCGGGAGGGTGTTAGTAAAGCGTCTGGAATGTTGCAGCGGAGTACCAGGGTACGAAAACTGAGACATATTTGAACACGTTTCCCGATCACATGGTTGATCATACTCTAGTTTCCACATGCATGTTTTAGCTGAAGGTAGAATACCTTAAACCTGGGTAGTTGAAACCCGTGGAATGGGTACCATGCAATATGACTTCAAAGGGTCTTCATTTGCTCACCGAACCTCTCCAATCCTATCACTGCTGCGTTTATGCCCCTGTACACATGCTTGATTCTCTTTCGGAGACATAGCAATCCATAGGTTTTAAGATACTTACTAGTCAGGTACATTCTTAGGCGTTTAATATGCGGTGTTGAGTCCATTTCGTTGAGCAAGGAGTAGCTCTTGTCTATTCCATATTTGGCTTAAGGAACTTTATCTGTGCTCATTTCAATCTCTGGTTTTATGCAGCACCCCAACTCACCTTTCCCCTTAAGCAAGCATAAGTTGGTTTTCTAAATTTGAGACCCTGTTCTGTTCTGTAATTCAGTTCCTGTGTAGCCAAGTTTACATTCCGTGTATTACTGATATCTTATGATGTTTCTTTTTCTGTGTGACTTATTTCAGTTAGAATCATCATACCTGAATCCACTCATTGTGCTGCTAAGGGCCTGATGACATAGATTACATTGCTGAGTGATATTGCTTTGTAAGTAAATACCACAACTTCTTTATCCATTTTTCACTTTCTGCGATGTTGAACTTGTACTGTAAACGAGGTTCTTGTAAACAGAGGCGTCCCAAACTTTGGGGTGGCTGTGTCTTTTTGATTTTAATTTCCCTAAGCTATAGGACCATAAGTGGAAGTGCCCTAGGCTCTGTTGCTTTGTTTTTTAGATGTTTCAGGAAACACCATACACTTCTCCCGAGTGTCTGTTGGCAATTTACATCCCGCCCATCAGCATAACAAGGCTCCCAGTTCTCCATGGCCTGTCCTGCCTTTCTGGATTTTACACTTTTTTCAGATGGCCCTTTTGACCGGGGGGAAGTGAGACTTCATTGTAGTGCAGATTTCCTTTGCAAGCTTGCTTGGTTGGCCAAAAAGGGCGTATGCGTTTTTTCCTGAATATATTCAGGAAAAAACGCATACGCCCTTTTTGGCCAAGTGCATCATTGTGGACGTTCTGCCTCTTTTCCTATGCTTTCAATGCAATTCCAGTCTACCTCCTGAAATCGGTTTCCTGCAATTCTGCCCCGCTTTCAAGTCCTCTTGGCAGCCTTACTTCAGTATATTTTTGGACGATAGCTGTCATTTATAACTCTGCAGGTTTGTGAATTACAGTGCCCCTGAGCTCCTTTCTTCAACTCGCTTTCTTTTGAGCTGGCCGCAGCACTGCAAGATGGCTTCAGGCCTTAATCTGGTTCCGGCACGGCACGCTGAGCCTTTGGTTAATTCCTCTTCCTGGTGGGAAATGAGAGTTAAATTTGCCCGTCCAGACACCTCCAGCTAGTCTCTCATTGGTTCTCGCTATTCCTGTTCATCTTCCGCAGAAATTGCAAACTGGGCCAAACAGGAGGTTAAAGGGACTGACTCTCCAAGTCGGGAGGGTGTTAGTAAAGCGTCTGGAATGTTGCACCCGAGTACCAGGGGAGGAAAACTGAGACATATTTGAACACGTCTCCCGTTCACACGGTTGATCATACTCTGGGTCCCACATGCATGTTTTAGCTGAAGGAAGAATACCTTAAACCTGGAGAGTTGAGACCCGTGTAATGGGTACCATGCAATATGACTTCAAAGGGTCTTCATTTGCTCACCGAACTTCTCCAATCCTATCACTGCTGCATTTATCCCCCTGTACAGACGCTTGATTCTCTTTTGGAGACATAGCAATCCATAGGTTTTAAGATACTTACTAGTCAGGTACATTCTTAAGCATTTAATATGGGGTGTTGAGTCCATTTCGTTGAGCAAGGAGTAGCTCTTGTCTATTCCATATTTGGCTTAAGGAACTTTATCTGTGCTCATTTCAATCTCTGGTTTTATGCAGCACCCCAACTCACCTTTCCGCTTAAGCAAGCATAAGTTGGTTTTCTAAATTTGAGACCCTGTTCTGTTTTGGAATTCAGTTCCTGTGTAGCCAAGTTTACATTCTGTGTATTAGTGATATCTTATGATGTTTCTTTTTCTGTGTGACTTATTTCAGTTAGAATCATCATACCTGAATCCACTCATTGTGCTGCTAATGGCCTGATGACATAGATTTCATTGCTGAGTGATATTGCTTTGTAAGTAAATACCACAACTTCTTTATCCATTTTTCACTTTCTGCGATGTTGAACTTGTACTGTAAACGAGGTTCTTGTAAACAGAGGCGTCCCAAACTTTGGGGTGGCTGTGTCTTTTTGATTTTAATTTCCCTAAGCTATAGGACCATAAGTGGAAGTGCCCTAGGCTCTGTTGCTTTGTTTTTTAGATGTTTCAGGAAACACCATACACTTCTCCCGAGTGTCTGTTGGCAATTTACATCCCGCCCATCAGCATAACAAGGCTCCCAGTTCTCCATGGCCTGTCCTGCCTTTCTGGATTTTACACTTTTTTCAGATGGCCCTTTTGACCGGGGGGAAGTGAGACTTCATTGTAGTGCAGATTTCCTTTGCAAGCTTGCTTGGTTGGCCAAAAAGGGCGTATGCGTTTTTTCCTGAATATATTCAGGAAAAAACGCATACGCCCTTTTTGGCCAAGTGCATCATTGTGGACGTTCTGCCTCTTTTCCTATGCTTTCAATGCAATTCCAGTCTACCTCCTGAAATCGGTTTCCTGCAATTCTGCCCCGCTTTCAAGTCCTCTTGGCAGCCTTACTTCAGTATATTTTTGGACGATAGCTGTCATTTATAACTCTGCAGGTTTGTGAATTACAGTGCCCCTGAGCTCCTTTCTTCAACTCGCTTTCTTGTGACCTGGCCGCAACACCGCAGGATGGCTTCAGGCCCTAATCTGGTTCCGGCATGGCACGCTGAGCCTTTGGTTAATTCCTCTTCCTGGTGGGAAATGAGAGTTAAATTTGCCCGTCCAGACACCTCCAGCTAGTCTCTCATTGGTTCTCGCTATTCCTGTTCATCTTCCGCAGAAATTGCAAACTGGGCCAAACAGGAGGTTAAAGGGACTGACTCTCCAAGTTGGGAGGGTGTTAGTAAAGCGTCTGGAAAGTTGCACCCGAGTACCAGGGTACGAAAACTGAGACATATTTGAACACGTTTCCCGATCACATGGTTGATCATACTCTAGTTTCCACATGCATGTTTTCGCTGAAGGTAGAATACCTTAAACCTGGGTAGTTGAAACCCGTGGAATGGGTACTATGCAATATGACTTCAAAGGGTCTTCATTTGCTCACCGAACTTCTCCAATCCTATCACTGCTGCGTTTATCCCCCTGTACAGATGCTTGATTTTCTTTTGGAGACATAGCAATCCATAGGTTTTAAGATACTTACTAATCAGGTACATTCTTAGGCGTTTAATATGGGGTGTTGAGTCCATTTCGTTGAGGAAGGAGTAGCTCTTGTCTATTCCATATTTGGCTTAAGGAACTTTATCTGTGCTCATTTCAATCTCTGGTTTTATGCAGCACCCCAACTCACCTTTCCCCTTAAGCAAGCATAAGTTGGTTTTCTAAATTTGAGACCCTGTTCTGTTTTGGAATTCAGTTCCTGTGTAGCCAAGTTTACATTCTGTGTATTAGTGATATCTTATGATGTTTCTTTTTCTGTGTGACTTATTTCAGTTAGAATCATCGTACCTGAATCCACTCATTATGCTGCTACGGGCCTGATGACATAGATTTCATTGTTGAGTGATACTGCATTGTACGTAAGTACCACAACTTCTTTATCCATTTTTCACTTTCTGTGATATTGAACTTGTACGGTAAATGAGGTTCTTGTAAACAGAGGCGTCCCAAACTTTGGGGTGGCTGTGTCTTTTTGATTTTAATTTCCCTAAGCTATAGGACCATAAGTGGAAGTGCCCTAGGCTCTGTTGCTTTGTTTTTTAGATGTTTCAGGAAACACCATACACTTCTCCCGAGTGGCTGTTGGCAATTTACATCCCTCCCATCAGCATAAAAAGGCTCCCAGTTCTCCATGGCCTGTCCTGCCTTTCTGGATTTTACACTTTTTTCAGATGGCCCTTTTGACCGGGGGGAAGTGAGACTTCATTGTAGTGCAGATTTCCTTTGCAAGCTTGCTTGGTTGGCCAAAAAGGGCGTATGCGTTTTTTCCTGAATATATTCAGGAAAAAACGCATACGCCCTTTTTGGCCAAGTGCATCATTGTGGACGTTCTGCCTCTTTTCCTATGCTTTCAATGCAATTCCAGTCTACCTCCTGAAATCGGTTTCCTGCAATTCTGCCCCGCTTTCAAGTCCTCTTGGCAGCCTTACTTCAGTATATTTTTGGACGATAGCTGTCATTTATAACTCTGCAGGTTTGTGAATTACAGTGCCCCTGAGCTCCTTTCTTCAACTCGCTTTCTTTTGAGCTGGCCGCAGCACCGCAAGATGGCTTCAGGCCTTAATCTGGTTCCGGCACGGCACGCTGAGCCTTTGGTTAATTCCTCTTCCTGGTGGGAAATGAGAGTTAAATTTGCCCGTCCAGACACCTCCAGCTAGTCTCTCATTGGTTCTCGCTATTCCTGTTCATCTTCCGCAGAAATTGCAAACTGGGCCAAACAGGAGGTTAAAGGGACTGACTCTCCAAGTCAGGAGGGTGTTAGTAAAGCGTCTGGAATGTTGCACCCGAGTACCAGGGGAGGAAAACTGAGACATATTTGAACACGTCTCCCGTTCACACGGTTGATCATACTCTGGGTCCCACATGCATGTTTTAGCTGAAGGAAGAATACCTTAAACCTGGAGAGTTGAGACCCGTGTAATGGGTACCATGCAATATGACTTCAAAGGGTCTTCATTTGCTCACCGAACTTCTCCAATCCTATCACTGCTGCGTTTATCCCTCCTGTACAGACGCTTGATTCTCTTTTGGAGACATAGCAATCCATAGGTTTTAAGATACTTACTAGTCAGGTACATTCTTAGGCATTTAATATGGGGTGTTGAGTCCATTTCGTTGAGCAAGGAGTAGCTCTTGTCTATTCCATATTTGGCTTAAGGAACTTTATCTGTGCTCATTTCAATCTCTGGTTTTATGCAGCACCCCAACTCACCTTTCCGCTTAAGCAAGCATAAGTTGGTTTTCTAAATTTGAGACCCTGTTCTGTTTTGGAATTCAGTTCCTGTGTAGCCAAGTTTACATTCTGTGTATTAGTGATATCTTATGATGTTTCTTTTTCTGTGTGACTTATTTCAGTTAGAATCATCGTACCTGAATCCACTCATTATGCTGCTACGGGCCTGATGACATAGATTTCATTGTTGAGTGATACTGCATTGTACGTAAGTACCACAACTTCTTTATCCATTTTTCACTTTCTGTGATATTGAACTTGTACGGTAAATGAGGTTCTTGTAAACAGAGGCGTCCCAAACTTTGGGGTGGCTGTGTCTTTTTGATTTTAATTTCCCTAAGCTATAGGACCATAAGTGGAAGTGCCCTAGGCTCTGTTGCTTTGCTTTTTAGATGTTTCAGGAAACACCATACACTTCTCCCGAGTGTCTGTTGGCAATTTACATCCCTCCCATCAGCATAACAAGGCTCCCAGTTCTCCATGGCCTGTCCTGCCTTTCTGGATTTTACACTTTTTTCAGATGGCCCTTTTGACCGGGGGGAAGTGAGACTTCATTGTAGTGCAGATTTCCTTTGCAAGCTTGCTTGGTTGGCCAAAAAGGGCGTATGCGTTTTTTCCTGAATATATTCAGGAAAAAACACATACGCCCTTTTTGGCCAAGTGCATCATTGTGGACGTTCTGCCTCTTTTCCTATGCTTTCAATGCAATTCCAGTCTACCTCCTGAAATCGGTTTCCTGCAATTCTGCCCCGCTTTCAAGTCCTCTTGGCAGCCTTACTTCAGTATATTTTTGGACGATAGCTGTCATTTATAACTCTGCAGGATTGTGAATTACAGTGCCCCTGAGCTCCTTTCTTCAACTCGCTTTCTTTTGACCTGGCCGCAACACCGCAGGATGGCTTCAGGCCCTAATCTGGTTCTGGCACGGCACGCTGAGCCTTTGGTTAATTCCTCTTCCTGGTGGGAAATGAGAGTTAAATTTGCCCGTCCAGACACCTCCAGCTAGTCTCTCATTGGTTCTCGCTATTCCTGTTCATCTTCCGCAGAAATTGCAAACTGGGCCAAACAGGAGGTTAAAGGGACTGACTCTCCAAGTCGGGAGGGTGTAAGTAAAGCGTCTGGAATGTTGCACCCGAGTACCAGGGTACGAAAACTGAGACATATTTGAACACGTTTCCCGATCACATGGTTGATCGTACTCTAGGTTCCACATGCATGTTTTAGCTGAAGGAAGAATACCTTAAACCTGGGTAGTTGAAACCCGTGGAATGGGTACTATGCAATATGACTTCAAAGGGTCTTCATTTGCTCACCGAACCTCTCCAATCCTATCACTGCTGCGTTTATGCCCCTGTACACATGCTTGATTCTCTTTCGGAGACATAGCAATCCATAGGTTTTAAGATACTTACTAGTCAGGTACATTCTTAGGCGTTTAATATGCGGTGTTGAGTCCATTTCGTTGAGCAAGGAGTAGCTCTTGTCTATTCCATATTTGGCTTAAGGAACTTTATCTGTGCTCATTTCAATCTCTGGTTTTATGCAGCACCCCAACTCACCTTTCCCCTTAAGCAAGCATAAGTTGGTTTTCTAAATTTGAGACCCTGTTCTGTTCTGTAATTCAGTTCCTGTGTAGCCAAGTTTACATTCCGTGTATTACTGATATCTTATGATGTTTCTTTTTCTGTGTGACTTATATCAGTTAGAATCATCATACCTGAATCCACTCATCGTGCTGCTAAGGGCCTGATGACATAGATTTCATTGCTGAGTGATATTGCTTTGTAAGTAAATACCACAACTTCTTTATCCATTTTTCACTTTCTGCGATGTTGAACTTGTACTGTAAACGAGGTTCTTGTAAACAGAGGCGTCCCAAACTTTGGGGTGGCTGTGTCTTTTTGATTTTAATTTCCCTAAGCTATAGGACCATAAGTGGAAGTGCCCTAGGCTCTGTTGCTTTGTTTTTTAGATGTTTCAGGAAACACCATACACTTCTCCCGAGTGTCTGTTGGCAATTTACATCCCGCCCATCAGCATAACAAGGCTCCCAGTTCTCCATGGCCTGTCCTGCCTTTCTGGATTTTACACTTTTTTCAGATGGCCCTTTTGACCGGGGGGAAGTGAGACTTCATTGTAGTGCAGATTTCCTTTGCAAGCTTGCTTGGTTGGCCAAAAAGGGCGTATGCGTTTTTTCCTGAATATATTCAGGAAAAAACGCATACGCCCTTTTTGGCCAAGTGCATCATTGTGGACGTTCTGCCTCTTTTCCTATGCTTTCAATGCAATTCCAGTCTACCTCCTGAAATCGGTTTCCTGCAATTCTGCCCCGCTTTCAAGTCCTCTTGGCAGCCTTACTTCAGTATATTTTTGGACGATAGCTGTCATTTATAACTCTGCAGGTTTGTGAATTACAGTGCCCCTGAGCTCCTTTCTTCAACTCGCTTTCTTTTGAGCTGGCCGCAGCACCGCAAGATGGCTTCAGGCCTTAATCTGGTTCCAGCACGGCACGCTGAGCCTTTGGTTAATTCCTCTTCCTGGTGGGAAATGAGAGTTAAATTTGCCCGTCCAGACACCTCCAGCTAGTCTCTCATTGGTTCTCGCTATTCCTGTTCATCTTCCGCAGAAATTGCAAACTGGGCCAAACAGGAGGTTAAAGGGACTGACTCTCCAAGTCGGGAGGGTGTTAGTAAAGCGTCTGGAATGTTGCACCCGAGTACCAGGGGAGGAAAACTGAGACATATTTGAACACGTCTCCCGTTCACACGGTTGATCATACTCTGGGTCCCACATGCATGTTTTAGCTGAAGGAAGAATACCTTAAACCTGGAGAGTTGAGACCCGTGTAATGGGTACCATGCAATATGACTTCAAAGGGTCTTCATTTGCTCACCGAACTTCTCCAATCCTATCACTGCTGCATTTATCCCCCTGTACAGACGCTTGATTCTCTTTTGGAGACATAGCAATCCATAGGTTTTAAGATACTTACTAGTCAGGTACATTCTTAAGCATTTAATATGGGGTGTTGAGTCCATTTCGTTGAGCAAGGAGTAGCTCTTGTCTATTCCATATTTGGCTTAAGGAACTTTATCTGTGCTCATTTCAATCTCTGGTTTTATGCAGCACCCCAACTCACCTTTCCGCTTAAGCAAGCATAAGTTGGTTTTCTAAATTTGAGACCCTGTTCTGTTTTGGAATTCAGTTCCTGTGTAGCCAAGTTTACATTCTGTGTATTAGTGATATCTTATGATGTTTCTTTTTCTGTGTGACTTATTTCAGTTAGAATCATCATACCTGAATCCACTCATTGTGCTGCTAATGGCCTGATGACATAGATTTCATTGCTGAGTGATATTGCTTTGTAAGTAAATACCACAACTTCTTTATCCATTTTTCACTTTCTGCGATGTTGAACTTGTACTGTAAACGAGGTTCTTGTAAACAGAGGCGTCCCAAACTTTGGGGTGGCTGTGTCTTTTTGATTTTAATTTCCCTAAGCTATAGGACCATAAGTGGAAGTGCCCTAGGCTCTGTTGCTTTGTTTTTTAGATGTTTCAGGAAACACCATACACTTCTCCCGAGTGTCTGTTGGCAATTTACATCCCGCCCATCAGCATAACAAGGCTCCCAGTTCTCCATGGCCTGTCCTGCCTTTCTGGATTTTACACTTTTTTCAGATGGCCCTTTTGACCGGGGGGAAGTGAGACTTCATTGTAGTGCAGATTTCCTTTGCAAGCTTGCTTGGTTGGCCAAAAAGGGCGTATGCGTTTTTTCCTGAATATATTCAGGAAAAAACGCATACGCCCTTTTTGGCCAAGTGCATCATTGTGGACGTTCTGCCTCTTTTCCTATGCTTTCAATGCAATTCCAGTCTACCTCCTGAAATCGGTTTCCTGCAATTCTGCCCCGCTTTCAAGTCCTCTTGGCAGCCTTACTTCAGTATATTTTTGGACGATAGCTGTCATTTATAACTCTGCAGGTTTGTGAATTACAGTGCCCCTGAGCTCCTTTCTTCAACTCGCTTTCTTGTGACCTGGCCGCAACACCGCAGGATGGCTTCAGGCCCTAATCTGGTTCCGGCATGGCACGCTGAGCCTTTGGTTAATTCCTCTTCCTGGTGGGAAATGAGAGTTAAATTTGCCCGTCCAGACACCTCCAGCTAGTCTCTCATTGGTTCTCGCTATTCCTGTTCATCTTCCGCAGAAATTGCAAACTGGGCCAAACAGGAGGTTAAAGGGACTGACTCTCCAAGTTGGGAGGGTGTTAGTAAAGCGTCTGGAAAGTTGCACCCGAGTACCAGGGTACGAAAACTGAGACATATTTGAACACGTTTCCCGATCACATGGTTGATCATACTCTAGTTTCCACATGCATGTTTTCGCTGAAGGTAGAATACCTTAAACCTGGGTAGTTGAAACCCGTGGAATGGGTACTATGCAATATGACTTCAAAGGGTCTTCATTTGCTCACCGAACTTCTCCAATCCTATCACTGCTGCGTTTATCCCCCTGTACAGATGCTTGATTTTCTTTTGGAGACATAGCAATCCATAGGTTTTAAGATACTTACTAATCAGGTACATTCTTAGGCGTTTAATATGGGGTGTTGAGTCCATTTCGTTGAGGAAGGAGTAGCTCTTGTCTATTCCATATTTGGCTTAAGGAACTTTATCTGTGCTCATTTCAATCTCTGGTTTTATGCAGCACCCCAACTCACCTTTCCCCTTAAGCAAGCATAAGTTGGTTTTCTAAATTTGAGACCCTGTTCTGTTTTGGAATTCAGTTCCTGTGTAGCCAAGTTTACATTCTGTGTATTAGTGATATCTTATGATGTTTCTTTTTCTGTGTGACTTATTTCAGTTAGAATCATCGTACCTGAATCCACTCATTATGCTGCTACGGGCCTGATGACATAGATTTCATTGTTGAGTGATACTGCATTGTACGTAAGTACCACAACTTCTTTATCCATTTTTCACTTTCTGTGATATTGAACTTGTACGGTAAATGAGGTTCTTGTAAACAGAGGCGTCCCAAACTTTGGGGTGGCTGTGTCTTTTTGATTTTAATTTCCCTAAGCTATAGGACCATAAGTGGAAGTGCCCTAGGCTCTGTTGCTTTGTTTTTTAGATGTTTCAGGAAACACCATACACTTCTCCCGAGTGGCTGTTGGCAATTTACATCCCTCCCATCAGCATAAAAAGGCTCCCAGTTCTCCATGGCCTGTCCTGCCTTTCTGGATTTTACACTTTTTTCAGATGGCCCTTTTGACCGGGGGGAAGTGAGACTTCATTGTAGTGCAGATTTCCTTTGCAAGCTTGCTTGGTTGGCCAAAAAGGGCGTATGCGTTTTTTCCTGAATATATTCAGGAAAAAACGCATACGCCCTTTTTGGCCAAGTGCATCATTGTGGACGTTCTGCCTCTTTTCCTATGCTTTCAATGCAATTCCAGTCTACCTCCTGAAATCGGTTTCCTGCAATTCTGCCCCGCTTTCAAGTCCTCTTGGCAGCCTTACTTCAGTATATTTTTGGACGATAGCTGTCATTTATAACTCTGCAGGTTTGTGAATTACAGTGCCCCTGAGCTCCTTTCTTCAACTCGCTTTCTTTTGAGCTGGCCGCAGCACCGCAAGATGGCTTCAGGCCTTAATCTGGTTCCGGCACGGCACGCTGAGCCTTTGGTTAATTCCTCTTCCTGGTGGGAAATGAGAGTTAAATTTGCCCGTCCAGACACCTCCAGCTAGTCTCTCATTGGTTCTCGCTATTCCTGTTCATCTTCCGCAGAAATTGCAAACTGGGCCAAACAGGAGGTTAAAGGGACTGACTCTCCAAGTCAGGAGGGTGTTAGTAAAGCGTCTGGAATGTTGCACCCGAGTACCAGGGGAGGAAAACTGAGACATATTTGAACACGTCTCCCGTTCACACGGTTGATCATACTCTGGGTCCCACATGCATGTTTTAGCTGAAGGAAGAATACCTTAAACCTGGAGAGTTGAGACCCGTGTAATGGGTACCATGCAATATGACTTCAAAGGGTCTTCATTTGCTCACCGAACTTCTCCAATCCTATCACTGCTGCGTTTATCCCTCCTGTACAGACGCTTGATTCTCTTTTGGAGACATAGCAATCCATAGGTTTTAAGATACTTACTAGTCAGGTACATTCTTAGGCATTTAATATGGGGTGTTGAGTCCATTTCGTTGAGCAAGGAGTAGCTCTTGTCTATTCCATATTTGGCTTAAGGAACTTTATCTGTGCTCATTTCAATCTCTGGTTTTATGCAGCACCCCAACTCACCTTTCCCCTTAAGCAAGCATAAGTTGGTTTTCTAAATTTGAGACCCTGTTCTGTTTTGGAATTCAGTTCCTGTGTAGCCAAGTTTACATTCTGTGTATTAGTGATATCTTATGATGTTTCTTTTTCTGTGTGACTTATTTCAGTTAGAATCATCGTACCTGAATCCACTCATTATGCTGCTACGGGCCTGATGACATAGATTTCATTGTTGAGTGATACTGCATTGTACGTAAGTACCACAACTTCTTTATCCATTTTTCACTTTCTGTGATATTGAACTTGTACGGTAAATGAGGTTCTTGTAAACAGAGGCGTCCCAAACTTTGGGGTGGCTGTGTCTTTTTGATTTTAATTTCCCTAAGCTATAGGACCATAAGTGGAAGTGCCCTAGGCTCTGTTGCTTTGCTTTTTAGATGTTTCAGGAAACACCATACACTTCTCCCGAGTGTCTGTTGGCAATTTACATCCCTCCCATCAGCATAACAAGGCTCCCAGTTCTCCATGGCCTGTCCTGCCTTTCTGGATTTTACACTTTTTTCAGATGGCCCTTTTGACCGGGGGGAAGTGAGACTTCATTGTAGTGCAGATTTCCTTTGCAAGCTTGCTTGGTTGGCCAAAAAGGGCGTATGCGTTTTTTCCTGAATATATTCAGGAAAAAACGCATACGCCCTTTTTGGCCAAGTGCATCATTGTGGACGTTCTGCCTCTTTTCCTATGCTTTCAATGCAATTCCAGTCTACCTCCTGAAATCGGTTTCCTGCAATTCTGCCCCGCTTTCAAGTCCTCTTGGCAGCCTTACTTCAGTATATTTTTGGACGATAGCTGTCATTTATAACTCTGCAGGATTGTGAATTACAGTGCCCCTGAGCTCCTTTCTTCAACTCGCTTTCTTTTGACCTGGCCGCAACACCGCAGGATGGCTTCAGGCCCTAATCTGGTTCTGGCACGGCACGCTGAGCCTTTGGTTAATTCCTCTTCCTGGTGGGAAATGAGAGTTAAATTTGCCCGTCCAGACACCTCCAGCTAGTCTCTCATTGGTTCTCGCTATTCCTGTTCATCTTCCGCAGAAATTGCAAACTGGGCCAAACAGGAGGTTAAAGGGACTGACTCTCCAAGTCGGGAGGGTGTAAGTAAAGCGTCTGGAATGTTGCACCCGAGTACCAGGGTACGAAAACTGAGACATATTTGAACACGTTTCCTGATCACATGGTTGATCGTACTCTAGGTTCCACATGCATGTTTTAGCTGAAGGAAGAATACCTTAAACCTGGGTAGTTGAAACCCGTGGAATGGGTACTATGCAATATGACTTCAAAGGGTCTTCATTTGCTCACCGAACCTCTCCAATCCTATCACTGCTGCGTTTATGCCCCTGTACACATGCTTGATTCTCTTTCGGAGACATAGCAATCCATAGTTTTTAAGATACTTACTAGTCAGGTACATTCTTAGGCGTTTAATATGCGGTGTTGAGTCCATTTCGTTGAGCAAGGAGTAGCTCTTGTCTATTCCATATTTGGCTTAAGGAACTTTATCTGTGCTCATTTCAATCTCTGGTTTTATGCAGCACCCCAACTCACCTTTCCCCTTAAGCAAGCATAAGTTGGTTTTCTAAATTTGAGACCCTGTTCTGTTCTGTAATTCAGTTCCTGTGTAGCCAAGTTTACATTCCGTGTATTACTGATATCTTATGATGTTTCTTTTTCTGTGTGACTTATTTCAGTTAGAATCATCATACCTGAATCCACTCATTGTGCTGCTAAGGGCCTGATGACATAGATTTCATTGCTGAGTGATATTGCTTTGTAAGTAAATACCACAACTTCTTTATCCATTTTTCACTTTCTGCGATGTTGAACTTGTACTGTAAACGAGGTTCTTGTAAACAGAGGCGTCCCAAACTTTGGGGTGGCTGTGTCTTTTTGATTTTAATTTCCCTAAGCTATAGGACCATAAGTGGAAGTGCCCTAGGCTCTGTTGCTTTGTTTTTTAGATGTTTCAGGAAACACCATACACTTCTCCCGAGTGGCTGTTGGCAATTTACATCCCGCCCATCAGCATAACAAGGCTCCCAGTTCTCCATGGCCTGTCCTGCCTTTCTGGATTTTACACTTTTTTCAGATGGCCCTTTTGACCGGGGGGAAGTGAGACTTCATTGTAGTGCAGATTTCCTTTGCAAGCTTGCTTGGTTGGCCAAAAAGGGCGTATGCGTTTTTTCCTGAATATATTCAGGAAAAAACGCATACGCCCTTTTTGGCCAAGTGCATCATTGTGGACATTCTGCCTCTTTTCCTATGCTTTCAATGCAATTCCAGTCTACCTCCTGAAATCGGTTTCCTGCAATTCTGCCCCGCTTTCAAGTCCTCTTGGCAGCCTTACTTCAGTATATTTTTGGACGATAGCTGTCATTTATAACTCTGCAGGTTTGTGAATTACAGTGCCCCTGAGCTCCTTTCTTCAACTCGCTTTCTTTTGAGCTGGCCGCAACACCGCAGGATGGCTTCAGGCCCTAATCTGGTTCCGGCACGGCAAGCTGAGCCTTTGGTTAATTCCTCTTCCTGGTGGGAAATGAGAGTTAAATTTGCCCGTCCAGACACCTCCAGCTAGTCTCTCATTGGTTCTCGCTATTCCTGTTCATCTTCCACAGAAATTGCAAACTGGGCCAAACAGGAGGTTAAAGGGACTGACTCTCCAAGTCGGGAGGGTGTTAGTAAAGCGTCTGGAATGTTGCACCTGAGTACCAGGGTACGAAAACTGAGACATATTTGAACACGTTTCCCGATCACATGGTTGATCATACTCTAGTTTCCACATGCATGTTTTAGCTGAAGGTAGAATACCTTAAACCTGGGTAGTTGAAACCCGTGGAATGGGTACCATGCAATATGACTTCAAAGGGTCTTCATTTGCTCACTGAACCTCTCCAATCCTATCACTGCTGCGTTTATGCCCCTGTACACATGCTTGATTCTCTTTCGGAGACATAGCAATCCATAGGTTTTAAGATACTTACTAGTCAGGTACATTCTTAGGCGTTTAATATGCGGTGTTGAGTCCATTTCGTTGAGCAAGGAGTAGCTCTTATCTATTCCATATTTGGCTTAAGGAACTTTATCTGTGCTCATTTCAATCTCTGGTTTTATGCAGCACCCCAACTCACCTTTCCCCTTAAGCAAGCATAAGTTGGTTTTCTAAATTTGAGACCCTGTTCTGTTCTGTAATTCAGTTCCTGTGTAGCCAAGTTTACATTCCGTGTATTACTGATATCTTATGATGTTTCTTTTTCTGTGTGACTTATTTCAGTTAGAATCATCATACCTGAATCTACTCATTGTGCTGCTAATGGCCTGATGACATAGATTTCATTGCTGAGTGATATTGCTTTGTAAGTAAATACCACAACTTCTTTATCCATTTTTCACTTTCTGCGATGTTGAACTTGTACTGTAAACGAGGTTCTTGTAAACAGAGGCGTCCCAAACTTTGGGGTGGCTGTGTCTTTTTGATTTTAATTTCCCTAAGCTATAGGACCATAAGTGGAAGTGCCCTAGGCTCTGTTGCTTTGTTTTTTAGATGTTTCAGGAAACACCATACACTTCTCCCGAGTGTCTGTTGGCAATTTACATCCCGCCCATCAGCATAACAAGGCTCCCAGTTCTCCATGGCCTGTCCTGCCTTTCTGGATTTTACACTTTTTTCAGATGGCCCTTTTGACCGGGGGGAAGTGAGACTTCATTGTAGTGCAGATTTCCTTTGCAAGCTTGCTTGGTTGGCCAAAAAGGGCGTATGCGTTTTTTCCTGAATATATTCAGGAAAAAACGCATACGCCCTTTTTGGCCAAGTGCATCATTGTGGACGTTCTGCCTCTTTTCCTATGCTTTCAATGCAATTCCAGTCTACCTCCTGAAATCGGTTTCCTGCAATTCTGCCCCGCTTTCAAGTCCTCTTGGCAGCCTTACTTCAGTATATTTTTGGACGATAGCTGTCATTTATAACTCTGCAGGTTTGTGAATTACAGTGCCCCTGAGCTCCTTTCTTCAACTCGCTTTCTTTTGAGCTGGCCGCAACACCACAGGATGGCTT
Organism: Pseudorca crassidens; assembly: GCF_039906515.1. Lineage (NCBI taxonomy): Eukaryota > Metazoa > Chordata > Mammalia > Artiodactyla > Delphinidae > Pseudorca > Pseudorca crassidens. Next base: position 565,524 of record NC_090300.1, on the reverse strand, counting down.
CAGGCCCTAATCTGGTTCCGGCACGGCACGCTGAGCCTTTGGTTAATTCCTCTTCCTGGTGGGAAATGAGAGTTAAATTTGCCCGTCCAGACACCTCCAGCTAGTCTCTCATTGGTTCTCGCTATTCCTGTTCATCTTCCACAGAAATTGCAAACTGGGCCAAACAGGAGGTTAAAGGGACTGACTCTCCAAGTCGGGAGGGTGTTAGTAAAGCGTCTGGAATGTTGCACCCGAGTACCAGGGTACAAAAACTGAGACATATTTGAACACGTCTCCCGTTCACACGGTTGATCATACTCTGGGTTCCACATGCATGTTTTAGCTGAAGGAAGAATACCTTAAACCTGGAGAGTTGAGACCCGTGTAATGGGTACCATGCAATATGACTTCAAAGGGTCTTCATTGGCTCACCGAACTTCTCCAATCCTATCACTGCTGCGTTTATCCCCCTGTACAGACGCTTGATTCTCTTTTGGAGACATAGCAATCCATAGGTTTTAAGATACTTACTAGTCAGGTACATTCTTAGGCATTTAATATGGGGTGTTGAGTCCATTTCGTTGAGCAAGGAGTAGCTCTTGTCTATTCCATATTTGGCTTAAGGAACTTTATCTGTGCTCATTTCAATCTCTGGTTTTATGCAGCACCCCAACTCACCTTTCCCCTTAAGCAAGCATAAGTTGGTTTTCTAAATTTGAGACCCTGTTCTGTTTTGGAATTCAGTTCCAGTGTAGCCAAGTTTACATTCTGTGTATTAGTGATATCTTATGATGTTTCTTTTTCTGTGTGACTTATTTCAGTTAGAATCATCGTACCTGAATCCACTCATTATGCTGCTACGGGCCTGATGACATAGATTTCATTGTTGAGTGATACTGCATTGTACGTAAGTACCACAACTTCTTTATCCATTTTTCACTTTCTGTGATATTGAACTTGTACGGTAAATGAGGTTCTTGTAAACAGAGGCGTCCCAAACTTTGGGGTGGCTGTGTCTTTTTGATTTTAATTTCCCTAAGCTATAGGACCATAAGTGGAAGTGCCCTAGGCTCTGTTGCTTTGTTTTTTAGATGTTTCAGGAAACACCATACACTTCTCCCGAGTGTCTGTTGGCAATTTACATCCCGCCCATCAGCATAACAAGGCTCCCAGTTCTCCATGGCCTGTCCTGCCTTTCTGGATTTTACACTTTTTTCAGATGGCCCTTTTGACCGGGGGGAAGTGAGACTTCATTGTAGTGCAGATTTCCTTTGCAAGCTTGCTTGGTTGGCCAAAAAGGGCGTATGCGTTTTTTCCTGAATATATTCAGGAAAAAACGCATACGCCCTTTTTGGCCAAGTGCATCATTGTGGACGTTCTGCCTCTTTTCCTATGCTTTCAATGCAATTCCAGTCTACCTCCTGAAATCGGTTTCCTGCAATTCTGCCCCGCTTTCAAGTCCTCTTGGCAGCCTTACTTCAGTATATTTTTGGACGATAGCTGTCATTTATAACTCTGCAGGTTTGTGAATTACAGTGCCCCTGAGCTCCTTTCTTCAACTCGCTTTCTTTTGAGCTGGCCGCAACACCGCAGGATGGCTTCAGGCCCTAATCTGGTTCCGGCACGGCAAGCTGAGCCTTTGGTTAATTCCTCTTCCTGGTGGGAAATGAGAGTTAAATTTGCCCGTCCAGACACCTCCAGCTAGTCTCTCATTGGTTCTCGCTATTCCTGTTCATCTTCCGCAGAAATTGCAAACTGGGCCAAACAGGAGGTTAAAGGGACTGACTCTCCAAGTCGGGAGGGTGTTAGTAAAGCGTCTGGAATGTTGCACCCGAGTACCAGGGTACAAAAACTGAGACATATTTGAACACGTCTCCCGTTCACACGGTTGATCATACTCTGGGTTCCACATGCATGTTTTAGCTGAAGGAAGAATACCTTAAACCTGGAGAGTTGAGACCCGTGGAATGGGTACCATGCAATATGACTTCAAAGGGTCTTCATTTGCTCACCGAACTTCTCCAATCCTATCACTGCTGCGTTTATCCCCCTGTACAGACGCTTGATTCTCTTTTGGAGACATAGCAATCCATAGGTTTTAAGATACTTACTAGTCAGGTACATTCTTAGGCATTTAATATGGGGTGTTGAGTCCATTTCGTTGAGCAAGGAGTAGCTCTTGTCTATTCCATATTTGGCTTAAGGAACTTTATCTGTGCTCATTTCAATCTCTGGTTTTATGCAGCACCCCAACTCACCTTTCCCCTTAAGCAAGCATAAGTTGGTTTTCTAAATTTGAGACCCTGTTCTGTTTTGGAATTCAGTTCCTGTGTAGCCAAGTTTACATTCTGTGTATTAGTGATATCTTATGATGTTTCTTTTTCTGTGTGACTTATTTCAGTTAGAATCATCGTACGTGAATCCACTCATTATGCTGCTACGGGCCTGATGACATAGATTTCATTGTTGAGTGATACTGCATTGTACGTAAGTACCACAACTTCTTTATCCATTTTTCACTTTCTGTGATATTGAACTTGTACGGTAAATGAGGTTCTTGTAAACAGAGGCGTCCCAAACTTTGGGGTGGCTGTGTCTTTTTGATTTTAATTTCCCTAAGCTATAGGACCATAAGTGGAAGTGCCCTAGGCTCTGTTGCTTTGTTTTTTAGATGTTTCAGGAAACACCATACACTTCTCCCGAGTGGCTGTTGGCAATTTACATCCCTCCCATCAGCATAACAAGGCTCCCAGTTCTCCATGGCCTGTCCTGCCTTTCTGGATTTTACACTTTTTTCAGATGGCCCTTTTGACCGGGGGGAAGTGAGACTTCATTGTAGTGCAGATTTCCTTTGCAAGCTTGCTTGGTTGGCCAAAAAGGGCGTATGCGTTTTTTCCTGAATATATTCAGGAAAAAACGCATACGCCCTTTTTGGCCAAGTGCATCATTGTGGACGTTCTGCCTCTTTTCCTATGCTTTCAATGCAATTCCAGTCTACCTCCTGAAATCGGTTTCCTGCAATTCTGCCCCGCTTTCAAGTCCTCTTGGCAGCCTTACTTCAGTATACTTTTGGACGATAGCTGTCATTTATAACTCTGCAGGTTTGTGAATTACAGTGCCCCTGAGCTCCTTTCTTCAACTCGCTTTCTTTTGAGCTGGCCGCAACACCGCAGGATGGCTTCAGGCCTTAATCTGGTTCTGGCACGGCACGCTGAGCCTTTGGTTAATTCCTCTTCCTGGTGGGAAATGAGAGTTAAATTTGCCCGTCCAGACACCTCCAGCTAGTCTCTCATTGGTTCTCGCTATTCCTGTTCATCTTCCGCAGAAATTGCAAACTGGGCCAAACAGGAGGTTAAAGGGACTGACTCTCCAAGTCGGGAGGGTGTTAGTAAAGCGTCTGGAATGTTGCACCCGAGTACCAGGGTACAAAAACTGAGACATATTTGAACACGTCTCCCGTTCACACGGTTGATCATACTCTGGGTTCCACATGCATGTTTTAGCTGAAGGAAGAATACCTTAAACCTGGAGAGTTGAGACCCGTGGAATGGGTACCATGCAATATGACTTCAAAGGGTCTTCATTTGCTCACCGAACTTCTCCAATCCTATCACTGCTGCGTTTATCCCCCTGTACAGACGCTTGATTCTCTTTTGGAGACATAGCAATCCATAGGTTTTAAGATACTTACTAGTCAGGTACATTCTTAGGCATTTAATATGGGGTGTTGAGTCCATTTCGTTGAGCAAGGAGTAGCTCTTGTCTATTCCATATTTGGCTTAAGGAACTTTATCTGTGCTCATTTCAATCTCTGGTTTTATGCAGCACCCCAACTCACCTTTCCCCTTAAGCAAGCATAAGTTGGTTTTCTAAATTTGAGACCCTGTTCTGTTTTGGAATTCAGTTCCTGTGTAGCCAAGTTTACATTCTGTGTATTAGTGATATCTTATGATGTTTCTTTTTCTGTGTGACTTATTTCAGTTAGAATCATCGTACGTGAATCCACTCATTATGCTGCTACGGGCCTGATGACATAGATTTCATTGTTGAGTGATACTGCATTGTACGTAAGTACCACAACTTCTTTATCCATTTTTCACTTTCTGTGATATTGAACTTGTACGGTAAATGAGGTTCTTGTAAACAGAGGCGTCCCAAACTTTGGGGTGGCTGTGTCTTTTTGATTTTAATTTCCCTAAGCTATAGGACCATAAGTGGAAGTGCCCTAGGCTCTGTTGCTTTGTTTTTTAGATGTTTCAGGAAACACCATACACTTCTCCCGAGTGGCTGTTGGCAATTTACATCCCTCCCATCAGCATAACAAGGCTCCCAGTTCTCCATGGCCTGTCCTGCCTTTCTGGATTTTACACTTTTTTCAGATGGCCCTTTTGACCGGGGGGAAGTGAGACTTCATTGTAGTGCAGATTTCCTTTGCAAGCTTGCTTGGTTGGCCAAAAAGGGCGTATGCGTTTTTTCCTGAATATATTCAGGAAAAAACGCATACGCCCTTTTTGGCCAAGTGCATCATTGTGGACGTTCTGCCTCTTTTCCTATGCTTTCAATGCAATTCCAGTCTACCTCCTGAAATCGGATTCCTGCAATTCTGCCCCGCTTTCAAGTCCTCTTGGCAGCCTTACTTCAGTATATTTTTGGACGATAGCTGTCATTTATAACTCTGCAGGTTTGTGAATTACAGTGCCCCTGAGCTCCTTTCTTCAACTCGCTTTCTTGTGACCTGGCCGCAACACCGCAGGATGGCTTCAGGCCCTAATCTGGTTCTGGCACGGCACACTGAGCCTTTGGTTAATTCCTCTTCCTGGTGGGAAATGAGAGTTAAATTTGCCCGTCCAGACACCTCCAGCTAGTCTCTCATTGGTTCTCGCTATTCCTGTTCATCTTCCACAGAAATTGCAAACTGGGCCAAACAGGAGGTTAAAGGGACTGACTCTCCAAGTCGGGAGGGTGTTAGTAAAGCGTCTGGAATGTTGCACCCGAGTACCAGGGTATGAAAACTGAGACATATTTGAACACGTTTCCCGATCACATGGTTGATCATACTCTAGTTTCCACATGCATGTTTTAGCTGAAGGTAGAATACCTTAAACCTGGGTAGTTGAAACCCGTGGAATGGGTACCATGCAATATGACTTCAAAGGGTCTTCATTTGCTCACTGAACCTCTCCAATCCTATCACTGCTGCGTTTATGACCCTGTACACATGCTTGATTCTCTTTCGGAGACATAGCAATCCATAGGTTTTAAGATACTTACTAGTCAGGTACATTCTTAGGCGTTTAATATGCGGTGTTGAGTCCATTTCGTTGAGCAAGGAGTAGCTCTTGTCTATTCCATATTTGGCTTAAGGAACTTTATCTGTGCTCATTTCAATCTCTGGTTTTATGCAGCACCCCAACTCACCTTTCCCCTTAAGCAAGCATAAGTTGGTTTTCTATATTTGAGACCCTGTTCTGTTTTGGAATTCAGTTCCTGTGTAGCCAAGTTTACATTCTGTGTATTAGTGATATCTTATGATGTTTCTTTTTCTGTGTGACTTATTTCAGTTAGAATCATCGTACCTGAATCCACTCATTATTCTGCTACGGGCCTGATGACATAGATTTCATTGTTGAGTGATACTGCATTGTACGTAAGTACCACAACTTCTTTATCCATTTTTCACTTTCTGTGATATTGAACTTGTACGGTAAATGAGGTTCTTGTAAACAGAGGCGTCCCAAACTTTGGGGTGGCTGTGTCTTTTTGATTTTAATTTCCCTAAGCTATAGGACCATAAGTGGAAGTGCCCTAGGCTCTGTTGCTTTGTTTTTTAGATGTTTCAGGAAACACCATACACTTCTCCCGAGTGTCTGTTGGCAATTTACATCCCGCCCATCAGCATAACAAGGCTCCCAGTTCTCCATGGCCTGTCCTGCCTTTCTGGATTTTACACTTTTTTCAGATGGCCCTTTTGACCGGGGGGAAGTGAGACTTCATTGTAGTGCAGATTTCCTTTGCAAGCTTGCTTGGTTGGCCAAAAAGGGCGTATGCGTTTTTTCCTGAATATATTCAGGAAAAAACGCATACGCCCTTTTTGGCCAAGTGCATCATTGTGGACGTTCTGCCTCTTTTCCTATGCTTTCAATGCAATTCCAGTCTACCTCCTGAAATCGGTTTCCTGCAATTCTGCCCCGCTTTCAAGTCCTCTTGGCAGCCTTACTTCAGTATATTTTTGGACGATAGCTGTCATTTATAACTCTGCAGGATTGTGAATTACAGTGCCCCTGAGCTCCTTTCTTCAACTCGCTTTCTTTTGAGCTGGCCGCAACACCGCAGGATGGCTTCAGGCCCTAATCTGGTTCTGGCACGGCACACTGAGCCTTTGGTTAATTCCTCTTCCTGGTGGGAAATGAGAGTTAAATTTCCCCGTCCAGACACCTCCAGCTAGTCTCTCATTGGTTCTCGCTATTCCTGTTCATCTTCCACAGAAATTGCAAACTGGGCCAAACAGGAGGTTAAAGGGACTGACTCTCCAAGTCGGGAGGGTGTTAGTAAAGCGTCTGGAATGTTGCACCCGAGTACCAGGGTATGAAAACTGAGACATATTTGAACACGTTTCCCGATCACATGGTTGATCATACTCTACTTTCCACATGCATGTTTTAGCTGAAGGTAGAATACCTTAAACCTGGGTAGTTGAAACCCGTGGAATGGGTACCATGCAATATGACTTCAAAGGGTCTTCATTTGCTCACTGAACCTCTCCAATCCTATCACTGCTGCGTTTATGCCCCTGTACACATGCTTGATTCTCTTTCGGAGACATAGCAATCCATAGGTTTTAAGATACTTACTAGTCAGGTACATTCTTAGGCGTTTAATATGCGGTGTTGAGTCCATTTCGTTGAGCAAGGAGTAGCTCTTGTCTATTCCATATTTGGCTTAAGGAACTTTATCTGTGCTCATTTCAATCTCTGGTTTTATGCAGCACCCCAACTCACCTTTCCCCTTAAGCAAGCATAAGTTGGTTTTCTATATTTGAGACCCTGTTCTGTTTTGGAATTCAGTTCCTGTGTAGCCAAGTTTACATTCTGTGTATTAGTGATATCTTATGATGTTTCTTTTTCTGTGTGACTTATTTCAGTTAGAATCATCGTACCTGAATCCACTCATTATGCTGCTACGGGCCTGATGACATAGATTTCATTGTTGAGTGATACTGCATTGTACGTAAGTACCACAACTTCTTTATCCATTTTTCACTTTCTGTGATATTGAACTTGTACGGTAAATGAGGTTCTTGTAAACAGAGGCGTCCCAAACTTTGGGGTGGCTGTGTCTTTTTGATTTTAATTTCCCTAAACTATAGGACCATAAGTGGAAGTGCCCTAGGCTCTGTTGCTTTGTTTTTTAGATGTTTCAGGAAACACCATACACTTCTCCCGAGTGTCTGTTGGCAATTTACATCCCGCCCATCAGCATAACAAGGCTCCCAGTTCTCCATGGCCTGTCCTGCCTTTCTGGATTTTACACTTTTTTCAGATGGCCCTTTTGACCGGGGGGAAGTGAGACTTCATTGTAGTGCAGATTTCCTTTGCAAGCTTGCTTGGTTGGCCAAAAAGGGCGTATGCGTTTTTTCCTGAATATATTCAGGAAAAAACGCATACGCCCTTTTTGGCCAAGTGCATCATTGTGGACGTTCTGCCTCTTTTCCTATGCTTTCAATGCAATTCCAGTCTACCTCCTGAAATCGGTTTCCTGCAATTCTGCCCCGCTTTCAAGTCCTCTTGGCAGCCTTACTTCAGTATATTTTTGGACGATAGCTGTCATTTATAACTCTGCAGGATTGTGAATTACAGTGCCCCTGAGCTCCTTTCTTCAACTCGCTTTCTTTTGAGCTGGCCGCAACACCGCAGGATGGCTTCAGGCCCTAATCTGGTTCCGGCACGGCACGCTGAGCCTTTGGTTATTTCCTCCTCCTGGTGGGAAATGAGAGTTAAATTTGCCCGTCCAGACACCTCCAGCTAGTCTCTCATTGGTTCTCCCTATTCCTGTTCATCTTCCGCAGAAATTGCAAACTGGGCCAAACAGGAGGTTAAAGGCGCTGACTCTCCAAGTGGGGAGAGTGTTAGTAAAGCGTCTGGAATGTTGCACCCGAGTACCAGGGTACGAAAACTGAGACATATTTGAACACGTTTCCCGATCACATGGTTGATCATACTCTAGTTTCCACATGCATGTTTTAGCTGAAGGTAGAATACCTTAAACCTGGGTAGTTGAAACCCGTGGAATGGGTACCATGTAATATGACTTCAAAGGGTCTTCATTTGCTCACTGAACCTCTCCAATCCTATCACTGCTGCGTTTATGCCCCTGTACACATGCTTGATTCTCTTTCGGAGACATAGCAATCCATAGGTTTTAAGATACTTACTAGTCAGGTACATTCTTAGGCGTTTAATATGCGGTGTTGAGTCCATTTCGTTGAGCAAGGAGTAGCTCTTGTCTATTCCATATTTGGCTTAAGGAACTTTATCTGTGCTCATTTCAATCTCTGGTTTTATGCAGCACCCCAACTCACCTTTACCCTTAAGCAAGCATAAGTTGGTTTTCTAAATTTGAGACCCTGTTCTGTTCTGTAATTCAGTTCCTGTGTAGCCAAGTTTACATTCCGTGTATTACTGATATCTTATGATGTTTCTTTTTCTGTGTGACTTATTTCAGTTAGAATCATCATACCTGAATCCACTCATTGTGCTGCTAAGGGCCTGATGACATAGATTTCATTGCTGAGTGATATTGCTTTGTAAGTAAATACCACAATTTCTTTATCCATTTTTCACTTTCTGCAATGTTGAACTTGTACTGTAAACGAGGTTCTTGTAAACAGAGGCGTCCCAAACTTTGGGGTGGCTGTGTCTTTTTGATTTTAATTTCCCTAATCTATAGGAGCATAAGTGGAAGTGCCCTAGGCTCTGTTGCTTTGTTTTTTAGATGTTTCAGGAAACACCATACACTTCTCCGGAGTGTCTCTTGGCAATTTACATCCCTCCCATCAGCATAAAAATGCTCCCAGTTCTCCATGGCCTGTCCTGCCTTTCTGGATTTTACACTTTTTTCAGATGGCCCTTTTGACCGGGGGGAAGTGAGACTTCATTGTAGTGCAGATTTCCTTTGCAAGCTTGCTTGGTTGGCCAAAAAGGGCGTATGCGTTTTTTCCTGAATATATTCAGGAAAAAACGCATACGCCCTTTTTGGCCAAGTGCATCATTGTGGACGTTCTGCCTCTTTTCCTATGCTTTCAATGCAATTCCAGTCTACCTCCTGAAATCGGTTTCCTGCAATTCTGCCCCGCTTTCAAGTCCTCTTGGCAGCCTTACTTCAGTATATCTTTGGACGATAGCAGTCATTTATAACTCTGCAGGTTTGTGAATTACAGTGCCCCTGAGCTCCTTTCTTCAACTCGCTTTCTTGTGACCTGGCCGCAACACCGCAGGATGGCTTCAGGCCCTAATCTGGTTCTGGCACGGCACACTGAGCCTTTGGTTAATTCCTCTTCCTGGTGGGAAATGAGAGTTAAATTTGCCCGTCCAGACACCTCCAGCTAGTCTCTCATTGGTTCTCGCTATTCCTGTTCATCTTCCACAGAAATTGCAAACTGGGCCAAACAGGAGGTTAAAGGGACTGACTCTCCAAGTCGGGAGGGTGTTAGTAAAGCGTCTGGAATGTTGCACCCGAGTACCAGGGTATGAAAACTGAGACATATTTGAACACGTTTCCCGATCACATGGTTGATCATACTCTACTTTCCACATGCATGTTTTAGCTGAAGGTAGAATACCTTAAACCTGGGTAGTTGAAACCCGTGGAATGGGTACCATGCAATATGACTTCAAAGGGTCTTCATTTGCTCACTGAACCTCTCCAATCCTATCACTGCTGCGTTTATGCCCCTGTACACATGCTTGATTCTCTTTCGGAGACATAGCAATCCATAGGTTTTAAGATACTTACTAGTCAGGTACATTCTTAGGCGTTTAATATGCGGTGTTGAGTCCATTTCGTTGAGCAAGGAGTAGCTCTTGTCTATTCCATATTTGGCTTAAGGAACTTTATCTGTGCTCATTTCAATCTCTGGTTTTATGCAGCACCCCAACTCACCTTTCCCCTTAAGCAAGCATAAGTTGGTTTTCTATATTTGAGACCCTGTTCTGTTTTGGAATTCAGTTCCTGTGTAGCCAAGTTTACATTCTGTGTATTAGTGATATCTTATGATGTTTCTTTTTCTGTGTGACTTATTTCAGTTAGAATCATCGTACCTGAATCCACTCATTATGCTGCTACGGGCCTGATGACATAGATTTCATTGTTGAGTGATACTGCATTGTACGTAAGTACCACAACTTCTTTATCCATTTTTCACTTTCTGTGATATTGAACTTGTACGGTAAATGAGGTTCTTGTAAACAGAGGCGTCCCAAACTTTGGGGTGGCTGTGTCTTTTTGATTTTAATTTCCCTAAACTATAGGACCATAAGTGGAAGTGCCCTAGGCTCTGTTGCTTTGTTTTTTAGATGTTTCAGGAAACACCATACACTTCTCCCGAGTGTCTGTTGGCAATTTACATCCCGCCCATCAGCATAACAAGGCTCCCAGTTCTCCATGGCCTGTCCTGCCTTTCTGGATTTTACACTTTTTTCAGATGGCCCTTTTGACCGGGGGGAAGTGAGACTTCATTGTAGTGCAGATTTCCTTTGCAAGCTTGCTTGGTTGGCCAAAAAGGGCGTATGCGTTTTTTCCTGAATATATTCAGGAAAAAACGCATACGCCCTTTTTGGCCAAGTGCATCATTGTGGACGTTCTGCCTCTTTTCCTATGCTTTCAATGCAATTCCAGTCTACCTCCTGAAATCGGTTTCCTGCAATTCTGCCCCGCTTTCAAGTCCTCTTGGCAGCCTTACTTCAGTATATTTTTGGACGATAGCTGTCATTTATAACTCTGCAGGATTGTGAATTACAGTGCCCCTGAGCTCCTTTCTTCAACTCGCTTTCTTTTGAGCTGGCCGCAACACCGCAGGATGGCTTCAGGCCCTAATCTGGTTCCGGCACGGCACGCTGAGCCTTTGGTTATTTCCTCCTCCTGGTGGGAAATGAGAGTTAAATTTGCCCGTCCAGACACCTCCAGCTAGTCTCTCATTGGTTCTCCCTATTCCTGTTCATCTTCCGCAGAAATTGCAAACTGGGCCAAACAGGAGGTTAAAGGCGCTGACTCTCCAAGTGGGGAGAGTGTTAGTAAAGCGTCTGGAATGTTGCACCCGAGTACCAGGGTACGAAAACTGAGACATATTTGAACACGTTTCCCGATCACATGGTTGATCATACTCTAGTTTCCACATGCATGTTTTAGCTGAAGGTAGAATACCTTAAACCTGGGTAGTTGAAACCCGTGGAATGGGTACCATGTAATATGACTTCAAAGGGTCTTCATTTGCTCACTGAACCTCTCCAATCCTATCACTGCTGCGTTTATGCCCCTGTACACATGCTTGATTCTCTTTCGGAGACATAGCAATCCATAGGTTTTAAGATACTTACTAGTCAGGTACATTCTTAGGCGTTTAATATGCGGTGTTGAGTCCATTTCGTTGAGCAAGGAGTAGCTCTTGTCTATTCCATATTTGGCTTAAGGAACTTTATCTGTGCTCATTTCAATCTCTGGTTTTATGCAGCACCCCAACTCACCTTTACCCTTAAGCAAGCATAAGTTGGTTTTCTAAATTTGAGACCCTGTTCTGTTCTGTAATTCAGTTCCTGTGTAGCCAAGTTTACATTCCGTGTATTACTGATATCTTATGATGTTTCTTTTTCTGTGTGACTTATTTCAGTTAGAATCATCATACCTGAATCCACTCATTGTGCTGCTAAGGGCCTGATGACATAGATTTCATTGCTGAGTGATATTGCTTTGTAAGTAAATACCACAATTTCTTTATCCATTTTTCACTTTCTGCAATGTTGAACTTGTACTGTAAACGAGGTTCTTGTAAACAGAGGCGTCCCAAACTTTGGGGTGGCTGTGTCTTTTTGATTTTAATTTCCCTAATCTATAGGAGCATAAGTGGAAGTGCCCTAGGCTCTGTTGCTTTGTTTTTTAGATGTTTCAGGAAACACCATACACTTCTCCGGAGTGTCTCTTGGCAATTTACATCCCTCCCATCAGCATAAAAATGCTCCCAGTTCTCCATGGCCTGTCCTGCCTTTCTGGATTTTACACTTTTTTCAGATGGCCCTTTTGACCGGGGGGAAGTGAGACTTCATTGTAGTGCAGATTTCCTTTGCAAGCTTGCTTGGTTGGCCAAAAAGGGCGTATGCGTTTTTTCCTGAATATATTCAGGAAAAAACGCATACGCCCTTTTTGGCCAAGTGCATCATTGTGGACGTTCTGCCTCTTTTCCTATGCTTTCAATGCAATTCCAGTCTACCTCCTGAAATCGGTTTCCTGCAATTCTGCCCCGCTTTCAAGTCCTCTTGGCAGCCTTACTTCAGTATATCTTTGGACGATAGCAGTCATTTATAACTCTGCAGGTTTGTGAATTACAGTGCCCCTGAGCTCCTTTCTTCAACTCGCTTTCTTGTGACCTGGCCGCAACACCGCAGGATGGCTTCAGGCCCTAATCTGGTTCTGGCACGGCACACTGAGCCTTTGGTTAATTCCTCTTCCTGGTGGGAAATGAGAGTTAAATTTGCCCGTCCAGACACCTCCAGCTAGTCTCTCATTGGTTCTCGCTATTCCTGTTCATCTTCCACAGAAATTGCAAACTGGGCCAAACAGGAGGTTAAAGGGACTGACTCTCCAAGTCGGGAGGGTGTTAGTAAAGCGTCTGGAATGTTGCACCCGAGTACCAGGGTATGAAAACTGAGACATATTTGAACACGTTTCCCGATCACATGGTTGATCATACTCTACTTTCCACATGCATGTTTTAGCTGAAGGTAGAATACCTTAAACCTGGGTAGTTGAAACCCGTGGAATGGGTACCATGCAATATGACTTCAAAGGGTCTTCATTTGCTCACTGAACCTCTCCAATCCTATCACTGCTGCGTTTATGCCCCTGTACACATGCTTGATTCTCTTTCGGAGACATAGCAATCCATAGGTTTTAAGATACTTACTAGTCAGGTACATTCTTAGGCGTTTAATATGCGGTGTTGAGTCCATTTCGTTGAGCAAGGAGTAGCTCTTGTCTATTCCATATTTGGCTTAAGGAACTTTATCTGTGCTCATTTCAATCTCTGGTTTTATGCAGCACCCCAACTCACCTTTCCCCTTAAGCAAGCATAAGTTGGTTTTCTATATTTGAGACCCTGTTCTGTTTTGGAATTCAGTTCCTGTGTAGCCAAGTTTACATTCTGTGTATTAGTGATATCTTATGATGTTTCTTTTTCTGTGTGACTTATTTCAGTTAGAATCATCGTACCTGAATCCACTCATTATGCTGCTACGGGCCTGATGACATAGATTTCATTGTTGAGTGATACTGCATTGTACGTAAGTACCACAACTTCTTTATCCATTTTTCACTTTCTGTGATATTGAACTTGTACGGTAAATGAGGTTCTTGTAAACAGAGGCGTCCCAAACTTTGGGGTGGCTGTGTCTTTTTGATTTTAATTTCCCTAAACTATAGGACCATAAGTGGAAGTGCCCTAGGCTCTGTTGCTTTGTTTTTTAGATGTTTCAGGAAACACCATACACTTCTCCCGAGTGTCTGTTGGCAATTTACATCCCGCCCATCAGCATAACAAGGCTCCCAGTTCTCCATGGCCTGTCCTGCCTTTCTGGATTTTACACTTTTTTCAGATGGCCCTTTTGACCGGGGGGAAGTGAGACTTCATTGTAGTGCAGATTTCCTTTGCAAGCTTGCTTGGTTGGCCAAAAAGGGCGTATGCGTTTTTTCCTGAATATATTCAGGAAAAAACGCATACGCCCTTTTTGGCCAAGTGCATCATTGTGGACGTTCTGCCTCTTTTCCTATGCTTTCAATGCAATTCCAGTCTACCTCCTGAAATCGGTTTCCTGCAATTCTGCCCCGCTTTCAAGTCCTCTTGGCAGCCTTACTTCAGTATATTTTTGGACGATAGCTGTCATTTATAACTCTGCAGGATTGTGAATTACAGTGCCCCTGAGCTCCTTTCTTCAACTCGCTTTCTTTTGAGCTGGCCGCAACACCGCAGGATGGCTTCAGGCCCTAATCTGGTTCCGGCACGGCACGCTGAGCCTTTGGTTATTTCCTCCTCCTGGTGGGAAATGAGAGTTAAATTTGCCCGTCCAGACACCTCCAGCTAGTCTCTCATTGGTTCTCCCTATTCCTGTTCATCTTCCGCAGAAATTGCAAACTGGGCCAAACAGGAGGTTAAAGGCGCTGACTCTCCAAGTGGGGAGAGTGTTAGTAAAGCGTCTGGAATGTTGCACCCGAGTACCAGGGTACGAAAACTGAGACATATTTGAACACGTTTCCCGATCACATGGTTGATCATACTCTAGTTTCCACATGCATGTTTTAGCTGAAGGTAGAATACCTTAAACCTGGGTAGTTGAAACCCGTGGAATGGGTACCATGTAATATGACTTCAAAGGGTCTTCATTTGCTCACTGAACCTCTCCAATCCTATCACTGCTGCGTTTATGCCCCTGTACACATGCTTGATTCTCTTTCGGAGACATAGCAATCCATAGGTTTTAAGATACTTACTAGTCAGGTACATTCTTAGGCGTTTAATATGCGGTGTTGAGTCCATTTCGTTGAGCAAGGAGTAGCTCTTGTCTATTCCATATTTGGCTTAAGGAACTTTATCTGTGCTCATTTCAATCTCTGGTTTTATGCAGCACCCCAACTCACCTTTACCCTTAAGCAAGCATAAGTTGGTTTTCTAAATTTGAGACCCTGTTCTGTTCTGTAATTCAGTTCCTGTGTAGCCAAGTTTACATTCCGTGTATTACTGATATCTTATGATGTTTCTTTTTCTGTGTGACTTATTTCAGTTAGAATCATCATACCTGAATCCACTCATTGTGCTGCTAAGGGCCTGATGACATAGATTTCATTGCTGAGTGATATTGCTTTGTAAGTAAATACCACAATTTCTTTATCCATTTTTCACTTTCTGCAATGTTGAACTTGTACTGTAAACGAGGTTCTTGTAAACAGAGGCGTCCCAAACTTTGGGGTGGCTGTGTCTTTTTGATTTTAATTTCCCTAATCTATAGGAGCATAAGTGGAAGTGCCCTAGGCTCTGTTGCTTTGTTTTTTAGATGTTTCAGGAAACACCATACACTTCTCCGGAGTGTCTCTTGGCAATTTACATCCCTCCCATCAGCATAAAAATGCTCCCAGTTCTCCATGGCCTGTCCTGCCTTTCTGGATTTTACACTTTTTTCAGATGGCCCTTTTGACCGGGGGGAAGTGAGACTTCATTGTAGTGCAGATTTCCTTTGCAAGCTTGCTTGGTTGGCCAAAAAGGGCGTATGCGTTTTTTCCTGAATATATTCAGGAAAAAACGCATACGCCCTTTTTGGCCAAGTGCATCATTGTGGACGTTCTGCCTCTTTTCCTATGCTTTCAATGCAATTCCAGTCTACCTCCTGAAATCGGTTTCCTGCAATTCTGCCCCGCTTTCAAGTCCTCTTGGCAGCCTTACTTCAGTATATCTTTGGACGATAGCAGTCATTTATAACTCTGCAGGTTTGTGAATTACAGTGCCCCTGAGCTCCTTTCTTCAACTCGCTTTCTTGTGACCTGGCCGCAACACCGCAGGATGGCTTCAGGCCCTAATCTGGTTCCGGCACGGCACGCTGAGCCTTTGGTTAATTCCTCTTCCTGGTGGGAAATGAGAGTTAAATTTGCCCGTCCAGACACCTCCAGCTAGTCTCTCATTGGTTCTCGCTATTCCTGTTCATCTTCCGCAGAAATTGCAAACTGGGCCAAACAGGAGGTTAAAGGGACTGACTCTCCAAGTCGGGAGGGTGTTAGTAAAGCGTCTGGAATGTTGCACCCGAGTACCAGGGTATGAAAACTGAGACATATTTGAACACGATTCCCGATCACATGGTTGATCGTACTCTAGGTTCCACATGCATGTTTTAGCTGAAGGAAGAATACCTTAAACCTGGGTAGTTGAAACCCGTGGAATGGTTACTATGCAATATGACTTCAAAGGGTCTTCATTTGCTCACCGAACCTCTCCAATCCTATCACTGCTGCGTTTATGCCCCTGTACACATGCTTGATTCTCTTTCGGAGACATAGCAATCCATAGGTTTTAAGATACTTACTAGTCAGGTACATTCTTAGGCGTTTAATATGCGGTGTTGAGTCCATTTCGTTGAGCAAGGAGTAGCTCTTGTCTATTCCATATTTGGCTTAAGGAACTTTATCTGTGCTCATTTCAATCTTTGGTTTTATGCAGCACCCCAACTCACCTTTACCCTTAAGCAAGCATAAGTTGGTTTTCTAAATTTGAGACCCTGTTCTGTTCTGTAATTCAGTTCCTGTGTAGCCAAGTTTACATTCCGTGTATTACTGATATCTTATGATGTTTCTTTTTCTGTGTGACTTATTTCAGTTAGAATCATCATACCTGAATCCACTCATTGTGCTGCTAATGGCCTGATGACATAGATTTCATTGCTGAGTGATATTGCTTTGTAAGTAAATACCACAACTTCTTTATCCATTTTTCACTTTCTGCGATGTTGAACTTGTACTGTAAACGAGGTTCTTGTAAACAGAGGCGTCCCAAACTTTGGGGTGGCTGTGTCTTTTTGATTTTAATTTCCCTAAGCTATAGGACCATAAGTGGAAGTGCCCTAGGCTCTGTTGCTTTGTTTTTTAGATGTTTCAGGAAACACCATACACTTCTCCCGAGTGTCTGTTGGCAATTTACATCCCGCCCATCAGCATAACAAGGCTCCCAGTTCTCCATGGCCTGTCCTGCCTTTCTGGATTTTACACTTTTTTCAGATGGCCCTTTTGACCGGGGGGAAGTGAGACTTCATTGTAGTGCAGATTTCCTTTGCAAGCTTGCTTGGTTGGCCAAAAAGGGCGTATGCGTTTTTTCCTGAATATATTCAGGAAAAAACGCATACGCCCTTTTTGGCCAAGTGCATCATTGTGGACGTTCTGCCTCTTTTCCTATGCTTTCAATGCAATTCCAGTCTACCTCCTGAAATCGGTTTCCTGCAATTCTGCCCCGCTTTCAAGTCCTCTTGGCAGCCTTACTTCAGTATATTTTTGGACGATAGCTGTCATTTATAACTCTGCAGGATTGTGAATTACAGTGCCCCTGAGCTCCTTTCTTCAACTCGCTTTCTTTTGAGCTGGCCGCAACACCGCAGGATGGCTTCAGGCCCTAATCTGGTTCCGGCACGGCACGCTGAGCCTTTGGTTATTTCCTCCTCCTGGTGGGAAATGAGAGTTAAATTTGCCCGTCCAGACACCTCCAGCTAGTCTCTCATTGGTTCTCCCTATTCCTGTTCATCTTCCGCAGAAATTGCAAACTGGGCCAAACAGGAGGTTAAAGGCGCTGACTCTCCAAGTGGGGAGAGTGTTAGTAAAGCGTCTGGAATGTTGCACCCGAGTACCAGGGTACGAAAACTGAGACATATTTGAACACGTTTCCCGATCACATGGTTGATCATACTCTAGTTTCCACATGCATGTTTTAGCTGAAGGTAGAATACCTTAAACCTGGGTAGTTGAAACCCGTGGAATGGGTACCATGTAATATGACTTCAAAGGGTCTTCATTTGCTCACTGAACCTCTCCAATCCTATCACTGCTGCGTTTATGCCCCTGTACACATGCTTGATTCTCTTTCGGAGACATAGCAATCCATAGGTTTTAAGATACTTACTAGTCAGGTACATTCTTAGGCGTTTAATATGCGGTGTTGAGTCCATTTCGTTGAGCAAGGAGTAGCTCTTGTCTATTCCATATTTGGCTTAAGGAACTTTATCTGTGCTCATTTCAATCTCTGGTTTTATGCAGCACCCCAACTCACCTTTACCCTTAAGCAAGCATAAGTTGGTTTTCTAAATTTGAGACCCTGTTCTGTTCTGTAATTCAGTTCCTGTGTAGCCAAGTTTACATTCCGTGTATTACTGATATCTTATGATGTTTCTTTTTCTGTGTGACTTATTTCAGTTAGAATCATCATACCTGAATCCACTCATTGTGCTGCTAAGGGCCTGATGACATAGATTTCATTGCTGAGTGATATTGCTTTGTAAGTAAATACCACAATTTCTTTATCCATTTTTCACTTTCTGCAATGTTGAACTTGTACTGTAAACGAGGTTCTTGTAAACAGAGGCGTCCCAAACTTTGGGGTGGCTGTGTCTTTTTGATTTTAATTTCCCTAATCTATAGGACCATAAGTGGAAGTGCCCTAGGCTCTGTTGCTTTGTTTTTTAGATGTTTCAGGAAACACCATACACTTCTCCCGAGTGTCTCTTGGCAATTTACATCCCTCCCATCAGCATAAAAATGCTCCCAGTTCTCCATGGCCTGTCCTGCCTTTCTGGATTTTACACTTTTTTCAGATGGCCCTTTTGACCGGGGGGAAGTGAGACTTCATTGTAGTGCAGATTTCCTTTGCAAGCTTGCTTGGTTGGCCAAAAAGGGCGTATGCGTTTTTTCCTGAATATATTCAGGAAAAAACGCATACGCCCTTTTTGGCCAAGTGCATCATTGTGGACGTTCTGCCTCTTTTCCTATGCTTTCAATGCAATTCCAGTCTACCTCCTGAAATCGGTTTCCTGCAATTCTGCCCCGCTTTCAAGTCCTCTTGGCAGCCTTACTTCAGTATATCTTTGGACGATAGCAGTCATTTATAACTCTGCAGGTTTGTGAATTACAGTGCCCCTGAGCTCCTTTCTTCAACTCGCTTTCTTGTGACCTGGCCGCAACACCGCAGGATGGCTTCAGGCCCTAATCTGGTTCCGGCACGGCACGCTGAGCCTTTGGTTAATTCCTCTTCCTGGTGGGAAATGAGAGTTAAATTTGCCCGTCCAGACACCTCCAGCTAGTCTCTCATTGGTTCTCGCTATTCCTGTTCATCTTCCGCAGAAATTGCAAACTGGGCCAAACAGGAGGTTAAAGGGACTGACTCTCCAAGTCGGGAGGGTGTTAGTAAAGCGTCTGGAATGTTGCACCCGAGTACCAGGGTATGAAAACTGAGACATATTTGAACACGATTCCCGATCACATGGTTGATCGTACTCTAGGTTCCACATGCATGTTTTAGCTGAAGGAAGAATACCTTAAACCTGGGTAGTTGAAACCCGTGGAATGGTTACTATGCAATATGACTTCAAAGGGTCTTCATTTGCTCACCGAACCTCTCCAATCCTATCACTGCTGCGTTTATGCCCCTGTACACATGCTTGATTCTCTTTCGGAGACATAGCAATCCATAGGTTTTAAGATACTTACTAGTCAGGTACATTCTTAGGCGTTTAATATGCGGTGTTGAGTCCATTTCGTTGAGCAAGGAGTAGCTCTTGTCTATTCCATATTTGGCTTAAGGAACTTTATCTGTGCTCATTTCAATCTCTGGTTTTATGCAGCACCCCAACTCACCTTTACCCTTAAGCAAGCATAAGTTGGTTTTCTAAATTTGAGACCCTGTTCTGTTCTGTAATTCAGTTCCTGTGTAGCCAAGTTTACATTCCGTGTATTACTGATATCTTATGATGTTTCTTTTTCTGTGTGACTTATTTCAGTTAGAATCATCATACCTGAATCCACTCATTGTGCTGCTAAGGGCCTGATGACATAGATTTCATTGCTGAGTGATATTGCTTTGTAAGTAAATACCACAATTTCTTTATCCATTTTTCACTTTCTGCAATGTTGAACTTGTACTGTAAACGAGGTTCTTGTAAACAGAGGCGTCCCAAACTTTGGGGTGGCTGTGTCTTTTTGATTTTAATTTCCCTAATCTATAGGACCATAAGTGGAAGTGCCCTAGGCTCTGTTGCTTTGTTTTTTAGATGTTTCAGGAAACACCATACACTTCTCCGGAGTGTCTCTTGGCAATTTACATCCCTCCCATCAGCATAAAAATGCTCCCAGTTCTCCATGGCCTGTCCTGCCTTTCTGGATTTTACACTTTTTTCAGATGGCCCTTTTGACCGGGGGGAAGTGAGACTTCATTGTAGTGCAGATTTCCTTTGCAAGCTTGCTTGGTTGGCCAAAAAGGGCGTATGCGTTTTTTCCTGAATATATTCAGGAAAAAACGCATACGCCCTTTTTGGCCAAGTGCATCATTGTGGACGTTCTGCCTCTTTTCCTATGCTTTCAATGCAATTCCAGTCTACCTCCTGAAATCGGTTTCCTGCAATTCTGCCCCGCTTTCAAGTCCTCTTGGCAGCCTTACTTCAGTATATCTTTGGACGATAGCAGTCATTTATAACTCTGCAGGTTTGTGAATTACAGTGCCCCTGAGCTCCTTTCTTCAACTCGCTTTCTTGTGACCTGGCCGCAACACCGCAGGATGGCTTCAGGCCCTAATCTGGTTCCGGCACGGCACGCTGAGCCTTTGGTTAATTCCTCTTCCTGGTGGGAAATGAGAGTTAAATTTGCCCGTCCAGACACCTCCAGCTAGTCTCTCATTGGTTCTCGCTATTCCTGTTCATCTTCCGCAGAAATTGCAAACTGGGCCAAACAGGAGGTTAAAGGGACTGACTCTCCAAGTCGGGAGGGTGTTAGTAAAGCGTCTGGAATGTTGCACCCGAGTACCAGGGTATGAAAACTGAGACATATTTGAACACGATTCCCGATCACATGGTTGATCGTACTCTAGGTTCCACATGCATGTTTTAGCTGAAGGAAGAATACCTTAAACCTGGGTAGTTGAAACCCGTGGAATGGTTACTATGCAATATGACTTCAAAGGGTCTTCATTTGCTCACCGAACCTCTCCAATCCTATCACTGCTGCGTTTATGCCCCTGTACACATGCTTGATTCTCTTTCGGAGACATAGCAATCCATAGGTTTTAAGATACTTACTAGTCAGGTACATTCTTAGGCGTTTAATATGCGGTGTTGAGTCCATTTCGTTGAGCAAGGAGTAGCTCTTGTCTATTCCATATTTGGCTTAAGGAACTTTATCTGTGCTCATTTCAATCTTTGGTTTTATGCAGCACCCCAACTCACCTTTACCCTTAAGCAAGCATAAGTTGGTTTTCTAAATTTGAGACCCTGTTCTGTTCTGTAATTCAGTTCCTGTGTAGCCAAGTTTACATTCCGTGTATTACTGATATCTTATGATGTTTCTTTTTCTGTGTGACTTATTTCAGTTAGAATCATCATACCTGAATCCACTCATTGTGCTGCTAATGGCCTGATGACATAGATTTCATTGCTGAGTGATATTGCTTTGTAAGTAAATACCACAACTTCTTTATCCATTTTTCACTTTCTGCGATGTTGAACTTGTACTGTAAACGAGGTTCTTGTAAACAGAGGCGTCCCAAACTTTGGGGTGGCTGTGTCTTTTTGATTTTAATTTCCCTAAGCTATAGGACCATAAGTGGAAGTGCCCTAGGCTCTGTTGCTTTGTTTTTTAGATGTTTCAGGAAACACCATACACTTCTCCGGAGTGTCTGTTTGCAATTTACATCCCTCCCATCAGCATAACAAGGCTCCCAGTTCTCCATGGCCTGTCCTGCCTTTCTGGATTTTACACTTTTTTCAGATGGCCCTTTTGACCGGGGGGAAGTGAGACTTCATTGTAGTGCAGATTTCCTTTGCAAGCTTGCTTGGTTGGCCAAAAAGGGCGTATGCGTTTTTTCCTGAATATATTCAGGAAAAAACGCATACGCCCTTTTTGGCCAAGTGCATCATTGTGGACGTTCTGCCTCTTTTCCTATGCTTTCAATGCAATTCCAGTCTACCTCCTGAAATCGGTTTCCTGCAATTCTGCCCCGCTTTCAAGTCCTCTTGGCAACCTTACTTCAGTATATTTTTGGACGATAGCTGTCATTTATAACTCTGCAGGTTTGTGAATTACAGTGCCCCTGAGCTCCTTTCTTCAACTCGCTTTCTTTTGAGCTGGCCGCAACACCGCAGGATGGCTTCAGGCCCTAATCTGGTTCCGGCACGGCAAGCTGAGCCTTTGGTTAATTCCTCTTCCTGGTGGAAAATGAGAGTTAAATTTGCCCGTCCAGACACCTCCAGCTAGTCTCTCATTGGTTCTCGCTATTCCTGTTCATCTTCCGCAGAAATTGCAAACTGGGCCAAACAGGAGGTTAAAGGGACTGACTCTCCAAGTCGGGAGGGTGTTAGTAAAGCGTCTGGAATGTTGCACCCGAGTACCAGGGTACGAAAACTGAGACATATTTGAACACGTCTCCCGATCACATGGTTGATCATACTCTAGGTTCCACATGCATGTTTTAGCTGAAGGAAGAATACCTTAAACCTGGGTAGTTGAAACCCGTGGAATGGGTACCATGCAATATGACTTCAAAGGGTCTTCATTTGCTCACCGAACCTCTCCAATCCTATCACTGCTGCGTTTATGCCCCTGTACACATGCTTGATTCTCTTTCGGAGACATAGCAATCCATAGGTTTTAAGATACTTACTAGTCAGGTACATTCTTAGGCATTTAATATGCGGTGTTGAGTCCATTTCGTTGAGCAAGAGGTAGCTCTTGTCTATTCCATATTTGGCTTAAGGAACTTTATCTGTGCTCATTTCAATCTCTGGTTTTATGCAGCACCCCAACTCACCTTTACCCTTAAGAAAGCATAAGTTGGTTTTCTAAATTTGAGACCCTGTTCTGTTCTGTAATTCAGTTCCTGTGTAGCCAAGTTTACATTCCGTGTATTACTGATATCTTATGATGTTTCTTTTTCTGTGTGACTTATTTCAGTTAGAATCATCATACCTGAATCCACTCATTGTGCTGCTAAGGGCCTGATGACATAGATTTCATTGCTGAGTGATATTGCTTTGTAAGTAAATACCACAACTTCTTTATCCATTTTTCACTTTCTGCGATGTTGAACTTGTACTGTAAACGAGGTTCTTGTAAACAGAGGCGTCCCAAACTTTGGGGTGGCTGTGTCTTTTTGATTTTAATTTCCCTAAGCTATAGGACCATAAGTGGAAGTGCCCTAGGCTCTGTTGCTTTGTTTTTTAGATGCTTCAGGAAACACCATACACTTCTCCCGAGTGTCTGTTGGCAATTTACATCCCGCCCATCAGCATAACAAGGCTCCCAGTTCTCCATGGCCTGTCCTGTCTTTCTGGATTTTACACTTTTTTCAGATGGCCCTTTTGACCGGGGGGAAGTGAGACTTCATTGTAGTGCAGATTTCCTTTGCAAGCTTGCTTGGTTGGCCAAAAAGGGCGTATGCGTTTTTTCCTGAATATATTCAGGAAAAAACACATACGCCCTTTTTGGCCAAGTGCATCATTGTGGACGTTCTGCCTCTTTTCCTATGCTTTCAATGCAATTCCAGTCTACCTCCTGAAATCGGTTTCCTGCAATTCTGCCTCGCTTTCAAGTCCTCTTGGCAGCCTTACTTCAGTATATTTTTGGACGATAGCTGTCATTTATAACTCTGCAGGTTTGTGAATTACAGTGCCCCTGAGCTCCTTTCTTCAACTCGCTTTCTTGTGACCTGGCCGCAACACCGCAGGATGGCTTCAGGCCCTAATCTGGTTCCGGCACGGCACGCTGAGCCTTTGGTTAATTCCTCTTCCTGGTGGGAAATGAGAGTTAAATTTGCCCGTCCAGACACCTCCAGCTAGTCTCTCATTGGTTCTCGCTATTCCTGTTCATCTTCCGCAGAAATTGCAAACTGGGCCAAACAGGAGGTTAAAGGGACTGACTCTCCAAGTCGGGAGGGTGTTAGTAAAGCGTCTGGAATGTTGCACCCGAGTACCAGGGGAGGAAAACTGAGACATATTTGAACACGTCTCCCGTTCACACGGTTGATCATACTCTGGGTTCCACATGCATGTTTTAGCTGAAGGAAGAATACCTTAAACCTGGAGAGTTGAGACCCGTGTAATGGGTACCATGCAATATGACTACAAAGGGTCTTCATTTGCTCACCGAACTTCTCCAATCCTATCACTGCTGCGTTTATCACCCTGTACAGACGCTTGATTCTCTTTTGGAGACATAGCAATCCATAGGTTTTAAGATACTTACTAGTCAGGTACATTCTTAGGCATTTAATATGGGGTGTTGAGTCCATTTCGTTGAGCAAGGAGTAGCTCTTGTCTATTCCATATTTGGCTTAAGGAACTTTATCTGTGCTCATTTCAATCTCTGGTTTTATGCAGCACCCCAACTCACCTTTCCCCTTAAGCAAACATAAGTTGGTTTTCTAAATTTGAGACCCTGTTCTGTTTTGGAATTCAGTTCCTGTGTAGCCAAGTTTACATTCTGTGTATTAGTGATATCTTATGATGATTCTTTTTCTGTGTGACTTATTTCAGTTAGAATCATCGTACCTGAATCCACTCATTATGCTGCTACGGGCCTGATGACATAGATTTCATTGTTGAGTGATACTGCATTGTACGTAAGTACCACAACTTCTTTATCCATTTTTCACTTTCTGTGATATTGAACTTGTACGGTAAATGAGGTTCTTGTAAACAGAGGCGTCCCAAACTTTGGGGTGGCTGTGTCTTTTTGATTTTAATTTCCCTAAGCTATAGGACCATAAGTGGAAGTGCCCTAGGCTCTGTTGCTTTGTTTTTTAGATGTTTCAGGAAACACCATACACTTCTCCCGAGTGTCTGTTGGCAATTTACATCCCGCCCATCAGCATAACAAGGCTCCCAGTTCTCCATGGCCTGTCCTGCCTTTCTGGATTTTACACTTTTTTCAGATGGCCCTTTTGACCGGGGGGAAGTGAGACTTCATTGTAGTGCAGATTTCCTTTGCAAGCTTGCTTGGTTGGCCAAAAAGGGCGTATGCGTTTTTTCCTGAATATATTCAGGAAAAAACGCATACGCCCTTTTTGGCCAAGTGCATCATTGTGGACGTTCTGCCTCTTTTCCTATGCTTTCAATGCAATTCCAGTCTACCTCCTGAAATCGGTTTCCTGCAATTCTGCCCCGCTTTCAAGTCCTCTTGGCAGCCTTACTTCAGTATATTTTTGGACGATAGCTGTCATTTATAACTCTGCAGGTTTGTGAATTACAGTGCCCCTGAGCTCCTTTCTTCAACTTGCTTTCTTGTGACCTGGCCGCAACACCGCAGGATGGCTTCAGGCCCTAATCTGGTTCCGGCACGGCACGCTGAGCCTTTGGTTAATTCCTCTTCCTGGTGGGAAATGAGAGTTAAATTTGCCCGTCCAGACACCTCCAGCTAGTCTCTCATTGGTTCTCGCTATTCCTGTTCATCTTCCGCAGAAATTGCAAACTGGGCCAAACAGGAGGTTAAAGGGACTGACTCTCCAAGTCGGGAGGGTGTTAGTAAAGCGTCTGGAATGTTGCACCCGAGTACCAGGGTACAAAAACTGAGACATATTTGAACACGTCTCCCGTTCACACGGTTGATCATACTCTGGGTTCCACATGCATGTTTTAGCTGAAGGAAGAATACCTTAAACCTGGAGAGTTGAGACCCGTGTAATGGGTACCATGCAATATGACTTCAAAGGGTCTTCATTTGCTCACCGAACTTCTCCAATCCTATCACTGCTGCGTTTATCCCCCTGTACAGACGCTTGATTCTCTTTTGGAGACATAGCAATCCATAGGTTTTAAGATACTTACTAGTCAGGTACATTCTTAGGCATTTAATATGGGGTGTTGAGTCCATTTCGTTGAGCAAGGAGTAGCTCTTGTCTATTCCATATTTGGCTTAAGGAACTTTATCTGTGCTCATTTCAATCTCTGGTTTTATGCAGCACCCCAACTCACCTTTCCCCTTAAGCAAGCATAAGTTGGTTTTCTAAATTTGAGACCCTGTTCTGTTTTGGAATTCAGTTCCTGTGTAGCCAAGTTTACATTCTGTGTATTAGTGATATCTTATGATGTTTCTTTTTCTGTGTGACTTATTTCAGTTAGAATCATCGTACCTGAATCCACTCATTATGCTGCTACGGGCCTGATGACATAGATTTCATTGTTGAGTGATACTGCATTGTACGTAAGTACCACAACTTCTTTATCCATTTTTCACTTTCTGTGATATTGAACTTGTACGGTAAATGAGGTTCTTGTAAACAGAGGCGTCCCAAACTTTGGGGTGGCTGTGTCTTTTGATTTTAATTTCCCTAAGCTATAGGACCATAAGTGGAAGTGCCCTAGGCTCTGTTGCTTTGTTTTTTAGATGTTTCAGGAAACACCATACACTTCTCCCGAGTGTCTGTTGGCAATTTACATCCCGCCCATCAGCATAACAAGGCTCCCAGTTCTCCATGGCCTGTCCTGCCTTTCTGGATTTTACACTTTTTTCAGATGGCCCTTTTGACCGGGGGGAAGTGAGACTTCATTGTAGTGCAGATTTCCTTTGCAAGCTTGCTTGGTTGGCCAAAAAGGGCGTATGCGTTTTTTCCTGAATATATTCAGGAAAAAACGCATACGCCCTTTTTGGCCAAGTGCATCATTGTGGACGTTCTGCCTCTTTTCCTATGCTTTCAATGCAATTCCAGTCTACCTCCTGAAATCGGTTTCCTGCAATTCTGCCCCGCTTTCAAGTCCTCTTGGCAGCCTTACTTCAGTATATTTTTGGACGATAGCTGTCATTTATAACTCTGCAGGTTTGTGAATTACAGTGCCCCTGAGCTCCTTTCTTCAACTCGCTTTCTTTTGAGCTGGCCGCAACACCGCAGGATGGCTTCAGGCCCTAATCTGGTTCCGGCACGGCACGCTGAGCCTTTGGTTAATTCCTCTTCCTGGTGGGAAATGAGAGTTAAATTTGCCCGTCCAGACACCTCCAGCTATTCTCTCATTGGTTCTCGCTATTCCTGTTCATCTTCCGCAGAAATTGCAAACTGGGCCAAACAGGAGGTTAAAGGGACTGACTCTCCAAGTCGGGAGGGTGTTAGTAAAGCGTCTGGAATGTTGCACCCGAGTACCAGGGTACAAAAACTGAGACATATTTGAACACGTCTCCCGTTCACACGGTTGATCATACTCTGGGTTCCACATGCATGTTTTAGCTGAAGGAAGAATACCTTAAACCTGGAGAGTTGAGACCCGTGTAATGGGTACCATGCAATATGACTTCAAAGGGTCTTCATTTGCTCACCGAACTTCTCCAATCCTATCACTGCTGCGTTTATCCCCCTGTACAGACGCTTGATTCTCTTTTGGAGACATAGCAATCCATAGGTTTTAAGATACTTACTAGTCAGGTACATTCTTAGGCATTTAATATGGGGTGTTGAGTCCATTTCGTTGAGCAAGGAGTAGCTCTTGTCTATTCCATATTTGGCTTAAGGAACTTTATCTGTGCTCATTTCAATCTCTGGTTTTATGCAGCACCCCAACTCACCTTTCCCCTTAAGCAAGCATAAGTTGGTTTTCTAAATTTGAGACCCTGTTCTGTTTTGGAATTCAGTTCCTGTGTAGCCAAGTTTACATTCTGTGTATTAGTGATATCTTATGATGTTTCTTTTTCTGTGTGACTTATTTCAGTTAGAATCATCGTACCTGAATCCACTCATTATGCTGCTACGGGCCTGATGACATAGATTTCATTGTTGAGTGATACTGCATTGTACGTAAGTACCACAACTTCTTTATCCATTTTTCACTTTCTGTGATATTGAACTTGTACGGTAAATGAGGTTCTTGTAAACAGAGGCGTCCCAAACTTTGGGGTGGCTGTGTCTTTTTGATTTTAATTTCCCTAAGCTATAGGACCATAAGTGGAAGTGCCCTAGGCTCTGTTGCTTTGTTTTTTAGATGTTTCAGGAAACACCATACACTTCTCCCGAGTGTCTGTTGGCAATTTACATCCCGCCCATCAGCATAACAAGGCTCCCAGTTCTCCATGGCCTGTCCTGCCTTTCTGGATTTTACACTTTTTTCAGATGGCCCTTTTGACCGGGGGGAAGTGAGACTTCATTGTAGTGCAGATTTCCTTTGCAAGCTTGCTTGGTTGGCCAAAAAGGGCGTATGCGTTTTTTCCTGAATATATTCAGGAAAAAACGCATACGCCCTTTTTGGCCAAGTGCATCATTGTGGACGTTCTGCCTCTTTTCCTATGCTTTCAATGCAATTCCAGTCTACCTCCTGAAATCGGTTTCCTGCAATTCTGCCCCGCTTTCAAGTCCTCTTGGCAGCCTTACTTCAGTATATTTTTGGACGATAGCTGTCATTTATAACTCTGCAGGTTTGTGAATTACAGTGCCCCTGAGCTCCTTTCTTCAACTCGCTTTCTTTTGAGCTGGCCGCAACACCGCAGGATGGCTTCAGGCCCTAATCTGGTTCCGGCACGGCACGCTGAGCCTTTGGTTAATTCCTCTTCCTGGTGGGAAATGAGAGTTAAATTTGCCCGTCCAGACACCTCCAGCTAGTCTCTCATTGGTTCTCGCTATTCCTGTTCATCTTCCGCAGAAATTGCAAACTGGGCCAAAGAGGAGGTTAAAGGGACTGACTCTCCAAGTCGGGAGGGTGTTAGTAAAGCATCTGGAATGTTGCACCCGAGTACCAGGGTACGAAAACTGAGACATATTTGAACACGTTTCCCGATCACATGGTTGATCGTACTCTAGGTTCCACATGCATGTTTTAGCTGAAGGAAGAATACCTTAAACCTGGGTAGTTGAAACCCGTGGAATGGTTACTATGCAATATGACTTCAAAGGGTCTTCATTTGCTCACCGAACCTCTCCAATCCTATCACTGCTGCGTTTATGCCCCTGTACACATGCTTGATTCTCTTTCGGAGACATAGCAATCCATAGGTTTTAAGATACTTACTAGTCAGGTACATTCTTAGGCGT
Organism: Pseudorca crassidens; assembly: GCF_039906515.1. Classification (NCBI taxonomy): domain Eukaryota; kingdom Metazoa; phylum Chordata; class Mammalia; order Artiodactyla; family Delphinidae; genus Pseudorca; species Pseudorca crassidens. The sequence continues at coordinate 536,552 of NC_090300.1, read as the reverse complement.
TTAATATGCGGTGTTGAGTCCATTTCGTTGAGCAAGGAGTAGCTCTTGTCTATTCCATATTTGGCTTAAGGAACTTTATCTGTGCTCATTTCAATCTTTGGTTTTATGCAGCACCCCAACTCACCTTTACCCTTAAGCAAGCATAAGTTGGTTTTCTAAATTTGAGACCCTGTTCTGTTCTGTAATTCAGTTCCTGTGTAGCCAAGTTTACATTCCGTGTATTACTGATATCTTATGATGTTTCTTTTTCTGTGTGACTTATTTCAGTTAGAATCATCATACCTGAATCCACTCATTGTGCTGCTAATGGCCTGATGACATAGATTTCATTGCTGAGTGATATTGCTTTGTAAGTAAATACCACAACTTCTTTATCCATTTTTCACTTTCTGCGATGTTGAACTTGTACTGTAAACGAGGTTCTTGTAAACAGAGGCGTCCCAAACTTTGGGGTGGCTGTGTCTTTTTGATTTTAATTTCCCTAAGCTATAGGACCATAAGTGGAAGTGCCCTAGGCTCTGTTGCTTTGTTTTTTAGATGTTTCAGGAAACACCATACACTTCTCCGGAGTGTCTGTTTGCAATTTACATCCCTCCCATCAGCATAACAAGGCTCCCAGTTCTCCATGGCCTGTCCTGCCTTTCTGGATTTTACACTTTTTTCAGATGGCCCTTTTGACCGGGGGGAAGTGAGACTTCATTGTAGTGCAGATTTCCTTTGCAAGCTTGCTTGGTTGGCCAAAAAGGGCGTATGCGTTTTTTCCTGAATATATTCAGGAAAAAACGCATACGCCCTTTTTGGCCAAGTGCATCATTGTGGACGTTCTGCCTCTTTTCCTATGCTTTCAATGCAATTCCAGTCTACCTCCTGAAATCGGTTTCCTGCAATTCTGCCCCGCTTTCAAGTCCTCTTGGCAGCCTTACTTCAGTATATTTTTGGACGATAGCTGTCATTTATAACTCTGCAGGTTTGTGAATTACAGTGCCCCTGAGCTCCTTTCTTCAACTCGCTTTCTTTTGAGCTGGCCGCAACACCGCAGGATGGCTTCAGGCCCTAATCTGGTTCCGGCACGGCAAGCTGAGCCTTTGGTTAATTCCTCTTCCTGGTGGAAAATGAGAGTTAAATTTGCCCGTCCAGACACCTCCAGCTAGTCTCTCATTGGTTCTCGCTATTCCTGTTCATCTTCCGCAGAAATTGCAAACTGGGCCAAACAGGAGGTTAAAGGGACTGACTCTCCAAGTCGGGAGGGTGTTAGTAAAGCGTCTGGAATGTTGCACCCGAGTACCAGGGTACGAAAACTGAGACATATTTGAACACGTCTCCCGATCACATGGTTGATCATACTCTAGGTTCCACATGCATGTTTTAGCTGAAGGAAGAATACCTTAAACCTGGGTAGTTGAAACCCGTGGAATGGGTACCATGCAATATGACTTCAAAGGGTCTTCATTTGCTCACCGAACCTCTCCAATCCTATCACTGCTGCGTTTATGCCCGTGTACACATGCTTGATTCTCTTTCGGAGACATAGCAATCCATAGGTTTTAAGATACTTACTAGTCAGGTACATTCTTAGGCATTTAATATGCGGTGTTGAGTCCATTTCGTTGAGCAAGAGGTAGCTCTTGTCTATTCCATATTTGGCTTAAGGAACTTTATCTGTGCTCATTTCAATCTCTGGTTTTATGCAGCACCCCAACTCACCTTTACCCTTAAGAAAGCATAAGTTGGTTTTCTAAATTTGAGACCCTGTTCTGTTCTGTAATTCAGTTCCTGTGTAGCCAAGTTTACATTCCGTGTATTACTGATATCTTATGATGTTTCTTTTTCTGTGTGACTTATTTCAGTTAGAATCATCATACCTGAATCCACTCATTGTGCTGCTAAGGGCCTGATGACATAGATTTCATTGCTGAGTGATATTGCTTTGTAAGTAAATACCACAACTTCTTTATCCATTTTTCACTTTCTGCGATGTTGAACTTGTACTGTAAACGAGGTTCTTGTAAACAGAGGCGTCCCAAACTTTGGGGTGGCTGTGTCTTTTTGATTTTAATTTCCCTAAGCTATAGGACCATAAGTGGAAGTGCCCTAGGCTCTGTTGCTTTGTTTTTTAGATGTTTCAGGAAACACCATACACTTCTCCCGAGTGTCTGTTGGCAATTTACATCCCGCCCATCAGCATAACAAGGCTCCCAGTTCTCCATGGCCTGTCCTGCCTTTCTGGATTTTACACTTTTTTCAGATGGCCCTTTTGACCGGGGGGAAGTGAGACTTCATTGTAGTGCAGATTTCCTTTGCAAGCTTGCTTGGTTGGCCAAAAAGGGCGTATGCGTTTTTTCCTGAATATATTCAGGAAAAAACGCATACGCCCTTTTTGGCCAAGTGCATCATTGTGGACGTTCTGCCTCTTTTCCTATGCTTTCAATGCAATTCCAGTCTACCTCCTGAAATCGGTTTCCTGCAATTCTGCCCCGCTTTCAAGTCCTCTTGGCAGCCTTACTTCAGTATATTTTTGGACGATAGCTGTCATTTATAACTCTGCAGGTTTGTGAATTACAGTGCCCCTGAGCTCCTTTCTTCAACTCGCTTTCTTGTGACCTGGCCGCAACACCGCAGGATGGCTTCAGGCCCTAATCTGGTTCCGGCACGGCACGCTGAGCCTTTGGTTAATTCCTCTTCCTGGTGGGAAATGAGAGTTAAATTTGCCCGTCCAGACACCTCCAGCTAGTCTCTCATTGGTTCTCGCTATTCCTGTTCATCTTCCGCAGAAATTGCAAACTGGGCCAAACAGGAGGTTAAAGGGACTGACTCTCCAAGTCGGGAGGGTGTTAGTAAAGCGTCTGGAATGTTGCACCCGAGTACCAGGGTACAAAAACTGAGACATATTTGAACACGTCTCCCGTTCACACGGTTGATCATACTCTGGGTTCCACATGCATGTTTTAGCTGAAGGAAGAATACCTTAAACCTGGAGAGTTGAGACCCGTGTAATGGGTACCATGCAATATGACTTCAAAGGGTCTTCATTTGCTCACCGAACTTCTCCAATCCTATCACTGCTGCGTTTATCCCCCTGTACAGACGCTTGATTCTCTTTTGGAGACATAGCAATCCATAGGTTTTAAGATACTTACTAGTCAGGTACATTCTTAGGCATTTAATATGGGGTGTTGAGTCCATTTCGTTGAGCAAGGAGTAGCTCTTGTCTATTCCATATTTGGCTTAAGGAACTTTATCTGTGCTCATTTCAATCTCTGGTTTTATGCAGCACCCCAACTCACCTTTCCCCTTAAGCAAGCATAAGTTGGTTTTCTAAATTTGAGACCCTGTTCTGTTTTGGAATTCAGTTCCTGTGTAGCCAAGTTTACATTCTGTGTATTAGTGATATCTTATGATGTTTCTTTTTCTGTGTGACTTATTTCAGTTAGAATCATCGTACCTGAATCCACTCATTATGCTGCTACGGGCCTGATGACATAGATTTCATTGTTGAGTGATACTGCATTGTACGTAAGTACCACAACTTCTTTATCCATTTTTCACTTTCTGTGATATTGAACTTGTACGGTAAATGAGGTTCTTGTAAACAGAGGCGTCCCAAACTTTGGGGTGGCTGTGTCTTTTTGATTTTAATTTCCCTAAGCTATAGGACCATAAGTGGAAGTGCCCTAGGCTCTGTTGCTTTGTTTTTTAGATGTTTCAGGAAACACCATACACTTCTCCCGAGTGTCTGTTGGCAATTTACATCCCGCCCATCAGCATAACAAGGCTCCCAGTTCTCCATGGCCTGTCCTGCCTTTCTGGATTTTACACTTTTTTCAGATGGCCCTTTTGACCGGGGGGAAGTGAGACTTCATTGTAGTGCAGATTTCCTTTGCAAGCTTGCTTGGTTGGCCAAAAAGGGCGTATGCGTTTTTTCCTGAATATATTCAGGAAAAAACGCATACGCCCTTTTTGGCCAAGTGCATCATTGTGGACGTTCTGCCTCTTTTCCTATGCTTTCAATGCAATTCCAGTCTACCTCCTGAAATCGGTTTCCTGCAATTCTGCCCCGCTTTCAAGTCCTCTTGGCAGCCTTACTTCAGTATATTTTTGGACGATAGCTGTCATTTATAACTCTGCAGGTTTGTGAATTACAGTGCCCCTGAGCTCCTTTCTTCAACTCGCTTTCTTTTGAGCTGGCCGCAACACCGCAGGATGGCTTCAGGCCCTAATCTGGTTCCGGCACGGCACGCTGAGCCTTTGGTTAATTCCTCTTCCTGGTGGGAAATGAGAGTTAAATTTGCCCGTCCAGACACCTCCAGCTAGTCTCTCATTGGTTCTCGCTATTCCTGTTCATCTTCCGCAGAAATTGCAAACTGGGCCAAAGAGGAGGTTAAAGGGACTGACTCTCCAAGTCGGGAGGGTGTTAGTAAAGCGTCTGGAATGTTGCACCCGAGTACCAGGGTACGAAAACTGAGACATATTTGAACACGTTTCCCGATCACATGGTTGATCATACTCTAGTTTCCACATGCATGTTTTAGCTGAAGGTAGAATACCTTAAACCTGGGTAGTTGAAACCCGTGGAATGGGTACCATGCAATATGACTTCAAAGGGTCTTCATTTGCTCACCGAACTTCTCCAATCCTATCACTGCTGCGTTTATCCCCCTGTACAGACGCTTGATTTTCTTTTGGAGACATAGCAATCCATAGGTTTTAAGATACTTACTAGTCAGGTACATTCTTAGGCGTTTAATATGGGGTGTTGAGTCCATTTCGTTGAGGAAGGAGTAGCTCTTGTCTATTCCATATTTGGCTTAAGGAACTTTATCTGTGCTCATTTCAATCTCTGGTTTTATGCAGCACCCCAACTCACCTTTACCCTTAAGCAAGCATAAGTTGGTTTTCTAAATTTGAGACCCTGTTCTGTTTTGGAATTCAGTTCCTGTGTAGCCAAGTTTACATTCTGTGTATTAGTGATATCTTATGATGTTTCTTTTTCTGTGTGACTTATTTCAGTTAGAATCATCGTACCTGAATCCACTCATTATGCTGCTACGGGCCTGATGACATAGATTTCATTGTTGAGTGATACTGCATTGTACGTAAGTACCACAACTTCTTTATCCATTTTTCACTTTCTGTGATATTGAACTTGTACGGTAAATGAGGTTCTTGTAAACAGAGGCGTCCCAAACTTTGGGGTGGCTGTGTCTTTTTGATTTTAATTTCCCTAAGCTATAGGACCATAAGTGGAAGTGCCCTAGGCTCTGTTGCTTTGTTTTTTAGATGTTTCAGGAAACACCATACACTTCTCCCGAGTGGCTGTTGGCAATTTACATCCCTCCCATCAGCATAAAAAGGCTCCCAGTTCTCCATGGCCTGTCCTGCCTTTCTGGATTTTACACTTTTTTCAGATGGCCCTTTTGACCGGGGGGAAGTGAGACTTCATTGTAGTGCAGATTTCCTTTGCAAGCTTGCTTGGTTGGCCAAAAAGGGCGTATGCGTTTTTTCCTGAATATATTCAGGAAAAAACGCATACGCCCTTTTTGGCCAAGTGCATCATTGTGGACGTTCTGCCTCTTTTCCTATGCTTTCAATGCAATTCCAGTCTACCTCCTGAAATCGGTTTCCTGCAATTCTGCCCCGCTTTCAAGTCCTCTTGGCAGCCTTACTTCAGTATATTTTTGGACGATAGCTGTCATTTATAACTCTGCAGGTTTGTGAATTACAGTGCCCCTGAGCTCCTTTCTTCAACTCGCTTTCTTGTGACCTGGCCGCAACACCGCAGGATGGCTTCAGGCCCTAATCTGGTTCCGGCACGGCACGCTGAGCCTTTGGTTAATTCCTCTTCCTGGTGGGAAATGAGAGTTAAATTTGCCCGTCCAGACACCTCCAGCTAGTCTCTCATTGGTTCTCGCTATTCCTGTTCATCTTCCGCAGAAATTGCAAACTGGGCCAAACAGGAAGTTAAAGGGACTGACTCTCCAAGTCGGGAGGGTGTTAGTAAAGCGTCTGGAATGTTGCACCCGAGTACCAGGGTACAAAAACTGAGACATATTTGAACACGTCTCCCGTTCACACGGTTGATCATACTCTGGGTTCCACATGCATGTTTTAGCTGAAGGAAGAATACCTTAAACCTGGAGAGTTGAGACCCGTGTAATGGGTACCATGCAATATGACTTCAAAGGGTCTTCATTTGCTCACCGAACTTCTCCAATCCTATCACTGCTGCGTTTATCCCCCTGTACAGACGCTTGATTCTCTTTTGGAGACATAGCAATCCATAGGTTTTAAGATACTTACTAGTCAGGTACATTCTTAGGCATTTAATATGGGGTGTTGAGTCCATTTCGTTGAGCAAGGAGTAGCTCTTGTCTATTCCATATTTGGCTTAAGGAACTTTATCTGTGCTCATTTCAATCTCTGGTTTTATGCAGCACCCCAACTCACCTTTCCCCTTAAGCAAGCATAAGTTGGTTTTCTAAATTTGAGACCCTGTTCTGTTTTGGAATTCAGTTCCTGTGTAGCCAAGTTTACATTCTGTGTATTAGTGATATCTTATGATGTTTCTTTTTCTGTGTGACTTATTTCAGTTAGAATCATCGTACCTGAATCCACTCATTATGCTGCTACGGGCCTGATGACATAGATTTCATTGTTGAGTGATACTGCATTGTACGTAAGTACCACAACTTCTTTATCCATTTTTCACTTTCTGTGATATTGAACTTGTACGGTAAATGAGGTTCTTGTAAACAGAGGCGTCCCAAACTTTGGGGTGGCTGTGTCTTTTTGATTTTAATTTCCCTAAGCTATAGGACCATAAGTGGAAGTGCCCTAGGCTCTGTTGCTTTGTTTTTTAGATGTTTCAGGAAACACCATACACTTCTCCCGAGTGTCTGTTGGCAATTTACATCCCGCCCATCAGCATAACAAGGCTCCCAGTTCTCCATGGCCTGTCCTGCCTTTCTGGATTTTACACTTTTTTCAGATGGCCCTTTTGACCGGGGGGAAGTGAGACTTCATTGTAGTGCAGATTTCCTTTGCAAGCTTGCTTGGTTGGCCAAAAAGGGCGTATGCGTTTTTTCCTGAATATATTCAGGAAAAAACGCATACGCCCTTTTTGGCCAAGTGCATCATTGTGGACGTTCTGCCTCTTTTCCTATGCTTTCAATGCAATTCCAGTCTACCTCCTGAAATCGGTTTCCTGCAATTCTGCCCCGCTTTCAAGTCCTCTTGGCAGCCTTACTTCAGTATATTTTTGGACGATAGCTGTCATTTATAACTCTGCAGGTTTGTGAATTACAGTGCCCCTGAGCTCCTTTCTTCAACTCGCTTTCTTTTGAGCTGGCCGCAACACCGCAGGATGGCTTCAGGCCCTAATCTGGTTCCGGCACGGCAAGCTGAGCCTTTGGTTAATTCCTCTTCCTGGTGGGAAATGAGAGTTAAATTTGCCCGTCCAGACACCTCCAGCTAGTCTCTCATTGGTTCTCGCTATTCCTGTTCATCTTCCACAGAAATTGCAAACTGGGCCAAACAGGAGGTTAAAGGGACTGACTCTCCAAGTCGGGAGGGTGTTAGTAAAGCGTCTGGAATGTTGCACCCGAGTACCAGGGTACGAAAACTGAGACATATTTGAACACGTTTTCCGATCACATGGTTGATCATACTCTAGTTTCCACATGCATGTTTTAGCTGAAGGTAGAATACCTTAAACCTGGGTAGTTGAAACCCGTGGAATGGGTACCATGCAATATGACTTCAAAGGGTCTTCATTTGCTCACTGAACCTCTCCAATCCTATCACTGCTGCGTTTATGCCCCTGTACACATGCTTGATTCTCTTTCGGAGACATAGCAATCCATAGGTTTTAAGATACTTACTAGTCAGGTACATTCTTAGGCGTTTAATATGCGGTGTTGAGTCCATTTCGTTGAGCAAGGAGTAGCTCTTATCTATTCCATATTTGGCTTAAGGAACTTTATCTGTGCTCATTTCAATCTCTGGTTTTATGCAGCACCCCAACTCACCTTTCCCCTTAAGCAAGCATAAGTTGGTTTTCTAAATTTGAGACCCTGTTCTGTTCTGTAATTCAGTTCCTGTGTAGCCAAGTTTACATTCCGTGTATTACTGATATCTTATGATGTTTCTTTTTCTGTGTGACTTATTTCAGTTAGAATCATCATACCTGAATCCACTCATTGTGCTGCTAATGGCCTGATGACATGGATTTCATTGCTGAGTGATATTGCTTTGTAAGTAAATACCACAATTTCTTTATCCATTTTTCACTTTCTGCGATGTTGAACTTGTACTGTAAACGAGGTTCTTGTAAACAGAGGCGTCCCAAACTTTGGGGTGGCTGTGTCTTTTTGATTTTAATTTCCCTAAGCTATAGGACCATAAGTGGAAGTGCCCTAGGCTCTGTTGCTTTGTTTTTTAGATGTTTCAGGAAACACCATACACTTCTCCCGAGTGTCTGTTGGCAATTTACATCCCGCCCATCAGCATAACAAGGCTCCCAGTTCTCCATGGCCTGTCCTGCCTTTCTGGATTTTACACTTTTTTCAGATGGCCCTTTTGACCGGGGGGAAGTGAGACTTCATTGTAGTGCAGATTTCCTTTGCAAGCTTGCTTGGTTGGCCAAAAAGTGCGTATGCGTTTTTTCCTGAATATATTCAGGAAAAAACGCATACGCCCTTTTTGGCCAAGTGCATCATTGTGGACGTTCTGCCTCTTTTCCTATGCTTTCAATGCAATTCCAGTCTACCTCCTGAAATCGGTTTCCTGCAATTCTGCCCCGCTTTCAAGTCCTCTTGGCAGCCTTACTTCAGTATATTTTTGGACGATAGCTGTCATTTATAACTCTGCAGGTTTGTGAATTACAGTGCCCCTGAGCTCCTTTCTTCAACTCGCTTTCTTTTGAGCTGGCCGCAACACCGCAGGATGGCTTCAGGCCCTAATCTGGTTCCGGCACGGCACGCTGAGCCTTTGGTTAATTCCTCTTCCTGGTGGGAAATGAGAGTTAAATTTGCCCGTCCAGACACCTCCAGCTAGTCTCTCATTGGTTCTCGCTATTCCTGTTCATCTTCCGCAGAAATTGCAAACTGGGCCAAACAGGAGGTTAAAGGGACTGACTCTCCAAGTCGGGAGGGTGTTAGTAAAGCGTCTGGAAAGTTGCACCCGAGTACCAGGGTACGAAAACTGAGACATATTTGAACACGTTTCCCGATCACATGGTTGATCATACTCTAGTTTCCACATGCATGTTTTCGCTGAAGGTAGAATACCTTAAACCTGGGTAGTTGAAACCCGTGGAATGGGTACTATGCAATATGACTTCAAAGGGTCTTCATTTGCTCACCGAACTTCTCCAATCCTATCACTGCTGCGTTTATCCCCCTGTACAGACGCTTGATTTTCTTTTGGAGACATAGCAATCCATAGGTTTTAAGATACTTACTAGTCAGGTACATTCTTAAGCGTTTAATATGCAGTGTTGAGTCCATTTCGTTGAGCAAGGAGTAGCTCTTGTCTATTCCATATTTGGCTTAAGGAACTTTATCTGTGCTCATTTCAATCTCTGGTTTTATGCAGCACCCCAACTCACCTTTACCCTTAAGCAAGCATAAGTTGGTTTTCTAAATTTGAGACCCTGTTCTGTTTTGGAATTCAGTTCCTGTGTAGCCAAGTTTACATTCTGTGTATTAGTGATATCTTATGATGTTTCTTTTTCTGTGTGACTTATTTCAGTTAGAATCATCGTACCTGAATCCACTCATTATGCTGCTACGGGCCTGATGACATAGATTTCATTGTTGAGTGATACTGCATTGTACGTAAGTACCACAACTTCTTTATCCATTTTTCACTTTCTGTGATATTGAACTTGTACGGTAAATGAGGTTCTTGTAAACAGAGGCGTCCCAAACTTTGGGGTGGCTGTGTCTTTTTGATTTTAATTTCCCTAAGCTATAGGACCATAAGTGGAAGTGCCCTAGGCTCTGTTGCTTTGTTTTTTAGATGTTTCAGGAAACACCATACACTTCTCCCGAGTGGCTGTTGGCAATTTACATCCCTCCCATCAGCATAAAAAGGCTCCCAGTTCTCCATGGCCTGTCCTGCCTTTCTGGATTTTACACTTTTTTCAGATGGCCCTTTTGACCGGGGGGAAGTGAGACTTCATTGTAGTGCAGATTTCCTTTGCAAGCTTGCTTGGTTGGCCAAAAAGGGCGTATGCGTTTTTTCCTGAATATATTCAGGAAAAAACGCATACGCCCTTTTTGGCCAAGTGCATCATTGTGGACGTTCTGCCTCTTTTCCTATGCTTTCAATGCAATTCCAGTCTACCTCCTGAAATCGGTTTCCTGCAATTCTGCCCCGCTTTCAAGTCCTCTTGGCAGCCTTACTTCAGTATATTTTTGGACGATAGCTGTCATTTATAACTCTGCAGGTTTGTGAATTACAGTGCCCCTGAGCTCCTTTCTTCAACTCGCTTTCTTTTGAGCTGGCCGCAGCACCGCAGGATGGCTTCAGGCCTTAATCTGGTTCCGGCACGGCACGCTGAGCCTTTGGTTAATTCCTCTTCCTGGTGGGAAATGAGAGTTAAATTTGCCCGTCCAGACACCTCCAGCTAGTCTCTCATTGGTTCTCGCTATTCCTGTTCATCTTCCGCAGAAATTGCAAACTGGGCCAAACAGGAGGTTAAAGGGACTGACTCTCCAAGTCGGGAGGGTGTTAGTAAAGCGTCTGGAATGTTGCACCCGAGTACCAGGGGAGGAAAACTGAGACATATTTGAACACGTCTCCCGTTCACACGGTTGATCATACTCTGGGTTCCACATGCATGTTTTAGCTGAAGGAAGAATACCTTAAACCTGGAGAGTTGAGACCCGTGTAATGGGTACCATGCAATATGACTTCAAAGGGTCTTCATTTGCTCACCAAACTTCTCCAATCCTATCACTGCTGCGTTTATCCCCCTGTACAGACGCTTGATTCTCTTTTGGAGACATAGCAATCCATAGGTTTTAAGATACTTACTAGTCAGGTACATTCTTAGGCATTTAATATGGGGTGTTGAGTCCATTTCGTTGAGCAAGGAGTAGCTCTTGTCTATTCCATATTTGGCTTAAGGAACTTTATCTGTGCTCATTTCAATCTCTGGTTTTATGCAGCACCCCAACTCACCTTTCCCCTTAAGCAAGCATAAGTTGGTTTTCTATATTTGAGACCCTGTTCTGTTTTGGAATTCAGTTCCTGTGTAGCCAAGTTTACATTCTGTGTATTAGTGATATCTTATGATGTTTCTTTTTCTGTGTGACTTATTTCAGTTAGAATCATCGTACCTGAATCCACTCATTATGCTGCTACGGGCCTGATGACATAGATTTCATTGTTGAGTGATACTGCATTGTACGTAAGTACCACAACTTCTTTATCCATTTTTCACTTTCTGTGATATTGAACTTGTACGGTAAATGAGGTTCTTGTAAACAGAGGCGTCCCAAACTTTGGGGTGGCTGTGTCTTTTTGATTTTAATTTCCCTAAGCTATAGGACCATAAGTGGAAGTGCCCTAGGCTCTGTTGCTTTGTTTTTTAGATGTTTCAGGAAACACCATACACTTCTCCCGAGTGTCTGTTGGCAATTTACATCCCGCCCATCAGCATAACAAGGCTCCCAGTTCTCCATGGCCTGTCCTGCCTTTCTGGATTTTACACTTTTTTCAGATGGCCCTTTTGACCGGGGGGAAGTGAGACTTCATTGTAGTGCAGATTTCCTTTGCAAGCTTGCTTGGTTGGCCAAAAAGGGCGTATGCGTTTTTTCCTGAATATATTCAGGAAAAAACGCATACGCCCTTTTTGGCCAAGTGCATCATTGTGGACGTTCTGCCTCTTTTCCTATGCTTTCAATGCAATTCCAGTCTACCTCCTGAAATCGGTTTCCTGCAATTCTGCCCCGCTTTCAAGTCCTCTTGGCAGCCTTACTTCAGTATATTTTTGGACGATAGCTGTCATTTATAACTCTGCAGGACTGTGAATTACAGTGCCCCTGAGCTCCTTTCTTCAACTCACTTTCTTTTGAGCTGGCCGCAACACCGCAGGATGGCTTCAGGCCCTAATCTGGTTCCGGCATGGCACGCTGAGCCTTTGGTTATTTCCTCCTCCTGGTGGGAAATGAGAGTTAAATTTGCCCGTCCAGACACCTCCAGCTAGTCTCTCATTGGTTCTCCCTATTCCTGTTCATCTTCCGCAGAAATTGCAAACTGGGCCAAACAGGAGGTTAAAGGCGCTGACTCTCCAAGTGGGGAGAGTGTTAGTAAAGCGTCTGGAATGTTGCACCCGAGTACCAGGGTACGAAAACTGAGACATATTTGAACACGTTTCCCGATCACATGGTTGATCATACTCTAGTTTCCACATGCATGTTTTAGCTGAAGGTAGAATACCTTAAACCTGGGTAGTTGAAACCCGTGGAATGGGTACCATGCAATATGACTTCAAAGGGTCTTCATTTGCTCACTGAACCTCTCCAATCCTATCACTGCTGCGTTTATGCCCCTGTACACATGCTTGATTCTCTTTCGGAGACATAGCAATCCATAGGTTTTAAGATACTTACTAGTCAGGTACATTCTTAGGCGTTTAATATGCGGTGTTGAGTCCATTTCGTTGAGCAAGGAGTAGCTCTTGTCTATTCCATATTTGGCTTAAGGAACTTTATCTGTGCTCATTTCAATCTTTGGTTTTATGCAGCACCCCAACTCACCTTTACCCTTAAGCAAGCATAAGTTGGTTTTCTAAATTTGAGACCCTGTTCTGTTCTGTAATTCAGTTCCTGTGTAGCCAAGTTTACATTCCGTGTATTACTGATATCTTATGATGTTTCTTTTTCTGTGTGACTTATTTCAGTTAGAATCATCATACCTGAATCCACTCAATGTGCTGCTAAGGGCCTGATGACATAGATTTCATTGCTGAGTGATATTGCTTTGTAAGTAAATACCACAACTTCTTTATCCATTTTTCACTTTCTGCGATGTTGAACTTGTACTGTAAACGAGGTTCTTGTAAACAGAGGCGTCCCAAACTTTGGGGTGGCTGTGTCTTTTTGATTTTAATTTCCCTAAGCTATAGGACCATAAGTGGAAGTGCCCTAGGCTCTGTTGCTTTGTTTTTTAGATGTTTCAGGAAACACCATACACTTCTCCCGAGTGTCTGTTGGCAATTTACATCCCGCCCATCAGCATAACAAGGCTCCCAATTCTCCATGGCCTGTCCTCCCTTTCTGGATTTTACACTTTTTTCAGATGGCCCTTTTGACCGGGGGGAAGTGAGACTTCATTGTAGTGCAGATTTCCTTTGCAAGCTTGCTTGGTTGGCCAAAAAGGGCGTATGCGTTTTTTCCTGAATATATTCAGGAAAAAACGCATACGCCCTTTTTGGCCAAGTGCATCATTGTGGACGTTCTGCCTCTTTTCCTATGCTTTCAATGCAATTCCAGTCTACCTCCTGAAATCGGTTTCCTGCAATTCTGCCCCGCTTTCAAGTCCTCTTGGCAGCCTTACTTCAGTATATTTTTGGACGATAGCTGTCATTTATAACTCTGCAGGTTTGTGAATTACAGTGCCCCTGAGCTCCTTTCTTCAACTCGCTTTCTTGTGACCTGGCCGCAACACCGCAGGATGGCTTCAGGCCCTAATCTGGTTCCGGCACGGCAAGCTGAGCCTTTGGTTAATTCCTCTTCCTGGTGGAAAATGAGAGTTAAATTTGCCCGTCCAGACACCTCCAGCTAGTCTCTCATTGGTTCTCACTATTCCTGTTCATCTTCCACAGAAATTGCAAACTGGGCCAAACAGGAGGTTAAAGGCGCTGACTCTCCAAGTCGGGAGGGTGTTAGTAAAGCGTCTGGAATGTTGCACCCGAGTACCAGGGTACGAAAACTGAGACATATTTGAACACGTATCCCGATCACATGGTTGATCATACTCTAGTTTCCACATGCATGTTTTAGCTGAAGGAAGAATACCTTAAACCTGGAGAGTTGAGACCCGTGGAATGGGTACCATGCAATATGACTTCAAAGGGTCTTCATTTGCTCACTGAACCTCTCCAATCCTATCACTGCTGCGTTTATGCCCCTGTACACATGCTTGATTCTCTTTTGGAGACATAGCAATCCATAGGTTTTAAGATACTTACTAGTCAGGTACATTCTTAGGCGTTTAATATGGGGTGTTGAGTCCATTTCATTGAGCAAGGAGTAGCTCTTGCTATTCCATATTTGGCTTAAGGAACTTTATCTGTGCTCATTTCAATGTCTGGTTTTATGCAGCACCCCAACTCACCTTTACCCTTAAGCAAGCATAAGTTGGTTTTCTAATTTTGAGACCCTTTTCTGTTTTGGAATTCAGTTCCTGTGTAGCCAAGTTTACATTCCGTGTATTACTGATATCTTATGATGTTTCTTTTTCTGTGAGACTTATTTCAGTTAGAATCATCGTACCTGAATCCACTCATTATGCTGCTACGGGCCTGATGACATAGATTTCATTGTTGAGTGATACTGCATTGTACGTAAGTACCACAAGTTCTTTATCCATTTTTCACTTTCTGTGATATTGAACTTGTATGGTAAACGAGGTTCTTGTAAACAGAGGCGTCCCAAACTTTGGGGTGGCTGTGTCTTTTTGATTTTAATTTCCCTAAGCTATAGGACCATAAGTGGAAGTGCCCTAGGCTCTGTTGCTTTGTTTTTTAGATGTTTCAGGAAACACCATACACTTCTCCCGAGTGTCTGTTGGCAATTTACATCCCGCCCATCAGCATAACAAGGCTCCCAGTTCTCCATGGCCTGTCCTGCCTTTCTGGATTTTACACTTTTTTCAGATGGCCCTTTTGACCGGGGGGAAGTGAGACTTCATTGTAGTGCAGATTTCCTTTGCAAGTTTGTTTGGTTGGCCAAAAAGGGCGTACGCGTTTTTTCCTGAATATATTCAGGAAAAAACGCGTACGCCCTTTTTGGCCAAGTGCATCATTGTGGACGTTCTGCCTCTTTTCCTATGCTTTCAATGCAATTCCAGTCTACCTCCTGAAATCGGTTTCCTGCAATTCTGCCCCGCTTTCAAGTCCTCTTGGCAGCCTTACTTCAGTATATTTTTGGACGATAGCTGTCATTTATAACTCTGCAGGTTTGTGAATTACAGTGCCCCTGAGCTCCTTTCTTCAACTCGCTTTCTTTTGAGCTGGCCGCAACACCGCAGGATGGCTTCAGGCCCTAATCTGGTTCCGGCACGGCACGCTGAGCCTTTGGTTAATTCCTCTTCCTGGTGGGAAATGAGAGTTAAATTTGCCCGTCCAGACACCTCCAGCTAGTCTCTCATTGGTTCTCACTATTCCTGTTCATCTTCTGCAGAAATTGCAAACTGGGCCAAACAGGAGGTTAAAGGGACTGACTCTCCAAGTCGGGAGGGTGTTAGTAAAGCGTCTGGAATGTTGCACCCGAGTACCAGGGTACGAAAACTGAGACATATTTGAACACGTCTCCCGATCACATGGTTGATCATACTCTAGGTTCCACATGCATGTTTTAGCTGAAGGAAGAATAACTTAAAACTTGGTAGTTGAAACCCGTGGAATGGGTACCATGCAATATGACTTCAAAGGGTCTTCATTTGCTCACCGAACCTCTCCAATCCTATCACTGCTGCGTTTATGCCCCTGTACACATGCTTGATTCTCTTTCGGAGACATAGCAATCCATAGGTTTTAAGATACTGACTAGTCAGGTACATTCTTAGGCATTTAATATGCGGTGTTGAGTCCATTTCGTTGAGCAAGGAGTAGCTCTTGTCTATTCCATATTTGGCTTAAGGAACTTTATCTGTGCTCATTTCAATCTCTGGTTTTATGCAGCACCCCAAGTCACCTTTACCCTTAAGCAAGCATAAGTTGGTTTTCTAAATTTGAGACCCTGTTCTGTTCTGTAATTCAGTTCCTGTGTAGCCAAGTTTACATTCTGTGTATTAGTGATATCTTATGATGTTTCTTTTTCTGTGTGACTTATTTCAGTTAGAATCATCGTACCTGAATCCACTCATTATGCTGCTACGGGCCTGATGACATAGATTTCATTGTTGAGTGATACTGCATTGTACGTAAGTACCACAACTTCTTTATCCATTTTTCACTTTCTGTGATATTGAACTTGTACGGTAAATGAGGTTCTTGTAAACAGAGGCGTCCCAAACTTTGGGGTGGCTGTGTCTTTTTGATTTTAATTTCCCTAAGCTATAGGACCATAAGTGGAAGTGCCCTAGGCTCTGTTGCTTTGTTTTTTAGATGTTTCAGGAAACACCATACACTTCTCCCGAGTGGCTGTTGGCAATTTACATCCCGCCCATCAGCATAACAAGGCTCCCAGTTCTCCATGGCCTGTCCTGCCTTTCTGGATTTTACACTTTTTTCAGATGGCCCTTTTGACCGGGGGGAAGTGAGACTTCATTGTAGTGCAGATTTCCTTTGCAAGCTTGCTTGGTTGGCCAAAAAGGGCGTATGCGTTTTTTCCTGAATATATTCAGGAAAAAACGCATACGCCCTTTTTGGCCAAGTGCATCATTGTGGACGTTCTGCCTCTTTTCCTATGCTTTCAATGCAATTCCAGTCTACCTCCTGAAATCGGTTTCCTGCAATTCTGCCCCGCTTTCAAGTCCTCTTGGCAGCCTTACTTCAGTATATTTTTGGACGATAGCTGTCATTTATAACTCTGCAGGTTTGTGAATTACAGTGCCCCTGAGCTCCTTTCTTCAACTCGCTTTCTTGTGACCTGGCCGCAACACCGCAGGATGGCTTCAGGCCCTAATCTGGTTCCGGCACGGCACGCTGAGCCTTTGGTTAATTCCTCTTCCTGGTGGGAAATGAGAGTTAAATTTGCCCGTCCAGACACCTCCAGCTAGTCTCTCATTGGTTCTCGCTATTCCTGTTCATCTTCCGCAGAAATTGCAAACTGGGCCAAACAGGAGGTTAAAGGGACTGACTCTCCAAGTCGGGAGGGTGTTAGTAAAGCGTCTGGAATGTTGCACCCGAGTACCAGGGTACAAAAACTGAGACATATTTGAACACGTCTCCCGTTCACACGGTTGATCATACTCTGGGTTCCACATGCATGTTTTAGCTGAAGGAAGAATACCTTAAACCTGGAGAGTTGAGACCCGTGTAATGGGTACCATGCAATATGACTTCAAAGGGTCTTCATTTGCTCACCGAACTTCTCCAATCCTATCACTGCTGCGTTTATCCCCCTGTACAGACGCTTGATTCTCTTTTGGAGACATAGCAATCCATAGGTTTTAAGATACTTACTAGTCAGGTACATTCTTAGGCATTTAATATGGGGTGTTGAGTCCATTTCGTTGAGCAAGGAGTAGCTCTTGTCTATTCCATATTTGGCTTAAGGAACTTTATCTGTGCTCATTTCAATCTCTGGTTTTATGCAGCACCCCAACTCACCTTTCCCCTTAAGCAAGCATAAGTTGGTTTTCTATATTTGAGACCCTGTTCTGTTTTGGAATTCAGTTCCTGTGTAGCCAAGTTTACATTCTGTGTATTAGTGATATCTTATGATGTTTCTTTTTCTGTGTGACTTATTTCAGTTAGAATCATCGTACCTGAATCCACTCATTATGCTGCTACGGGCCTGATGACATAGATTTCATTGTTGAGTGATACTGCATTGTACGTAAGTACCACAACTTCTTTATCCATTTTTCACTTTCTGTGATATTGAACTTGTACGGTAAATGAGGTTCTTGTAAACAGAGGCGTCCCAAACTTTGGGGTGGCTGTGTCTTTTTGATTTTAATTTCCCTAAGCTATAGGACCATAAGTGGAAGTGCCCTAGGCTCTGTTGCTTTGTTTCTTAGATGCTTCAGGAAACACCATACACTTCTCCCGAGTGTCTGTTGGCAATTTACATCCCGCCCATCAGCATAACAAGGCTCCCAGTTCTCCATGGCCTGTCCTGTCTTTCTGGATTTTACACTTTTTTCAGATGGCCCTTTTGACCGGGGGGAAGTGAGACTTCATTGTAGTGCAGATTTCCTTTGCAAGCTTGCTTGGTTGGCCAAAAAGGGCGTATGCGTTTTTTCCTGAATATATTCAGGAAAAAACACATACGCCCTTTTTGGCCAAGTGCATCATTGTGGACGTTCTGCCTCTTTTCCTATGCTTTCAATGCAATTCCAGTCTACCTCCTGAAATCGGTTTCCTGCAATTCTGCCCCGCTTTCAAGTCCTCTTGGCAGCCTTACTTCAGTATATTTTTGGACGATAGCTGTCATTTATAACTCTGCAGGTTTGTGAATTACAGTGCCCCTGAGCTCCTTTCTTCAACTCGCTTTCTTGTGACCTGGCCGCAACACCGCAGGATGGCTTCAGGCCCTAATCTGGTTCCGGCACGGCACGCTGAGCCTTTGGTTAATTCCTCTTCCTGGTGGGAAATGAGAGTTAAATTTGCCCGTCCAGACACCTCCAGCTAGTCTCTCATTGGTTCTCGCTATTCCTGTTCATCTTCCGCAGAAATTGCAAACTGGGCCAAACAGGAGGTTAAAGGGACTGACTCTCCAAGTCGGGAGGGTGTTAGTAAAGCGTCTGGAATGTTGCACCCGAGTACCAGGGTACGAAAACTGAGACATATTTGAACATGTCTCCCGATCACATGGTTGATCATACTCTAGGTTCCACATGCATGTTTTAGCTGAAGGAAGAATACCTGAAACCTGGGTAGTTGAAACCCGTGGAATGGGTACCATGCAATATGACTTCAAAGGGTCTTCATTTGCTCACCGAACCTCTCCAATCCTATCACTGCTGCGTTTATGCCCCTGTACACATGCTTGATTCTCTTTCAGAGACATAGCAATCCATAGGTTTTAAGATAATTACTAGTCAGGTACATTCTTAGGCGTTTAATATGCGGTGTTGGGTCCTTTCGTTGAGCAAGGAGTAGCTCTTGTCTATTCCATATTTGGCTTAAGGAACTTTATCTGTGTTCATTTCAATCTCTGGTTTTATGGAGCACCCCAACTCACCTTTCCCCTTAAGCAAGCATAAGTTGGTTTTCTAAATTTGAGACCCTGTTCTGTTCTGTAATTCAGTTCCTGTGTAGCCAAGTTTACATTCCGTGTATTACTGATATCTTATGATGTTTCTTTTTCTGTGTGACTTATTTCAGTTAGAATCATCATACCTGAATCCACTCATTGTGCTGCTAAGGGCCTGATGACATAGATTTCATTGCTGAGTGATATTGCTTTGTAAGTAAATACCACAACTTCTTTATCCATTTTTCACTTTCTGCGATGTTGAACTTGTACTGTAAACGAGGTTCTTGTAAACAGAGGCGTCCCAAACTTTGGGGTGGCTGTGTCTTTTTGATTTTAATTTCCCTAAGCTATAGGACCATAAGTGGAAGTGCCCTAGGCTCTGTTGCTTTGTTTTTTAGATGCTTCAGGAAACACCATACACTTCTCCCGAGTGTCTGTTGGCAATTTACATCCCGCCCATCAGCATAACAAGGCTCCCAGTTCTCCATGGCCTGTCCTGTCTTTCTGGATTTTACACTTTTTTCAGATGGCCCTTTTGACCGGGGGGAAGTGAGACTTCATTGTAGTGCAGATTTCCTTTGCAAGCTTGCTTGGTTGGCCAAAAAGGGCGTATGCGTTTTTTCCTGAATATATTCAGGAAAAAACACATACGCCCTTTTTGGCCAAGTGCATCATTGTGGACGTTCTGCCTCTTTTCCTATGCTTTCAATGCAATTCCAGTCTACCTCCTGAAATCGGTTTCCTGCAATTCTGCCCCGCTTTCAAGTCCTCTTGGCAGCCTTACTTCAGTATATTTTTGGACGATAGCTGTCATTTATAACTCTGCAGGTTTGTGAATTACAGTGCCCCTGAGCTCCTTTCTTCAACTCGCTTTCTTGTGACCTGGCCGCAACACCGCAGGATGGCTTCAGGCCCTAATCTGGTTCCGGCACGGCACGCTGAGCCTTTGGTTAATTCCTCTTCCTGGTGGGAAATGAGAGTTAAATTTGCCCGTCCAGACACCTCCAGCTAGTCTCTCATTGGTTCTCGCTATTCCTGTTCATCTTCCGCAGAAATTGCAAACTGGGCCAAACAGGAGGTTAAAGGGACTGACTCTCCAAGTCGGGAGGGTGTTAGTAAAGCGTCTGGAATGTTGCACCCGAGTACCAGGGTACAAAAACTGAGACATATTTGAACATGTCTCCCGATCACATGGTTGATCATACTCTAGGTTCCACATGCATGTTTTAGCTGAAGGAAGAATACCTGAAACCTGGGTAGTTGAAACCCGTGGAATGGGTACCATGCAATATGACTTCAAAGGGTCTTCATTTGCTCACCGAACCTCTCCAATCCTATCACTGCTGCGTTTATGCCCCTGTACACATGCTTGATTCTCTTTTGGAGACATAGCAATCCATAGGTTTTAAGATATTTACTAGTCAGGTACATTCTTAGGCATTTAATATGCGGTGTTGAGTCCATTTCGTTGAGCAAGGAGTAGCTCTTGTCTATTCCATATTTGGCTTAAGGAACTTTATCTGTGTTCATTTCAATCTCTGGTTTTATGCAGCACCCCAACTCACCTTTCCCCTTAAGCAAGCATAAGTTGGTTTTCTAAATTTGAGACCCTGTTCTGTTCTGTAATTCAGTTCCTGTGTAGCCAAGTTTACATTCCGTGTATGACTGATATCTTATGATGTTTCTTTTTCTGTGTGACTTATTTCAGTTAGAATCATCATACCTGAATCCACTCATTGTGCTGCTAAGGGCCTGATGACATAGATTTCATTGCTGAGTGATATTGCTTTGTAAGTAAATACCACAACTTCTTTATCCATTTTTCACTTTCTGCGATGTTGAACTTGTACTGTAAACGAGGTTCTTGTAAACAGAGGCGTCCCAAACTTTGGGGTGGCTGTGTCTTTTTCATTTTAATTTCCCTAAGCTATAGGACCATAAGTGGAAGTGCCCTAGGCTCTGTTGCTTTGTTTTTTAGATGTTTCAGGAAACACCATACACTTCTCCCGAGTGTCTGTTGGCAATTTACATCCCGCCCATCAGCATAACAAGGCTCCCAGTTCTCCATGGCCTGTCCTGCCTTTCTGGATTTTACACTTTTTTCAGATGGCCCTTTTGACCGGGGGGAAGTGAGACTTCATTGTAGTGCAGATTTCCTTTGCAAGCTTGCTTGGTTGGCCAAAAAGGGCGTATGCGTTTTTTCCTGAATATATTCAGGAAAAAACGCATATGCCCTTTTTGGCCAAGTGCATCATTGTGGACGTTCTGCCTCTTTTCCTATGCTTTCAATGCAATTCCAGTCTGCCTCCTGAAATCGGTTTCCTGCAATTCTGCCCCGCTTTCAAGTCCTCTTGGCAGCCTTACTTCAGTATATTTTTGGACGATAGCTGTCATTTATAACTCTGCAGGTTTGTGAATTACAGTGCCCCTGAGCTCCTTTCTTCAACTCGCTTTCTTTTGAGCTGGCCGCAACACCGCAGGATGGCTTCAGGCCCTAATCTGGTTCCGGCACGGCACGCTGAGCCTTTGGTTAATTCCTCTTCCTGGTGGGAAATGAGAGTTAAATTTGCCCGTCCAGACACCTCCAGCTAGTCTCTCATTGGTTCTCGCTATTCCTGTTCATCTTCCGCAGAAATTGCAAACTGGGCCAAACAGGAGGTTAAAGGGACTGACTCTCCAAGTCGGGAGAGTGTTAGTAAAGCGTCTGGAATGTTGCACCCGAGTACCAGGGTACGAAAACTGAGACATATTTGAACACGTCTCCCGATCTCATGGTTGATCATACTCTAGGTTCCACATGCATGTTTTAGCTGAAGGAAGAATACCTTAAACCTGGGTAGTTGAAACCCGTGGAATGGATACCATGCAATATGACTTCAAAGGGTCTTCATTTGCTCACCGAACCTCTCCAATCCTATCACTGCTGCGTTTATGCCCCTGTACACATGCTTGATTCTCTTTCAGAGACATAGCAATCCATAGGTTTTAAGATAATTACTAGTCAGGTACATTCTTAGGCGTTTAATATGCGGTGTTGGGTCCTTTCGTTGAGCAAGGAGTAGCTCTTGTCTATTCCATATTTGGCTTAAGGAACTTTATCTGTGTTCATTTCAATCTCTGGTTTTATGGAGCACCCCAACTCACCTTTCCCCTTAAGCAAGCATAAGTTGGTTTTCTAAATTTGAGACCCTGTTCTGTTCTGTAATTCAGTTCCTGTGTAGCCAAGTTTACATTCCGTGTATTACTGATATCTTATGATGTTTCTTTTTCTGTGTGACTTATTTCAGTTAGAATCATCATACCTGAATCCACTCATTGTGCTGCTAAGGGCCTGATGACATAGATTTCATTGCTGAGTGATATTGCTTTGTAAGTAAATACCACAACTTCTTTATCCATTTTTCACTTTCTGCGATGTTGAACTTGTACTGTAAACGAGGTTCTTGTAAACAGAGGCGTCCCAAACTTTGGGGTGGCTGTGTCTTTTTGATTTTAATTTCCCTAAGCTATAGGACCATAAGTGGAAGTGCCCTAGGCTCTGTTGCTTTGTTTTTTAGATGTTTCAGGAAACACCATACACTTCTCCCGAGTGTCTGTTGGCAATTTACATCCCGCCCATCAGCATAACAAGGCTCCCAGTTCTCCATGGCCTGTCCTGCCTTTCTGGATTTTACACTTTTTTCAGATGGCCCTTTTGACCGGGGGGAAGTGAGACTTCATTGTAGTGCAGATTTCCTTTGCAAGCTTGCTTGGTTGGCCAAAAAGGGCGTATGCGTTTTTTCCTGAATATATTCAGGAAAAAACGCATACGCCCTTTTTGGCCAAGTGCATCATTGTGGACGTTCTGCCTCTTTTCCTATGCTTTCAATGCAATTCCAGTCTGCCTCCTGAAATCGGTTTCCTGCAATTCTGCCCCGCTTTCAAGTCCTCTTGGCAGCCTTACTTCAGTATATTTTTGGACGATAGCTGTCATTTATAACTCTGCAGGTTTGTGAATTACAGTGCCCCTGAGCTCCTTTCTTCAACTCGCTTTCTTTTGAGCTGGCCGCAACACCGCAGGATGGCTTCAGGCCCTAATCTGGTTCCGGCACGGCACGCTGAGCCTTTGGTTAATTCCTCTTCCTGGTGGGAAATGAGAGTTAAATTTGCCCGTCCAGACACCTCCAGCTAGTCTCTCATTGGTTCTCGCTATTCCTGTTCATCTTCCGCAGAAATTGCAAACTGGGCCAAACAGGAGGTTAAAGGGACTGACTCTCCAAGTCGGGAGAGTGTTAGTAAAGCGTCTGGAATGTTGCACCCGAGTACCAGGGAACGAAAACTGAGACATATTTGAACACGTCTCCCGATCTCATGGTTGATCATACTCTAGGTTCCACATGCATGTTTTAGCTGAAGGAAGAATACCTTAAACCTGGGTAGTTGAAACCCGTGGAATGGGTACCATGCAATATGACTTCAAAGGGTCTTCATTTGCTCACCGAACCTCTCCAATCCTATCACTGCTGCGTTTATGCCCCTGTACACGTGCTTGATTCTCTTTCGGAGACATAGCAATCCATAGGTTTTAAGATACTTACTAGTCAGGTACATTCTTAGGTGTTTAATATGCGGTGTTGAGTCCATTTCGTTGAGCAAGGAGTAGCTCTTGTCTATTCCATATTTGGCTTAAGGAACTTTATCTGTGCTCATTTCAATCTCTGGTTTTATGCAGCACCCCAACTCACCTTTACCCTTAAGCAAGCATAAGTTGGTTTTCTAAATTTGAGACCCTGTTCTGTTCTGTAATTCAGTTCCTGTGTAGCCAAGTTTACATTCCGTGTATTACTGATATCTTATGATGTTTCTTTTTCTGTGTGACTTATATCAGTTAGAATCATCATACCTGAATCCACTCATTGTGCTGCTAAGGGCCTGATGACATAGATTTCATTGCTGAGTGATATTGCTTTGTAAGTAAATACCACAACTTCTTTATCCATTTTTCACTTTCTGCGATGTTGAACTTGTACTGTAAACGAGGTTCTTGTAAACAGAGGCGTCCCAAACTTTGGGGTGGCTGTGTCTTTTTCATTTTAATTTCCCTAATCTATAGGACCATAAGTGGAAGTGCCCTAGGCTCTGTTGCTTTGTTTTTTAGATGTTTCAGGAAACACCATACACTTCTCCCGAGTGTCTGTTGGCAATTTACATCCCGCCCATCAGCATAACAAGGCTCCCAGTTCTCCATGGCCTGTCCTGCCTTTCTGGATTTTACACTTTTTTCAGATGGCCCTTTTGACCGGGGGGAAGTGAGACTTCATTGTAGTGCAGATTTCCTTTGCAAGTTTGCTTGGTTGGCCAAAAAGGGCGTATGCGTTTTTTCCTGAATATATTCAGGAAAAAACGCATACGCCCTTTTTGGCCAAGTGCATCATTGTGGACGTTCTGCCTCTTTTCCTATGCTTTCAATGCAATTCCAGTCTACCTCCTGAAATCGGTTTCCTGCAATTCTGCCCCGCTTTCAAGTCCTCTTGGCAGCCTTACTTCAGTATATTTTTGGACGATAGCTGTCATTTATAACTCTGCAGGTTTGTGAATTACAGTACCCCTGAGCTCCTTTCTTCAACTCGCTTTCTTTTGAGCTGGCCGCAACACCGCAGGATGGCTTCAGGCCCTAATCTTGTTCCGGCACGGCACGCTGAGCCTTTGTTTATTTCCTCTTCCTGGTGGGAAATGAGAGTTAAATTTGCCCGTCCAGACACCTCCAGCTAGTCTCTCATTGGTTCTCCCTATTCCTGTTCATCTTCCGCAGAAATTGCAAACTGGGCCAAACAGGAGGTTAAAGGCGCTGACTCTCCAAGTGGGGAGAGTGTTAGTAAAGTGTCAGGAATGTTGCACCCGGGTACCAGGGGACCAAAACTGAGACATATTTGAACACGTCTCCGTTCACACGGTTGATCATACTCTGGGTTCAACATGCATGTTTTAGCTGAAGGAAGAATACCTTAAACCTGGAGAGTTGAGACCCGAGGAATGGGTACCATGCAATATGACTTCAAAGGGTCTTCATTTGCTCCTCGAACCTCTCCAATCCTATCACTGCTGCGTTTATGCCCCTGTACACATGCTTGATTCTCTTTCGGAGACATAGCAATCCATAGGTTTTAAGATACTTACTAGTCAGGTACATTCTTAGGCGTTTAATATGCGGTGTTGAGTCCATTTCGTTGAGCAAGGAGTAGCTCTTGTCTATTCCATATTTGGCTTAAGGAACTTTATCTGTGCTCATTTCAATCTCTGGTTTTATGCAGCACCCCAACTCACCTTTCCCCTTAAGCAAGCATAAGTTGGTTTTCTAAATTTGAGACCCTGTTCTGTTTTGGAATTCAGTTCCTGTGTAGCCAAGTTTACATTCTGTGTATTAGTGATATCTTATGATGTTTCTTTTTCTGTGTGACTTATTTCAGTTAGAATCATCGTACCTGAATCCACTCATTATGCTGCTACGGGCCTGATGACATAGATTTCATTGTTGAGTGATACTGCATTGTACGTAAGTACCACAACTTCTTTATCCATTTTTCACATTCTGTGATATTGAACTTGTACGGTAAATGAGGTTCTTGTAAACAGAGGCGTCCCAAACTTTGGGGTGGCTGTGTCTTTTTGATTTTAATTTCCCTAAGCTATAGGACCATAAGTGGAAGTGCCCTAGGCTCTGTTGCTTTGTTTTTTAGATGTTTCAGGAAACACCATACACTTCTCCCGAGTGTCTGTTGGCAATTTACATCCCGCCCATCAGCATAACAAGGCTCCCAGTTCTCCATGGCCTGCCCTGCCTTTCTGGATTTTACACTTTTTTCAGATGGCCCTTTTGACCAGGGGGAAGTGAGACTTCATTGTAGTGCAGATTTCCTTTGCAAGCTTGCTTGGTTGGCCAAAAAGGGCGTATGCGTTTTTTCCTGAATATATTCAGGAAAAAACGCATACGCCCTTTTTGGCCAAGTGCATCATTGTGGACGTTCTGCCTCTTTTCCTATGCTTTCAATGCAATTCCAGTCTGCCTCCTGAAATCGGTTTCCTGCAATTCTGCCCTGCTTTCAAGTCCTCTTGGCAGCCTTACTTCAGTATATTTTTGGACGATAGCTGTCATTTATAACTCTGCAGGTTTGTGAATTACAGTGCCCCTGAGCTCCTTTCTTCAACTCGCTTTCTTTTGAGCTGGCCGCAACACCGCAGGATGGCTTCAGGCCCTAATCTGGTTCCGGCACGGCAAGCTGAGCCTTTGGTTAATTCCTCTTCCTGGTGGGAAATGAGAGTTAAATTTGCCCGTCCAGACACCTCCAGCTAGTCTCTCATTGGTTCTCGCTATTCCTGTTCATCTTCCGCAGAAATTGCAAACTGGGCCAAACAGGAGGTTAAAGGGACTGACTCTCCAAGTCGGGAGGGTGTTAGTAAAGCGTCTGGAATGTTGCACCCGAGTACCAGGGGAGGAAAACTGAGACATATTTGAACACGTCTCCCGTTCACACGGTTGATCATACTCTGGGTTCCACATGCATGTTTTAGCTGAAGGAAGAATACCTTAAACCTGGAGAGTTGAGACTCGTGTAATGGGTACCATGCAATATGACTTCAAAGGGTCTTCATTTGCTCACCGAACTTCTCCAATCCTATCACTGCTGCGTTTATCCCCCTGTACAGACGCTTGATTCTCTTTTGGAGACATAGCAATCCATAGGTTTTAAGATACTTACTAGTCAGGTACATTCTTAGGCGTTTAATATGCGGTGTTGAGTCCATTTCGTTGAGCAAGGAGTAGCTCTTGTCTATTCCATATTTGGCTTAAGGAACTTTATCTGTGCTCATTTCAATCTCTGGTTTTATGCAGCACCCCAACTCACCTTTACCCTTAAGCAAGCATAAGTTGGTTTTCTAAATTTGAGACCCTGTTCTGTTCTGTAATTCAGTTCCTGTGTAGCCAAGTTTACATTCCGTGTATTACTGATATCTTATGATGTTTCTTTTTCTGTGTGACTTATATCAGCTAGAATCATCATACCTGAATCCACTCATTGTGCTGCTAAGGGCCTGATGACATACATTCCATTGCTGAGTGATATTGCTTTGTAAGTAAATACCACAACTTCTTTATCCATTTTTCACTTTCTGCGATGTTGAACTTGTACTGTAAATGAGGTTCTTGTAAACAGAGGCGTCCCAAACTTTGGGGTGGCTGTGTCTTTTTGATTTTAATTTCCCTAAGCTATAGGACCATAAGTGGAAGTGCCCTAGGCTCTGTTGCTTTGTTTTTTAGATGTTTCAGGAAACACCATACACTTCTCCCGAGTGTCTGTTGGCAATTTACATCCCGCCCATCAGCATAACAAGGCTCCCAGTTCTCCATGGCCTGTCCTGCCTTTCTGGATTTTACACTTTTTTCAGATGGCCCTTTTGACCGGGGGGAAGTGAGACTTCATTGTAGTGCAGATTTCCTTTGCAAGCTTGCTTGGTTGGCCAAAAAGGGCGTATGAGTTTTTTCCTGAATATATTCAGGAAAAAACGCATACGCCCTTTTTGGCCAAGTGCATCATTGTGGACGTTCTGCCTCTTTTCCTATGCTTTCAATGCAATTCCAGTCTACCTCCTGAAATCGGTTTCCTGCAATTCTGCCCCGCTTTCAAGTCCTCTTGGCAGCCTTACTTCAGTATATTTTTGGACGATAGCTGTCATTTATAACTCTGCAGGTTTGTGAATTACAGTGCCCCTGAGCTCCTTTCTTCAACTCGCTTTCTTTTGAGCTGGCCGCAACACCGCAGGATGGCTTCAGGCCCTAATCTGGTTCCGGCACGGCAAGCTGAGCCTTTGGTTAATTCCTCTTCCTGGTGGGAAATGAGAGTTAAATTTGCCCGTCCAGACACCTCCAGCTAGTCTCTCATTGGTTCTCGCTATTCCTGTTCATCTTCCGCAGAAATTGCAAACTGGGCCAAACAGGAGGTTAAAGGGACTGACTCTCCAAGTCGGGAGGGTGTTAGTAAAGCGTCTGGAATGTTGCACCCGAGTACCAGGGGAGGAAAACTGAGACATATTTGAACACGTCTCCCGTTCACACGGTTGATCATACTCTGGGTTCCACATGCATGTTTTAGCTGAAGGAAGAATACCTTAAACCTGGAGAGTTGAGACTCGTGTAATGGGTACCATGCAATATGACTTCAAAGGGTCTTCATTTGCTCACCGAACTTCTCCAATCCTATCACTGCTGCGTTTATCCCCCTGTACAGACGCTTGATTCTCTTTTGGAGACATAGCAATCCATAGGTTTTAAGATACTTACTAGTCAGGTACATTCTTAGGCGTTTAATATGCGGTGTTGAGTCCATTTCGTTGAGCAAGGAGTAGCTCTTGTCTATTCCATATTTGGCTTAAGGAACTTTATCTGTGCTCATTTCAATCTCTGGTTTTATGCAGCACCCCAACTCACCTTTACCCTTAAGCAAGCATAAGTTGGTTTTCTAAATTTGAGACCCTGTTCTGTTCTGTAATTCAGTTCCTGTGTAGCCAAGTTTACATTCCGTGTATTACTGATATCTTATGATGTTTCTTTTTCTGTGTGACTTATATCAGCTAGAATCATCATACCTGAATCCACTCATTGTGCTGCTAAGGGCCTGATGACATACATTCCATTGCTGAGTGATATTGCTTTGTAAGTAAATACCACAACTTCTTTATCCATTTTTCACTTTCTGCGATGTTGAACTTGTACTGTAAATGAGGTTCTTGTAAACAGAGGCGTCCCAAACTTTGGGGTGGCTGTGTCTTTTTGATTTTAATTTCCCTAAGCTATAGGACCATAAGTGGAAGTGCCCTAGGCTCTGTTGCTTTGTTTTTTAGATGTTTCAGGAAACACCATACACTTCTCCCGAGTGTCTGTTGGCAATTTACATCCCGCCCATCAGCATAACAAGGCTCCCAGTTCTCCATGGCCTGTCCTGCCTTTCTGGATTTTACACTTTTTTCAGATGGCCCTTTTGACCGGGGGGAAGTGAGACTTCATTGTAGTGCAGATTTCCTTTGCAAGCTTGCTTGGTTGGCCAAAAAGGGCGTATGCGTTTTTTCCTGAATATATTCAGGAAAAAACGCATACGCCCTTTTTGGCCAAGTGCATCATTGTGGACGTTCTGCCTCTTTTCCTATGCTTTCAATGCAATTCCAGTCTACCTCCTGAAATCGGTTTCCTGCAATTCTGCCCCGCTTTCAAGTCCTCTTGGCAGCCTTACTTCAGTATATTTTTGGACGATAGCTGTCATTTATAACTCTGCAGGTTTGTGAATTACAGTGCCCCTGAGCTCCTTTCTTCAACTCGCTTTCTTTTGAGCTGGCCGCAACACCGCAGGATGGCTTCAGGCCCTAATCTGGTTCCGGCACGGCAAGCTGAGCCTTTGGTTAATTCCTCTTCCTGGTGGGAAATGAGAGTTAAATTTGCCCGTCCAGACACCTCCAGCTAGTCTCTCATTGGTTCTCGCTATTCCTGTTCATCTTCCGCAGAAATTGCAAACTGGGCCAAACAGGAGGTTAAAGGGACTGACTCTCCAAGTCGGGAGGGTGTTAGTAAAGCGTCTGGAATGTTGCACCCGAGTACCAGGGGAGGAAAACTGAGACATATTTGAACACGTCTCCCGTTCACACGGTTGATCATACTCTGGGTTCCACATGCATGTTTTAGCTGAAGGAAGAATACCTTAAACCTGGAGAGTTGAGACTCGTGTAATGGGTACCATGCAATATGACTTCAAAGGGTCTTCATTTGCTCACCGAACCTCTCCAATCCTATCACTGCTGCGTTTATGCCCCTGTACACATGCTTGATTCTCTTTCGGAGACATAGCAATCCATAGGTTTTAAGATACTGACTAGTCAGGTACATTCTTAGGCATTTAATATGCGGTGTTGAGTCCATTTCGTTGAGCAAGGAGTAGCTCTTGTCTATTCCATATTTGGCTTAAGGAACTTTATCTGTGCTCATTTCAATCTCTGGTTTTATGCAGCACCCCAAGTCACCTTTACCCTTAAGCAAGCATAAGTTGGTTTTCTAAATTTGAGACCCTGTTCTGTTTTGGAATTCAGTTCCTGTGTAGCCAAGTTTACATTCTGTGTATTAGTGATATCTTATGATGTTTCTTTTTCTGTGTGACTTATTTCAGTTAGAATCATCGTACGTGAATCCACTCATTATGCTGCTACGGGCCTGATGACATAGATTTCATTGTTGAGTGATACTGCATTGTACGTAAGTACCACAACTTCTTTATCCATTTTTCACTTTCTGTGATATTGAACTTGTACGGTAAATGAGGTTCTTGTAAACAGAGGCGTCCCAAACTTTGGGGTGGCTGTGTCTTTTTGATTTTAATTTCCCTAAGCTATAGGACCATAAGTGGAAGTGCCCTAGGCTCTGTTGCTTTGTTTTTTAGATGTTTCAGGAAACACCATACACTTCTCCCGAGTGTCTGTTGGCAATTTACATCCCGCCCATCAGCATAACAAGGCTCCCAGTTCTCCATGGCCTGTCCTGCCTTTCTGGATTTTACACTTTTTTCAGATGGCCCTTTTGACCGGGGGGAAGTGAGACTTCATTGTAGTGCAGATTTCCTTTGCAAGCTTGCTTGGTTGGCCAAAAAGGGCGTATGCGTTTTTTCCTGAATATATTCAGGAAAAAACGCATACGCCCTTTTTGGCCAAGTGCATCATTGTGGACGTTCTGCCTCTTTTCCTATGCTTTCAATGCAATTCCAGTCTACCTCCTGAAATCGGTTTCCTGCAATTCTGCCCCGCTTTCAAGTCCTCTTGGCAGCCTTACTTCAGTATATTTTTGGACGATAGCTGTCATTTATAACTCTGCAGGTTTGTGAATTACAGTGCCCCTGAGCTCCTTTCTTCAACTCGCTTTCTTTTGAGCTGGCCGCAGCACCGCAAGATGGCTTCAGGCCTTAATCTGGTTCCGGCACGGCACGCTGAGCCTTTGGTTAATTCCTCTTCCTGGTGGGAAATGAGAGTTAAATTTGCCCGTCCAGACACCTCCAGCTAGTCTCTCATTGGTTCTCGCTATTCCTGTTCATCTTCCGCAGAAATTGCAAACTGGGCCAAACAGGAGGTTAAAGGGACTGACTCTCCAAGTCGGGAGGGTGTTAGTAAAGCGTCTGGAATGTTGCACCCGAGTACCAGGGGAGGAAAACTGAGACATATTTGAACACGTCTCCCGTTCACACGGTTGATCATACTCTGGGTCCCACATGCATGTTTTAGCTGAAGGAAGAATACCTTAAACCTGGAGAGTTGAGACCCGTGTAATGGGTACCATGCAATATGACTTCAAAGGGTCTTCATTTGCTCACCGAACTTCTCCAATCCTATCACTGCTGCATTTATCCCCCTGTACAGACGCTTGATTCTCTTTTGGAGACATAGCAATCCATAGGTTTTAAGATACTTACTAGTCAGGTACATTCTTAAGCATTTAATATGGGGTGTTGAGTCCATTTCGTTGAGCAAGGAGTAGCTCTTGTCTATTCCATATTTGGCTTAAGGAACTTTATCTGTGCTCATTTCAATCTCTGGTTTTATGCAGCACCCCAACTCACCTTTCCGCTTAAGCAAGCATAAGTTGGTTTTCTAAATTTGAGACCCTGTTCTGTTTTGGAATTCAGTTCCTGTGTAGCCAAGTTTACATTCTGTGTATTAGTGATATCTTATGATGTTTCTTTTTCTGTGTGACTTATTTCAGTTAGAATCATCATACCTGAATCCACTCATTGTGCTGCTAATGGCCTGATGACATAGATTTCATTGCTGAGTGATATTGCTTTGTAAGTAAATACCACAACTTCTTTATCCATTTTTCACTTTCTGCGATGTTGAACTTGTACTGTAAACGAGGTTCTTGTAAACAGAGGCGTCCCAAACTTTGGGGTGGCTGTGTCTTTTTGATTTTAATTTCCCTAAGCTATAGGACCATAAGTGGAAGTGCCCTAGGCTCTGTTGCTTTGTTTTTTAGATGTTTCAGGAAACACCATACACTTCTCCCGAGTGTCTGTTGGCAATTTACATCCCGCCCATCAGCATAACAAGGCTCCCAGTTCTCCATGGCCTGTCCTGCCTTTCTGGATTTTACACTTTTTTCAGATGGCCCTTTTGACCGGGGGGAAGTGAGACTTCATTGTAGTGCAGATTTCCTTTGCAAGCTTGCTTGGTTGGCCAAAAAGGGCGTATGCGTTTTTTCCTGAATATATTCAGGAAAAAACGCATACGCCCTTTTTGGCCAAGTGCATCATTGTGGACGTTCTGCCTCTTTTCCTATGCTTTCAATGCAATTCCAGTCTACCTCCTGAAATCGGTTTCCTGCAATTCTGCCCCGCTTTCAAGTCCTCTTGGCAGCCTTACTTCAGTATATTTTTGGACGATAGCTGTCATTTATAACTCTGCAGGTTTGTGAATTACAGTGCCCCTGAGCTCCTTTCTTCAACTCGCTTTCTTGTGACCTGGCCGCAACACCGCAGGATGGCTTCAGGCCCTAATCTGGTTCCGGCATGGCACGCTGAGCCTTTGGTTAATTCCTCTTCCTGGTGGGAAATGAGAGTTAAATTTGCCCGTCCAGACACCTCCAGCTAGTCTCTCATTGGTTCTCGCTATTCCTGTTCATCTTCCGCAGAAATTGCAAACTGGGCCAAACAGGAGGTTAAAGGGACTGACTCTCCAAGTTGGGAGGGTGTTAGTAAAGCGTCTGGAAAGTTGCACCCGAGTACCAGGGTACGAAAACTGAGACATATTTGAACACGTTTCCCGATCACATGGTTGATCATACTCTAGTTTCCACATGCATGTTTTCGCTGAAGGTAGAATACCTTAAACCTGGGTAGTTGAAACCCGTGGAATGGGTACTATGCAATATGACTTCAAAGGGTCTTCATTTGCTCACCGAACTTCTCCAATCCTATCACTGCTGCGTTTATCCCCCTGTACAGATGCTTGATTTTCTTTTGGAGACATAGCAATCCATAGGTTTTAAGATACTTACTAATCAGGTACATTCTTAGGCGTTTAATATGGGGTGTTGAGTCCATTTCGTTGAGGAAGGAGTAGCTCTTGTCTATTCCATATTTGGCTTAAGGAACTTTATCTGTGCTCATTTCAATCTCTGGTTTTATGCAGCACCCCAACTCACCTTTCCCCTTAAGCAAGCATAAGTTGGTTTTCTAAATTTGAGACCCTGTTCTGTTTTGGAATTCAGTTCCTGTGTAGCCAAGTTTACATTCTGTGTATTAGTGATATCTTATGATGTTTCTTTTTCTGTGTGACTTATTTCAGTTAGAATCATCGTACCTGAATCCACTCATTATGCTGCTACGGGCCTGATGACATAGATTTCATTGTTGAGTGATACTGCATTGTACGTAAGTACCACAACTTCTTTATCCATTTTTCACTTTCTGTGATATTGAACTTGTACGGTAAATGAGGTTCTTGTAAACAGAGGCGTCCCAAACTTTGGGGTGGCTGTGTCTTTTTGATTTTAATTTCCCTAAGCTATAGGACCATAAGTGGAAGTGCCCTAGGCTCTGTTGCTTTGTTTTTTAGATGTTTCAGGAAACACCATACACTTCTCCCGAGTGGCTGTTGGCAATTTACATCCCTCCCATCAGCATAAAAAGGCTCCCAGTTCTCCATGGCCTGTCCTGCCTTTCTGGATTTTACACTTTTTTCAGATGGCCCTTTTGACCGGGGGGAAGTGAGACTTCATTGTAGTGCAGATTTCCTTTGCAAGCTTGCTTGGTTGGCCAAAAAGGGCGTATGCGTTTTTTCCTGAATATATTCAGGAAAAAACGCATACGCCCTTTTTGGCCAAGTGCATCATTGTGGACGTTCTGCCTCTTTTCCTATGCTTTCAATGCAATTCCAGTCTACCTCCTGAAATCGGTTTCCTGCAATTCTGCCCCGCTTTCAAGTCCTCTTGGCAGCCTTACTTCAGTATATTTTTGGACGATAGCTGTCATTTATAACTCTGCAGGTTTGTGAATTACAGTGCCCCTGAGCTCCTTTCTTCAACTCGCTTTCTTTTGAGCTGGCCGCAGCACCGCAAGATGGCTTCAGGCCTTAATCTGGTTCCGGCACGGCACGCTGAGCCTTTGGTTAATTCCTCTTCCTGGTGGGAAATGAGAGTTAAATTTGCCCGTCCAGACACCTCCAGCTAGTCTCTCATTGGTTCTCGCTATTCCTGTTCATCTTCCGCAGAAATTGCAAACTGGGCCAAACAGGAGGTTAAAGGGACTGACTCTCCAAGTCAGGAGGGTGTTAGTAAAGCGTCTGGAATGTTGCACCCGAGTACCAGGGGAGGAAAACTGAGACATATTTGAACACGTCTCCCGTTCACACGGTTGATCATACTCTGGGTCCCACATGCATGTTTTAGCTGAAGGAAGAATACCTTAAACCTGGAGAGTTGAGACCCGTGTAATGGGTACCATGCAATATGACTTCAAAGGGTCTTCATTTGCTCACCGAACTTCTCCAATCCTATCACTGCTGCGTTTATCCCTCCTGTACAGACGCTTGATTCTCTTTTGGAGACATAGCAATCCATAGGTTTTAAGATACTTACTAGTCAGGTACATTCTTAGGCATTTAATATGGGGTGTTGAGTCCATTTCGTTGAGCAAGGAGTAGCTCTTGTCTATTCCATATTTGGCTTAAGGAACTTTATCTGTGCTCATTTCAATCTCTGGTTTTATGCAGCACCCCAACTCACCTTTCCGCTTAAGCAAGCATAAGTTGGTTTTCTAAATTTGAGACCCTGTTCTGTTTTGGAATTCAGTTCCTGTGTAGCCAAGTTTACATTCTGTGTATTAGTGATATCTTATGATGTTTCTTTTTCTGTGTGACTTATTTCAGTTAGAATCATCGTACCTGAATCCACTCATTATGCTGCTACGGGCCTGATGACATAGATTTCATTGTTGAGTGATACTGCATTGTACGTAAGTACCACAACTTCTTTATCCATTTTTCACTTTCTGTGATATTGAACTTGTACGGTAAATGAGGTTCTTGTAAACAGAGGCGTCCCAAACTTTGGGGTGGCTGTGTCTTTTTGATTTTAATTTCCCTAAGCTATAGGACCATAAGTGGAAGTGCCCTAGGCTCTGTTGCTTTGCTTTTTAGATGTTTCAGGAAACACCATACACTTCTCCCGAGTGTCTGTTGGCAATTTACATCCCTCCCATCAGCATAACAAGGCTCCCAGTTCTCCATGGCCTGTCCTGCCTTTCTGGATTTTACACTTTTTTCAGATGGCCCTTTTGACCGGGGGGAAGTGAGACTTCATTGTAGTGCAGATTTCCTTTGCAAGCTTGCTTGGTTGGCCAAAAAGGGCGTATGCGTTTTTTCCTGAATATATTCAGGAAAAAACGCATACGCCCTTTTTGGCCAAGTGCATCATTGTGGACGTTCTGCCTCTTTTCCTATGCTTTCAATGCAATTCCAGTCTACCTCCTGAAATCGGTTTCCTGCAATTCTGCCCCGCTTTCAAGTCCTCTTGGCAGCCTTACTTCAGTATATTTTTGGACGATAGCTGTCATTTATAACTCTGCAGGATTGTGAATTACAGTGCCCCTGAGCTCCTTTCTTCAACTCGCTTTCTTTTGACCTGGCCGCAACACCGCAGGATGGCTTCAGGCCCTAATCTGGTTCTGGCACGGCACGCTGAGCCTTTGGTTAATTCCTCTTCCTGGTGGGAAATGAGAGTTAAATTTGCCCGTCCAGACACCTCCAGCTAGTCTCTCATTGGTTCTCGCTATTCCTGTTCATCTTCCGCAGAAATTGCAAACTGGGCCAAACAGGAGGTTAAAGGGACTGACTCTCCAAGTCGGGAGGGTGTAAGTAAAGCGTCTGGAATGTTGCACCCGAGTACCAGGGTACGAAAACTGAGACATATTTGAACACGTTTCCTGATCACATGGTTGATCGTACTCTAGGTTCCACATGCATGTTTTAGCTGAAGGAAGAATACCTTAAACCTGGGTAGTTGAAACCCGTGGAATGGGTACTATGCAATATGACTTCAAAGGGTCTTCATTTGCTCACCGAACCTCTCCAATCCTATCACTGCTGCGTTTATGCCCCTGTACACATGCTTGATTCTCTTTCGGAGACATAGCAATCCATAGGTTTTAAGATACTTACTAGTCAGGTACATTCTTAGGCGTTTAATATGCGGTGTTGAGTCCATTTCGTTGAGCAAGGAGTAGCTCTTGTCTATTCCATATTTGGCTTAAGGAACTTTATCTGTGCTCATTTCAATCTCTGGTTTTATGCAGCACCCCAACTCACCTTTCCCCTTAAGCAAGCATAAGTTGGTTTTCTAAATTTGAGACCCTGTTCTGTTCTGTAATTCAGTTCCTGTGTAGCCAAGTTTACATTCCGTGTATTACTGATATCTTATGATGTTTCTTTTTCTGTGTGACTTATTTCAGTTAGAATCATCATACCTGAATCCACTCATTGTGCTGCTAAGGGCCTGATGACATAGATTTCATTGCTGAGTGATATTGCTTTGTAAGTAAATACCACAACTTCTTTATCCATTTTTCACTTTCTGCGATGTTGAACTTGTACTGTAAACGAGGTTCTTGTAAACAGAGGCGTCCCAAACTTTGGGGTGGCTGTGTCTTTTTGATTTTAATTTCCCTAAGCTATAGGACCATAAGTGGAAGTGCCCTAGGCTCTGTTGCTTTGTTTTTTAGATGTTTCAGGAAACACCATACACTTCTCCCGAGTGGCTGTTGGCAATTTACATCCCGCCCATCAGCATAACAAGGCTCCCAGTTCTCCATGGCCTGTCCTGCCTTTCTGGATTTTACACTTTTTTCAGATGGCCCTTTTGACCGGGGGGAAGTGAGACTTCATTGTAGTGCAGATTTCCTTTGCAAGCTTGCTTGGTTGGCCAAAAAGGGCGTATGCGTTTTTTCCTGAATATATTCAGGAAAAAACGCATACGCCCTTTTTGGCCAAGTGCATCATTGTGGACGTTCTGCCTCTTTTCCTATGCTTTCAATGCAATTCCAGTCTACCTCCTGAAATCGGTTTCCTGCAATTCTGCCCCGCTTTCAAGTCCTCTTGGCAGCCTTACTTCAGTATATTTTTGGACGATAGCTGTCATTTATAACTCTGCAGGTTTGTGAATTACAGTGCCCCTGAGCTCCTTTCTTCAACTCGCTTTCTTTTGAGCTGGCCGCAGCACCGCAAGATGGCTTCAGGCCTTAATCTGGTTCCGGCACGGCACGCTGAGCCTTTGGTTAATTCCTCTTCCTGGTGGGAAATGAGAGTTAAATTTGCCCGTCCAGACACCTCCAGCTAGTCTCTCATTGGTTCTCGCTATTCCTGTTCATCTTCCGCAGAAATTGCAAACTGGGCCAAACAGGAGGTTAAAGGGACTGACTCTCCAAGTCGGGAGGGTGTTAGTAAAGCGTCTGGAATGTTGCACCCGAGTACCAGGGGAGGAAAACTGAGACATATTTGAACACGTCTCCCGTTCACACGGTTGATCATACTCTGGGTCCCACATGCATGTTTTAGCTGAAGGAAGAATACCTTAAACCTGGAGAGTTGAGACCCGTGTAATGGGTACCATGCAATATGACTTCAAAGGGTCTTCATTTGCTCACCGAACTTCTCCAATCCTATCACTGCTGCATTTATCCCCCTGTACAGACGCTTGATTCTCTTTTGGAGACATAGCAATCCATAGGTTTTAAGATACTTACTAGTCAGGTACATTCTTAAGCATTTAATATGGGGTGTTGAGTCCATTTCGTTGAGCAAGGAGTAGCTCTTGTCTATTCCATATTTGGCTTAAGGAACTTTATCTGTGCTCATTTCAATCTCTGGTTTTATGCAGCACCCCAACTCACCTTTCCGCTTAAGCAAGCATAAGTTGGTTTTCTAAATTTGAGACCCTGTTCTGTTTTGGAATTCAGTTCCTGTGTAGCCAAGTTTACATTCTGTGTATTAGTGATATCTTATGATGTTTCTTTTTCTGTGTGACTTATTTCAGTTAGAATCATCATACCTGAATCCACTCATTGTGCTGCTAATGGCCTGATGACATAGATTTCATTGCTGAGTGATATTGCTTTGTAAGTAAATACCACAACTTCTTTATCCATTTTTCACTTTCTGCGATGTTGAACTTGTACTGTAAACGAGGTTCTTGTAAACAGAGGCGTCCCAAACTTTGGGGTGGCTGTGTCTTTTTGATTTTAATTTCCCTAAGCTATAGGACCATAAGTGGAAGTGCCCTAGGCTCTGTTGCTTTGTTTTTTAGATGTTTCAGGAAACACCATACACTTCTCCCGAGTGTCTGTTGGCAATTTACATCCCGCCCATCAGCATAACAAGGCTCCCAGTTCTCCATGGCCTGTCCTGCCTTTCTGGATTTTACACTTTTTTCAGATGGCCCTTTTGACCGGGGGGAAGTGAGACTTCATTGTAGTGCAGATTTCCTTTGCAAGCTTGCTTGGTTGGCCAAAAAGGGCGTATGCGTTTTTTCCTGAATATATTCAGGAAAAAACGCATACGCCCTTTTTGGCCAAGTGCATCATTGTGGACGTTCTGCCTCTTTTCCTATGCTTTCAATGCAATTCCAGTCTACCTCCTGAAATCGGTTTCCTGCAATTCTGCCCCGCTTTCAAGTCCTCTTGGCAGCCTTACTTCAGTATATTTTTGGACGATAGCTGTCATTTATAACTCTGCAGGTTTGTGAATTACAGTGCCCCTGAGCTCC
Organism: Pseudorca crassidens; assembly: GCF_039906515.1. Taxonomy (NCBI): domain Eukaryota; kingdom Metazoa; phylum Chordata; class Mammalia; order Artiodactyla; family Delphinidae; genus Pseudorca; species Pseudorca crassidens. The sequence goes on along the minus strand of NC_090300.1, from coordinate 497,639 downwards.
TTTCTTCAACTCGCTTTCTTGTGACCTGGCCGCAACACCGCAGGATGGCTTCAGGCCCTAATCTGGTTCCGGCATGGCACGCTGAGCCTTTGGTTAATTCCTCTTCCTGGTGGGAAATGAGAGTTAAATTTGCCCGTCCAGACACCTCCAGCTAGTCTCTCATTGGTTCTCGCTATTCCTGTTCATCTTCCGCAGAAATTGCAAACTGGGCCAAACAGGAGGTTAAAGGGACTGACTCTCCAAGTTGGGAGGGTGTTAGTAAAGCGTCTGGAAAGTTGCACCCGAGTACCAGGGTACGAAAACTGAGACATATTTGAACACGTTTCCCGATCACATGGTTGATCATACTCTAGTTTCCACATGCATGTTTTCGCTGAAGGTAGAATACCTTAAACCTGGGTAGTTGAAACCCGTGGAATGGGTACTATGCAATATGACTTCAAAGGGTCTTCATTTGCTCACCGAACTTCTCCAATCCTATCACTGCTGCGTTTATCCCCCTGTACAGATGCTTGATTTTCTTTTGGAGACATAGCAATCCATAGGTTTTAAGATACTTACTAATCAGGTACATTCTTAGGCGTTTAATATGGGGTGTTGAGTCCATTTCGTTGAGGAAGGAGTAGCTCTTGTCTATTCCATATTTGGCTTAAGGAACTTTATCTGTGCTCATTTCAATCTCTGGTTTTATGCAGCACCCCAACTCACCTTTCCCCTTAAGCAAGCATAAGTTGGTTTTCTAAATTTGAGACCCTGTTCTGTTTTGGAATTCAGTTCCTGTGTAGCCAAGTTTACATTCTGTGTATTAGTGATATCTTATGATGTTTCTTTTTCTGTGTGACTTATTTCAGTTAGAATCATCGTACCTGAATCCACTCATTATGCTGCTACGGGCCTGATGACATAGATTTCATTGTTGAGTGATACTGCATTGTACGTAAGTACCACAACTTCTTTATCCATTTTTCACTTTCTGTGATATTGAACTTGTACGGTAAATGAGGTTCTTGTAAACAGAGGCGTCCCAAACTTTGGGGTGGCTGTGTCTTTTTGATTTTAATTTCCCTAAGCTATAGGACCATAAGTGGAAGTGCCCTAGGCTCTGTTGCTTTGTTTTTTAGATGTTTCAGGAAACACCATACACTTCTCCCGAGTGGCTGTTGGCAATTTACATCCCTCCCATCAGCATAAAAAGGCTCCCAGTTCTCCATGGCCTGTCCTGCCTTTCTGGATTTTACACTTTTTTCAGATGGCCCTTTTGACCGGGGGGAAGTGAGACTTCATTGTAGTGCAGATTTCCTTTGCAAGCTTGCTTGGTTGGCCAAAAAGGGCGTATGCGTTTTTTCCTGAATATATTCAGGAAAAAACGCATACGCCCTTTTTGGCCAAGTGCATCATTGTGGACGTTCTGCCTCTTTTCCTATGCTTTCAATGCAATTCCAGTCTACCTCCTGAAATCGGTTTCCTGCAATTCTGCCCCGCTTTCAAGTCCTCTTGGCAGCCTTACTTCAGTATATTTTTGGACGATAGCTGTCATTTATAACTCTGCAGGTTTGTGAATTACAGTGCCCCTGAGCTCCTTTCTTCAACTCGCTTTCTTTTGAGCTGGCCGCAGCACCGCAAGATGGCTTCAGGCCTTAATCTGGTTCCGGCACGGCACGCTGAGCCTTTGGTTAATTCCTCTTCCTGGTGGGAAATGAGAGTTAAATTTGCCCGTCCAGACACCTCCAGCTAGTCTCTCATTGGTTCTCGCTATTCCTGTTCATCTTCCGCAGAAATTGCAAACTGGGCCAAACAGGAGGTTAAAGGGACTGACTCTCCAAGTCAGGAGGGTGTTAGTAAAGCGTCTGGAATGTTGCACCCGAGTACCAGGGGAGGAAAACTGAGACATATTTGAACACGTCTCCCGTTCACACGGTTGATCATACTCTGGGTCCCACATGCATGTTTTAGCTGAAGGAAGAATACCTTAAACCTGGAGAGTTGAGACCCGTGTAATGGGTACCATGCAATATGACTTCAAAGGGTCTTCATTTGCTCACCGAACTTCTCCAATCCTATCACTGCTGCGTTTATCCCTCCTGTACAGACGCTTGATTCTCTTTTGGAGACATAGCAATCCATAGGTTTTAAGATACTTACTAGTCAGGTACATTCTTAGGCATTTAATATGGGGTGTTGAGTCCATTTCGTTGAGCAAGGAGTAGCTCTTGTCTATTCCATATTTGGCTTAAGGAACTTTATCTGTGCTCATTTCAATCTCTGGTTTTATGCAGCACCCCAACTCACCTTTCCGCTTAAGCAAGCATAAGTTGGTTTTCTAAATTTGAGACCCTGTTCTGTTTTGGAATTCAGTTCCTGTGTAGCCAAGTTTACATTCTGTGTATTAGTGATATCTTATGATGTTTCTTTTTCTGTGTGACTTATTTCAGTTAGAATCATCGTACCTGAATCCACTCATTATGCTGCTACGGGCCTGATGACATAGATTTCATTGTTGAGTGATACTGCATTGTACGTAAGTACCACAACTTCTTTATCCATTTTTCACTTTCTGTGATATTGAACTTGTACGGTAAATGAGGTTCTTGTAAACAGAGGCGTCCCAAACTTTGGGGTGGCTGTGTCTTTTTGATTTTAATTTCCCTAAGCTATAGGACCATAAGTGGAAGTGCCCTAGGCTCTGTTGCTTTGCTTTTTAGATGTTTCAGGAAACACCATACACTTCTCCCGAGTGTCTGTTGGCAATTTACATCCCTCCCATCAGCATAACAAGGCTCCCAGTTCTCCATGGCCTGTCCTGCCTTTCTGGATTTTACACTTTTTTCAGATGGCCCTTTTGACCGGGGGGAAGTGAGACTTCATTGTAGTGCAGATTTCCTTTGCAAGCTTGCTTGGTTGGCCAAAAAGGGCGTATGCGTTTTTTCCTGAATATATTCAGGAAAAAACGCATACGCCCTTTTTGGCCAAGTGCATCATTGTGGACGTTCTGCCTCTTTTCCTATGCTTTCAATGCAATTCCAGTCTACCTCCTGAAATCGGTTTCCTGCAATTCTGCCCCGCTTTCAAGTCCTCTTGGCAGCCTTACTTCAGTATATTTTTGGACGATAGCTGTCATTTATAACTCTGCAGGATTGTGAATTACAGTGCCCCTGAGCTCCTTTCTTCAACTCGCTTTCTTTTGACCTGGCCGCAACACCGCAGGATGGCTTCAGGCCCTAATCTGGTTCTGGCACGGCACGCTGAGCCTTTGGTTAATTCCTCTTCCTGGTGGGAAATGAGAGTTAAATTTGCCCGTCCAGACACCTCCAGCTAGTCTCTCATTGGTTCTCGCTATTCCTGTTCATCTTCCGCAGAAATTGCAAACTGGGCCAAACAGGAGGTTAAAGGGACTGACTCTCCAAGTCGGGAGGGTGTAAGTAAAGCGTCTGGAATGTTGCACCCGAGTACCAGGGTACGAAAACTGAGACATATTTGAACACGTTTCCTGATCACATGGTTGATCGTACTCTAGGTTCCACATGCATGTTTTAGCTGAAGGAAGAATACCTTAAACCTGGGTAGTTGAAACCCGTGGAATGGGTACTATGCAATATGACTTCAAAGGGTCTTCATTTGCTCACCGAACCTCTCCAATCCTATCACTGCTGCGTTTATGCCCCTGTACACATGCTTGATTCTCTTTCGGAGACATAGCAATCCATAGGTTTTAAGATACTTACTAGTCAGGTACATTCTTAGGCGTTTAATATGCGGTGTTGAGTCCATTTCGTTGAGCAAGGAGTAGCTCTTGTCTATTCCATATTTGGCTTAAGGAACTTTATCTGTGCTCATTTCAATCTCTGGTTTTATGCAGCACCCCAACTCACCTTTCCCCTTAAGCAAGCATAAGTTGGTTTTCTAAATTTGAGACCCTGTTCTGTTCTGTAATTCAGTTCCTGTGTAGCCAAGTTTACATTCCGTGTATTACTGATATCTTATGATGTTTCTTTTTCTGTGTGACTTATTTCAGTTAGAATCATCATACCTGAATCCACTCATTGTGCTGCTAAGGGCCTGATGACATAGATTTCATTGCTGAGTGATATTGCTTTGTAAGTAAATACCACAACTTCTTTATCCATTTTTCACTTTCTGCGATGTTGAACTTGTACTGTAAACGAGGTTCTTGTAAACAGAGGCGTCCCAAACTTTGGGGTGGCTGTGTCTTTTTGATTTTAATTTCCCTAAGCTATAGGACCATAAGTGGAAGTGCCCTAGGCTCTGTTGCTTTGTTTTTTAGATGTTTCAGGAAACACCATACACTTCTCCCGAGTGGCTGTTGGCAATTTACATCCCGCCCATCAGCATAACAAGGCTCCCAGTTCTCCATGGCCTGTCCTGCCTTTCTGGATTTTACACTTTTTTCAGATGGCCCTTTTGACCGGGGGGAAGTGAGACTTCATTGTAGTGCAGATTTCCTTTGCAAGCTTGCTTGGTTGGCCAAAAAGGGCGTATGCGTTTTTTCCTGAATATATTCAGGAAAAAACGCATACGCCCTTTTTGGCCAAGTGCATCATTGTGGACATTCTGCCTCTTTTCCTATGCTTTCAATGCAATTCCAGTCTACCTCCTGAAATCGGTTTCCTGCAATTCTGCCCCGCTTTCAAGTCCTCTTGGCAGCCTTACTTCAGTATATTTTTGGACGATAGCTGTCATTTATAACTCTGCAGGTTTGTGAATTACAGTGCCCCTGAGCTCCTTTCTTCAACTCGCTTTCTTTTGAGCTGGCCGCAACACCGCAGGATGGCTTCAGGCCCTAATCTGGTTCCGGCACGGCAAGCTGAGCCTTTGGTTAATTCCTCTTCCTGGTGGGAAATGAGAGTTAAATTTGCCCGTCCAGACACCTCCAGCTAGTCTCTCATTGGTTCTCGCTATTCCTGTTCATCTTCCACAGAAATTGCAAACTGGGCCAAACAGGAGGTTAAAGGGACTGACTCTCCAAGTCGGGAGGGTGTTAGTAAAGCGTCTGGAATGTTGCACCTGAGTACCAGGGTACGAAAACTGAGACATATTTGAACACGTTTCCCGATCACATGGTTGATCATACTCTAGTTTCCACATGCATGTTTTAGCTGAAGGTAGAATACCTTAAACCTGGGTAGTTGAAACCCGTGGAATGGGTACCATGCAATATGACTTCAAAGGGTCTTCATTTGCTCACTGAACCTCTCCAATCCTATCACTGCTGCGTTTATGCCCCTGTACACATGCTTGATTCTCTTTCGGAGACATAGCAATCCATAGGTTTTAAGATACTTACTAGTCAGGTACATTCTTAGGCGTTTAATATGCGGTGTTGAGTCCATTTCGTTGAGCAAGGAGTAGCTCTTATCTATTCCATATTTGGCTTAAGGAACTTTATCTGTGCTCATTTCAATCTCTGGTTTTATGCAGCACCCCAACTCACCTTTCCCCTTAAGCAAGCATAAGTTGGTTTTCTAAATTTGAGACCCTGTTCTGTTCTGTAATTCAGTTCCTGTGTAGCCAAGTTTACATTCCGTGTATTACTGATATCTTATGATGTTTCTTTTTCTGTGTGACTTATTTCAGTTAGAATCATCATACCTGAATCCACTCATTGTGCTGCTAATGGCCTGATGACATAGATTTCATTGCTGAGTGATATTGCTTTGTAAGTAAATACCACAACTTCTTTATCCATTTTTCACTTTCTGCGATGTTGAACTTGTACTGTAAACGAGGTTCTTGTAAACAGAGGCGTCCCAAACTTTGGGGTGGCTGTGTCTTTTTGATTTTAATTTCCCTAAGCTATAGGACCATAAGTGGAAGTGCCCTAGGCTCTGTTGCTTTGTTTTTTAGATGTTTCAGGAAACACCATACACTTCTCCCGAGTGTCTGTTGGCAATTTACATCCCGCCCATCAGCATAACAAGGCTCCCAGTTCTCCATGGCCTGTCCTGCCTTTCTGGATTTTACACTTTTTTCAGATGGCCCTTTTGACCGGGGGGAAGTGAGACTTCATTGTAGTGCAGATTTCCTTTGCAAGCTTGCTTGGTTGGCCAAAAAGGGCGTATGCGTTTTTTCCTGAATATATTCAGGAAAAAACGCATACGCCCTTTTTGGCCAAGTGCATCATTGTGGACGTTCTGCCTCTTTTCCTATGCTTTCAATGCAATTCCAGTCTACCTCCTGAAATCGGTTTCCTGCAATTCTGCCCCGCTTTCAAGTCCTCTTGGCAGCCTTACTTCAGTATATTTTTGGACGATAGCTGTCATTTATAACTCTGCAGGTTTGTGAATTACAGTGCCCCTGAGCTCCTTTCTTCAACTCGCTTTCTTTTGAGCTGGCCGCAACACCGCAGGATGGCTTCAGGCCCTAATCTGGTTCCGGCACGGCACGCTGAGCCTTTGGTTAATTCCTCTTCCTGGTGGGAAATGAGAGTTAAATTTGCCCGTCCAGACACCTCCAGCTAGTCTCTCATTGGTTCTCGCTATTCCTGTTCATCTTCCACAGAAATTGCAAACTGGGCCAAACAGGAGGTTAAAGGGACTGACTCTCCAAGTCGGGAGGGTGTTAGTAAAGCGTCTGGAATGTTGCACCCGAGTACCAGGGTACAAAAACTGAGACATATTTGAACACGTCTCCCGTTCACACGGTTGATCATACTCTGGGTTCCACATGCATGTTTTAGCTGAAGGAAGAATACCTTAAACCTGGAGAGTTGAGACCCGTGTAATGGGTACCATGCAATATGACTTCAAAGGGTCTTCATTGGCTCACCGAACTTCTCCAATCCTATCACTGCTGCGTTTATCCCCCTGTACAGACGCTTGATTCTCTTTTGGAGACATAGCAATCCATAGGTTTTAAGATACTTACTAGTCAGGTACATTCTTAGGCATTTAATATGGGGTGTTGAGTCCATTTCGTTGAGCAAGGAGTAGCTCTTGTCTATTCCATATTTGGCTTAAGGAACTTTATCTGTGCTCATTTCAATCTCTGGTTTTATGCAGCACCCCAACTCACCTTTCCCCTTAAGCAAGCATAAGTTGGTTTTCTAAATTTGAGACCCTGTTCTGTTTTGGAATTCAGTTCCAGTGTAGCCAAGTTTACATTCTGTGTATTAGTGATATCTTATGATGTTTCTTTTTCTGTGTGACTTATTTCAGTTAGAATCATCGTACCTGAATCCACTCATTATGCTGCTACGGGCCTGATGACATAGATTTCATTGTTGAGTGATACTGCATTGTACGTAAGTACCACAACTTCTTTATCCATTTTTCACTTTCTGTGATATTGAACTTGTACGGTAAATGAGGTTCTTGTAAACAGAGGCGTCCCAAACTTTGGGGTGGCTGTGTCTTTTTGATTTTAATTTCCCTAAGCTATAGGACCATAAGTGGAAGTGCCCTAGGCTCTGTTGCTTTGTTTTTTAGATGTTTCAGGAAACACCATACACTTCTCCCAAGTGGCTGTTGGCAATTTACATCCCGCCCATCAGCATAACAAGGCTCCCAGTTCTCCATGGCCTGTCCTGCCTTTCTGGATTTTACACTTTTTTCAGATGGCCCTTTTGACCGGGGGGAAGTGAGACTTCATTGTAGTGCAGATTTCCTTTGCAAGCTTGCTTGGTTGGCCAAAAAGGGCGTATGCGTTTTTTCCTGAATATATTCAGGAAAAAACGCATACGCCCTTTTTGGCCAAGTGCATCATTGTGGACGTTCTGCCTCTTTTCCTATGCTTTCAATGCAATTCCAGTCTACCTCCTGAAATCGGTTTCCTGCAATTCTGCCCCGCTTTCAAGTCCTCTTGGCAGCCTTACTTCAGTATATTTTTGGACGATAGCTGTCATTTATAACTCTGCAGGTTTGTGAATTACAGTGCCCCTGAGCTCCTTTCTTCAACTCGCTTTCTTTTGAGCTGGCCGCAACACCGCAGGATGGCTTCAGGCCCTAATCTGGTTCCGGCACGGCAAGCTGAGCCTTTGGTTAATTCCTCTTCCTGGTGGGAAATGAGAGTTAAATTTGCCCGTCCAGACACCTCCAGCTAGTCTCTCATTGGTTCTCGCTATTCCTGTTCATCTTCCACAGAAATTGCAAACTGGGCCAAACAGGAGGTTAAAGGGACTGACTCTCCAAGTCGGGAGGGTGTTAGTAAAGCGTCTGGAATGTTGCACCCGAGTACCAGGGTACGAAAACTGAGACATATTTGAACACGTTTCCCGATCACATGGTTGATCATACTCTAGTTTCCACATGCATGTTTTCGCTGAAGGTAGAATACCTTAAACCTGGGTAGTTGAAACCCGTGGAATGGGTACCATGCAATATGACTTCAAAGGGTCTTCATTTGCTCACCGAACTTCTCCAATCCTATCACTGCTGCGTTTATCCCCCTGTACAGACGCTTGATTTTCTTTTGGAGACATAGCAATCCATAGGTTTTAAGATACTTACTAGTCAGGTACATTCTTAGGCGTTTAATATGGGGTGTTGAGTCCATTTCGTTGAGGAAGGAGTAGCTCTTGTCTATTCCATATTTGGCTTAAGGAACTTTATCTGTGCTCATTTCAATCTCTGGTTTTATGCAGCACCCCAACTCACCTTTACCCTTAAGCAAGCATAAGTTGGTTTTCTAAATTTGAGACCCTGTTCTGTTTTGGAATTCAGTTCCTGTGTAGCCAAGTTTACATTCTGTGTATTAGTGATATCTTATGATGTTTCTTTTTCTGTGTGACTTATTTCAGTTAGAATCATCGTACCTGAATCCACTCATTATGCTGCTACGGGCCTGATGACATAGATTTCATTGTTGAGTGATACTGCATTGTACGTAAGTACCACAATTTCTTTATCCATTTTTCACTTTCTGTGATATTGAACTTGTACGGTAAATGAGGTTCTTGTAAACAGAGGCGTCCCAAACTTTGGGGTGGCTGTGTCTTTTTGATTTTAATTTCCCTAAGCTATAGGACCATAAGTGGAAGTGCCCTAGGCTCTGTTGCTTTGTTTTTTAGATGTTTCAGGAAACACCATACACTTCTCCCGAGTGGCTGTTGGCAATTTACATCCCTCCCATCAGCATAAAAAGGCTCCCAGTTCTCCATGGCCTGTCCTGCCTTTCTGGATTTTACACTTTTTTCAGATGGCCCTTTTGACCGGGGGGAAGTGAGACTTCATTGTAGTGCAGATTTCCTTTGCAAGCTTGCTTGGTTGGCCAAAAAGGGCGTATGCGTTTTTTCCTGAATATATTCAGGAAAAAACGCATACGCCCTTTTTGGCCAAGTGCATCATTGTGGACGTTCTGCCTCTTTTCCTATGCTTTCAATGCAATTCCAGTCTACCTCCTGAAATCGGTTTCCTGCAATTCTGCCCCGCTTTCAAGTCCTCTTGGCAGCCTTACTTCAGTATATTTTTGGACGATAGCTGTCATTTATAACTCTGCAGGTTTGTGAATTACAGTGCCCCTGAGCTCCTTTCTTCAACTCGCTTTCTTTTGAGCTGGCCGCAACACCGCAGGATGGCTTCAGGCCTTAATCTGGTTCCGGCACGGCAGGCTGAGCCTTTGGTTAATTCCTCTTCCTGGTGGGAAATGAGAGTTAAATTTGCCCGTCCAGACACCTCCAGCTAGTCTCTCATTGGTTCTCGCTATTCCTGTTCATCTTCCGCAGAAATTGCAAACTGGGCCAAACAGGAGGTTAAAGGGACTGACTCTCCAAGTCGGGAGGGTGTTAGTAAAGCGTCTGGAATGTTGCACCCGAGTACCAGGGTACAAAAACTGAGACATATTTGAACACGTCTCCCGTTCACACGGTTGATCATACTCTGGGTTCCACATGCATGTTTTAGCTGAAGGAAGAATACCTTAAACCTGGAGAGTTGAGACCCGTGGAATGGGTACCATGCAATATGACTTCAAAGGGTCTTCATTTGCTCACCGAACTTCTCCAATCCTATCACTGCTGCGTTTATCCCCCTGTACAGACGCTTGATTCTCTTTTGGAGACATAGCAATCCATAGGTTTTAAGATACTTACTAGTCAGGTACATTCTTAGGCATTTAATATGGGGTGTTGAGTCCATTTCGTTGAGCAAGGAGTAGCTCTTGTCTATTCCATATTTGGCTTAAGGAACTTTATCTGTGCTCATTTCAATCTCTGGTTTTATGCAGCACCCCAACTCACCTTTCCCCTTAAGCAAGCATAAGTTGGTTTTCTAAATTTGAGACCCTGTTCTGTTTTGGAATTCAGTTCCTGTGTAGCCAAGTTTACATTCTGTGTATTAGTGATATCTTATGATGTTTCTTTTTCTGTGTGACTTATTTCAGTTAGAATCATCGTACGTGAATCCACTCATTATGCTGCTACGGGCCTGATGACATAGATTTCATTGTTGAGTGATACTGCATTGTACGTAAGTACCACAACTTCTTTATCCATTTTTCACTTTCTGTGATATTGAACTTGTACAGTAAATGAGGTTCTTGTAAACAGAGGCGTCCCAAACTTTGGGGTGGCTGTGTCTTTTTGATTTTAATTTCCCTAAGCTATAGGACCATAAGTGGAAGTGCCCTAGGCTCTGTTGCTTTGTTTTTTAGATGTTTCAGGAAACACCATACACTTCTCCCGAGTGGCTGTTGGCAATTTACATCCCTCCCATCAGCATAACAAGGCTCCCAGTTCTCCATGGCCTGTCCTGCCTTTCTGGATTTTACACTTTTTTCAGATGGCCCTTTTGACCGGGGGGAAGTGAGACTTCATTGTAGTGCAGATTTCCTTTGCAAGCTTGCTTGGTTGGCCAAAAAGGGCGTATGCGTTTTTTCCTGAATATATTCAGGAAAAAACGCATACGCCCTTTTTGGCCAAGTGCATCATTGTGGACGTTCTGCCTCTTTTCCTATGCTTTCAATGCAATTCCAGTCTACCTCCTGAAATCGGATTCCTGCAATTCTGCCCCGCTTTCAAGTCCTCTTGGCAGCCTTACTTCAGTATATTTTTGGACGATAGCTGTCATTTATAACTCTGCAGGTTTGTGAATTACAGTGCCCCTGAGCTCCTTTCTTCAACTCGCTTTCTTGTGACCTGGCCGCAACACCGCAGGATGGCTTCAGGCCCTAATCTGGTTCTGGCATGGCACACTGAGCCTTTGGTTAATTCCTCTTCCTGGTGGGAAATGAGAGTTAAATTTGCCCGTCCAGACACCTCCAGCTAGTCTCTCATTGGTTCTCGCTATTCCTGTTCATCTTCCACAGAAATTGCAAACTGGGCCAAACAGGAGGTTAAAGGGACTGACTCTCCAAGTCGGGAGGGTGTTAGTAAAGCGTCTGGAATGTTGCACCCGAGTACCAGGGTATGAAAACTGAGACATATTTGAACACGTTTCCCGATCACATGGTTGATCATACTCTACTTTCCACATGCATGTTTTAGCTGAAGGTAGAATACCTTAAACCTGGGTAGTTGAAACCCGTGGAATGGGTACCATGCAATATGACTTCAAAGGGTCTTCATTTGCTCACTGAACCTCTCCAATCCTATCACTGCTGCGTTTATGACCCTGTACACATGCTTGATTCTCTTTCGGAGACATAGCAATCCATAGGTTTTAAGATACTTACTAGTCAGGTACATTCTTAGGCGTTTAATATGCGGTGTTGAGTCCATTTCGTTGAGCAAGGAGTAGCTCTTGTCTATTCCATATTTGGCTTAAGGAACTTTATCTGTGCTCATTTCAATCTCTGGTTTTATGCAGCACCCCAACTCACCTTTCCCCTTAAGCAAGCATAAGTTGGTTTTCTATATTTGAGACCCTGTTCTGTTTTGGAATTCAGTTCCTGTGTAGCCAAGTTTACATTCTGTGTATTAGTGATATCTTATGATGTTTCTTTTTCTGTGTGACTTATTTCAGTTAGAATCATCGTACCTGAATCCACTCATTATTCTGCTACGGGCCTGATGACATAGATTTCATTGTTGAGTGATACTGCATTGTACGTAAGTACCACAACTTCTTTATCCATTTTTCACTTTCTGTGATATTGAACTTGTACGGTAAATGAGGTTCTTGTAAACAGAGGCGTCCCAAACTTTGGGGTGGCTGTGTCTTTTTGATTTTAATTTCCCTAAGCTATAGGACCATAAGTGGAAGTGCCCTAGGCTCTGTTGCTTTGTTTTTTAGATGTTTCAGGAAACACCATACACTTCTCCCGAGTGTCTGTTGGCAATTTACATCCCGCCCATCAGCATAACAAGGCTCCCAGTTCTCCATGGCCTGTCCTGCCTTTCTGGATTTTACACTTTTTTCAGATGGCCCTTTTGACCGGGGGGAAGTGAGACTTCATTGTAGTGCAGATTTCCTTTGCAAGCTTGCTTGGTTGGCCAAAAAGGGCGTATGCGTTTTTTCCTGAATATATTCAGGAAAAAACGCATACGCCCTTTTTGGCCAAGTGCATCATTGTGGACGTTCTGCCTCTTTTCCTATGCTTTCAATGCAATTCCAGTCTACCTCCTGAAATCGGTTTCCTGCAATTCTGCCCCGCTTTCAAGTCCTCTTGGCAGCCTTACTTCAGTATATTTTTGGACGATAGCTGTCATTTATAACTCTGCAGGATTGTGAATTACAGTGCCCCTGAGCTCCTTTCTTCAACTCGCTTTCTTTTGAGCTGGCCGCAACACCGCAGGATGGCTTCAGGCCCTAATCTGGTTCTGGCACGGCACACTGAGCCTTTGGTTAATTCCTCTTCCTGGTGGGAAATGAGAGTTAAATTTCCCCGTCCAGACACCTCCAGCTAGTCTCTCATTGGTTCTCGCTATTCCTGTTCATCTTCCACAGAAATTGCAAACTGGGCCAAACAGGAGGTTAAAGGGACTGACTCTCCAAGTCGGGAGGGTGTTAGTAAAGCGTCTGGAATGTTGCACCCGAGTACCAGGGTATGAAAACTGAGACATATTTGAACACGTTTCCCGATCACATGGTTGATCATACTCTACTTTCCACATGCATGTTTTAGCTGAAGGTAGAATACCTTAAACCTGGGTAGTTGAAACCCGTGGAATGGGTACCATGCAATATGACTTCAAAGGGTCTTCATTTGCTCACTGAACCTCTCCAATCCTATCACTGCTGCGTTTATGCCCCTGTACACATGCTTGATTCTCTTTCGGAGACATAGCAATCCATAGGTTTTAAGATACTTACTAGTCAGGTACATTCTTAGGCGTTTAATATGCGGTGTTGAGTCCATTTCGTTGAGCAAGGAGTAGCTCTTGTCTATTCCATATTTGGCTTAAGGAACTTTATCTGTGCTCATTTCAATCTCTGGTTTTATGCAGCACCCCAACTCACCTTTCCCCTTAAGCAAGCATAAGTTGGTTTTCTATATTTGAGACCCTGTTCTGTTTTGGAATTCAGTTCCTGTGTAGCCAAGTTTACATTCTGTGTATTAGTGATATCTTATGATGTTTCTTTTTCTGTGTGACTTATTTCAGTTAGAATCATCGTACCTGAATCCACTCATTATGCTGCTACGGGCCTGATGACATAGATTTCATTGTTGAGTGATACTGCATTGTACGTAAGTACCACAACTTCTTTATCCATTTTTCACTTTCTGTGATATTGAACTTGTACGGTAAATGAGGTTCTTGTAAACAGAGGCGTCCCAAACTTTGGGGTGGCTGTGTCTTTTTGATTTTAATTTCCCTAAACTATAGGACCATAAGTGGAAGTGCCCTAGGCTCTGTTGCTTTGTTTTTTAGATGTTTCAGGAAACACCATACACTTCTCCCGAGTGTCTGTTGGCAATTTACATCCCGCCCATCAGCATAACAAGGCTCCCAGTTCTCCATGGCCTGTCCTGCCTTTCTGGATTTTACACTTTTTTCAGATGGCCCTTTTGACCGGGGGGAAGTGAGACTTCATTGTAGTGCAGATTTCCTTTGCAAGCTTGCTTGGTTGGCCAAAAAGGGCGTATGTGTTTTTTCCTGAATATATTCAGGAAAAAACGCATACGCCCTTTTTGGCCAAGTGCATCATTGTGGACGTTCTGCCTCTTTTCCTATGCTTTCAATGCAATTCCAGTCTACCTCCTGAAATCGGTTTCCTGCAATTCTGCCCCGCTTTCAAGTCCTCTTGGCAGCCTTACTTCAGTATATTTTTGGACGATAGCTGTCATTTATAACTCTGCAGGATTGTGAATTACAGTGCCCCTGAGCTCCTTTCTTCAACTCGCTTTCTTTTGAGCTGGCCGCAACACCGCAGGATGGCTTCAGGCCCTAATCTGGTTCCGGCACGGCACGCTGAGCCTTTGGTTATTTCCTCCTCCTGGTGGGAAATGAGAGTTAAATTTGCCCGTCCAGACACCTCCAGCTAGTCTCTCATTGGTTCTCCCAATTCCTGTTCATCTTCCGCAGAAATTGCAAACTGGGCCAAACAGGAGGTTAAAGGCGCTGACTCTCCAAGTGGGGAGAGTGTTAGTAAAGCGTCTGGAATGTTGCACCCGAGTACCAGGGTACGAAAACTGAGACATATTTGAACACGTTTCCCGATCACATGGTTGATCATACTCTAGTTTCCACATGCATGTTTTAGCTGAAGGTAGAATACCTTAAACCTGGGTAGTTGAAACCCGTGGAATGGGTACCATGTAATATGACTTCAAAGGGTCTTCATTTGCTCACTGAACCTCTCCAATCCTATCACTGCTGCGTTTATGCCCCTGTACACATGCTTGATTCTCTTTCGGAGACATAGCAATCCATAGGTTTTAAGATACTTACTAGTCAGGTACATTCTTAGGCGTTTAATATGCGGTGTTGAGTCCATTTCGTTGAGCAAGGAGTAGCTCTTGTCTATTCCATATTTGGCTTAAGGAACTTTATCTGTGCTCATTTCAATCTCTGGTTTTATGCAGCACCCCAACTCACCTTTACCCTTAAGCAAGCATAAGTTGGTTTTCTAAATTTGAGACCCTGTTCTGTTCTGTAATTCAGTTCCTGTGTAGCCAAGTTTACATTCCGTGTATTACTGATATCTTATGATGTTTCTTTTTCTGTGTGACTTATTTCAGTTAGAATCATCATACCTGAATCCACTCATTGTGCTGCTAAGGGCCTGATGACATAGATTTCATTGCTGAGTGATATTGCTTTGTAAGTAAATACCACAATTTCTTTATCCATTTTTCACTTTCTGCAATGTTGAACTTGTACTGTAAACGAGGTTCTTGTAAACAGAGGCGTCCCAAACTTTGGGGTGGCTGTGTCTTTTTGATTTTAATTTCCCTAATCTATAGGAGCATAAGTGGAAGTGCCCTAGGCTCTGTTGCTTTGTTTTTTAGATGTTTCAGGAAACACCATACACTTCTCCGGAGTGTCTCTTGGCAATTTACATCCCTCCCATCAGCATAAAAATGCTCCCAGTTCTCCATGGCCTGTCCTGCCTTTCTGGATTTTACACTTTTTTCAGATGGCCCTTTTGACCGGGGGGAAGTGAGACTTCATTGTAGTGCAGATTTCCTTTGCAAGCTTGCTTGGTTGGCCAAAAAGGGCGTATGCGTTTTTTCCTGAATATATTCAGGAAAAAACGCATACGCCCTTTTTGGCCAAGTGCATCATTGTGGACGTTCTGCCTCTTTTCCTATGCTTTCAATGCAATTCCAGTCTACCTCCTGAAATCGGTTTCCTGCAATTCTGCCCCGCTTTCAAGTCCTCTTGGCAGCCTTACTTCAGTATATCTTTGGACGATAGCAGTCATTTATAACTCTGCAGGTTTGTGAATTACAGTGCCCCTGAGCTCCTTTCTTCAACTCGCTTTCTTGTGACCTGGCCGCAACACCGCAGGATGGCTTCAGGCCCTAATCTGGTTCTGGCACGGCACACTGAGCCTTTGGTTAATTCCTCTTCCTGGTGGGAAATGAGAGTTAAATTTGCCCGTCCAGACACCTCCAGCTAGTCTCTCATTGGTTCTCGCTATTCCTGTTCATCTTCCACAGAAATTGCAAACTGGGCCAAACAGGAGGTTAAAGGGACTGACTCTCCAAGTCGGGAGGGTGTTAGTAAAGCGTCTGGAATGTTGCACCCGAGTACCAGGGTATGAAAACTGAGACATATTTGAACACGTTTCCCGATCACATGGTTGATCATACTCTACTTTCCACATGCATGTTTTAGCTGAAGGTAGAATACCTTAAACCTGGGTAGTTGAAACCCGTGGAATGGGTACCATGCAATATGACTTCAAAGGGTCTTCATTTGCTCACTGAACCTCTCCAATCCTATCACTGCTGCGTTTATGCCCCTGTACACATGCTTGATTCTCTTTCGGAGACATAGCAATCCATAGGTTTTAAGATACTTACTAGTCAGGTACATTCTTAGGCGTTTAATATGCGGTGTTGAGTCCATTTCGTTGAGCAAGGAGTAGCTCTTGTCTATTCCATATTTGGCTTAAGGAACTTTATCTGTGCTCATTTCAATCTCTGGTTTTATGCAGCACCCCAACTCACCTTTCCCCTTAAGCAAGCATAAGTTGGTTTTCTATATTTGAGACCCTGTTCTGTTTTGGAATTCAGTTCCTGTGTAGCTAAGTTTACATTCTGTGTATTAGTGATATCTTATGATGTTTCTTTTTCTGTGTGACTTATTTCAGTTAGAATCATCGTACCTGAATCCACTCATTATGCTGCTACGGGCCTGATGACATAGATTTCATTGTTGAGTGATACTGCATTGTACGTAAGTACCACAACTTCTTTATCCATTTTTCACTTTCTGTGATATTGAACTTGTACGGTAAATGAGGTTCTTGTAAACAGAGGCGTCCCAAACTTTGGGGTGGCTGTGTCTTTTTGATTTTAATTTCCCTAAGCTATAGGACCATAAGTGGAAGTGCCCTAGGCTCTGTTGCTTTGTTTTTTAGATGTTTCAGGAAACACCATACACTTCTCCCGAGTGTCTGTTGGCAATTTACATCCCGCCCATCAGCATAACAAGGCTCCCAGTTCTCCATGGCCTGTCCTGCCTTTCTGGATTTTACACTTTTTTCAGATGGCCCTTTTGACCGGGGGGAAGTGAGACTTCATTGTAGTGCAGATTTCCTTTGCAAGCTTGCTTGGTTGGCCAAAAAGGGCGTATGCGTTTTTTCCTGAATATATTCAGGAAAAAACGCATACGCCCTTTTTGGCCAAGTGCATCATTGTGGACGTTCTGCCTCTTTTCCTATGCTTTCAATGCAATTCCAGTCTACCTCCTGAAATCGGTTTCCTGCAATTCTGCCCCGCTTTCAAGTCCTCTTGGCAGCCTTACTTCAGTATATTTTTGGACGATAGCTGTCATTTATAACTCTGCAGGACTGTGAATTACAGTGCCCCTGAGCTCCTTTCTTCAACTCGCTTTCTTTTGAGCTGGCCGCAACACCGCAGGATGGCTTCAGGCCCTAATCTGGTTCCGGCATGGCACGCTGAGCCTTTGGTTATTTCCTCCTCCTGGTGGGAAATGAGAGTTAAATTTGCCCGTCCAGACACCTCCAGCTAGTCTCTCATTGGTTCTCGCTATTCCTGTTCATCTTCCGCAGAAATTGCAAACTGGGCCAAACAGGAGGTTAAAGGCGCTGACTCTCCAAGTGGGGAGAGTGTTAGTAAAGCGTCTGGAATGTTGCACCCGAGTACCAGGGTACGAAAACTGAGACATATTTGAACACGTTTCCCGATCACATGGTTGATCATACTCTAGTTTCCACATGCATGTTTTAGCTGAAGGTAGAATACCTTAAACCTGGGTAGTTGAAACCCGTGGAATGGGTACCATGCAATATGACTTCAAAGGGTCTTCATTTGCTCACTGAACCTCTCCAATCCTATCACTGCTGCGTTTATGCCCCTGTACACATGCTTGATTCTCTTTCGGAGACATAGCAATCCATAGGTTTTAAGATACTTACTAGTCAGGTACATTCTTAGGCGTTTAATATGCGGTGTTGAGTCCATTTCGTTGAGCAAGGAGTAGCTCTTGTCTATTCCATATTTGGCTTAAGGAACTTTATCTGTGCTCATTTCAATCTTTGGTTTTATGCAGCACCCCAACTCACCTTTACCCTTAAGCAAGCATAAGTTGGTTTTCTAAATTTGAGACCCTGTTCTGTTCTGTAATTCAGTTCCTGTGTAGCCAAGTTTACATTCCGTGTATTACTGATATCTTATGATGTTTCTTTTTCTGTGTGACTTATTTCAGTTAGAATCATCATACCTGAATCCACTCATTGTGCTGCTAAGGGCCTGATGACATAGATTTCATTGCTGAGTGATATTGCTTTGTAAGTAAATACCACAACTTCTTTATCCATTTTTCACTTTCTGCGATGTTGAACTTGTACTGTAAACGAGGTTCTTGTAAACAGAGGCGTCCCAAACTTTGGGGTGGCTGTGTCTTTTTGATTTTAATTTCCCTAAGCTATAGGACCATAAGTGGAAGTGCCCTAGGCTCTGTTGCTTTGTTTTTTAGATGTTTCAGGAAACACCATACACTTCTCCCGAGTGTCTGTTGGCAATTTACATCCCGCCCATCAGCATAACAAGGCTCCCAGTTCTCCATGGCCTGTCCTGCCTTTCTGGATTTTACACTTTTTTCAGATGGCCCTTTTGACCGGGGGGAAGTGAGACTTCATTGTAGTGCAGATTTCCTTTGCAAGTTTGTTTGGTTGGCCAAAAAGGGCGTACGCGTTTTTTCCTGAATATATTCAGGAAAAAACGCGTACGCTCTTTTTGGCCAAGTGCATCATTGTGGACGTTCTGCCTCTTTTCCTATGCTTTCAATGCAATTCCAGTCTACCTCCTGAAATCGGTTTCCTGCAATTCTGCCCCGCTTTCAAGTCCTCTTGGCAGCCTTACTTCAGTATATTTTTGGACGATAGCTGTCATTTATAACTCTGCAGGTTTGTGAATTACAGTGCCCCTGAGCTCCTTTCTTCAACTCGCTTTCTTTTGAGCTGGCCGCAACACCGCAGGATGGCTTCAGGCCCTAATCTGGTTCCGGCACGGCACGCTGAGCCTTTGGTTAATTCCTCTTCCTGGTGGGAAATGAGAGTTAAATTTGCCCGTCCAGACACCTCCAGCTAGTCTCTCATTGGTTCTCACTATTCCTGTTCATCTTCTGCAGAAATTGCAAACTGGGCCAAACAGGAGGTTAAAGGGACTGACTCTCCAAGTCGGGAGGGTGTTAGTAAAGCGTCTGGAATGTTGCACCCGAGTACCAGGGTACGAAAACTGAGACATATTTGAACACGTCTCCCGATCACATGGTTGATCATACTCTAGGTTCCACATGCATGTTTTAGCTGAAGGAAGAATAACTTAAAACTTGGTAGTTGAAACCCGTGGAATGGGTACCATGCAATATGACTTCAAAGGGTCTTCATTTGCTCACCGAACCTCTCCAATCCTATCACTGCTGCGTTTATGCCCCTGTACACATGCTTGATTCTCTTTCGGAGACATAGCAATCCATAGGTTTTAAGATACTGACTAGTCAGGTACATTCTTAGGCATTTAATATGCGGTGTTGAGTCCATTTCGTTGAGCAAGGAGTAGCTCTTGTCTATTCCATATTTGGCTTAAGGAACTTTATCTGTGCTCATTTCAATCTCTGGTTTTATGCAGCACCCCAAGTCACCTTTACCCTTAAGCAAGCATAAGTTGGTTTTCTAAATTTGAGACCCTGTTCTGTTCTGTAATTCAGTTCCTGTGTAGCCAAGTTTACATTCTTTGTATTAGTGATATCTTATGATGTTTCTTTTTCTGTGTGACTTATTTCAGTTAGAATCATCGTACCTGAATCCACTCATTATGCTGCTACGGGCCTGATGACATAGATTTCATTGTTGAGTGATACTGCATTGTACGTAAGTACCACAACTTCTTTATCCATTTTTCACTTTCTGTGATATTGAACTTGTACGGTAAATGAGGTTCTTGTAAACAGAGGCGTCCCAAACTTTGGGGTGGCTGTGTCTTTTTGATTTTAATTTCCCTAAGCTATAGGACCATAAGTGGAAGTGCCCTAGGCTCTGTTGCTTTGTTTTTTAGATGTTTCAGGAAACACCATACACTTCTCCCGAGTTGCTGTTGGCAATTTACATCCCGCCCATCAGCATAACAAGGCTCCCAGTTCTCCATGGCCTGTCCTGCCTTTCTGGATTTTACACTTTTTTCAGATGGCCCTTTTGACCGGGGGGAAGTGAGACTTCATTGTAGTGCAGATTTCCTTTGCAAGCTTGCTTGGTTGGCCAAAAAGGGCGTATGCGTTTTTTCCTGAATATATTCAGGAAAAAACGCATACGCCCTTTTTGGCCAAGTGCATCATTGTGGACGTTCTGCCTCTTTTCCTATGCTTTCAATGCAATTCCAGTCTACCTCCTGAAATCGGTTTCCTGCAATTCTGCCCCGCTTTTAAGTCCTCTTGGCAGCCTTACTTCAGTATATTTTTGGACGATAGCTGTCATTTATAACTCTGCAGGTTTGTGAATTACAGTGCCCCTGAGCTCCTTTCTTCAACTCGCTTTCTTGTGACCTGGCCGCAACACCGCATGATGGCTTCAGGCCCTAATCTGGTTCCGGCACGGCACGCTGAGCCTTTGGTTAATTCCTCTTCCTGGTGGGAAATGAGAGTTAAATTTGCCCGTCCAGACACCTCCAGCTAGTCTCTCATTGGTTCTCGCTATTCCTGTTCATCTTCCGCAGAAATTGCAAACTGGGCCAAACAGGAGGTTAAAGGGACTGACTCTCCAAGTCGGGAGGGTGTTAGTAAAGCGTCTGGAATGTTGCACCCGAGTACCAGGGTACAAAAACTGAGACATATTTGAACACGTCTCCCGTTCACACGGTTGATCATACTCTGGGTTCCACATGCATGTTTTAGCTGAAGGAAGAATACCTTAAACCTGGAGAGTTGAGACCCGTGTAATGGGTACCATGCAATATGACTTCAAAGGGTCTTCATTTGCTCACCGAACTTCTCCAATCCTATCACTGCTGCGTTTATCCCCCTGTACAGACGCTTGATTCTCTTTTGGAGACATAGCAATCCATAGGTTTTAAGATACTTACTAGTCAGGTACATTCTTAGGCATTTAATATGGGGTGTTGAGTCCATTTCGTTGAGCAAGGAGTAGCTCTTGTCTATTCCATATTTGGCTTAAGGAACTTTATCTGTGCTCATTTCAATCTCTGGTTTTATGCAGCACCCCAACTCACCTTTCCCCTTAAGCAAGCATAAGTTGGTTTTCTATATTTGAGACCCTGTTCTGTTTTGGAATTCAGTTCCTGTGTAGCCAAGTTTACATTCTGTGTATTAGTGATATCTTATGATGTTTCTTTTTCTGTGTGACTTATTTCAGTTAGAATCATCGTACCTGAATCCACTCATTATGCTGCTACGGGCCTGATGACATAGATTTCATTGTTGAGTGATACTGCATTGTACGTAAGTACCACAACTTCTTTATCCATTTTTCACTTTCTGTGATATTCAACTTGTACGGTAAATGAGGTTCTTGTAAACAGAGGCGTCCCAAACTTTGGGGTGGCTGTGTCTTTTTGATTTTAATTTCCCTAAGCTATAGGACCATAAGTGGAAGTGCCCTAGGCTCTGTTGCTTTGTTTCTTAGATGCTTCAGGAAACACCATACACTTCTCCCGAGTGTCTGTTGGCAATTTACATCCCGCCCATCAGCATAACAAGGCTCCCAGTTCTCCATGGCCTGTCCTGTCTTTCTGGATTTTACACTTTTTTCAGATGGCCCTTTTGACCGGGGGGAAGTGAGACTTCATTGTAGTGCAGATTTCCTTTGCAAGCTTGCTTGGTTGGCCAAAAAGGGCGTATGCGTTTTTTCCTGAATATATTCAGGAAAAAACACATACGCCCTTTTTGGCCAAGTGCATCATTGTGGACGTTCTGCCTCTTTTCCTATGCTTTCAATGCAATTCCAGTCTACCTCCTGAAATCGGTTTCCTGCAATTCTGCCCCGCTTTCAAGTCCTCTTGGCAGCCTTACTTCAGTATATTTTTGGACGATAGCTGTCATTTATAACTCTGCAGGTTTGTGAATTACAGTGCCCCTGAGCTCCTTTCTTCAACTCGCTTTCTTGTGACCTGGCCGCAACACCGCAGGATGGCTTCAGGCCCTAATCTGGTTCCGGCACGGCACGCTGAGCCTTTGGTTAATTCCTCTTCCTGGTGGGAAATGAGAGTTAAATTTGCCCGTCCAGACACCTCCAGCTAGTCTCTCATTGGTTCTCGCTATTCCTGTTCATCTTCCGCAGAAATTGCAAACTGGGCCAAACAGGAGGTTAAAGGGACTGACTCTCCAAGTCGGGAGGGTGTTAGTAAAGCGTCTGGAATGTTGCACCCGAGTACCAGGGTACGAAAACTGAGACATATTTGAACATGTCTCCCGATCACATGGTTGATCATACTCTAGGTTCCACATGCATGTTTTAGCTGAAGGAAGAATACCTGAAACCTGGGTAGTTGAAACCCGTGGAATGGGTACCATGCAATATGACTTCAAAGGGTCTTCATTTGCTCACCGAACCTCTCCAATCCTATCACTGCTGCGTTTATGCCCCTGTACACATGCTTGATTCTCTTTTGGAGACATAGCAATCCATAGGTTTTAAGATATTTACTAGTCAGGTACATTCTTAGGCATTTAATATGCGGTGTTGAGTCCATTTCGTTGAGCAAGGAGTAGCTCTTGTCTATTCCATATTTGGCTTAAGGAACTTTATCTGTGTTCATTTCAATCTCTGGTTTTATGCAGCACCCCAACTCACCTTTCCCCTTAAGCAAGCATAAGTTGGTTTTCTAAATTTGAGACCCTGTTCTGTTCTGTAATTCAGTTCCTGTGTAGCCAAGTTTACATTCCGTGTATGACTGATATCTTATGATGTTTCTTTTTCTGTGTGACTTATTTCAGTTAGAATCATCATACCTGAATCCACTCATTGTGCTGCTAAGGGCCTGATGACATAGATTTCATTGCTGAGTGATATTGCTTTGTAAGTAAATACCACAACTTCTTTATCCATTTTTCACTTTCTGCGATGTTGAACTTGTACTGTAAACGAGGTTCTTGTAAACAGAGGCGTCCCAAACTTTGGGGTGGCTGTGTCTTTTTCATTTTAATTTCCCTAAGCTATAGGACCATAAGTGGAAGTGCCCTAGGCTCTGTTGCTTTGTTTTTTAGATGTTTCAGGAAACACCATACACTTCTCCCGAGTGTCTGTTGGCAATTTACATCCCGCCCATCAGCATAACAAGGCTCCCAGTTCTCCATGGCCTGTCCTGCCTTTCTGGATTTTACACTTTTTTCAGATGGCCCTTTTGACCGGGGGGAAGTGAGACTTCATTGTAGTGCAGATTTCCTTTGCAAGCTTGCTTGGTTGGCCAAAAAGGGCGTATGCGTTTTTTCCTGAATATATTCAGGAAAAAACGCATACGCCCTTTTTGGCCAAGTGCATCATTGTGGACGTTCTGCCTCTTTTCCTATGCTTTCAATGCAATTCCAGTCTGCCTCCTGAAATCGGTTTCCTGCAATTCTGCCCCGCTTTCAAGTCCTCTTGGCAGCCTTACTTCAGTATATTTTTGGACGATAGCTGTCATTTATAACTCTGCAGGTTTGTGAATTACAGTGCCCCTGAGCTCCTTTCTTCAACTCGCTTTCTTTTGAGCTGGCCGCAACACCGCAGGATGGCTTCAGGCCCTAATCTGGTTCCGGCACGGCACGCTGAGCCTTTGGTTAATTCCTCTTCCTGGTGGGAAATGAGAGTTAAATTTGCCCGTCCAGACACCTCCAGCTAGTCTCTCATTGGTTCTCGCTATTCCTGTTCATCTTCCGCAGAAATTGCAAACTGGGCCAAACAGGAGGTTAAAGGGACTGACTCTCCAAGTCGGGAGAGTGTTAGTAAAGCGTCTGGAATGTTGCACCCGAGTACCAGGGTACGAAAACTGAGACATATTTGAACACGTCTCCCGATCTCATGGTTGATCATACTCTAGGTTCCACATGCATGTTTTAGCTGAAGGAAGAATACCTTAAACCTGGGTAGTTGAAACCCGTGGAATGGGTACCATGCAATATGACTTCAAAGGGTCTTCATTTGCTCACCGAACCTCTCCAATCCTATCACTGCTGCGTTTATGCCCCTGTACACATGCTTGATTCTCTTTCAGAGACATAGCAATCCATAGGTTTTAAGATAATTACTAGTCAGGTACATTCTTAGGCGTTTAATATGCGGTGTTGGGTCCTTTCGTTGAGCAAGGAGTAGCTCTTGTCTATTCCATATTTGGCTTAAGGAACTTTATCTGTGTTCATTTCAATCTCTGGTTTTATGGAGCACCCCAACTCACCTTTCCCCTTAAGCAAGCATAAGTTGGTTTTCTAAATTTGAGACCCTGTTCTGTTCTGTAATTCAGTTCCTGTGTAGCCAAGTTTACATTCCGTGTATTACTGATATCTTATGATGTTTCTTTTTCTGTGTGACTTATTTCAGTTAGAATCATCATACCTGAATCCACTCATTGTGCTGCTAAGGGCCTGATGACATAGATTTCATTGCTGAGTGATATTGCTTTGTAAGTAAATACCACAACTTCTTTATCCATTTTTCACTTTCTGCGATGTTGAACTTGTACTGTAAACGAGGTTCTTGTAAACAGAGGCGTCCCAAACTTTGGGGTGGCTGTGTCTTTTTCATTTTAATTTCCCTAAGCTATAGGACCATAAGTGGAAGTGCCCTAGGCTCTGTTGCTTTGTTTTTTAGATGTTTCAGGAAACACCATACACTTCTCCCGAGTGTCTGTTGGCAATTTACATCCCGCCCATCAGCATAACAAGGCTCCCAGTTCTCCATGGCCTGTCCTGCCTTTCTGGATTTTACACTTTTTTCAGATGGCCCTTTTGACCGGGGGGAAGTGAGACTTCATTGTAGTGCAGATTTCCTTTGCAAGCTTGCTTGGTTGGCCAAAAAGGGCGTATGCGTTTTTTCCTGAATATATTCAGGAAAAAACGCATACGCCCTTTTTGGCCAAGTGCATCATTGTGGACGTTCTGCCTCTTTTCCTATGCTTTCAATGCAATTCCAGTCTGCCTCCTGAAATCGGTTTCCTGCAATTCTGCCCCGCTTTCAAGTCCTCTTGGCAGCCTTACTTCAGTATATTTTTGGACGATAGCTGTCATTTATAACTCTGCAGGTTTGTGAATTACAGTGCCCCTGAGCTCCTTTCTTCAACTCGCTTTCTTTTGAGCTGGCCGCAACACCGCAGGATGGCTTCAGGCCCTAATCTGGTTCCGGCACGGCACGCTGAGCCTTTGGTTAATTCCTCTTCCTGGTGGGAAATGAGAGTTAAATTTGCCCGTCCAGACACCTCCAGCTAGTCTCTCATTGGTTCTCGCTATTCCTGTTCATCTTCCGCAGAAATTGCAAACTGGGCCAAACAGGAGGTTAAAGGGACTGACTCTCCAAGTCGGGAGAGTGTTAGTAAAGCGTCTGGAATGTTGCACCCGAGTACCAGGGTACGAAAACTGAGACATATTTGAACACGTCTCCCGATCTCATGGTTGATCATACTCTAGGTTCCACATGCATGTTTTAGCTGAAGGAAGAATACCTTAAACCTGGGTAGTTGAAACCCGTGGAATGGGTACCATGCAATATGACTTCAAAGGGTCTTCATTTGCTCACCGAACCTCTCCAATCCTATCACTGCTGCGTTTATGCCCCTGTACACATGCTTGATTCTCTTTCAGAGACATAGCAATCCATAGGTTTTAAGATAATTACTAGTCAGGTACATTCTTAGGCGTTTAATATGCGGTGTTGGGTCCTTTCGTTGAGCAAGGAGTAGCTCTTGTCTATTCCATATTTGGCTTAAGGAACTTTATCTGTGTTCATTTCAATCTCTGGTTTTATGGAGCACCCCAACTCACCTTTCCCCTTAAGCAAGCATAAGTTGGTTTTCTAAATTTGAGACCCTGTTCTGTTCTGTAATTCAGTTCCTGTGTAGCCAAGTTTACATTCCGTGTATTACTGATATCTTATGATGTTTCTTTTTCTGTGTGACTTATTTCAGTTAGAATCATCATACCTGAATCCACTCATTGTGCTGCTAAGGGCCTGATGACATAGATTTCATTGCTGAGTGATATTGCTTTGTAAGTAAATACCACAACTTCTTTATCCATTTTTCACTTTCTGCGATGTTGAACTTGTACTGTAAACGAGGTTCTTGTAAACAGAGGCGTCCCAAACTTTGGGGTGGCTGTGTCTTTTTGATTTTAATTTCCCTAAGCTATAGGACCATAAGTGGAAGTGCCCTAGGCTCTGTTGCTTTGTTTTTTAGATGTTTCAGGAAACACCATACACTTCTCCTGAGTGTCTGTTGGCAATTTACATCCCGCCCATCAGCATAACAAGGCTCCCAGTTCTCCATGGCCTGTCCTGCCTTTCTGGATTTTACACTTTTTTCAGATGGCCCTTTTGACCGGGGGGAAGTGAGACTTCATTGTAGTGCAGATTTCCTTTGCAAGCTTGCTTGGTTGGCCAAAAAGGGCGTATGCGTTTTTTCCTGAATATATTCAGGAAAAAACGCATACGCCCTTTTTGGCCAAGTGCATCATTGTGGACGTTCTGCCTCTTTTCCTATGCTTTCAATGCAATTCCAGTCTGCCTCCTGAAATCGGTTTCCTGCAATTCTGCCCCGCTTTCAAGTCCTCTTGGCAGCCTTACTTCAGTATATTTTTGGACGATAGCTGTCATTTATAACTCTGCAGGTTTGTGAATTACAGTGCCCCTGAGCTCCTTTCTTCAACTCGCTTTCTTTTGAGCTGGCCACAACACCGCAGGATGGCTTCAGGCCCTAATCTGGTTCCGGCACGGCACGCTGAGCCTTTGGTTAATTCCTCTTCCTGGTGGGAAATGAGAGTTAAATTTGCCCGTCCAGACACCTCCAGCTAGTCTCTCATTGGTTCTCGCTATTCCTGTTCATCTTCCGCAGAAATTGCAAACTGGGCCAAACAGGAGGTTAAAGGGACTGACTCTCCAAGTCGGGAGAGTGTTAGTAAAGCGTCTGGAATGTTGCACCCGAGTACCAGGGTACGAAAACTGAGACATATTTGAACACGTCTCCCGATCTCATGGTTGATCATACTCTAGGTTCCACATGCATGTTTTAGCTGAAGGAAGAATACCTTAAACCTGGGTAGTTGAAACCCGTGGAATGGGTACCATGCAATATGACTTCAAAGGGTCTTCATTTGCTCACCGAACCTCTCCAATCCTATCACTGCTGCGTTTATGCCCCTGTACACATGCTTGATTCTCTTTCAGAGACATAGCAATCCATAGGTTTTAAGATAATTACTAGTCAGGTACATTCTTAGGCGTTTAATATGCGGTGTTGGGTCCATTTCGTTGAGCAAGGAGTAGCTCTTGTCTATTCCATATTTGGCTTAAGGAACTTTATCTGTGTTCATTTCAATCTCTGGTTTTATGCAGCACCCCAACTCACCTTTCCCCTTAAGCAAGCATAAGTTGGTTTTCTAAATTTGAGACCCTGTTCTGTTCTGTAATTCAGTTCCTGTGTAGCCAAGTTTACATTCCGTGTATTACTGATATCTTATGATGTTTCTTTTTCTGTGTGACTTATTTCAGTTAGAATCATCATACCTGAAACCACTCATTGTGCTGCTAAGGGCCTGATGACATAGATTTCATTGCTGAGTGATATTGCTTTGTAAGTAAATACCACAACTTCTTTATCCATTTTTCACTTTCTGCGATGTTGAACTTGTACTGTAAACGAGGTTCTTGTAAACAGAGGCGTCCCAAACTTTGGGGTGGCTGTGTCTTTTTGATTTTAATTTCCCTAAGCTATAGGACCATAAGTGGAAGTGCCCTAGGCTCTGTTGCTTTGTTTTTTAGATGTTTCAGGAAACACCATACACTTCTCCCGAGTGTCTGTTGGCAATTTACATCCCGCCCATCAGCATAACAAGGCTCCCAGTTCTCCATGGCCTGTCCTGCCTTTCTGGATTTTACACATTTTTCAGATGGCCCTTTTGACCGGGGGGAAGTGAGACTTCATTGTAGTGCAGATTTCCTTTGCAAGCTTGCTTGGTTGGCCAAAAAGGGCGTATGCGTTTTTTCCTGAATATATTCAGGAAAAAACGCATACGCCCTTTTTGGCCAAGTGCATCATTGTGGACGTTCTGCCTCTTTTCCTATGCTTTCAATGCAATTCCAGTCTGCCTCCTGAAATCGGTTTCCTGCAATTCTGCCCCGCTTTCAAGTCCTCTTGGCAGCCTTACTTCAGTATATTTTTGGACGATAGCTGTCATTTATAACTCTGCAGGTTTGTGAATTACAGTGCCCCTGAGCTCCTTTCTTCAACTCGCTTTCTTTTGAGCTGGCCGCAACACCGCAGGATGGCTTCAGGCCCTAATCTGGTTCCGGCACGGCACGCTGAGCCTTTGGTTAATTCCTCTTCCTGGTGGGAAATGAGAGTTAAATTTGCCCGTCCAGACACCTCCAGCTAGTCTCTCATTGGTTCTCGCTATTCCTGTTCATCTTCCGCAGAAATTGCAAACTGGGCCAAACAGGAGGTTAAAGGGACTGACTCTCCAAGTCGGGAGAGTGTTAGTAAAGCGTCTGGAATGTTGCACCCGAGTACCAGGGTACGAAAACTGAGACATATTTGAACACGTCTCCCGATCTCATGGTTGATCATACTCTAGGTTCCACATGCATGTTTTAGCTGAAGGAAGAATACCTTAAACCTGGGTAGTTGAAACCCGTGGAATGGGTACCATTCAATATGACTTCAAAGGGTCTTCATTTGCTCACCGAACCTCTCCAATCCTATCACTGCTGCGTTTATGCCCCTGTACACATGCTTGATTCTCTTTCGGAGACATAGCAATCCATAGGTTTTAAGATACTTACTAGTCAGGTACATTCTTAGGTGTTTAATATGCGGTGTTGAGTCCATTTCGTTGAGCAAGGAGTAGCTCTTGTCTATTCCATATTTGGCTTAAGGAACTTTATCTGTGCTCATTTCAATCTCTGGTTTTATGCAGCACCCCAACTCACCTTTACCCTTAAGCAAGCATAAGTTGGTTTTCTAAATTTGAGACCCTGTTCTGTTCTGTAATTCAGTTCCTGTGTAGCCAAGTTTACATTCCGTGTATTACTGATATCTTATGATGTTTCTTTTTCTGTGTGACTTATATCAGTTAGAATCATCATACCTGAATCCACTCATTGTGCTGCTAAGGCCCTGATGACATAGATTTCATTGCTGAGTGATATTGCTTTGTAAGTAAATACCACAATTTCTTTATCCATTTTTCACTTTCTGCGATGTTGAACTTGTACTGTAAACGAGGTTCTTGTAAACAGAGGCGTCCCAAACTTTGGGGTGGCTGTGTCTTTTTCATTTTAATTTCCCTAATCTATAGGACCATAAGTGGAAGTGCCCTAGGCTCTGTTGCTTTGTTTTTTAGATGTTTCAGGAAACACCATACACTTCTCCCGAGTGTCTGTTGGCAATTTACATCCCGCCCATCAGCATAACAAGGCTCCCAGTTCTCCATGGCCTGTCCTGCCTTTCTGGATTTTACACTTTTTTCAGATGGCCCTTTTGACCGGGGGGAAGTGAGACTTCATTGTAGTGCAGATTTCCTTTGCAAGTTTGCTTGGTTGGCCAAAAAGGGCGTATGCGTTTTTTCCTGAATATATTCAGGAAAAAACGCATACGCCCTTTTTGGCCAAGTGCATCATTGTGGACGTTCTGCCTCTTTTCCTATGCTTTCAATGCAATTCCAGTCTACCTCCTGAAATCGGTTTCCTGCAATTCTGCCCCGCTTTCAAGTCCTCTTGGCAGCCTTACTTCAGTATATTTTTGGACGATAGCTGTCATTTATAACTCTGCAGGTTTGTGAATTACAGTACCCCTGAGCTCCTTTCTTCAACTCGCTTTCTTTTGAGCTGGCCGCAACACCGCAGGATGGCTTCAGGCCCTAATCTTGTTCCGGCACGGCACGCTGAGCCTTTGGTTATTTCCTCTTCCTGGTGGGAAATGAGAGTTAAATTTGCCCGTCCAGACACCTCCAGCTAGTCTCTCATTGGTTCTCCCTATTCCTGTTCATCTTCCGCAGAAATTGCAAACTGGGCCAAACAGGAGGTTAAAGGCGCTGACTCTCCAAGTGGGGAGAGTGTTAGTAAAGTGTCAGGAATGTTGCACCCGGGTACCAGGGGACCAAAACTGAGACATATTTGAACACGTCTCCGTTCACACGGTTGATCATACTCTGGGTTCAACATGCATGTTTTAGCTGAAGGAAGAATACCTTAAACCTGGAGAGTTGAGACCCGAGGAATGGGTACCATGCAATATGACTTCAAAGGGTCTTCATTTGCTCCTCGAACCTCTCCAATCCTATCACTGCTGCGTTTATGCCCCTGTACACATGCTTGATTCTCTTTCGGAGACATAGCAATCCATAGGTTTTAAGATACTTACTAGTCAGGTACATTCTTAGGCGTTTAATATGCGGTGTTGAGTCCATTTCGTTGAGCAAGGAGTAGCTCTTGTCTATTCCATATTTGGCTTAAGGAACTTTATCTGTGCTCATTTCAATCTCTGGTTTTATGCAGCACCCCAACTCACCTTTCCCCTTAAGCAAGCATAAGTTGGTTTTCTAAATTTGAGACCCTGTTCT
Source organism: Pseudorca crassidens (assembly GCF_039906515.1). Taxonomy (NCBI): domain Eukaryota; kingdom Metazoa; phylum Chordata; class Mammalia; order Artiodactyla; family Delphinidae; genus Pseudorca; species Pseudorca crassidens. The sequence continues at coordinate 466,861 of NC_090300.1, read as the reverse complement.
GTTTTGGAATTCAGTTCCTGTGTAGCCAAGTTTACATTCTGTGTATTAGTGATATCTTATGATGTTTCTTTTTCTGTGTGACTTATTTCAGTTAGAATCATCGTACCTGAATCCACTCATTATGCTGCTACGGGCCTGATGACATAGATTTCATTGTTGAGTGATACTGCATTGTACGTAAGTACCACAACTTCTTTATCCATTTTTCACATTCTGTGATATTGAACTTGTACGGTAAATGAGGTTCTTGTAAACAGAGGCGTCCCAAACTTTGGGGTGGCTGTGTCTTTTTGATTTTAATTTCCCTAAGCTATAGGACCATAAGTGGAAGTGCCCTAGGCTCTGTTGCTTTGTTTTTTAGATGTTTCAGGAAACACCATACACTTCTCCCGAGTGTCTGTTGGCAATTTACATCCCGCCCATCAGCATAACAAGGCTCCCAGTTCTCCATGGCCTGCCCTGCCTTTCTGGATTTTACACTTTTTTCAGATGGCCCTTTTGACCAGGGGGAAGTGAGACTTCATTGTAGTGCAGATTTCCTTTGCAAGCTTGCTTGGTTGGCCAAAAAGGGCGTATGCGTTTTTTCCTGAATATATTCAGGAAAAAACGCATACGCCCTTTTTGGCCAAGTGCATCATTGTGGACGTTCTGCCTCTTTTCCTATGCTTTCAATGCAATTCCAGTCTGCCTCCTGAAATCGGTTTCCTGCAATTCTGCCCTGCTTTCAAGTCCTCTTGGCAGCCTTACTTCAGTATATTTTTGGACGATAGCTGTCATTTATAACTCTGCAGGTTTGTGAATTACAGTGCCCCTGAGCTCCTTTCTTCAACTCGCTTTCTTTTGAGCTGGCCGCAACACCGCAGGATGGCTTCAGGCCCTAATCTGGTTCCGGCACGGCAAGCTGAGCCTTTGGTTAATTCCTCTTCCTGGTGGGAAATGAGAGTTAAATTTGCCCGTCCAGACACCTCCAGCTAGTCTCTCATTGGTTCTCGCTATTCCTGTTCATCTTCCGCAGAAATTGCAAACTGGGCCAAACAGGAGGTTAAAGGGACTGACTCTCCAAGTCGGGAGGGTGTTAGTAAAGCGTCTGGAATGTTGCACCCGAGTACCAGGGGAGGAAAACTGAGACATATTTGAACACGTCTCCCGTTCACACGGTTGATCATACTCTGGGTTCCACATGCATGTTTTAGCTGAAGGAAGAATACCTTAAACCTGGAGAGTTGAGACTCGTGTAATGGGTACCATGCAATATGACTTCAAAGGGTCTTCATTTGCTCACCGAACTTCTCCAATCCTATCACTGCTGCGTTTATCCCCCTGTACAGACGCTTGATTCTCTTTTGGAGACATAGCAATCCATAGGTTTTAAGATACTTACTAGTCAGGTACATTCTTAGGCGTTTAATATGCGGTGTTGAGTCCATTTCGTTGAGCAAGGAGTAGCTCTTGTCTATTCCATATTTGGCTTAAGGAACTTTATCTGTGCTCATTTCAATCTCTGGTTTTATGCAGCACCCCAACTCACCTTTACCCTTAAGCAAGCATAAGTTGGTTTTCTAAATTTGAGACCCTGTTCTGTTCTGTAATTCAGTTCCTGTGTAGCCAAGTTTACATTCCGTGTATTACAGATATCTTATGATGTTTCTTTTTCTGTGTGACTTATATCAGCTAGAATCATCATACCTGAATCCACTCATTGTGCTGCTAAGGGCCTGATGACATACATTCCATTGCTGAGTGATATTGCTTTGTAAGTAAATACCACAACTTCTTTATCCATTTTTCACTTTCTGCGATGTTGAACTTGTACTGTAAATGAGGTTCTTGTAAACAGAGGCGTCCCAAACTTTGGGGTGGCTGTGTCTTTTTGATTTTAATTTCCCTAAGCTATAGGACCATAAGTGGAAGTGCCCTAGGCTCTGTTGCTTTGTTTTTTAGATTTTTCAGGAAACACCATACACTTCTCCCGAGTGTCTGTTGGCAATTTACATCCCGCCCATCAGCATAACAAGGCTCCCAGTTCTCCATGGCCTGTCCTGCCTTTCTGGATTTTACACTTTTTTCAGATGGCCCTTTTGACCGGGGGGAAGTGAGACTTCATTGTAGTGCAGATTTCCTTTGCAAGCTTGCTTGGTTGGCCAAAAAGGGCGTATGCGTTTTTTCCTGAATATAGTCAGGAAAAAACGCATACGCCCTTTTTGGCCAAGTGCATCATTGTGGACGTTCTGCCTCTTTTCCTATGCTTTCAATGCAATTCCAGTCTACCTCCTGAAATCGGTTTCCTGCAATTCTGCCCCGCTTTCAAGTCCTCTTGGCAGCCTTACTTCAGTATATTTTTGGACGATAGCTGTCATTTATAACTCTGCAGTTTTGTGAATTACAGTGCCCCTGAGCTCCTTTCTTCAACTCGCTTTCTTTTGAGCTGGCCGCAACACCGCAGGATGGCTTCAGGCCCTAATCTGGTTCCGGCACGGCAAGCTGAGCCTTTGGTTAATTCCTCTTCCTGGTGGGAAATGAGAGTTAAATTTGCCCGTCCAGACACCTCCAGCTAGTCTCTCATTGGTTCTCGCTATTCCTGTTCATCTTCCGCAGAAATTGCAAACTGGGCCAAACAGGAGGTTAAAGGGACTGACTCTCCAAGTCGGGAGGGTGTTAGTAAAGCGTCTGGAATGTTGCACCCGAGTACCAGGGGAGGAAAACTGAGACATATTTGAACACGTCTCCCGTTCACACGGTTGATCATACTCTGGGTTCCACATGCATGTTTTAGCTGAAGGAAGAATACCTTAAACCTGGAGAGTTGAGACTCGTGTAATGGGTACCATGCAATATGACTTCAAAGGGTCTTCATTTGCTCACCGAACTTCTCCAATCCTATCACTGCTGCGTTTATCCCCCTGTACAGACGCTTGATTCTCTTTTGGAGACATAGCAATCCATAGGTTTTAAGATACTTACTAGTCAGGTACATTCTTAGGCGTTTAATATGCGGTGTTGAGTCCATTTCGTTGAGCAAGGAGTAGCTCTTGTCTATTCCATATTTGGCTTAAGGAACTTTATCTGTGCTCATTTCAATCTCTGGTTTTATGCAGCACCCCAACTCACCTTTACCCTTAAGCAAGCATAAGTTGGTTTTCTAAATTTGAGACCCTGTTCTGTTCTGTAATTCAGTTCCTGTGTAGCCAAGTTTACATTCCGTGTATTACTGATATCTTATGATGTTTCTTTTTCTGTGTGACTTATTTCAGTTAGAATCATCATACCTGAATCCACTCATTGTGCTGCTAAGGGCCTGATGACATAGATTTCATTGCTGAGTGATATTGCTTTGTAAGTAAATACCACAACTTCTTTATCCATTTTTCACTTTCTGCGATGTTGAACTTGTACTGTAAATGAGGTTCTTGTAAACAGAGGCGTCCCAAACTTTGGGGTGGCTGTGTCTTTTTGATTTTAATTTCCCTAAGCTATAGGACCATAAGTGGAAGTGCCCTAGGCTCTGTTGCTTTGTTTTTTAGATGTTTCAGGAAACACCATACACTTCTCCCGAGTGTCTGTTGGCAATTTACATCCCGCCCATCAGCATAACAAGGCTCCCAGTTCTCCATGGCCTGTCCTGCCTTTCTGGATTTTACACTTTTTTCAGATGGCCCTTTTGACCGGGGGGAAGTGAGACTTCATTGTAGTGCAGATTTCCTTTGCAAGCTTGCTTGGTTGGCCAAAAAGGGCGTATGCGTTTTTTCCTGAATATATTCAGGAAAAAACGCATACGCCCTTTTTGGCCAAGTGCATCATTGTGGACGTTCTGCCTCTTTTCCTATGCTTTCAATGCAATTCCAGTCTACCTCCTGAAATCGGTTTCCTGCAATTCTGCCCCGCTTTCAAGTCCTCTTGGCAGCCTTACTTCAGTATATTTTTGGACGATAGCTGTCATTTATAACTCTGCAGGTTTGTGAATTACAGTGCCCCTGAGCTCCTTTCTTCAACTCGCTTTCTTTTGAGCTGGCCGCAACACCGCAGGATGGCTTCAGGCCCTAATCTGGTTCCGGCACGGCAAGCTGAGCCTTTGGTTAATTCCTCTTCCTGGTGGGAAATGAGAGTTAAATTTGCCCGTCCAGACACCTCCAGCTAGTCTCTCATTGGTTCTCGCTATTCCTGTTCATCTTCCGCAGAAATTGCAAACTGGGCCAAACAGGAGGTTAAAGGGACTGACTCTCCAAGTCGGGAGGGTGTTAGTAAAGCGTCTGGAATGTTGCACCCGAGTACCAGGGGAGGAAAACTGAGACATATTTGAACACGTCTCCCGTTCACACGGTTGATCATACTCTGGGTTCCACATGCATGTTTTAGCTGAAGGAAGAATACCTTAAACCTGGAGAGTTGAGACTCGTGTAATGGGTACCATGCAATATGACTTCAAAGGGTCTTCATTTGCTCACCGAACTTCTCCAATCCTATCACTGCTGCGTTTATCCCCCTGTACAGACGCTTGATTCTCTTTTGGAGACATAGCAATCCATAGGTTTTAAGATACTTACTAGTCAGGTACATTCTTAGGCGTTTAATATGCGGTGTTGAGTCCATTTCGTTGAGCAAGGAGTAGCTCTTGTCTATTCCATATTTGGCTTAAGGAACTTTATCTGTGCTCATTTCAATCTCTGGTTTTATGCAGCACCCCAACTCACCTTTACCCTTAAGCAAGCATAAGTTGGTTTTCTAAATTTGAGACCCTGTTCTGTTCTGTAATTCAGTTCCTGTGTAGCCAAGTTTACATTCCGTGTATTACAGATATCTTATGATGTTTCTTTTTCTGTGTGACTTATATCAGCTAGAATCATCATACCTGAATCCACTCATTGTGCTGCTAAGGGCCTGATGACATACATTCCATTGCTGAGTGATATTGCTTTGTAAGTAAATACCACAACTTCTTTATCCATTTTTCACTTTCTGCGATGTTGAACTTGTACTGTAAATGAGGTTCTTGTAAACAGAGGCGTCCCAAACTTTGGGGTGGCTGTGTCTTTTTGATTTTAATTTCCCTAAGCTATAGGACCATAAGTGGAAGTGCCCTAGGCTCTGTTGCTTTGTTTTTTAGATGTTTCAGGAAACACCATACACTTCTCCCGAGTGTCTGTTGGCAATTTACATCCCGCCCATCAGCATAACAAGGCTCCCAGTTCTCCATGGCCTGTCCTGCCTTTCTGGATTTTACACTTTTTTCAGATGGCCCTTTTGACCGGGGGGAAGTGAGACTTCATTGTAGTGCAGATTTCCTTTGCAAGCTTGCTTGGTTGGCCAAAAAGGGCGTATGCGTTTTTTCCTGAATATATTCAGGAAAAAACGCATACGCCCTTTTTGGCCAAGTGCATCATTGTGGACGTTCTGCCTCTTTTCCTATGCTTTCAATGCAATTCCAGTCTACCTCCTGAAATCGGTTTCCTGCAATTCTGCCCCGCTTTCAAGTCCTCTTGGCAGCCTTACTTCAGTATATTTTTGGACGATAGCTGTCATTTATAACTCTGCAGGTTTGTGAATTACAGTGCCCCTGAGCTCCTTTCTTCAACTCGCTTTCTTTTGAGCTGGCCGCAACACCGCAGGATGGCTTCAGGCCCTAATCTGGTTCCGGCACGGCAAGCTGAGCCTTTGGTTAATTCCTCTTCCTGGTGGGAAATGAGAGTTAAATTTGCCCGTCCAGACACCTCCAGCTAGTCTCTCATTGGTTCTCGCTATTCCTGTTCATCTTCCGCAGAAATTGCAAACTGGGCCAAACAGGAGGTTAAAGGGACTGACTCTCCAAGTCGGGAGGGTGTTAGTAAAGCGTCTGGAATGTTGCACCCGAGTACCAGGGGAGGAAAACTGAGACATATTTGAACACGTCTCCCGTTCACACGGTTGATCATACTCTGGGTTCCACATGCATGTTTTAGCTGAAGGAAGAATACTTTAAACCTGGAGAGTTGAGACTCGTGTAATGGGTACCATGCAATATGACTTCAAAGGGTCTTCATTTGCTCACCGAACTTCTCCAATCCTATCACTGCTGCGTTTATCCCCCTGTACAGACGCTTGATTCTCTTTTGGAGACATAGCAATCCATAGGTTTTAAGATACTTACTAGTCAGGTACATTCTTAGGCGTTTAATATGCGGTGTTGAGTCCATTTCGTTGAGCAAGGAGTAGCTCTTGTCTATTCCATATTTGGCTTAAGGAACTTTATCTGTGCTCATTTCAATCTCTGGTTTTATGCAGCACCCCAACTCACCTTTACCCTTAAGCAAGCATAAGTTGGTTTTCTAAATTTGAGACCCTGTTCTGTTCTGTAATTCAGTTCCTGTGTAGCCAAGTTTACATTCCGTGTATTACAGATATCTTATGATGTTTCTTTTTCTGTGTGACTTATATCAGCTAGAATCATCATACCTGAATCCACTCATTGTGCTGCTAAGGGCCTGATGACATACATTCCATTGCTGAGTGATATTGCTTTGTAAGTAAATACCACAACTTCTTTATCCATTTTTCACTTTCTGCGATGTTGAACTTGTACTGTAAATGAGGTTCTTGTAAACAGAGGCGTCCCAAACTTTGGGGTGGCTGTGTCTTTTTGATTTTAATTTCCCTAAGCTATAGGACCATAAGTGGAAGTGCCCTAGGCTCTGTTGCTTTGTTTTTTAGATGTTTCAGGAAACACCATACACTTCTCCCGAGTGTCTGTTGGCAATTTACATCCCGCCCATCAGCATAACAAGGCTCCCAGTTCTCCATGGCCTGTCCTGCCTTTCTGGATTTTACACTTTTTTCAGATGGCCCTTTTGACCGGGGGGAAGTGAGACTTCATTGTAGTGCAGATTTCCTTTGCAAGCTTGCTTGGTTGGCCAAAAAGGGCGTATGCGTTTTTTCCTGAATATATTCAGGAAAAAACGCATACGCCCTTTTTGGCCAAGTGCATCATTGTGGACGTTCTGCCTCTTTTCCTATGCTTTCAATGCAATTCCAGTCTACCTCCTGAAATCGGTTTCCTGCAATTCTGCCCCGCTTTCAAGTCCTCTTGGCAGCCTTACTTCAGTATATTTTTGGACGATAGCTGTCATTTATAACTCTGCAGGTTTGTGAATTACAGTGCCCCTGAGCTCCTTTCTTCAACTCGCTTTCTTTTGAGCTGGCCGCAACACCGCAGGATGGCTTCAGGCCCTAATCTGGTTCCGGCACGGCAAGCTGAGCCTTTGGTTAATTCCTCTTCCTGGTGGGAAATGAGAGTTAAATTTGCCCGTCCAGACACCTCCAGCTAGTCTCTCATTGGTTCTCGCTATTCCTGTTCATCTTCCGCAGAAATTGCAAACTGGGCCAAACAGGAGGTTAAAGGGACTGACTCTCCAAGTCGGGAGGGTGTTAGTAAAGCGTCTGGAATGTTGCACCCGAGTACCAGGGGAGGAAAACTGAGACATATTTGAACACGTCTCCCGTTCACACGGTTGATCATACTCTGGGTTCCACATGCATGTTTTAGCTGAAGGAAGAATACCTTAAACCTGGAGAGTTGAGACTCGTGTAATGGGTACCATGCAATATGACTTCAAAGGGTCTTCATTTGCTCACCGAACTTCTCCAATCCTATCACTGCTGCGTTTATCCCCCTGTACAGACGCTTGATTCTCTTTTGGAGACATAGCAATCCATAGGTTTTAAGATACTTACTAGTCAGGTACATTCTTAGGCGTTTAATATGCGGTGTTGAGTCCATTTCGTTGAGCAAGGAGTAGCTCTTGTCTATTCCATATTTGGCTTAAGGAACTTTATCTGTGCTCATTTCAATCTCTGGTTTTATGCAGCACCCCAACTCACCTTTACCCTTAAGCAAGCATAAGTTGGTTTTCTAAATTTGAGACCCTGTTCTGTTCTGTAATTCAGTTCCTGTGTAGCCAAGTTTACATTCCGTGTATTACTGATATCTTATGATGTTTCTTTTTCTGTGTGACTTATATCAGCTAGAATCATCATACCTGAATCCACTCATTGTGCTGCTAAGGGCCTGATGACATACATTCCATTGCTGAGTGATATTGCTTTGTAAGTAAATACCACAACTTCTTTATCCATTTTTCACTTTCTGCGATGTTGAACTTGTACTGTAAATGAGGTTCTTGTAAACAGAGGCGTCCCAAACTTTGGGGTGGCTGTGTCTTTTTGATTTTAATTTCCCTAAGCTATAGGACCATAAGTGGAAGTGCCCTAGGCTCTGTTGCTTTGTTTTTTAGATGTTTCAGGAAACACCATACACTTCTCCCGAGTGTCTGTTGGCAATTTACATCCCGCCCATCAGCATAACAAGGCTCCCAGTTCTCCATGGCCTGTCCTGCCTTTCTGGATTTTACACTTTTTTCAGATGGCCCTTTTGACCGGGGGGAAGTGAGACTTCATTGTAGTGCAGATTTCCTTTGCAAGCTTGCTTGGTTGGCCAAAAAGGGCGTATGCGTTTTTTCCTGAATATATTCAGGAAAAAACGCATACGCCCTTTTTGGCCAAGTGCATCATTGTGGACGTTCTGCCTCTTTTCCTATGCTTTCAATGCAATTCCAGTCTACCTCCTGAAATCGGTTTCCTGCAATTCTGCCCCGCTTTCAAGTCCTCTTGGCAGCCTTACTTCAGTATATTTTTGGACGATAGCTGTCATTTATAACTCTGCAGGTTTGTGAATTACAGTGCCCCTGAGCTCCTTTCTTCAACTCGCTTTCTTTTGAGCTGGCCGCAACACCGCAGGATGGCTTCAGGCCCTAATCTGGTTCCGGCACGGCAAGCTGAGCCTTTGGTTAATTCCTCTTCCTGGTGGGAAATGAGAGTTAAATTTGCCCGTCCAGACACCTCCAGCTAGTCTCTCATTGGTTCTCGCTATTCCTGTTCATCTTCCGCAGAAATTGCAAACTGGGCCAAACAGGAGGTTAAAGGGACTGACTCTCCAAGTCGGGAGGGTGTTAGTAAAGCGTCTGGAATGTTGCACCCGAGTACCAGGGGAGGAAAACTGAGACATATTTGAACACGTCTCCCGTTCACACGGTTGATCATACTCTGGGTTCCACATGCATGTTTTAGCTGAAGGAAGAATACCTTAAACCTGGAGAGTTGAGACTCGTGTAATGGGTACCATGCAATATGACTTCAAAGGGTCTTCATTTGCTCACCGAACTTCTCCAATCCTATCACTGCTGCGTTTATCCCCCTGTACAGACGCTTGATTCTCTTTTGGAGACATAGCAATCCATAGGTTTTAAGATACTTACTAGTCAGGTACATTCTTAGGCGTTTAATATGCGGTGTTGAGTCCATTTCGTTGAGCAAGGAGTAGCTCTTGTCTATTCCATATTTGGCTTAAGGAACTTTATCTGTGCTCATTTCAATCTCTGGTTTTATGCAGCACCCCAACTCACCTTTACCCTTAAGCAAGCATAAGTTGGTTTTCTAAATTTGAGACCCTGTTCTGTTCTGTAATTCAGTTCCTGTGTAGCCAAGTTTACATTCCGTGTATTACTGATATCTTATGATGTTTCTTTTTCTGTGTGACTTATATCAGCTAGAATCATCATACCTGAATCCACTCATTGTGCTGCTAAGGGCCTGATGACATACATTCCATTGCTGAGTGATATTGCTTTGTAAGTAAATACCACAACTTCTTTATCCATTTTTCACTTTCTGCGATGTTGAACTTGTACTGTAAATGAGGTTCTTGTAAACAGAGGCGTCCCAAACTTTGGGGTGGCTGTGTCTTTTTGATTTTAATTTCCCTAAGCTATAGGACCATAAGTGGAAGTGCCCTAGGCTCTGTTGCTTTGTTTTTTAGATGTTTCAGGAAACACCATACACTTCTCCCGAGTGTCTGTTGGCAATTTACATCCCGCCCATCAGCATAACAAGGCTCCCAGTTCTCCATGGCCTGTCCTGCCTTTCTGGATTTTACACTTTTTTCAGATGGCCCTTTTGACTGGGGGGAAGTGAGACTTCATTGTAGTGCAGATTTCCTTTGCAAGCTTGCTTGGTTGGCCAAAAAGGGCGTATGCGTTTTTCCCTGAATATATTCAGGAAAAAACGCATACGCCCTTTTTGGCCAAGTGCATCATTGTGGACGTTCTGCCTCTTTTCCTATGCTTTCAATGCAATTCCAGTCTACCTCCTGAAATCGGTTTCCTGCAATTCTGCCCCGCTTTCAAGTCCTCTTGGCAGCCTTACTTCAGTATATTTTTGGACGATAGCTGTCATTTATAACTCTGCAGGTTTGTGAATTACAGTGCCCCTGAGCTCCTTTCTTCAACTCGCTTTCTTTTGAGCTGGCCGCAACACCGCAGGATGGCTTCAGGCCCTAATCTGGTTCCGGCACGGCAAGCTGAGCCTTTGGTTAATTCCTCTTCCTGGTGGGAAATGAGAGTTAAATTTGCCCGTCCAGACACCTCCAGCTAGTCTCTCATTGGTTCTCGCTATTCCTGTTCATCTTCCGCAGAAATTGCAAACTGGGCCAAACAGGAGGTTAAAGGGACTGACTCTCCAAGTCGGGAGGGTGTTAGTAAAGCGTCTGGAATGTTGCACCCGAGTACCAGGGGAGGAAAACTGAGACATATTTGAACACGTCTCCCGTTCACACGGTTGATCATACTCTGGGTTCCACATGCATGTTTTAGCTGAAGGAAGAATACCTTAAACCTGGAGAGTTGAGACTCGTGTAATGGGTACCATGCAATATGACTTCAAAGGGTCTTCATTTGCTCACCGAACTTCTCCAATCCTATCACTGCTGCGTTTATCCCCCTGTACAGACGCTTGATTCTCTTTTGGAGACATAGCAATCCATAGGTTTTAAGATACTTACTAGTCAGGTACATTCTTAGGCGTTTAATATGCGGTGTTGAGTCCATTTCGTTGAGCAAGGAGTAGCTCTTGTCTATTCCATATTTGGCTTAAGGAACTTTATCTGTGCTCATTTCAATCTCTGGTTTTATGCAGCACCCCAACTCACCTTTACCCTTAAGCAAGCATAAGTTGGTTTTCTAAATTTGAGACCCTGTTCTGTTCTGTAATTCAGTTCCTGTGTAGCCAAGTTTACATTCCGTGTATTACTGATATCTTATGATGTTTCTTTTTCTGTGTGACTTATATCAGCTAGAATCATCATACCTGAATCCACTCATTGTGCTGCTAAGGGCCTGATGACATACATTCCATTGCTGAGTGATATTGCTTTGTAAGTAAATACCACAACTTCTTTATCCATTTTTCACTTTCTGCGATGTTGAACTTGTACTGTAAATGAGGTTCTTGTAAACAGAGGCGTCCCAAACTTTGGGGTGGCTGTGTCTTTTTGATTTTAATTTCCCTAAGCTATAGGACCATAAGTGGAAGTGCCCTAGGCTCTGTTGCTTTGTTTTTTAGATGTTTCAGGAAACACCATACACTTCTCCCGAGTGTCTGTTGGCAATTTACATCCCGCCCATCAGCATAACAAGGCTCCCAGTTCTCCATGGCCTGTCCTGCCTTTCTGGATTTTACACTTTTTTCAGATGGCCCTTTTGACCGGGGGGAAGTGAGACTTCATTGTAGTGCAGATTTCCTTTGCAAGCTTGCTTGGTTGGCCAAAAAGGGCGTATGCGTTTTTCCCTGAATATATTCAGGAAAAAACGCATACGCCCTTTTTGGCCAAGTGCATCATTGTGGACGTTCTGCCTCTTTTCCTATGCTTTCAATGCAATTCCAGTCTACCTCCTGAAATCGGTTTCCTGCAATTCTGCCCCGCTTTCAAGTCCTCTTGGCAGCCTTACTTCAGTATATTTTTGGACGATAGCTGTCATTTATAACTCTGCAGGTTTGTGAATTACAGTGCCCCTGAGCTCCTTTCTTCAACTCGCTTTCTTTTGAGCTGGCCGCAACACCGCAGGATGGCTTCAGGCCCTAATCTGGTTCCGGCACGGCAAGCTGAGCCTTTGGTTAATTCCTCTTCCTGGTGGGAAATGAGAGTTAAATTTGCCCGTCCAGACACCTCCAGCTAGTCTCTCATTGGTTCTCGCTATTCCTGTTCATCTTCCGCAGAAATTGCAAACTGGGCCAAACAGGAGGTTAAAGGGACTGACTCTCCAAGTCGGGAGGGTGTTAGTAAAGCGTCTGGAATGTTGCACCCGAGTACCAGGGGAGGAAAACTGAGACATATTTGAACACGTCTCCCGTTCACACGGTTGATCATACTCTGGGTTCCACATGCATGTTTTAGCTGAAGGAAGAATACTTTAAACCTGGAGAGTTGAGACTCGTGTAATGGGTACCATGCAATATGACTTCAAAGGGTCTTCATTTGCTCACCGAACTTCTCCAATCCTATCACTGCTGCGTTTATCCCCCTGTACAGACGCTTGATTCTCTTTTGGAGACATAGCAATCCATAGGTTTTAAGATACTTACTAGTCAGGTACATTCTTAGGCGTTTAATATGCGGTGTTGAGTCCATTTCGTTGAGCAAGGAGTAGCTCTTGTCTATTCCATATTTGGCTTAAGGAACTTTATCTGTGCTCATTTCAATCTCTGGTTTTATGCAGCACCCCAACTCACCTTTACCCTTAAGCAAGCATAAGTTGGTTTTCTAAATTTGAGACCCTGTTCTGTTCTGTAATTCAGTTCCTGTGTAGCCAAGTTTACATTCCGTGTATTACTGATATCTTATGATGTTTCTTTTTCTGTGTGACTTATATCAGCTAGAATCATCATACCTGAATCCACTCATTGTGCTGCTAAGGGCCTGATGACATACATTCCATTGCTGAGTGATATTGCTTTGTAAGTAAATACCACAACTTCTTTATCCATTTTTCACTTTCTGCGATGTTGAACTTCTACTGTACACGAGGTTCTTGTAAACAGAGGCGTCCCAAACTTTGGGGTGGCTGTGTCTTTTTGATTTTAATTTCCCTAAGCTATAGGACCATAAGTGGAAGTGCCCTAGGCTCTGTTGCTTTGTTTTTTAGATGTTTCAGGAAACACCATACACTTCTCCCGAGTGTCTGTTGGCAATTTACATCCCGCCCATCAGCATAACAAGGCTCCCAGTTCTCCATGGCCTGTCCTGCCTTTCTGGATTTTACACTTTTTTCAGATGGCCCTTTTGACCGGGGGGAAGTGAGACTTCATTGTAGTGCAGATTTCCTTTGCAAGCTTGCTTGGTTGGCCAAAAAGGGCGTATGCGTTTTTTCCTGAATATATTCAGGAAAAAACGCATACGCCCTTTTTGGCCAAGTGCATCATTGTGGACGTTCTGCCTCTTTTCCTATGCTTTCAATGCAATTCCAGTCTACCTCCTGAAATCGGTTTCCTGCAATTCTGCCCCGCTTTCAAGTCCTCTTGGCAGCCTTACTTCAGTATATTTTTGGACGATAGCTGTCATTTATAACTCTGCAGGTTTGTGAATTACAGTGCCCCTGAGCTCCTTTCTTCAACTCGCTTTCTTTTGAGCTGGCCGCAACACCGCAGGATGGCTTCAGGCCCTAATCTGGTTCCGGCACGGCAAGCTGAGCCTTTGGTTAATTCCTCTTCCTGGTGGGAAATGAGAGTTAAATTTGCCCGTCCAGACACCTCCAGCTAGTCTCTCATTGGTTCTCGCTATTCCTGTTCATCTTCCGCAGAAATTGCAAACTGGGCCAAACAGGAGGTTAAAGGGACTGACTCTCCAAGTCGGGAGGGTGTTAGTAAAGCGTCTGGAATGTTGCACCCGAGTACCAGGGGAGGAAAACTGAGACATATTTGAACACGTCTCCCGTTCACACGGTTGATCATACTCTGGGTTCCACATGCATGTTTTAGCTGAAGGAAGAATACCTTAAACCTGGAGAGTTGAGACTCGTGTAATGGGTACCATGCAATATGACTTCAAAGGGTCTTCATTTGCTCACCGAACTTCTCCAATCCTATCACTGCTGCGTTTATCCCCCTGTACAGACGCTTGATTCTCTTTTGGAGACATAGCAATCCATAGGTTTTAAGATACTTACTAGTCAGGTACATTCTTAGGCGTTTAATATGCGGTGTTGAGTCCATTTCGTTGAGCAAGGAGTAGCTCTTGTCTATTCCATATTTGGCTTAAGGAACTTTATCTGTGCTCATTTCAATCTCTGGTTTTATGCAGCACCCCAACTCACCTTTACCCTTAAGCAAGCATAAGTTGGTTTTCTAAATTTGAGACCCTGTTCTGTTCTGTAATTCAGTTCCTGTGTAGCCAAGTTTACATTCCGTGTATTACTGATATCTTATGATGTTTCTTTTTCTGTGTGACTTATATCAGCTAGAATCATCATACCTGAATCCACTCATTGTGCTGCTAAGGGCCTGATGACATACATTCCATTGCTGAGTGATATTGCTTTGTAAGTAAATACCACAACTTCTTTATCCATTTTTCACTTTCTGCGATGTTGAACTTGTACTGTAAATGAGGTTCTTGTAAACAGAGGCGTCCCAAACTTTGGGGTGGCTGTGTCTTTTTGATTTTAATTTCCCTAAGCTATAGGACCATAAGTGGAAGTGCCCTAGGCTCTGTTGCTTTGTTTTTTAGATGTTTCAGGAAACACCATACACTTCTCCCGAGTGTCTGTTGGCAATTTACATCCCGCCCATCAGCATAACAAGGCTCCCAGTTCTCCATGGCCTGTCCTGCCTTTCTGGATTTTACACTTTTTTCAGATGGCCCTTTTGACCGGGGGGAAGTGAGACTTCATTGTAGTGCAGATTTCCTTTGCAAGCTTGCTTGGTTGGCCAAAAAGGGCGTATGCGTTTTTTCCTGAATATATTCAGGAAAAAACGCATACGCCCTTTTTGGCCAAGTGCATCATTGTGGACGTTCTGCCTCTTTTCCTATGCTTTCAATGCAATTCCAGTCTACCTCCTGAAATCGGTTTCCTGCAATTCTGCCCCGCTTTCAAGTCCTCTTGGCAGCCTTACTTCAGTATATTTTTGGACGATAGCTGTCATTTATAACTCTGCAGGTTTGTGAATTACAGTGCCCCTGAGCTCCTTTCTTCAACTCGCTTTCTTTTGAGCTGGCCGCAACACCGCAGGATGGCTTCAGGCCCTAATCTGGTTCCGGCACGGCAAGCTGAGCCTTTGGTTAATTCCTCTTCCTGGTGGGAAATGAGAGTTAAATTTGCCCGTCCAGACACCTCCAGCTAGTCTCTCATTGGTTCTCGCTATTCCTGTTCATCTTCCGCAGAAATTGCAAACTGGGCCAAACAGGAGGTTAAAGGGACTGACTCTCCAAGTCGGGAGGGTGTTAGTAAAGCGTCTGGAATGTTGCACCCGAGTACCAGGGGAGGAAAACTGAGACATATTTGAACACGTCTCCCGTTCACACGGTTGATCATACTCTGGGTTCCACATGCATGTTTTAGCTGAAGGAAGAATACCTTAAACCTGGAGAGTTGAGACTCGTGTAATGGGTACCATGCAATATGACTTCAAAGGGTCTTCATTTGCTCACCGAACTTCTCCAATCCTATCACTGCTGCGTTTATCCCCCTGTACAGGCGCTTGATTCTCTTTTGGAGACATAGCAATCCATAGGTTTTAAGATACTTACTAGTCAGGTACATTCTTAGGCGTTTAATATGCGGTGTTGAGTCCATTTCGTTGAGCAAGGAGTAGCTCTTGTCTATTCCATATTTGGCTTAAGGAACTTTATCTGTGCTCATTTCAATCTCTGGTTTTATGCAGCACCCCAACTCACCTTTACCCTTAAGCAAGCATAAGTTGGTTTTCTAAATTTGAGACCCTGTTCTGTTCTGTAATTCAGTTCCTGTGTAGCCAAGTTTACATTCCGTGTATTACTGATATCTTATGATGTTTCTTTTTCTGTGTGACTTATATCAGCTAGAATCATCATACCTGAATCCACTCATTGTGCTGCTAAGGGCCTGATGACATACATTCCATTGCTGAGTGATATTGCTTTGTAAGTAAATACCACAACTTCTTTATCCATTTTTCACTTTCTGCGATGTTGAACTTGTACTGTAAATGAGGTTCTTGTAAACAGAGGCGTCCCAAACTTTGGGGTGGCTGTGTCTTTTTGATTTTAATTTCCCTAAGCTATAGGACCATAAGTGGAAGTGCCCTAGGCTCTGTTGCTTTGTTTTTTAGATGTTTCAGGAAACACCATACACTTCTCCCGAGTGTCTGTTGGCAATTTACATCCCGCCCATCAGCATAACAAGGCTCCCAGTTCTCCATGGCCTGTCCTGCCTTTCTGGATTTTACACTTTTTTCAGATGGCCCTTTTGACCGGGGGGAAGTGAGACTTCATTGTAGTGCAGATTTCCTTTGCAAGCTTGCTTGGTTGGCCAAAAAGGGCGTATGCGTTTTTTCCTGAATATATTCAGGAAAAAACGCATACGCCCTTTTTGGCCAAGTGCATCATTGTGGACGTTCTGCCTCTTTTCCTATGCTTTCAATGCAATTCCAGTCTACCTCCTGAAATCGGTTTCCTGCAATTCTGCCCCGCTTTCAAGTCCTCTTGGCAGCCTTACTTCAGTATATTTTTGGACGATAGCTGTCATTTATAACTCTGCAGGTTTGTGAATTACAGTGCCCCTGAGCTCCTTTCTTCAACTCGCTTTCTTTTGAGCTGGCCGCAACACCGCAGGATGGCTTCAGGCCCTAATCTGGTTCCGGCACGGCAAGCTGAGCCTTTGGTTAATTCCTCTTCCTGGTGGGAAATGAGAGTTAAATTTGCCCGTCCAGACACCTCCAGCTAGTCTCTCATTGGTTCTCGCTATTCCTGTTCATCTTCCGCAGAAATTGCAAACTGGGCCAAACAGGAGGTTAAAGGGACTGACTCTCCAAGTCGGGAGGGTGTTAGTAAAGCGTCTGGAATGTTGCACCCGAGTACCAGGGGAGGAAAACTGAGACATATTTGAACACGTCTCCCGTTCACACGGTTGATCATACTCTGGGTTCCACATGCATGTTTTAGCTGAAGGAAGAATACCTTAAACCTGGAGAGTTGAGACTCGTGTAATGGGTACCATGCAATATGACTTCAAAGGGTCTTCATTTGCTCACCGAACTTCTCCAATCCTATCACTGCTGCGTTTATCCCCCTGTACAGATGCTTGATTCTCTTTTGGAGACATAGCAATCCATAGGTTTTAAGATACTTACTAGTCAGGTACATTCTTAGGCGTTTAATATGCGGTGTTGAGTCCATTTCGTTGAGCAAGGAGTAGCTCTTGTCTATTCCATATTTGGCTTAAGGAACTTTATCTGTGCTCATTTCAATCTCTGGTTTTATGCAGCACCCCAACTCACCTTTACCCTTAAGCAAGCATAAGTTGGTTTTCTAAATTTGAGACCCTGTTCTGTTCTGTAATTCAGTTCCTGTGTAGCCAAGTTTACATTCCGTGTATTACTGATATCTTATGATGTTTCTTTTTCTGTGTGACTTATATCAGCTAGAATCATCATACCTGAATCCACTCATTGTGCTGCTAAGGGCCTGATGACATACATTCCATTGCTGAGTGATATTGCTTTGTAAGTAAATACCACAACTTCTTTATCCATTTTTCACTTTCTGCGATGTTGAACTTGTACTGTAAATGAGGTTCTTGTAAACAGAGGCGTCCCAAACTTTGGGGTGGCTGTGTCTTTTTGATTTTAATTTCCCTAAGCTATAGGACCATAAGTGGAAGTGCCCTAGGCTCTGTTGCTTTGTTTTTTAGATGTTTCAGGAAACACCATACACTTCTCCCGAGTGTCTGTTGGCAATTTACATCCCGCCCATCAGCATAACAAGGCTCCCAGTTCTCCATGGCCTGTCCTGCCTTTCTGGATTTTACACTTTTTTCAGATGGCCCTTTTGACCGGGGGGAAGTGAGACTTCATTGTAGTGCAGATTTCCTTTGCAAGCTTGCTTGGTTGGCCAAAAAGGGCGTATGCGTTTTTTCCTGAATATATTCAGGAAAAAACGCATACGCCCTTTTTGGCCAAGTGCATCATTGTGGACGTTCTGCCTCTTTTCCTATGCTTTCAATGCAATTCCAGTCTACCTCCTGAAATCGGTTTCCTGCAATTCTGCCCCGCTTTCAAGTCCTCTTGGCAGCCTTACTTCAGTATATTTTTGGGCGATAGCTGTCATTTATAACTCTGCAGGTTTGTGAATTACAGTGCCCCTGAGCTCCTTTCTTCAACTCGCTTTCTTTTGAGCTGGCCGCAACACCGCAGGATGGCTTCAGGCCCTAATCTGGTTCCGGCACGGCAAGCTGAGCCTTTGGTTAATTCCTCTTCCTGGTGGGAAATGAGAGTTAAATTTGCCCGTCCAGACACCTCCAGCTAGTCTCTCATTGGTTCTCGCTATTCCTGTTCATCTTCCGCAGAAATTGCAAACTGGGCCAAACAGGAGGTTAAAGGGACTGACTCTCCAAGTCGGGAGGGTGTTAGTAAAGCGTCTGGAATGTTGCACCCGAGTACCAGGGGAGGAAAACTGAGACATATTTGAACACGTCTCCCGTTCACACGGTTGATCATACTCTGGGTTCCACATGCATGTTTTAGCTGAAGGAAGAATACCTTAAACCTAGAGAGTTGAGACTCGTGTAATGGGTACCATGCAATATGACTTCAAAGGGTCTTCATTTGCTCACCGAACTTCTCCAATCCTATCACTGCTGCGTTTATCCCCCTGTACAGACGCTTGATTCTCTTTTGGAGACATAGCAATCCATAGGTTTTAAGATACTTACTAGTCAGGTACATTCTTAGGCGTTTAATATGCGGTGTTGAGTCCATTTCGTTGAGCAAGGAGTAGCTCTTGTCTATTCCATATTTGGCTTAAGGAACTTTATCTGTGCTCATTTCAATCTCTGGTTTTATGCAGCACCCCAACTCACCTTTACCCTTAAGCAAGCATAAGTTGGTTTTCTAAATTTGAGACCCTGTTCTGTTCTGTAATTCAGTTCCTGTGTAGCCAAGTTTACATTCCATGTATTACTGATATCTTATGATGTTTCTTTTTCTGTGTGACTTATATCAGCTAGAATCATCATACCTGAATCCACTCATTGTGCTGCTAAGGGCCTGATGACATACATTCCATTGCTGAGTGATATTGCTTTGTAAGTAAATACCACAACTTCTTTATCCATTTTTCACTTTCTGCGATGTTGAACTTGTACTGTAAATGAGGTTCTTGTAAACAGAGGCGTCCCAAACTTTGGGGTGGCTGTGTCTTTTTGATTTTAATTTCCCTAAGCTATAGGACCATAAGTGGAAGTGCCCTAGGCTCTGTTGCTTTGTTTTTTAGATGTTTCAGGAAACACCATACACTTCTCCCGAGTGTCTGTTGGCAATTTACATCCCGCCCATCAGCATAACAAGGCTCCCAGTTCTCCATGGCCTGTCCTGCCTTTCTGGATTTTACACTTTTTTCAAATGGCCCTTTTGACCGGGGGGAAGTGAGACTTCATTGTAGTGCAGATTTCCTTTGCAAGCTTGCTTGGTTGGCCAAAAAGGGCGTATGCGTTTTTTCCTGAATATATTCAGGAAAAAACGCATACGCCCTTTTTGGCCAAGTGCATCATTGTGGACGTTCTGCCTCTTTTCCTATGCTTTCAATGCAATTCCAGTCTACCTCCTGAAATCGGTTTCCTGCAATTCTGCCCCGCTTTCAAGTCCTCTTGGCAGCCTTACTTCAGTATATTTTTGGACGATAGCTGTCATTTATAACTCTGCAGGTTTGTGAATTACAGTGCCCCTGAGCTCCTTTCTTCAACTCGCTTTCTTTTGAGCTGGCCGCAACACCGCAGGATGGCTTCAGGCCCTAATCTGGTTCCGGCACGGCAAGCTGAGCCTTTGGTTAATTCCTCTTCCTGGTGGGAAATGAGAGTTAAATTTGCCCATCCAGACACCTCCAGCTAGTCTCTCATTGGTTCTCGCTATTCCTGTTCATCTTCCGCAGAAATTGCAAACTGGGCCAAACAGGAGGTTAAAGGGACTGACTCTCCAAGTCGGGAGGGTGTTAGTAAAGCGTCTGGAATGTTGCACCCGAGTACCAGGGGAGGAAAACTGAGACATATTTGAACACGTCTCCCGTTCACACGGTTGATCATACTCTGGGTTCCACATGCATGTTTTAGCTGAAGGAAGAATACCTTAAACCTGGAGAGTTGAGACTCGTGTAATGGGGACCATGCAATATGACTTCAAAGGGTCTTCATTTGCTCACCGAACTTCTCCAATCCTATCACTGCTGCGTTTATCCCCCTGTACAGACGCTTGATTCTCTTTTGGAGACATAGCAATCCATAGGTTTTAAGATACTTACTAGTCAGGTACATTCTTAGGCGTTTAATATGCGGTGTTGAGTCCATTTCGTTGAGCAAGGAGTAGCTCTTGTCTATTCCATATTTGGCTTAAGGAACTTTATCTGTGCTCATTTCAATCTCTGGTTTTATGCAGCACCCCAACTCACCTTTACCCTTAAGCAAGCATAAGTTGGTTTTCTAAATTTGAGACCCTGTTCTGTTCTGTAATTCAGTTCCTGTGTAGCCAAGTTTACATTCCGTGTATTACTGATATCTTATGATGTTTCTTTTTCTGTGTGACTTATATCAGCTAGAATCATCATACCTGAATCCACTCATTGTGCTGCTAAGGGCCTGATGACATACATTCCATTGCTGAGTGATATTGCTTTGTAAGTAAATACCACAACTTCTTTATCCATTTTTCACTTTCTGCGATGTTGAACTTCTACTGTACACGAGGTTCTTGTAAACAGAGGCGTCCCAAACTTTGGGGTGGCTGTGTCTTTTTGATTTTAATTTCCCTAAGCTATAGGACCATAAGTGGAAGTGCCCTAGGCTCTGTTGCTTTGTTTTTTAGATGTTTCAGGAAACACCATACACTTCTCCCGAGTGTCTGTTGGCAATTTACATCCCGCCCATCAGCATAACAAGGCTCCCAGTTCTCCATGGCCTGTCCTGCCTTTCTGGATTTTACACTTTTTTCAGATGGCCCTTTTGACCGGGGGGAAGTGAGACTTCATTGTAGTGCAGATTTCCTTTGCAAGCTTGCTTGGTTGGCCAAAAAGGGCGTATGCGTTTTTTCCTGAATATATTCAGGAAAAAACGCATACGCCCTTTTTGGCCAAGTGCATCATTGTGGACGTTCTGCCTCTTTTCCTATGCTTTCAATGCAATTCCAGTCTACCTCCTGAAATCGGTTTCCTGCAATTCTGCCCCGCTTTCAAGTCCTCTTGGCAGCCTTACTTCAGTATATTTTTGGACGATAGCTGTCATTTATAACTCTGCAGGTTTGTGAATTACAGTGCCCCTGAGCTCCTTTCTTCAACTCGCTTTCTTTTGAGCTGGCCGCAACACCGCAGGATGGCTTCAGGCCCTAATCTGGTTCCGGCACGGCAAGCTGAGCCTTTGGTTAATTCCTCTTCCTGGTGGGAAATGAGAGTTAAATTTGCCCGTCCAGACACCTCCAGCTAGTCTCTCATTGGTTCTCGCTATTCCTGTTCATCTTCCGCAGAAATTGCAAACTGGGCCAAACAGGAGGTTAAAGGGACTGACTCTCCAAGTCGGGAGGGTGTTAGTAAAGCGTCTGGAATGTTGCACCCGAGTACCAGGGGAGGAAAACTGAGACATATTTGAACACGTCTCCCGTTCACACGGTTGATCATACTCTGGGTTCCACATGCATGTTTTAGCTGAAGGAAGAATACCTTAAACCTGGAGAGTTGAGACTCGTGTAATGGGGACCATGCAATATGACTTCAAAGGGTCTTCATTTGCTCACCGAACTTCTCCAATCCTATCACTGCTGCGTTTATCCCCCTGTACAGACGCTTGATTCTCTTTTGGAGACATAGCAATCCATAGGTTTTAAGATACTTACTAGTCAGGTACATTCTTAGGCGTTTAATATGCGGTGTTGAGTCCATTTCGTTGAGCAAGGAGTAGCTCTTGTCTATTCCATATTTGGCTTAAGGAACTTTATCTGTGCTCATTTCAATCTCTGGTTTTATGCAGCACCCCAACTCACCTTTACCCTTAAGCAAGCATAAGTTGGTTTTCTAAATTTGAGACCCTGTTCTGTTCTGTAATTCAGTTCCTGTGTAGCCAAGTTTACATTCCGTGTATTACTGATATCTTATGATGTTTCTTTTTCTGTGTGACTTATATCAGCTAGAATCATCATACCTGAATCCACTCATTGTGCTGCTAAGGGCCTGATGACATACATTCCATTGCTGAGTGATATTGCTTTGTAAGTAAATACCACAACTTCTTTATCCATTTTTCACTTTCTGCGATGTTGAACTTCTACTGTACACGAGGTTCTTGTAAACAGAGGCGTCCCAAACTTTGGGGTGGCTGTGTCTTTTTGATTTTAATTTCCCTAAGCTATAGGACCATAAGTGGAAGTGCCCTAGGCTCTGTTGCTTTGTTTTTTAGATGTTTCAGGAAACACCATACACTTCTCCCGAGTGTCTGTTGGCAATTTACATCCCGCCCATCAGCATAACAAGGCTCCCAGTTCTCCATGGCCTGTCCTGCCTTTCTGGATTTTACACTTTTTTCAGATGGCCCTTTTGACCGGGGGGAAGTGAGACTTCATTGTAGTGCAGATTTCCTTTGCAAGCTTGCTTGGTTGGCCAAAAAGGGCGTATGCGTTTTTTCCTGAATATATTCAGGAAAAAACGCATACGCCCTTTTTGGCCAAGTGCATCATTGTGGACGTTCTGCCTCTTTTCCTATGCTTTCAATGCAATTCCAGTCTACCTCCTGAAATCGGTTTCCTGCAATTCTGCCCCGCTTTCAAGTCCTCTTGGCAGCCTTACTTCAGTATATTTTTGGACGATAGCTGTCATTTATAACTCTGCAGGTTTGTGAATTACAGTGCCCCTGAGCTCCTTTCTTCAACTCGCTTTCTTTTGAGCTGGCCGCAACACCGCAGGATGGCTTCAGGCCCTAATCTGGTTCCGGCACGGCACGCTGAGCCTTTGGTTAATTCCTCTTCCTGGTGGGAAATGAGAGTTAAATTTGCCCGTCCAGACACCTCCAGCTAGTCTCTCATTGGTTCTCGCTATTCCTGTTCATCTTCCGCAGAAATTGCAAACTGGGCCAAACAGGAGGTTAAAGGGACTGACTCTCCAAGTCGGGAGGGTGTTAGTAAAGCGTCTGGAAAGTTGCACCCGAGTACCAGGGTACGAAAACTGAGACATATTTGAACACGTTTCCCGATCACATGGTTGATCATACCCTAGTTTCCACATGCATGTTTTAGCTGAAGGAAGAATACCTTAAACCTGGAGAGTTGAGACCCGTGTAATGGGTACCATGCAATATGACTTCAAAGGGTCTTCATTTGCTCACCGAACTTCTCCAATCCTATCACTGCTGCGTTTATCCCCCTGTACAGACGCTTGATTCTCTTTTGGAGACATAGCAATCCATAGGTTTTAAGATACTTACTAGTCAGGTACATTCTTAGGCATTTAATATGGGGTGTTGAGTCCATTTCGTTGAGCAAGGAGTAGCTCTTGTCTATTCCATATTTGGCTTAAGGAACTTTATCTGTGCTCATTTCAATCTCTGGTTTTATGCAGCACCCCAACTCACCTTTCCCCTTAATCAAGCATAAGTTGGTTTTCTAAATTTGAGACCCTGTTCTGTTTTGGAATTCAGTTCCTGTGTAGCCAAGTTTACATTCTGTGTATTAGTGATATCTTATGATGTTTCTTTTTCTGTGTGACTTATTTCAGTTAGAATCATCGTACCTGAATCCACTCATTATGCTGCTACGGGCCTGATGACATAGATTTCATTGTTGAGTGATACTGCATTGTACGTAAGTACCACAACTTCTTTATCCATTTTTCACTTTCTGTGATATTGAACTTGTACGGTAAATGAGGTTCTTGTAAACAGAGGCGTCCCAAACTTTGAGGTGGCTGTGTCTTTTTGATTTTAATTTCCCTAAGCTATAGGACCATAAGTGGAAGTGCCCTAGGCTCTGTTGCTTTGTTTTTTAGATGTTTCAGGAAACACCATACACTTCTCCTGAGTGGCTGTTGGCAATTTACATCCCTCCCATCAGCATAACAAGGCTCCCAGTTCTCCATGGCCTGTCCTGCCTTTCTGGATTTTACACTTTTTTCAGATGGCCCTTTTGACCGGGGGGAAGTGAGACTTCATTGTAGTGCAGATTTCCTTTGCAAGCTTGCTTGGTTGGCCAAAAAGGGCGTATGCGTTTTTTCCTGAATATATTCAGGAAAAAACGCATACGCCCTTTTTGGCCAAGTGCATCATTGTGGACGTTCTGCCTCTTTTCCTATGCTTTCAATGCAATTCCAGTCTACCTCCTGAAATCGGATTCCTGCAATTCTGCCCCGCTTTCAAGTCCTCTTGGCAGCCTTACTTCAGTATATTTTTGGACGATAGCTGTCATTTATAACTCTGCAGGTTTGTGAATTACAGTGCCCCTGAGCTCCTTTCTTCAACTCGCTTTCTTGTGACCTGGCCGCAACACCGCAGGATGGCTTCAGGCCCTAATCTGGTTCTGGCACGGCACACTGAGCCTTTGGTTAATTCCTCTTCCTGGTGGGAAATGAGAGTTAAATTTGCCCGTCCAGACACCTCCAGCTAGTCTCTCATTTGTTCTCGCTATTCCTGTTCATTTTCCGCAGAAATTGCAAACTGGGCCAAACAGGAGGTTAAAGGGACTGACTCTCCAAGTCGGGAGGGTGTAAGTAAAGTGTCTGGAATGTTGCACCCGAGTACCAGGGTACGAAAACTGAGACATATTTGAACACGTTTCCCGATCACACGGTTGATCGTACTCTAGGTTCCACATGCATGTTTTAGCTGAAGGAAGAATACCTTAAACCTGGGTAGTTGAAACCCGTGGAATGGGTACTATGCAATATGACTTCAAAGGGTCTTCATTTGCTCACCGAACCTCTCCAATCCTATCACTGCTGCGTTTATGCCCCTGTACACATGCTTGATTCTCTTTCGGAGACATAGCAATCCATAGGTTTTAAGATACTTACTAGTCAGGTACATTCTTAGGCGTTTAATATGCGGTGTTGAGTCCATTTCGTTGAGCAAGGAGTAGCTCTTGTCTATTCCATATTTGGCTTAAGGAACTTTATCTGTGCTCATTTCAGTCTCTGGTTTTATGCAGCACCCCAACTCACCTTTCCCCTTAAGCAAGCATAAGTTGGTTTTCTAAATTTGAGACCCTGTTCTGTTCTGTAATTCAGTTCCTGTGTAGCCAAGTTTACATTCCGTGTATTACTGATATCTTATGATGTTTCTTTTTCTGTGTGACTTATTTCAGTTAGAATCATCATACCTGAATCCACTCATTGTGCTGCTAAGGGCCTGATGACATAGATTTCATTGCTGAGTGATATTGCTTTGTAAGTAAATACCACAACTTCTTTATCCATTTTTCACTTTCTGCGATGTTGAACTTGTACTGTAAACGAGGTTCTTGTAAACAGAGGCGTCCCAAACTTTGGGGTGGCTGTGTCTTTTTGATTTTAATTTCCCTAATCTATAGGACCATAAGTGGAAGTGCCCTAGGCTCTGTTGCTTTGTTTTTTAGATGTTTCAGGAAACACCATACACTTCTCCCGAGTGGCTGTTGGCAATTTACATCCCTCCCATCAGCATAACAAGGCTCCCAGTTCTCCATGGCCTGTCCTGCCTTTCTGGATTTTACACTTTTTTCAGATGGCCCTTTTGACCGGGGGGAAGTGAGACTTCATTGTAGTGCAGATTTCCTTTGCAAGCTTGCTTGGTTGGCCAAAAAGGGCGTATGCGTTTTTTCCTGAATATATTCAGGAAAAAACGCATACGCCCTTTTTGGCCAAGTGCATCATTGTGGACGTTCTGCCTCTTTTCCTATGCTTTCAATGCAATTCCAGTCTACCTCCTGAAATCGGTTTCCTGCAATTCTGCCCCGCTTTCAAGTCCTCTTGGCAGCCTTACTTCAGTATATCTTTGGACGATAGCTGTCATTTATAACTCTGCAGGTTTGTGAATTACAGTGCCCCTGAGCTCCTTTCTTCAACTCGCTTTCTTTTGAGCTGGCCGCAACACCGCAGGATGGCTTCAGGCCCTAATCTGGTTCCGGCACGGCACGCTGAGCCTTTGGTTATTTCCTCCTCCTGGTGGGAAATGAGAGTTAAATTTGCCCGTCCAGACACCTCCAGCTAGTCTCTCATTGGTTCTCCCTATTCCTGTTCATCTTCCGCAGAAATTGCAAACTGGGCCAAACAGGAGGTTAAAGGGACTGACTCTCCAAGTCGGGAGGGTGTTAGTAAAGCGTCTGGAATGTTGCACCCGAGTACCAGTGTACAAAAACTGAGACATATTTGAACACGTCTCCCGATCACATGGTTGATCATACTCTAGGTTCCACATGCATGTTTTACCTGAAGGAAGAATACCTTAAAACTGGGTAGTTGAAACCCGTGGAATGGGTACCATGCAATATGACTTCAAAGGGTCTTCATTTGCTCACCGAACCTCTCCAATCCTATCACTGCTGCGTTTATGCCCCTGTACACATGCTTGATTCTCTTTCGGAGACATAGCAATCCATAGGTTTTAAGATACTTACTAGTCAGGTACATTCTTAGGCATTTAATATGCGGTGTTGAGTCCATTTCGTTGAGCAAGAGGTAGCTCTTGTCTATTCCATATTTGGCTTAAGGAACTTTATCTGTGCTCATTTCAATCTCTGGTTTTATGCAGCACCCCAACTCACCTTTATCCTTAAGAAAGCATAAGTTGGTTTTCTAAATTTGAGACCCTGTTCTGTTCTGTAATTCAGTTCCTGTGGAGCCAAGTTTACATTCCGTGTATTACTGATATCTTATGATGTTTCTTTTTCTGTGTGACTTATTTCAGTTAGAATCATCATACCTGAATCCACTCATTGTGCTGCTAAGGGCCTGATGACATAGATTTCATTGCTGAGTGATATTGCTTTGTAAGTAAATACCACAACTTCTTTATCCATTTTTCACTTTCTGCGATGTTGAACTTGTACTGTAAACGAGGTTCTTGTAAACAGAGGCGTCCCAAACTTTGGGGTGGCTGTGTCTTTTTGATTTTAATTTCCCTAAGCTATAGGACCATAAGTGGAAGTGCCCTAGGCTCTGTTGCTTTGTTTTTTAGATGTTTCAGGAAACACCATACACTTCTCCCGAGTGTCTGTTGGCAATTTACATCCCGCCCATCAGCATAACAAGGCTCCCAGTTCTCCATGGCCTGTCCTGTCTTTCTGGATTTTACACTTTTTTCAGATGGCCCTTTTGACCGGGGGGAAGTGAGACTTCATTGTAGTGCAGATTTCCTTTGCAAGCTTGCTTGGTTGGCCAAAAAGGGCGTATGCGTTTTTTCCTGAATATATTCAGGAAAAAACACATACGCCCTTTTTGGCCAAGTGCATCATTGTGGACGTTCTGCCTCTTTTCCTATGCTTTCAATGCAATTCCAGTCTACCTCCTGAAATCGGTTTCCTGCAATTCTGCCCCGCTTTCAAGTCCTCTTGGCAGCCTTACTTCAGTATATTTTTGGACGATAGCTGTCATTTATAACTCTGCAGGTTTGTGAATTACAGTGCCCCTGAGCTCCTTTCTTCAACTCGCTTTCTTGTGACCTGGCCGCAACACCGCAGGATGGCTTCAGGCCCTAATCTGGTTCCGGCACGGCACGCTGAGCCTTTGGTTAATTCCTCTTCCTGGTGGGAAATGAGAGTTAAATTTGCCCGTCCAGACACCTCCAGCTAGTCTCTCATTGGTTCTCGCTATTCCTGTTCATCTTCCGCAGAAATTGCAAACTGGGCCAAACAGGAGGTTAAAGGGACTGACTCTCCAAGTCGGGAGGGTGTTAGTAAAGCGTCTGGAATGTTGCACCCGAGTACCAGGGTACGAAAACTGAGACATATTTGAACATGTCTCCCGATCACATGGTTGATCATACTCTAGGTTCCACATGCATGTTTTAGCTGAAGGAAGAATACCTTAAACCTGGGTAGTTGAAACCCGTGGAATGGGTACCATGCAATATGACTTCAAAGGGTCTTCATTTGCTCACCGAACCTCTCCAATCCTATCACTGCTGCGTTTATGCCCCTGTACACATGCTTGATTCTCTTTTGGAGACATAGCAATCCATAGGTTTTAAGATACTAGTCAGGTACATTCTTAGGCATTTAATATGCGGTGTTGAGTCCATTTCGTTGAGCAAGGAGTAGCTCTTGTCTATTCCATATTTGGCTTAAGGAACTTTATCTGTGTTCATTTCAATCTCTGGTTTTATGCAGCACCCCAACTCACCTTTCCCCTTAAGCAAGCATAAGTTGGTTTTCTAAATTTGAGACCCTGTTCTGTTCTGTAATTCAGTTCCTGTGTAGCCAAGTTTACATTCCGTGTATTACTGATATCTTATGATGTTTCTTTTTCTGTGTGACTTATTTCAGTTAGAATCATCGTACCTGAATCCACTCATTATGCTGCTACGGGCCTGATGACATAGATTTCATTGTTGAGTGATACTGCATTGTACGTAAGTACCACAACTTCTTTATCCATTTTTCACTTTCTGTGATATTGAACTTGTACGGTAAATGAGGTTCTTGTAAACAGAGGCGTCCCAAACTTTGGGGTGGCTGTGTCTTTTTGATTTTAATTTCCCTAAGCTATAGGACCATAAGTGGAAGTGCCCTAGGCTCTGTTGCTTTGTTTTTTAGATGTTTCAGGAAACACCATACACTTCTCCCGAGTGGCTGTTGGCAATTTACATCCCGCCCATCAGCATAACAAGGCTCCCAGTTCTCCATGGCCTGTCCTGCCTTTCTGGATTTTACACTTTTTTCAGATGGCCCTTTTGACCGGGGGGAAGTGAGACTTCATTGTAGTGCAGATTTCCTTTGCAAGCTTGCTTGGTTGGCCAAAAAGGGCGTATGCGTTTTTTCCTGAATATATTCAGGAAAAAACGCATACGCCCTTTTTGGCCAAGTGCATCATTGTGGACGTTCTGCCTCTTTTCCTATGCTTTCAATGCAATTCCAGTCTACCTCCTGAAATCGGATTCCTGCAATTCTGCCCCGCTTTCAAGTCCTCTTGGCAGCCTTACTTCAGTATATTTTTGGACGATAGCTGTCATTTATAACTCTGCAGGTTTGTGAATTACAGTGCCCCTGAGCTCCTTTCTTCAACTCGCTTTCTTTTGAGCTGGCCGCAACACCGCAGGATGGCTTCAGGCCCTAATCTGGTTCCGGCACGGCAAGCTGAGCCTTTGGTTAATTCCTCTTCCTGGTGGGAAATGAGAGTTAAATTTGCCCGTCCAGACACCTCCAGCTAGTCTCTCATTGGTTCTCGCTATTCCTGTTCATCTTCCACAGAAATTGCAAACTGGGCCAAACAGGAGGTTAAAGGGACTGACTCTCCAAGTCGGGAGGGTGTTAGTAAAGCGTCTGGAATGTTGCACCCGAGTACCAGGGTACAAAAACTGAGACATATTTGAACACGTTTCCCGATCACATGGTTGATCATACTCTAGTTTCCACATGCATGTTTTAGCTGAAGGTAGAATACCTTAAACCTGGGTAGTTGAAACCCGTGGAATGGGTACCATGCAATATGACTTCAAAGGGTCTTCATTTGCTCACCGAACCTCTCCAATCCTATCACTGCTGCGTTTATGCCCCTGTACACATGCTTGATTCTCTTTTGGAGACATAGCAATCCATAGGTTTTAAGATACTTACTAGTCAGGTACATTCTTAGGCGTTTAATATGCGGTGTTGAGTCCATTTCGTTGAGCAAGGAGTAGCTCTTATCTATTCCATATTTGGCTTAAGGAACTTTATCTGTGCTCATTTCAATCTCTGGTTTTATGCAGCACCCCAACTCACCTTTCCCCTTAAGCAAGCATAAGTTGGTTTTCTAAATTTGAGACCCTGTTCTGTTCTGTAATTCAGTTCCTGTGTAGCCAAGTTTACATTCCGTGTATTACTGATATCTTATGATGTTTCTTTTTCTGTGTGACTTATTTCAGTTAGAATCATCATACCTGAATCCACTCATTGTGCTGCTATTGGCCTGATGACATAGATTTCATTGCTGAGTGATATTGCTTTGTAAGTAAATACCACAACTTCTTTATCCATTTTTCACTTTCTGCGATGTTGAACTTGTACTGTAAACGAGGTTCTTGTAAACAGAGGCGTCCCAAACTTTGGGGTGGCTGTGTCTTTTTGATTTTAATTTCCCTAAGCTATAGGACCATAAGTGGAAGTGCCCTAGGCTCTGTTGCTTTGTTTTTTAGATGTTTCAGGAAACACCATACACTTCTCCCGAGTGGCTGTTGGCAATTTACGTCCCTCCCATCAGCATAAAAAGGCTCCCAGTTCTCCATGGCCTGTCCTGCCTTTCTGGATTTTACACTTTTTTCAGATGGCCCTTTTGACCGGGGGGAAGTGAGACTTCATTGTAGTGCAGATTTCCTTTGCAAGCTTGCTTGGTTGGCCAAAAAGGGCGTATGCGTTTTTTCCTGAATATATTCAGGAAAAAACGCATACGCCCTTTTTGGCCAAGTGCATCATTGTGGACGTTCTGCCTCTTTTCCTATGCTTTCAATGCAATTCCAGTCTACCTCCTGAAATCGGATTCCTGCAATTCTGCCCCGCTTTCAAGTCCTCTTGGCAGCCTTACTTCAGTATATTTTTGGACGATAGCTGTCATTTATAACTCTGCAGGTTTGTGAATTACAGTGCCCCTGAGCTCCTTTCTTCAACTCGCTTTCTTGTGACCTGGCCGCAACACCGCAGGATGGCTTCAGGCCCTAATCTGGTTCTGGCACGGCACACTGAGCCTTTGGTTAATTCCTCTTCCTGGTGGGAAATGAGAGTTAAATTTGCCCGTCCAGACACCTCCAGCTAGTCTCTCATTTGTTCTCGCTATTCCTGTTCATTTTCCGCAGAAATTGCAAACTGGGCCAAACAGGAGGTTAAAGGGACTGACTCTCCAAGTCGGGAGGGTGTAAGTAAAGTGTCTGGAATGTTGCACCCGAGTACCAGGGTACGAAAACTGAGACATATTTGAACACGTTTCCCGATCACACGGTTGATCGTACTCTAGGTTCCACATGCATGTTTTAGCTGAAGGAAGAATACCTTAAACCTGGGTAGTTGAAACCCGTGGAATGGGTACTATGCAATATGACTTCAAAGGGTCTTCATTTGCTCACCGAACCTCTCCAATCCTATCACTGCTGCGTTTATGCCCCTGTACACATGCTTGATTCTCTTTCGGAGACATAGCAATCCATAGGTTTTAAGATACTTACTAGTCAGGTACATTCTTAGGCGTTTAATATGCGGTGTTGAGTCCATTTCGTTGAGCAAGGAGTAGCTCTTGTCTATTCCATATTTGGCTTAAGGAACTTTATCTGTGCTCATTTCAGTCTCTGGTTTTATGCAGCACCCCAACTCACCTTTCCCCTTAAGCAAGCATAAGTTGGTTTTCTAAATTTGAGACCCTGTTCTGTTCTGTAATTCAGTTCCTGTGTAGCCAAGTTTACATTCCGTGTATTACTGATATCTTATGATGTTTCTTTTTCTGTGTGACTTATTTCAGTTAGAATCATCATACCTGAATCCACTCATTGTGCTGCTAAGGGCCTGATGACATAGATTTCATTGCTGAGTGATATTGCTTTGTAAGTAAATACCACAACTTCTTTATCCATTTTTCACTTTCTGCGATGTTGAACTTGTACTGTAAACGAGGTTCTTGTAAACAGAGGCGTCCCAAACTTTGGGGTGGCTGTGTCTTTTTGATTTTAATTTCCCTAATCTATAGGACCATAAGTGGAAGTGCCCTAGGCTCTGTTGCTTTGTTTTTTAGATGTTTCAGGAAACACCATACACTTCTCCCGAGTGGCTGTTGGCAATTTACATCCCTCCCATCAGCATAACAAGGCTCCCAGTTCTCCATGGCCTGTCCTGCCTTTCTGGATTTTACACTTTTTTCAGATGGCCCTTTTGACCGGGGGGAAGTGAGACTTCATTGTAGTGCAGATTTCCTTTGCAAGCTTGCTTGGTTGGCCAAAAAGGGCGTATGCGTTTTTTCCTGAATATATTCAGGAAAAAACGCATACGCCCTTTTTGGCCAAGTGCATCATTGTGGACGTTCTGCCTCTTTTCCTATGCTTTCAATGCAATTCCAGTCTACCTCCTGAAATCGGTTTCCTGCAATTCTGCCCCGCTTTCAAGTCCTCTTGGCAGCCTTACTTCAGTATATCTTTGGACGATAGCTGTCATTTATAACTCTGCAGGTTTGTGAATTACAGTGCCCCTGAGCTCCTTTCTTCAACTCGCTTTCTTTTGAGCTGGCCGCAACACCGCAGGATGGCTTCAGGCCCTAATCTGGTTCCGGCACGGCACGCTGAGCCTTTGGTTATTTCCTCCTCCTGGTGGGAAATGAGAGTTAAATTTGCCCGTCCAGACACCTCCAGCTAGTCTCTCATTGGTTCTCCCTATTCCTGTTCATCTTCCGCAGAAATTGCAAACTGGGCCAAACAGGAGGTTAAAGGGACTGACTCTCCAAGTCGGGAGGGTGTTAGTAAAGCGTCTGGAATGTTGCACCCGAGTACCAGTGTACAAAAACTGAGACATATTTGAACACGTCTCCCGATCACATGGTTGATCATACTCTAGGTTCCACATGCATGTTTTACCTGAAGGAAGAATACCTTAAAACTGGGTAGTTGAAACCCGTGGAATGGGTACCATGCAATATGACTTCAAAGGGTCTTCATTTGCTCACCGAACCTCTCCAATCCTATCACTGCTGCGTTTATGCCCCTGTACACATGCTTGATTCTCTTTCGGAGACATAGCAATCCATAGGTTTTAAGATACTTACTAGTCAGGTACATTCTTAGGCATTTAATATGCGGTGTTGAGTCCATTTCGTTGAGCAAGAGGTAGCTCTTGTCTATTCCATATTTGGCTTAAGGAACTTTATCTGTGCTCATTTCAATCTCTGGTTTTATGCAGCACCCCAACTCAATTTTACCCTTAAGAAAGCATAAGTTGGTTTTCTAAATTTGAGACCCTGTTCTGTTCTGTAATTCAGTTCCTGTGTAGCCAAGTTTACATTCCGTGTATTACTGATATCTTATGATGTTTCTTTTTCTGTGTGACTTATTTCAGTTAGAATCATCATACCTGAATCCACTCATTGTGCTGCTAAGGGCCTGATGACATAGATTTCATTGCTGAGTGATATTGCTTTGTAAGTAAATACCACAACTTCTTTATCCATTTTTCACTTTCTGCGATGTTGAACTTGTACTGTAAACGAGGTTCTTGTAAACAGAGGCGTCCCAAACTTTGGGGTGGCTGTGTCTTTTTGATTTTAATTTCCCTAAGCTATAGGACCATAAGTGGAAGTGCCCTAGGCTCTGTTGCTTTGTTTTTTAGATGTTTCAGGAAACACCATACACTTCTCCCGAGTGGCTGTTGGCAATTTACGTGCCTCCCATCAGCATAAAAAGGCTCCCAGTTCTCCATGGCCTGTCCTGCCTTTCTGGATTTTACACTTTTTTCAGATGGCCCTTTTGACCGGGGGGAAGTGAGACTTCATTGTAGTGCAGATTTCCTTTGCAAGCTTGCTTGGTTGGCCAAAAAGGGCGTATGCGTTTTTTCCTGAATATATTCAGGAAAAAACGCATACGCCCTTTTTGGCCAAGTGCATCATTATGGACGTTCTGCCTCTTTTCCTATGCTTTCAATGCAATTCCAGTCTACCTCCTGAAATCGGATTCCTGCAATTCTGCCCCGCTTTCAAGTCCTCTTGGCAGCCTTACTTCAGTATATTTTTGGACGATAGCTGTCATTTATAACTCTGCAGGTTTGTGAATTACAGTGCCCCTGAGCTCCTTTCTTCAACTCGCTTTCTTGTGACCTGGCCGCAACACCGCAGGATGGCTTCAGGCCCTAATCTGGTTCTGGCACGGCACACTGAGCCTTTGGTTAATTCCTCTTCCTGGTGGGAAATGAGAGTTAAATTTGCCCGTCCAGACACCTCCAGCTAGTCTCTCATTTGTTCTCGCTATTCCTGTTCATTTTCCGCAGAAATTGCAAACTGGGCCAAACAGGAGGTTAAAGGGACTGACTCTCCAAGTCGGGAGGGTGTAAGTAAAGTGTCTGGAATGTTGCACCCGAGTACCAGGGTACGAAAACTGAGACATATTTGAACACGTTTCCCGATCACACGGTTGATCGTACTCTAGGTTCCACATGCATGTTTTAGCTGAAGGAAGAATACCTTAAACCTGGGTAGTTGAAACCCGTGGAATGGGTACTATGCAATATGACTTCAAAGGGTCTTCATTTGCTCACCGAACCTCTCCAATCCTATCACTGCTGCGTTTATGCCCCTGTACACATGCTTGATTCTCTTTCGGAGACATAGCAATCCATAGGTTTTAAGATACTTACTAGTCAGGTACATTCTTAGGCGTTTAATATGCGGTGTTGAGTCCATTTCGTTGAGCAAGGAGTAGCTCTTGTCTATTCCATATTTGGCTTAAGGAACTTTATCTGTGCTCATTTCAGTCTCTGGTTTTATGCAGCACCCCAACTCACCTTTCCCCTTAAGCAAGCATAAGTTGGTTTTCTAAATTTGAGACCCTGTTCTGTTCTGTAATTCAGTTCCTGTGTAGCCAAGTTTACATTCCGTGTATTACTGATATCTTATGATGTTTCTTTTTCTGTGTGACTTATTTCAGTTAGAATCATCATACCTGAATCCACTCATTGTGCTGCTAAGGGCCTGATGACATAGATTTCATTGCTGAGTGATATTGCTTTGTAAGTAAATACCACAACTTCTTTATCCATTTTTCACTTTCTGCGATGTTGAACTTGTACTGTAAACGAGGTTCTTGTAAACAGAGGCGTCCCAAACTTTGGGGTGGCTGTGTCTTTTTGATTTTAATTTCCCTAATCTATAGGACCATAAGTGGAAGTGCCCTAGGCTCTGTTGCTTTGTTTTTTAGATGTTTCAGGAAACACCATACACTTCTCCCGAGTGGCTGTTGGCAATTTACATCCCTCCCATCAGCATAAAAAGGCTCCCAGTTCTCCATGGCCTGTCCTGCCTTTCTGGATTTTACACTTTTTTCAGATGGCCCTTTTGACCGGGGGGAAGTGAGACTTCATTGTAGTGCAGATTTCCTTTGCAAGCTTGCTTGGTTGGCCAAAAAGGGCGTATGCGTTTTTTCCTGAATATATTCAGGAAAAAACGCATACGCCCTTTTTGGCCAAGTGCATCATTGTGGACGTTCTGCCTCTTTTCCTATGCTTTCAATGCAATTCCAGTCTACCTCCTGAAATCGGTTTCCTGCAATTCTGCCCCGCTTTCAAGTCCTCTTGGCAGCCTTACTTCAGTATATCTTTGGACGATAGCTGTCATTTATAACTCTGCAGGTTTGTGAATTACAGTGCCCCTGAGCTCCTTTCTTCAACTCGCTTTCTTTTGAGCTGGCCGCAACACCGCAGGATGGCTTCAGGCCCTAATCTGTTTCCGGCACGGCACGCTGAGCCTTTGGTTATTTCCTCCTCCTGGTGGGAAATGAGAGTTAAATTTGCCCGTCCAGACACCTCCAGCTAGTCTCTCATTGGTTCTCCCTATTCCTGTTCATCTTCCGCAGAAATTGCAAACTGGGCCAAACAGGAGGTTAAAGGGACTGACTCTCCAAGTCGGGAGGGTGTTAGTAAAGCGTCTGGAATGTTGCACCCGAGTACCAGTGTACAAAAACTGAGACATATTTGAACACGTCTCCCGATCACATGGTTGATCATACTCTAGGTTCCACATGCATGTTTTACCTGAAGGAAGAATACCTTAAAACTGGGTAGTTGAAACCCGTGGAATGGGTACCATGCAATATGACTTCAAAGGGTCTTCATTTGCTCACCGAACCTCTCCAATCCTATCACTGCTGCGTTTATGCCCCTGTACACATGCTTGATTCTCTTTCGGAGACATAGCAATCCATAGGTTTTAAGATACTTACTAGTCAGGTACATTCTTAGGCATTTAATATGCGGTGTTGAGTCCATTTCGTTGAGCAAGAGGTAGCTCTTGTCTATTCCATATTTGGCTTAAGGAACTTTATCTGTGCTCATTTCAATCTCTGGTTTTATGCAGCACCCCAACTCACCTTTACCCTTAAGAAAGCATAAGTTGGTTTTCTAAATTTGAGACCCTGTTCTGTTCTGTAATTCAGTTCCTGTGTAGCCAAGTTTACATTCCGTGTATTACTGATATCTTATGATGTTTCTTTTTCTGTGTGACTTATTTCAGTTAGAATCATCATACCTGAATCCACTCATTGTGCTGCTAAGGGCCTGATGACATAGATTTCATTGCTGAGTGATATTGCTTTGTAAGTAAATACCACAACTTCTTTATCCATTTTTCACTTTCTGCGATGTTGAACTTGTACTGTAAACGAGGTTCTTGTAAACAGAGGCGTCCCAAACTTTGGGGTGGCTGTGTCTTTTTGATTTTAATTTCCCTAAGCTATAGGACCATAAGTGGAAGTGCCCTAGGCTCTGTTGCTTTGTTTTTTAGATGCTTCAGGAAACACCATACACTTCTCCCGAGTGTCTGTTGGCAATTTACATCCCGCCCATCAGCATAACAAGGCTCCCAGTTCTCCATGGCCTGTCCTGTCTTTCTGGATTTTACACTTTTTTCAGATGGCCCTTTTGACCGGGGGGAAGTGAGACTTCATTGTAGTGCAGATTTCCTTTGCAAGCTTGCTTGGTTGGCCAAAAAGGGCGTATGCGTTTTTTCCTGAATATATTCAGGAAAAAACACATACGCCCTTTTTGGCCAAGTGCATCATTGTGGACGTTCTGCCTCTTTTCCTATGCTTTCAATGCAATTCCAGTCTACCTCCTGAAATCGGTTTCCTGCAATTCTGCCCCGCTTTCAAGTCCTCTTGGCAGCCTTACTTCAGTATATTTTTGGACGATAGCTGTCATTTATAACTCTGCAGGTTTGTGAATTACAGTGCCCCTGAGCTCCTTTCTTCAACTCGCTTTCTTGTGACCTGGCCGCAACACCGCAGGATGGCTTCAGGCCCTAATCTGGTTCCGGCACGGCACGCTGAGCCTTTGGTTAATTCCTCTTCCTGGTGGGAAATGAGAGTTAAATTTGCCCGTCCAGACACCTCCAGCTAGTCTCTCATTGGTTCTCGCTATTCCTGTTCATCTTCCGCAGAAATTGCAAACTGGGCCAAACAGGAGGTTAAAGGGACTGACTCTCCAAGTCGGGAGGGTGTTAGTAAAGCGTCTGGAATGTTGCACCCGAGTACCAGGGTACGAAAACTGAGACATATTTGAACATGTCTCCCGATCACATGGTTGATCATACTCTAGGTTCCACATGCATGTTTTAGCTGAAGGAAGAATACCTTAAACCTGGGTAGTTGAAACCCGTGGAATGGGTACCATGCAATATGACTTCAAAGGGTCTTCATTTGCTCACCGAACCTCTCCAATCCTATCACTGCTGCGTTTATGCCCCTGTACACATGCTTGATTCTCTTTTGGAGACATAGCAATCCATAGGTTTTAAGATACTAGTCAGGTACATTCTTAGGCATTTAATATGCGGTGTTGAGTCCATTTCGTTGAGCAAGGAGTAGCTCTTGTCTATTCCATATTTGGCTTAAGGAACTTTATCTGTGTTCATTTCAATCTCTGGTTTTATGCAGCACCCCAACTCACCTTTCCCCTTAAGCAAGCATAAGTTGGTTTTCTAAATTTGAGACCCTGTTCTGTTCTGTAATTCAGTTCCTGTGTAGCCAAGTTTACATTCCGTGTATTACTGATATCTTATGATGTTTCTTTTTCTGTGTGACTTATTTCAGTTAGAATCATCGTACCTGAATCCACTCATTATGCTGCTACGGGCCTGATGACATAGATTTCATTGTTGAGTGATACTGCATTGTACGTAAGTACCACAACTTCTTTATCCATTTTTCACTTTCTGTGATATTGAACTTGTACGGTAAATGAGGTTCTTGTAAACAGAGGCGTCCCAAACTTTGGGGTGGCTGTGTCTTTTTGATTTTAATTTCCCTAAGCTATAGGACCATAAGTGGAAGTGCCCTAGGCTCTGTTGCTTTGTTTTTTAGATGTTTCAGGAAACACCATACACTTCTCCCGAGTGGCTGTTGGCAATTTACATCCCGCCCATCAGCATAACAAGGCTCCCAGTTCTCCATGGCCTGTCCTGCCTTTCTGGATTTTACACTTTTTTCAGATGGCCCTTTTGACCGGGGGGAAGTGAGACTTCATTGTAGTGCAGATTTCCTTTGCAAGCTTGCTTGGTTGGCCAAAAAGGGCGTATGCGTTTTTTCCTGAATATATTCAGGAAAAAACGCATACGCCCTTTTTGGCCAAGTGCATCATTGTGGACGTTCTGCCTCTTTTCCTATGCTTTCAATGCAATTCCAGTCTACCTCCTGAAATCGGATTCCTGCAATTCTGCCCCGCTTTCAAGTCCTCTTGGCAGCCTTACTTCAGTATATTTTTGGACGATAGCTGTCATTTATAACTCTGCAGGTTTGTGAATTACAGTGCCCCTGAGCTCCTTTCTTCAACTCGCTTTCTTTTGAGCTGGCCGCAACACCGCAGGATGGCTTCAGGCCCTAATCTGGTTCCGGCACGGCAAGCTGAGCCTTTGGTTAATTCCTCTTCCTGGTGGGAAATGAGAGTTAAATTTGCCCGTCCAGACACCTCCAGCTAGTCTCTCATTGGTTCTCGCTATTCCTGTTCATCTTCCACAGAAATTGCAAACTGGGCCAAACAGGAGGTTAAAGGGACTGACTCTCCAAGTCGGGAGGGTGTTAGTAAAGCGTCTGGAATGTTGCACCCGAGTACCAGTGTACAAAAACTGAGACATATTTGAACACGTCTCCCGATCACATGGTTGATCATACTCTAGGTTCCACATGCATGTTTTACCTGAAGGAAGAATACCTTAAAACTGGGTAGTTGAAACCCGTGGAATGGGTACCATGCAATATGACTTCAAAGGGTCTTCATTTGCTCACCGAACCTCTCCAATCCTATCACTGCTGCGTTTATGCCCCTGTACACATGCTTGATTCTCTTTCGGAGACATAGCAATCCATAGGTTTTAAGATACTTACTAGTCAGGTACATTCTTAGGCATTTAATATGCGGTGTTGAGTCCATTTCGTTGAGCAAGAGGTAGCTCTTGTCTATTCCATATTTGGCTTAAGGAACTTTATCTGTGCTCATTTCAATCTCTGGTTTTATGCAGCACCCCAACTCACCTTTACCCTTAAGAAAGCATAAGTTGGTTTTCTAAATTTGAGACCCTGTTCTGTTCTGTAATTCAGTTCCTGTGTAGCCAAGTTTACATTCCGTGTATTACTGATATCTTATGATGTTTCTTTTTCTGTGTGACTTATTTCAGTTAGAATCATCATACCTGAATCCACTCATTGTGCTGCTAAGGGCCTGATGACATAGATTTCATTGCTGAGTGATATTGCTTTGTAAGTAAATACCACAACTTCTTTATCCATTTTTCACTTTCTGCGATGTTGAACTTGTACTGTAAACGAGGTTCTTGTAAACAGAGGCGTCCCAAACTTTGGGGTGGCTGTGTCTTTTTGATTTTAATTTCCCTAAGCTATAGGACCATAAGTGGAAGTGCCCTAGGCTCTGTTGCTTTGTTTTTTAGATGCTTCAGGAAACACCATACACTTCTCCCGAGTGTCTGTTGGCAATTTACATCCCGCCCATCAGCATAACAAGGCTCCCAGTTCTCCATGGCCTGTCCTGTCTTTCTGGATTTTACACTTTTTTCAGATGGCCCTTTTGACCGGGGGGAAGTGAGACTTCATTGTAGTGCAGATTTCCTTTGCAAGCTTGCTTGGTTGGCCAAAAAGGGCGTATGCGTTTTTTCCTGAATATATTCAGGAAAAAACACATACGCCCTTTTTGGCCAAGTGCATCATTGTGGACGTTCTGCCTCTTTTCCTATGCTTTCAATGCAATTCCAGTCTACCTCCTGAAATCGGTTTCCTGCAATTCTGCCCCGCTTTCAAGTCCTCTTGGCAGCCTTACTTCAGTATATTTTTGGACGATAGCTGTCATTTATAACTCTGCAGGTTTGTGAATTACAGTGCCCCTGAGCTCCTTTCTTCAACTCGCTTTCTTGTGACCTGGCCGCAACACCGCAGGATGGCTTCAGGCCCTAATCTGGTTCCGGCACGGCACGCTGAGCCTTTGGTTAATTCCTCTTCCTGGTGGGAAATGAGAGTTAAATTTGCCCGTCCAGACACCTCCAGCTAGTCTCTCATTGGTTCTCGCTATTCCTGTTCATCTTCCGCAGAAATTGCAAAC
Organism: Pseudorca crassidens; assembly: GCF_039906515.1. Lineage (NCBI taxonomy): Eukaryota > Metazoa > Chordata > Mammalia > Artiodactyla > Delphinidae > Pseudorca > Pseudorca crassidens. The sequence continues at coordinate 426,343 of NC_090300.1, read as the reverse complement.
TGGGCCAAACAGGAGGTTAAAGGGACTGACTCTCCAAGTCGGGAGGGTGTTAGTAAAGCGTCTGGAATGTTGCACCCGAGTACCAGGGTACGAAAACTGAGACATATTTGAACATGTCTCCCGATCACATGGTTGATCATACTCTAGGTTCCACATGCATGTTTTAGCTGAAGGAAGAATACCTTAAACCTGGGTAGTTGAAACCCGTGGAATGGGTACCATGCAATATGACTTCAAAGGGTCTTCATTTGCTCACCGAACCTCTCCAATCCTATCACTGCTGCGTTTATGCCCCTGTACACATGCTTGATTCTCTTTTGGAGACATAGCAATCCATAGGTTTTAAGATACTAGTCAGGTACATTCTTAGGCATTTAATATGCGGTGTTGAGTCCATTTCGTTGAGCAAGGAGTAGCTCTTGTCTATTCCATATTTGGCTTAAGGAACTTTATCTGTGTTCATTTCAATCTCTGGTTTTATGCAGCACCCCAACTCACCTTTCCCCTTAAGCAAGCATAAGTTGGTTTTCTAAATTTGAGACCCTGTTCTGTTCTGTAATTCAGTTCCTGTGTAGCCAAGTTTACATTCCGTGTATTACTGATATCTTATGATGTTTCTTTTTCTGTGTGACTTATTTCAGTTAGAATCATCGTACCTGAATCCACTCATTATGCTGCTACGGGCCTGATGACATAGATTTCATTGTTGAGTGATACTGCATTGTACGTAAGTACCACAACTTCTTTATCCATTTTTCACTTTCTGTGATATTGAACTTGTACGGTAAATGAGGTTCTTGTAAACAGAGGCGTCCCAAACTTTGGGGTGGCTGTGTCTTTTTGATTTTAATTTCCCTAAGCTATAGGACCATAAGTGGAAGTGCCCTAGGCTCTGTTGCTTTGTTTTTTAGATGTTTCAGGAAACACCATACACTTCTCCCGAGTGGCTGTTGGCAATTTACATCCCGCCCATCAGCATAACAAGGCTCCCAGTTCTCCATGGCCTGTCCTGCCTTTCTGGATTTTACACTTTTTTCAGATGGCCCTTTTGACCGGGGGGAAGTGAGACTTCATTGTAGTGCAGATTTCCTTTGCAAGCTTGCTTGGTTGGCCAAAAAGGGCGTATGCGTTTTTTCCTGAATATATTCAGGAAAAAACGCATACGCCCTTTTTGGCCAAGTGCATCATTGTGGACGTTCTGCCTCTTTTCCTATGCTTTCAATGCAATTCCAGTCTACCTCCTGAAATCGGATTCCTGCAATTCTGCCCCGCTTTCAAGTCCTCTTGGCAGCCTTACTTCAGTATATTTTTGGACGATAGCTGTCATTTATAACTCTGCAGGTTTGTGAATTACAGTGCCCCTGAGCTCCTTTCTTCAACTCGCTTTCTTTTGAGCTGGCCGCAACACCGCAGGATGGCTTCAGGCCCTAATCTGGTTCCGGCACGGCAAGCTGAGCCTTTGGTTAATTCCTCTTCCTGGTGGGAAATGAGAGTTAAATTTGCCCGTCCAGACACCTCCAGCTAGTCTCTCATTGGTTCTCGCTATTCCTGTTCATCTTCCACAGAAATTGCAAACTGGGCCAAACAGGAGGTTAAAGGGACTGACTCTCCAAGTCGGGAGGGTGTTAGTAAAGCGTCTGGAATGTTGCACCCGAGTACCAGGGTACAAAAACTGAGACATATTTGAACACGTTTCCCGATCACATGGTTGATCATACTCTAGTTTCCACATGCATGTTTTAGCTGAAGGTAGAATACCTTAAACCTGGGTAGTTGAAACCCGTGGAATGGGTACCATGCAATATGACTTCAAAGGGTCTTCATTTGCTCACCGAACCTCTCCAATCCTATCACTGCTGCGTTTATGCCCCTGTACACATGCTTGATTCTCTTTTGGAGACATAGCAATCCATAGGTTTTAAGATACTTACTAGTCAGGTACATTCTTAGGCGTTTAATATGCGGTGTTGAGTCCATTTCGTTGAGCAAGGAGTAGCTCTTATCTATTCCATATTTGGCTTAAGGAACTTTATCTGTGCTCATTTCAATCTCTGGTTTTATGCAGCACCCCAACTCACCTTTCCCCTTAAGCAAGCATAAGTTGGTTTTCTAAATTTGAGACCCTGTTCTGATCTGTAATTCAGTTCCTGTGTAGCCAAGTTTACATTCCGTGTATTACTGATATCTTATGATGTTTCTTTTTCTGTGTGACTTATTTCAGTTAGAATCATCATACCTGAATCCACTCATTGTGCTGCTAATGGCCTGATGACATAGATTTCATTGCTGAGTGATATTGCTTTGTAAGTAAATACCACAACTTCTTTATCCATTTTTCACTTTCTGCGATGTTGAACTTGTACTGTAAACGAGGTTCTTGTAAACAGAGGCGTCCCAAACTTTGGGGTGGCTGTGTCTTTTTGATTTTAATTTCCCTAAGCTATAGGACCATAAGTGGAAGTGCCCTAGGCTCTGTTGCTTTGTTTTTTAGATGTTTCAGGAAACACCATACACTTCTCCCGAGTGGCTGTTTGCAATTTACATCCCGCCCATCAGCATAACAAGGCTCCCAGTTCTCCATGGCCTGTCCTGCCTTTCTGGATTTTACACTTTTTTCAGATGGCCCTTTTGACCGGGGGGAAGTGAGACTTCATTGTAGTGCAGATTTCCTTTGCAAGCTTGCTTGGTTGGCCAAAAAGGGCGTATGCGTTTTTTCCTGAATATATTCAGGAAAAAACGCATACGCCCTTTTTGGCCAAGTGCATCATTGTGGACGTTCTGCCTCTTTTCCTATGCTTTCAATGCAATTCCAGTCTACCTCCTGAAATCGGTTTCCTGCAATTCTGCCCCGCTTTTAAGTCCTCTTGGCAGCCTTACTTCAGTATATTTTTGGACGATAGCTGTCATTTATAACTCTGCAGGTTTGTGAATTACAGTGCCCCTGAGCTCCTTTCTTCAACTCGCTTTCTTGTGACCTGGCCGCAACACCGCATGATGGCTTCAGGCCCTAATCTGGTTCCGGCACGGCACGCTGAGCCTTTGGTTAATTCCTCTTCCTGGTGGGAAATGAGAGTTAAATTTGCCCGTCCAGACACCTCCAGCTAGTCTCTCATTGGTTCTCGCTATTCCTGTTCATCTTCCGCAGAAATTGCAAACTGGGCCAAACAGGAGGTTAAAGGGACTGACTCTCCAAGTCGGTAGGGTGTTAGTAAAGCATCTGGAATTTTGCACCCGAGTACCAGGGGAGGAAAACTGAGACATATTTGAACACATCTCCCGTTCACACGGTTGATCATACTCTGGGTTCCACATGCATGTTTTAGCTGAAGGAAGAATACCTTAAACCTGGAGAGTTGAGACCCGTGTAATGGGTACCATGCAATATGACTTCAAAGGGTCTTCATTTGCTCACCGAACTTCTCCAATCCTATCACTGCTGCGTTTATCCCCCTGTACAGACGCTTGATTCTCTTTTGGAGACATAGCAATCCATAGGTTTTAAGATACTTACTAGTCAGGTACATTCTTAGGCATTTAATATGGGGTGTTGAGTCCATTTCGTTGAGCAAGGAGTAGCTCTTGTCTATTCCATATTTGGCTTAAGGAACTTTATCTGTGCTCATTTCAATCTCTGGTTTTATGCAGCACCCCAACTCACCTTTCCCCTTAAGCAAGCATAAGTTGGTTTTCTAAATTTGAGACCCTGTTCTGTTTTGGAATTCAGTTCCTGTGTAGCCAAGTTTACATTCTGTGTATTAGTGATATCTTATGATGTTTCTTTTTCTGTGTGACTTATTTCAGTTAGAATCATCGTACCTGAATCCACTCATTATGCTGCTACGGGCCTGATGACATAGATTTCATTGTTGAGTGATACTGCATTGTATGTAAGTACCACAACTTCTTTATCCATTTTTCACTTTCTGTGATATTGAACTTGTACGGTAAATGAGGTTCTTGTAAACAGAGGCGTCCCAAACTTTGGGGTGGCTGTGTCTTTTTGATTTTAATTTCCCTAAGCTATAGGACCATAAGTGGAAGTGCCCTAGGCTCTGTTGCTTTGTTTTTTAGATGTTTCAGGAAACACCATACACTTCTCCCGAGTGGCTGTTGGCAATTTACATCCCACCCATGAGCATAACAAGGCTCCCAGTTCTCCATGGTCTGTCCTGCCTTTCTGGGTTTTACACTTTTTTCAGATGGCCCTTTTGACCGGGGGGAAGTGAGACTTCATTGTAGTGCAGATTTCCTTTGCAAGCTTGCTTGGTTGGCCAAAAAGGGCGTATGCGTTTTTTCCTGAATATATTCAGGAAAAAACGCATACGCCCTTTTTGGCCAAGTGCATCATTGTGGACGTTCTGCCTCTTTTCCTATGCTTTCAATGCAATTCCAGTCTACCTCCTGAAATCGGTTTCCTGCAATTCTGCCCCGCTTTCAAGTCCTCTTGGCAGCCTTACTTCAGTATATTTTTGGACGATAGCTGTCATTTATAACTCTGCAGGTTTGTGAATTACAGTGCCCCTGAGCTCCTTTCTTCAACTCGCTTTCTTTTGAGCTGGCCGCAACACCGCAGGATGGCTTCAGGCCGTAATCTGGTTCCGGCACGGCAAGCTGAGCCTTTGGTTAATTCCTCTTCCTGGTGGGAAATGAGAGTTAAATTTGCCCGTCCAGACACCTCCAGCTAGTCTCTCATTGGTTCTCGCTATTCCTGTTCATCTTCCACAGAAATTGCAAACTGGGCCAAACAGGAGGTTAAAGGGACTGACTCTCCAAGTCGGGAGGGTGTTAGTAAAGCGTCTGGAATGTTGCACCCGAGTACCAGGGTACGAAAACTGAGACATATTTGAACACGTTTCCCGATCACATGGTTGATCATACTCTAGTTTCCACATGCATGTTTTAGCTGAAGGTAGAATACCTTAAACCTGGGTAGTTGAAACCCGTGGAATGGGTACCATGCAATATGACTTCAAAGGGTCTTCATTTGCTCACCGAACCTCTCCAATCCTATCACTGCTGCGTTTATGCCCCTGTACACATGCTTGATTCTCTTTCGGAGACATAGCAATCCATAGGTTTTAAGATACTTACTAGTCAGGTACATTCTTAGGCGTTTAATATGCGGTGTTGAGTCCATTTCGTTGAGCAAGGAGTAGCTCTTGTCTATTCCATATTTGGCTTAAGGAACTTTATCTGTGCTCATTTCAATCTCTGGTTTTATGCAGCACCCCAACTCACCTTTACCCTTAAGCAAGCATAAGTTGGTTTTCTAAATTTGAGACCCTGTTCTGTTCTGTAATTCAGTTCCTGTGTAGCCAAGTTTACATTCCGTGTATTACTGATATCTTATGATGTTTCTTTTTCTGTGTGACTTATATCAGTTAGAATCATCATACCTGAATCCACTCATTGTGCTGCTAAGGGCCTGATGACATAGATTTCATTGCTGAGTGATATTGCTTTGTAAGTAAATACCACAACTTCTTTATCCATTTTTCACTTTCTGCGATGTTGAACTTGTACTGTAAACGAGGTTCTTGTAAACAGAGGCGTCCCAAACTTTGGGGTGGCTGTGTCTTTTTGATTTTAATTTCCCTAAGCTATAGGACCATAAGTGGAAGTGCCCTAGGCTCTGTTGCTTTGTTTTTTAGATGTTTCAGGAAACACCATACACTTCTCCCGAGTGTCTGTTGGCAATTTACATCCCGCCCATCAGCATAACAAGGCTCCCAGTTCTCCATGGCCTGTCCTGCCTTTCTGGATTTTACACTTTTTTCAGATGGCCCTTTTGACCGGGGGTAAGTGAGACTTCATTGTAGTGCAGATTTCCTTTGCAAGTTTGCTTGGTTGGCCAAAAAGGGCGTATGCGTTTTTTCCTGAATATATTCAGGAAAAAACGCATACGCCCTTTATGGCCAAGTGCATCATTGTGGACGTTCTGCCTCTTTTCCTATGCTTTCAATGCAATTCCAGTCTACCTCCTGAAATCGGTTTCCTGCAATTCTGCCCCGCTTTCAAGTCCTCTTGGCAGCCTTACTTCAGTATATTTTTGGACGATAGCTGTCATTTATAACTCTGCAGGTTTGTGAATTACAGTGCCCCTGAGCTCCTTTCTTCAACTCGCTTTCTTTTGAGCTGGCCGCAACACCGCAGGATGGCTTCAGGCCCTAATCTGGTTCCGGCACGGCACGCTGAGCCTTTGGTTAATTCCTCTTCCTGGTGGGAAATGAGAGTTAAATTTGCCCATCCAGACACCTCCAGCTAGTCTCTCATTGGTTCTCGCTATTCCTGTTCATCTTCCGCAGAAATTGCAAACTGGGCCAAACAGGAGGTTAAAGGGACTGACTCTCCAAGTCGGGAGGGTGTTAGTAAAGCGTCTGGAATGTTGCACCCGAGTACCAGGGGAGGAAAACTGAGACATATTTGAACACGTCTCCCGTTCACACGGTTGATCATACTCTGGGTTCCACATGCATGTTTTAGCTGAAGGAAGAATACCTTAAACCTGGAGAGTTGAGACCCGTGTAATGGGTACCATGCAATATGACTTCAAAGGGTCTTCATTTGCTCACCGAACTTCTCCAATCCTATCACTGCTGCGTTTATCCCCCTGTACAGACGCTTGATTCTCTTTTGGAGACATAGCAATCCATAGGTTTTAAGATACTTACTAGTCAGGTACATTCCTAGGCATTTAATATGGGGTGTTGAGTCCATTTCGTTGAGCAAGGAGTAGCTCTTGTCTATTCCATATTTGGCTTAAGGAACTTTATCTGTGCTCATTTCAATCTCTGGTTTTATGCAGCACCCCAACTCACCTTTCCCCTTAAGCAAGCATAAGTTGGTTTTCTAAATTTGAGACCCTGTTCTGTTTTGGAATTCAGTTCCTGTGTAGCCAAGTTTACATTCTGTGTATTAGTGATATCTTATGATGTTTCTTTTTCTGTGTGACTTATTTCAGTTAGAATCATCGTACCTGAATCCACTCATTATGCTGCTACGGGCCTGATGACATAGATTTCATTGTTGAGTGATACTGCATTGTACGTAAGTACCACAACTTCTTTATCCATTTTTCACTTTCTGTGATATTGAACTTGTACGGTAAATGAGGTTCTTGTAAACAGAGGCGTCCCAAACTTTGGGGTGGCTGTGTCTTTTTGATTTTAATTTCCCTAAGCTATAGGACCATAAGTGGAAGTGCCCTAGGCTCTGTTGCTTTGTTTTTTAGATGTTTCAGGAAACACCATACACTTCTCCCGAGTGGCTGTTGGCAATTTACATCCCGCCCATCAGCATAACAAGGCTCCCAGTTCTCCATGGCCTGTCCTGCCTTTCTGGATTTTACACTTTTTTCAGATGGCCCTTTTGACCGGGGGGAAGTGAGACTTCATTGTAGTGCAGATTTCCTTTGCAAGCTTGCTTGGTTGGCCAAAAAGGGCGTATGCGTTTTTTCCTGAATATATTCAGGAAAAAACGCATACGCCCTTTTTGGCCAAGTGCATCATTGTGGACGTTCTGCCTCTTTTCCTATGCTTTCAATGCAATTCCAGTCTACCTCCTGAAATCGGTTTCCTGCAATTCTGCCCCGCTTTCAAGTCCTCTTGGCAGCCTTACTTCAGTATATTTTTGGACGATAGCTGTCATTTATAACTCTGCAGGTTTGTGAATTACAGTGCCCCTGAGCTCCTTTCTTCAACTCGCTTTCTTTTGAGCTGGCCGCAACACCGCAGGATGGCTTCAGGCCCTAATCTGGTTCCGGCACGGCAAGCTGAGCCTTTGGTTAATTCCTCTTCCTGGTGGGAAATGAGAGTTAAATTTGCCCGTCCAGACACCTCCAGCTAGTCTCTCATTGGTTCTCGCTATTCCTGTTCATCTTCCACAGAAATTGCAAACTGGGCCAAACAGGAGGTTAAAGGGACTGACTCTCCAAGTCGGGAGGGTGTTAGTAAAGCATCTGGAATGTTGCACCCGAGTACCAGGGTACGAAAACTGAGACATATTTGAACACGTTTCCCGATCACATGGTTCATCATACTCTAGTTTCCACATGCATGTTTTAGCTGAAGGTAGAATACCTTAAACCTGGGTAGTTGAAACCCGTGGAATGGGTACCATGCAATATGACTTCAAAGGGTCTTCATTTGCTCACCGAACCTCTCCAATCCTATCACTGCTGCGTTTATGCCCCTGTACACATGCTTGATTCTCTTTCGGAGACATAGCAATCCATAGGTTTTAAGATACTTACTAGTCAGGTACATTCTTAGGCGTTTAATATGCGGTGTTGAGTCCATTTCGTTGAGCAAGGAGTAGCTCTTGTCTATTCCATATTTGGCTTAAGGAACTTTATCTGTGCTCATTTCAATCTCTGGTTTTATGCAGCACCCCAACTCACCTTTACCCTTAAGCAAGCATAAGTTGGTTTTCTAAATTTGAGACCCTGTTCTGTTCTGTAATTCAGTTCCTGTGTAGCCAAGTTTACATTCCGTGTATTACTGATATCTTATGATGTTTCTTTTTCTGTGTGACTTATATCAGTTAGAATCATCATACCTGAATCCACTCATCGTGCTGCTAAGGGCCTGATGACATAGATTTCATTGCTGAGTGATATTGCTTTGTAAGTAAATACCACAACTTCTTTATCCATTTTTCACTTTCTGCGATGTTGAACTTGTACTGTAAACGAGGTTCTTGTAAACAGAGGCGTCCCAAACTTTGGGGTGGCTGTGTCTTTTTGATTTTAATTTCCCTAAGCTATAGGACCATAAGTGGAAGTGCCCTAGGCTCTGTTGCTTTGTTTTTTAGATGTTTCAGGAAACACCATACACTTCTCCCGAGTGGCTGTTGGCAATTTACATGCCGCCCATCAGCATAACAAGGCTCCCAGTTCTCCATGGCCTGTCCTGCCTTTCTGGATTTTACACTTTTTTCAGATGGCCCTTTTGACCGGGGGGAAGTGAGACTTCATTGTAGTGCAGATTTCCTTTGCAAGCTTGCTTGGTTGGCCAAAAAGGGCGTATGCGTTTTTTCCTGAATATATTCAGGAAAAAACGCATATGCCCTTTTTGGCCAAGTGCATCATTGTGGACGTTCTGCCTCTTTTCCTATGCTTTCAATGCAATTCCAGTCTACCTCCTGAAATCGGTTTCCTGCAATTCTGCCCCGCTTTCAAGTCCTCTTGGCAGCCTTACTTCAGTATATTTTTGGACGATAGCTGTCATTTATAACTCTGCAGGTTTGTGAATTACAGTGCCCCTGAGCTCCTTTCTTCAACTCGCTTTCTTTTGAGCTGGCCGCAACACCGCAGGATGGCTTCAGGCCCTAATCTGGTTCCGGCACGGCACGCTGAGCCTTTGGTTAATTCCTCTTCCTGGTGGGAAATGAGAGTTAAATTTGCCCATCCAGACACCTCCAGCTAGTCTCTCATTGGTTCTCGCTATTCCTGTTCATCTTCCGCAGAAATTGCAAACTGGGCCAAACAGGAGGTTAAAGGGACTGACTCTCCAAGTCGGGAGGGTGTTAGTAAAGCGTCTGGAATGTTGCACCCGAGTACCAGGGGAGGAAAACTGAGACATATTTGAACACGTCTCCCGTTCACACGGTTGATCATACTCTGGGTTCCACATGCATGTTTTAGCTGAAGGAAGAATACCTTAAACCTGGAGAGTTGAGACCCGTGTAATGGGTACCATGCAATATGACTTCAAAGGGTCTTCATTTGCTCACCGAACTTCTCCAATCCTATCACTGCTGCGTTTATCCCCCTGTACAGACGCTTGATTCTCTTTTGGAGACATAGCAATCCATAGGTTTTAAGATACTTACTAGTCAGGTACATTCCTAGGCATTTAATATGGGGTGTTGAGTCCATTTCGTTGAGCAAGGAGTAGCTCTTGTCTATTCCATATTTGGCTTAAGGAACTTTATCTGTGCTCATTTCAATCTCTGGTTTTATGCAGCACCCCAACTCACCTTTCCCCTTAAGCAAGCATAAGTTGGTTTTCTAAATTTGAGACCCTGTTCTGTTTTGGAATTCAGTTCCTGTGTAGCCAAGTTTACATTCTGTGTATTAGTGATATCTTATGATGTTTCTTTTTCTGTGTGACTTATTTCAGTTAGAATCATCGTACCTGAATCCACTCATTATGCTGCTACGGGCCTGATGACATAGATTTCATTGTTGAGTGATACTGCATTGTACGTAAGTACCACAACTTCTTTATCCATTTTTCACTTTCTGTGATATTGAACTTGTACGGTAAATGAGGTTCTTGTAAACAGAGGCGTCCCAAACTTTGGGGTGGCTGTGTCTTTTTGATTTTAATTTCCCTAAGCTATAGGACCATAAGTGGAAGTGCCCTAGGCTCTGTTGCTTTGTTTTTTAGATGTTTCAGGAAACACCATACACTTCTCCCGAGTGGCTGTTGGCAATTTACATCCCGCCCATCAGCATAACAAGGCTCCCAGTTCTCCATGGCCTGTCCTGCCTTTCTGGATTTTACACTTTTTTCAGATGGCCCTTTTGACCGGGGGGAAGTGAGACTTCATTGTAGTGCAGATTTCCTTTGCAAGCTTGCTTGGTTGGCCAAAAAGGGCGTATGCGTTTTTTCCTGAATATATTCAGGAAAAAACGCATACGCCCTTTTTGGCCAAGTGCATCATTGTGGACGTTCTGCCTCTTTTCCTATGCTTTCAATGCAATTCCAGTCTACCTCCTGAAATCGGTTTCCTGCAATTCTGCCCCGCTTTCAAGTCCTCTTGGCAGCCTTACTTCAGTATATTTTTGGACGATAGCTGTCATTTATAACTCTGCAGGTTTGTGAATTACAGTGCCCCTGAGCTCCTTTCTTCAACTCGCTTTCTTTTGAGCTGGCCGCAACACCGCAGGATGGCTTCAGGCCCTAATCTGGTTCCGGCACGGCAAGCTGAGCCTTTGGTTAATTCCTCTTCCTGGTGGGAAATGAGAGTTAAATTTGCCCGTCCAGACACCTCCAGCTAGTCTCTCATTGGTTCTCGCTATTCCTGTTCATCTTCCACAGAAATTGCAAACTGGGCCAAACAGGAGGTTAAAGGGACTGACTCTCCAAGTCGGGAGGGTGTTAGTAAAGCATCTGGAATGTTGCACCCGAGTACCAGGGTACGAAAACTGAGACATATTTGAACACGTTTCCCGATCACATGGTTCATCATACTCTAGTTTCCACATGCATGTTTTAGCTGAAGGTAGAATACCTTAAACCTGGGTAGTTGAAACCCGTGGAATGGGTACCATGCAATATGACTTCAAAGGGTCTTCATTTGCTCACCGAACCTCTCCAATCCTATCACTGCTGCGTTTATGCCCCTGTACACATGCTTGATTCTCTTTCGGAGACATAGCAATCCATAGGTTTTAAGATACTTACTAGTCAGGTACATTCTTAGGCGTTTAATATGCGGTGTTGAGTCCATTTCGTTGAGCAAGGAGTAGCTCTTGTCTATTCCATATTTGGCTTAAGGAACTTTATCTGTGCTCATTTCAATCTCTGGTTTTATGCAGCACCCCAACTCACCTTTACCCTTAAGCAAGCATAAGTTGGTTTTCTAAATTTGAGACCCTGTTCTGTTCTGTAATTCAGTTCCTGTGTAGCCAAGTTTACATTCCGTGTATTACTGATATCTTATGATGTTTCTTTTTCTGTGTGACTTATATCAGTTAGAATCATCATACCTGAATCCACTCATCGTGCTGCTAAGGGCCTGATGACATAGATTTCATTGCTGAGTGATATTGCTTTGTAAGTAAATACCACAACTTCTTTATCCATTTTTCACTTTCTGCGATGTTGAACTTGTACTGTAAACGAGGTTCTTGTAAACAGAGGCGTCCCAAACTTTGGGGTGGCTGTGTCTTTTTGATTTTAATTTCCCTAAGCTATAGGACCATAAGTGGAAGTGCCCTAGGCTCTGTTGCTTTGTTTTTTAGATGTTTCAGGAAACACCATACACTTCTCCCGAGTGGCTGTTGGCAATTTACATGCCGCCCATCAGCATAACAAGGCTCCCAGTTCTCCATGGCCTGTCCTGCCTTTCTGGATTTTACACTTTTTTCAGATGGCCCTTTTGACCGGGGGGAAGTGAGACTTCATTGTAGTGCAGATTTCCTTTGCAAGCTTGCTTGGTTGGCCAAAAAGGGCGTATGCGTTTTTTCCTGAATATATTCAGGAAAAAACGCATATGCCCTTTTTGGCCAAGTGCATCATTGTGGACGTTCTGCCTCTTTTCCTATGCTTTCAATGCAATTCCAGTCTACCTCCTGAAATCGGTTTCCTGCAATTCTGCCCCGCTTTCAAGTCCTCTTGGCAGCCTTACTTCAGTATATTTTTGGACGATAGCTGTCATTTATAACTCTGCAGGTTTGTGAATTACAGTGCCCCTGAGCTCCTTTCTTCAACTCGCTTTCTTGTGACCTGGCCGCAACACCGCAGGATGGCTTCAGGCCCTAATCTGGTTCCGGCACGGCACGCTGAGCCTTTGGTTAATTCCTCTTCCTGGTGGGAAATGAGAGTTAAATTTGCCCGTCCAGACACCTCCAGCTAGTCTCTCATTGGTTCTCGCTATTCCTGTTCATCTTCCGCAGAAATTGCAAACTGGGCCAAACAGGAGGTTAAAGGGACTGACTCTCCAAGTCGGGAGGGTGTTAGTAAAGCGTCTGGAATGTTGCACCCGAGTACCAGGGGAGGAAAACTGAGACATATTTGAACACGTCTCCCGTTCACACGGTTGATCATACTCTGGGTTCCACATGCATGTTTTAGCTGAAGGAAGAATACCTTAAACCTGGAGAGTTGAGACCCGTGTAATGGGTACCATGCAATATGACTTCAAAGGGTCTTCATTTGCTCACCGAACTTCTCCAATCCTATCACTGCTGCGTTTATCCCCCTGTACAGACGCTTGATTCTCTTTTGGAGACATAGCAATCCATAGGTTTTAAGATACTTACTAGTCAGGTACATTCTTAGGCATTTAATATGGGGTGTTGAGTCCATTTCGTTGAGCAAGGAGTAGCTCTTGTCTATTCCATATTTGGCTTAAGGAACTTTATCTGTGCTCATTTCAATCTCTGGTTTTATGCAGCACCCCAACTCACCTTTACCCTTAAGCAAGCATAAGTTGGTTTTCTAAATTTGAGACCCTGTTCTGTTTTGGAATTCAGTTCCTGTGTAGCCAAGTTTACATTCTGTGTATTAGTGATATCTTATGATGTTTCTTTTTCTGTGTGACTTATTTCAGTTAGAATCATCGTACCTGAATCCACTCATTATGCTGCTACGGGCCTGATGACATAGATTTCATTGTTGAGTGATACTGCATTGTACGTAAGTACCACAACTTCTTTATCCATTTTTCACTTTCTGTGATATTGAACTTGTACGGTAAATGAGGTTCTTGTAAACAGAGGCGTCCCAAACTTTGGGGTGGCTGTGTCTTTTTGATTTTAATTTCCCTAAGCTATAGGACCATAAGTGGAAGTGCCCTAGGCTCTGTTGCTTTGTTTTTTAGATGTTTCAGGAAACACCATACACTTCTCCCGAGTGGCAGTTGGCAATTTATATCCCGCCCATCAGCATAACAAGGCTCCCAGTTCTCCATGGCCTGTCCTGCCTTTCTGGATTTTACACTTTTTTCAGATGGCCCTTTTGACCGGGGGGAAGTGAGACTTCATTGTAGTGCAGATTTCCTTTGCAAGCTTGCTTGGTTGGCCAAAAAGGGCGTATGCGTTTTTTCCTGAATATATTCAGGAAAAAACGCATACGCCCTTTTTGGCCAAGTGCATCATTGTGGACGTTCTGCCTCTTTTCCTATGCTTTCAATGCAATTCCAGTCTACCTCCTGAAATCGGTTTCCTGCAATTCTGCCCCGCTTTCAAGTCCTCTTGGCAGCCTTACTTCAGTATATTTTTGGATGATAGCTGTCATTTATAACTCTGCAGGTTTGTGAATTACAGTGCCCCTGAGCTCCTTTCTTCAACTCGCTTTCTTTTGAGCTGGCCGCAACACAGCAGGATGGCTTCAGGCCCTAATCTGGTTCCGGCACGGCAAGCTGAGCCTTTGGTTAATTCCTCTTCCTGGTGGGAAATGAGAGTTAAATTTGCCCGTCCAGACACCTCCAGCTAGTCTCTCATTGGTTCTCGCTATTCCTGTTCATCTTCCACAGAAATTGCAAACTGGGCCAAAGAGGAGGTTAAAGGGACTGACTCTCCAAGTTGGGAGGGTGTTAGTAAAGCGTCTGGAATGTTGCACCCGAGTACCAGGGGACGAAAACTGAGACATATTTGAACACGTTTCCCGATCACATGGTTCATCATACTCTAGTTTCCACATGCATGTTTTAGCTGAAGGAAGTATTCCTTAAACCTGGGTAGTTGAAACCCGTGGAATGGGTACCATGCAATATGACTTCAAAGGGTCTTCATTTGCTCACCGAACCTCTCCAATCCTATCACTGCTGCGTTTATGCCCCTGTACACATGCTTGATTCTCTTTTGGAGACATAGCAATCCATAGGTTTTAAGATACTTACTAGTCAGGTACATTCTTAGGCGTTTAATATGCGGTGTTGAGTCCATTTCGTTGAGCAAGGAGTAGCTCTTGTCTATTCCATATTTGGCTTAAGGAACTTTATCTGTGCTCATTTCAATCTTTGGTTTTATGCAGCACCCCAACTCACCTTTACCCTTAAGCAAGCATAAGTTGGTTTTCTAAATTTGAGACCCTGTTCTGTTCTGTAATTCAGTTCCTGTGTAGCCAAGTTTACATTCCGTGTATTACTGATATCTTATGATGTTTCTTTTTCTGTGTGACTTATTTCAGTTAGAATCATCATACCTGAATCCACTCATTGTGCTGCTAAGGGCCTGATGACATAGATTTCATTGCTGAGTGATATTGCTTTGTAAGTAAATACCACAACTTCTTTATCCATTTTTCACTTTCTGCGATGTTGAACTTGTACTGTAAACGAGGTTCTTGTAAACAGAGGCATCCCAAACTTTGGGGTGGCTGTGTCTTTTTGATTTTAATTTCCCTAAGCTATAGGACCATAAGTGGAAGTGCCCTAGGCTCTGTTGCTTTGTTTTTTAGATGTTTCAGGAAACACCATACACTTCTCCCGAGTGGCTGTTGGCAATTTACATGCCGCCCATCAGCATAACAAGGCTCCCAGTTCTCCATGGCCTGTCCTGCCTTTCTGGATTTTACACTTTTTTCAGATGGCCCTTTTGACCGGGGGGAAGTGAGACTTCATTGTAGTGCAGATTTCCTTTGCAAGCTTGCTTGGTTGGCCAAAAAGTGCGTATGCGTTTTTTCCTGAATATATTCAGGAAAAAACGCATATGCCCTTTTTGGCCAAGTGCATCATTGTGGACGTTCTGCCTCTTTTCCTATGCTTTCAATGCAATTCCAGTCTACCTCCTGAAATCGGTTTCCTGCAATTCTGCCCCGCTTTCAAGTCCTCTTGGCAGCCTTACTTCAGTATATTTTTGGACGATAGCTGTCATTTATAACTCTGCAGGTTTGTGAATTACAGTGCCCCTGAGCTCCTTTCTTCAACTCGCTTTCTTGTGACCTGGCCGCAACACCGCAGGATGGCTTCAGGCCCTAATCTGGTTCCGGCACGGTAAGCTGAGCCTTTGGTTAATACCTCTTCCTGGTGGGAAATGAGAGTTAAATTTGCCCGTCCAGACACCTCCAGCTAGTCTCTCATTGGTTCTCGCTATTCCTGTTCATCTTCCGCAGAAATTGCAAACTGGGCCAAAGAGGAGGTTAAAGGGACTGACTCTCCAAGTCGGGAGGGTGTTAGTAAAGCGTCTGGAATGTTGCACCCGAGTACCAGGGGAGGAAAACTGAGACATATTTGAACACGTCTCCCGTTCACACGGTTGATCATACTCTGGGTTCCACATGCATGTTTTAGCTGAAGGAAGAATACCTTAAACCTGGAGAGTTGAGACCCGTGTAATGGGTACCATGCAATATGACTTCAAAGGGTCTTCATTTGCTCACCGAACTTCTCCAATCCTATCACTGCTGCGTTTATCCCCCTGTACAGACGCTTGATTCTCTTTTGGAGACATAGCAATCCATAGGTTTTAAGATACTTACTAGTCAGGTACATTCTTAGGCATTTAATATGGGGTGTTGAGTCCATTTCGTTGAGCAAGGAGTAGCTCTTGTCTATTCCATATTTGGCTTAAGGAACTTTATCTGTGCTCATTTCAATCTCTGGTTTTATGCAGCACCCCAACTCACCTTTCCCCTTAAGCAAGCATAAGTTGGTTTTCTAAATTTGAGACCCTGTTCTGTTTTGGAATTCAGTTCCTGTGTAGCCAAGTTTACATTCTGTGTATTAGTGATATCTTATGATGTTTCTTTTTCTGTGTGACTTATTTCAGTTAGAATCATCGTACCTGAATCCACTCATTATGCTGCTACGGGCCTGATGACATAGATTTCATTGTTGAGTGATACTGCATTGTACGTAAGTACCACAACTTCTTTATCCATTTTTCACTTTCTGTGATATTGAACTTGTACGGTAAATGAGGTTCTTGTAAACAGAGGCGTCCCAAACTTTGGGGTGGCTGTGTCTTTTTGATTTTAATTTCCCTAAGCTATAGGACCATAAGTGGAAGTGCCCTAGGCTCTGTTGCTTTGTTTTTTAGATGTTTCAGGAAACACCATACACTTCTCCCGAGTGTCTGTTGGCAATTTACATCCCGCCCATCAGCATAACAAGGCTCCCAGTTCTCCATGGCCTGTCCTGCCTTTCTGGATTTTACACTTTTTTCAGATGGCCCTTTTGACCGGGGGGAAGTGAGACTTCATTGTAGTGCAGATTTCCTTTGCAAGTTTGCTTGGTTGGCCAAAAAGGGCGTATGCGTTTTTTCCTGAATATATTCAGGAAAAAACGCATACGCCCTTTTTGGCCAAGTGCATCATTGTGGACCTTCTGCCTCTTTTCCTATGCTTTCAATGCAATTCCAGTCTACCTCCTGAAATCGGTTTCCTGCAATTCTGCCCCGCTTTCAAGTCCTCTTGGCAGCCTTACTTCAGTATATTTTTGGACGATAGCTGTCATTTATAACTCTGCAGGTTTGTGAATTACAGTGCCCCTGAGCTCCTTTCTTCAACTCGCTTTCTTTTGAGCTGGCCGCAACACCGCAGGATGGCTTCAGGCCCTAATCTTGTTCCGGCACGGCACGCTGAGCCTTTGGTTAATTCCTCTTCCTGGTGGGAAATGAGAGTTAAATTTGCCCGTCCAGACACCTCCAGCTAGTCTCTCATTGGTTCTCCCTATTCCTGTTCATCTTCCGCAGAAATTGCAAACTGGGCCGAACAGGAGGTTAAAGGGACTGACTCTCCAAGTGGGGAGAGTGTTAGTAAAGTGTCAGAAATGTTGCACCCGAGTATCAGGGGACAAAAACTGAGACATATTTGAACACGTCTCCGTTCACACGGTTGATCATACTCTGGGTTCCACATGCATGTTTTAGCTGAAGGAAGAATACCTTAAACCTGGAGAGTTGAGACCCGTGGAATGGGTACCATGCAATATGACTTCAAAGGGTCTTCATTTGCTCACCGAACCTCTCCAATCCTATCACTGCTGTGTTTATGCCCCTGTACACATGCTTGATTCTCTTTCGGAGACATAGCAATCCATAGGTTTTAAGATACTTACTAGTCAGGTACATTCTTAGGCGTTTAATATGCGGTGTTGAGTCCATTTCGTTGAGCAAGGAGTAGCTCTTGTCTATTCCATATTTGGCTTAAGGAACTTTATCTGTGCTCATTTCAATCTCTGGTTTTATGCAGCACCCCAACTCACCTTTACCCTTAAGCAAGCATAAGTTGGTTTTCTAAATTTGAGACCCTGTTCTGTTCTGTAATTCAGTTCCTGTGTAGCCAAGTTTACATTCCGTGTATTACTGATATCTTATGATGTTTCTTTTTCTGTGTGACTTATTTCAGTTAGAATCATCATACCTGAATCCACTCATTGTGCTGCTAAGGGCCTGATGACATAGATTCCATTGCTGAGTGATATTGCTTTGTAAGTAAATACCACAACTTCTTTATCCATTTTTCACTTTCTGCGATGTTGAACTTGTACTGTAAACGAGGTTCTTGTAAACAGAGGCGTCCCAAACTTTGGGGTGGCTGTGTCTTTTTGATTTTAATTTCCCTAAGCTATAGGACCATAAGTGGAAGTGCCCTAGGCTCTGTTGCTTTGTTTTTTAGATGTTTCAGGAAACACCATACACTTCTCCCGAGTGTCTGTTGGCAATTTACATCCCGCCCATCAGCATAACAAGGCTCCCAGTTCTCCATGGCCTGTCCTGCCTTTCTGGATTTTACACTTTTTTCAGATGGCCCTTTTGACCGGGGGGAAGTGAGACTTCATTGTAGTGCAGATTTCCTTTGCAAGTTTGCTTGGTTGGCCAAAAAGGGCGTATGCGTTTTTTCCTGAATATATTCAGGAAAAAACGCATACGCCCTTTTTGGCCAAGTGCATCATTGTGGACGTTCTGCCTCTTTTCCTATGCTTTCAATGCAATTCCAGTCTACCTCCTGAAATCGGTTTCCTGCAATTCTGCCCCGCTTTCAAGTCCTCTTGGCAGCCTTACTTCAGTATATTTTTGGACGATAGCTGTCATTTATAACTCTGCAGGTTTGTGAATTACAGTGCCCCTGAGCTCCTTTCTTCAACTCGCTTTCTTTTGAGCTGGCCGCAACACCGCAGGATGGCTTCAGGCCCTAATCTGGTTCCGGCACGGCACGCTGAGCCTTTGGTTAATTCCTCTTCCTGGTGGGAAATGAGAGTTAAATTTGCCCGTCCAGACACCTCCAGCTAGTCTCTCATTGGTTCTCCCTATTCCTGTTCATCTTCCGCAGAAATTGCAAACTGGGCCGAACAGGAGGTTAAAGGCGCTGACTCTCCAAGTGGGGAGAGTGTTAGTAAAGTGTCAGAAATGTTGCACCCGAGTATCAGGGGACAAAAACTGAGACATATTTGAACACGTCTCCGTTCACACGGTTGATCATACTCTGGGTTCCACATGCATGTTTTAGCTGAAGGAAGAATACCTTAAACCTGGAGAGTTGAGACCCGTGGAATGGGTACCATGCAATATGACTTCAAAGGGTCTTCATTTGCTCACCGAACCTCTCCAATCCTATCACTGCTGCGTTTATGCCCCTGTACACATGCTTGATTCTCTTTCGGAGACATAGCAATCCATAGGTTTTAAGATACTTACTAGTCAGGTACATTCTTAGGCGTTTAATATGCGGTGTTGAGTCCATTTCGTTGAGCAAGGAGTAGCTCTTGTCTATTCCATATTTGGCTTAAGGAACTTTATCTGTGCTCATTTCAATCTCTGGTTTTATGCAGCACCCCAACTCACCTTTACCCTTAAGCAAGCATAAGTTGGTTTTCTAAATTTGAGACCCTGTTCTGTTCTGTAATTCAGTTCCTGTGTAGCCAAGTTTACATTCCGTGTATTACTGATATCTTATGATGTTTCTTTTTCTGTGTGACTTATTTCAGTTAGAATCATCATACCTGAATCCACTCATTGTGCTGCTAAGGGCCTGATGACATAGATTCCATTGCTGAGTGATATTGCTTTGTAAGTAAATACCACAACTTCTTTATCCATTTTTCACTTTCTGCGATGTTGAACTTGTACTGTAAACGAGGTTCTTGTAAACAGAGGCGTCCCAAACTTTGGGGTGGCTGTGTCTTTTTGATTTTAATTTCCCTAAGCTATAGGACCATAAGTGGAAGTGCCCTAGGCTCTGTTGCTTTGTTTTTTAGATGTTTCAGGAAACACCATACACTTCTCCCGAGTGTCTGTTGGCAATTTACATCCCGCCCATCAGCATAACAAGGCTCCCAGTTCTCCATGGCCTGTCCTGCCTTTCTGGATTTTACACTTTTTTCAGATGGCCCTTTTGACCGGGGGGAAGTGAGACTTCATTGTAGTGCAGATTTCCTTTGCAAGTTTGCTTGGTTGGCCAAAAAGGGCGTATGCGTTTTTTCCTGAATATATTCAGGAAAAAACGCATACGCCCTTTTTGGCCAAGTGCATCATTGTGGACGTTCTGCCTCTTTTCCTATGCTTTCAATGCAATTCCAGTCTACCTCCTGAAATCGGTTTCCTGCAATTCTGCCCCGCTTTCAAGTCCTCTTGGCAGCCTTACTTCAGTATATTTTTGGACGATAGCTGTCATTTATAACTCTGCAGGTTTGTGAATTACAGTGCCCCTGAGCTCCTTTCTTCAACTCGCTTTCTTTTGAGCTGGCCGCAACACCGCAGGATGGCTTCAGGCCCTAATCTTGTTCCGGCACGGCACGCTGAGCCTTTGGTTAATTCCTCTTCCTGGTGGGAAATGAGAGTTAAATTTGCCCGTCCAGACACCTCCAGCTAGTCTCTCATTGGTTCTCCCTATTCCTGTTCATCTTCCGCAGAAATTGCAAACTGGGCCGAACAGGAGGTTAAAGGCGCTGACTCTCCAAGTGGGGAGAGTGTTAGTAAAGTGTCAGAAATGTTGCACCCGAGTATCAGGGGACAAAAACTGAGACATATTTGAACACGTCTCCGTTCACACGGTTGATCATACTCTGGGTTCCACATGCATGTTTTAGCTGAAGGAAGAATACCTTAAACCTGGAGAGTTGAGACCCGTGGAATGGGTACCATGCAATATGACTTCAAAGGGTCTTCATTTGCTCACCGAACCTCTCCAATCCTATCACTGCTGCGTTTATGCCCCTGTACACATGCTTGATTCTCTTTCGGAGACATAGCAATCCATAGGTTTTAAGATACTTACTAGTCAGGTACATTCTTAGGCGTTTAATATGCGGTGTTGAGTCCATTTCGTTGAGCAAGGAGTAGCTCTTGTCTATTCCATATTTGGCTTAAGGAACTTTATCTGTGCTCATTTCAATCTCTGGTTTTATGCAGCACCCCAACTCACCTTTACCCTTAAGCAAGCATAAGTTGGTTTTCTAAATTTGAGACCCTGTTCTGTTCTGTAATTCAGTTCCTGTGTAGCCAAGTTTACATTCCGTGTATTACTGATATCTTATGATGTTTCTTTTTCTGTGTGACTTATTTCAGTTAGAATCATCATACCTGAATCCACTCATTGTGCTGCTAAGGGCCTGATGACATAGATTCCATTGCTGAGTGATATTGCTTTGTAAGTAAATACCACAACTTCTTTATCCATTTTTCACTTTCTGCGATGTTGAACTTGTACTGTAAACGAGGTTCTTGTAAACAGAGGCGTCCCAAACTTTGGGGTGGCTGTGTCTTTTTGATTTTAATTTCCCTAAGCTATAGGACCATAAGTGGAAGTGCCCTAGGCTCTGTTGCTTTGTTTTTTAGATGTTTCAGGAAACACCATACACTTCTCCCGAGTGTCTGTTGGCAATTTACATCCCGCCCATCAGCATAACAAGGCTCCCAGTTCTCCATGGCCTGTCCTGCCTTTCTGGATTTTACACTTTTTTCAGATGGCCCTTTTGACCGGGGGGAAGTGAGACTTCATTGTAGTGCAGATTTCCTTTGCAAGTTTGCTTGGTTGGCCAAAAAGGGCGTATGCGTTTTTTCCTGAATATATTCAGGAAAAAACGCATACGCCCTTTTTGGCCAAGTGCATCATTGTGGACGTTCTGCCTCTTTTCCTATGCTTTCAATGCAATTCCAGTCTACCTCCTGAAATCGGTTTCCTGCAATTCTGCCCCGCTTTCAAGTCCTCTTGGCAGCCTTACTTCAGTATATTTTTGGACGATAGCTGTCATTTATAACTCTGCAGGTTTGTGAATTACAGTGCCCCTGAGCTCCTTTCTTCAACTCGCTTTCTTTTGAGCTGGCCGCAACACCGCAGGATGGCTTCAGGCCCTAATCTTGTTCCGGCACGGCACGCTGAGCCTTTGGTTAATTCCTCTTCCTGGTGGGAAATGAGAGTTAAATTTGCCCGTCCAGACACCTCCAGCTAGTCTCTCATTGGTTCTCCCTATTCCTGTTCATCTTCCGCAGAAATTGCAAACTGGGCCGAACAGGAGGTTAAAGGCGCTGACTCTCCAAGTGGGGAGAGTGTTAGTAAAGTGTCAGAAATGTTGCACCCGAGTATCAGGGGACAAAAACTGAGACATATTTGAACACGTCTCCGTTCACACGGTTGATCATACTCTGGGTTCCACATGCATGTTTTAGCTGAAGGAAGAATACCTTAAACCTGGAGAGTTGAGACCCGTGGAATGGGTACCATGCAATATGACTTCAAAGGGTCTTCATTTGCTCACCGAACCTCTCCAATCCTATCACTGCTGCGTTTATGCCCCTGTACACATGCTTGATTCTCTTTCGGAGACATAGCAATCCATAGGTTTTAAGATACTTACTAGTCAGGTACATTCTTAGGCGTTTAATATGCGGTGTTGAGTCCATTTCGTTGAGCAAGGAGTAGCTCTTGTCTATTCCATATTTGGCTTAAGGAACTTTATCTGTGCTCATTTCAATCTCTGGTTTTATGCAGCACCCCAACTCACCTTTACCCTTAAGCAAGCATAAGTTGGTTTTCTAAATTTGAGACCCTGTTCTGTTCTGTAATTCAGTTCCTGTGTAGCCAAGTTTACATTCCGTGTATTACTGATATCTTATGATGTTTCTTTTTCTGTGTGACTTATTTCAGTTAGAATCATCATACCTGAATCCACTCATTGTGCTGCTAAGGGCCTGATGACATAGATTCCATTGCTGAGTGATATTGCTTTGTAAGTAAATACCACAACTTCTTTATCCATTTTTCACTTTCTGCGATGTTGAACTTGTACTGTAAACGAGGTTCTTGTAAACAGAGGCGTCCCAAACTTTGGGGTGGCTGTGTCTTTTTGATTTTAATTTCCCTAAGCTATAGGACCATAAGTGGAAGTGCCCTAGGCTCTGTTGCTTTGTTTTTTAGATGTTTCAGGAAACACCATACACTTCTCCCGAGTGTCTGTTGGCAATTTACATCCCGCCCATCAGCATAACAAGGCTCCCAGTTCTCCATGGCCTGTCCTGCCTTTCTGGATTTTACACTTTTTTCAGATGGCCCTTTTGACCGGGGGGAAGTGAGACTTCATTGTAGTGCAGATTTCCTTTGCAAGTTTGCTTGGTTGGCCAAAAAGGGCGTATGCGTTTTTTCCTGAATATATTCAGGAAAAAACGCATACGCCCTTTTTGGCCAAGTGCATCATTGTGGACGTTCTGCCTCTTTTCCTATGCTTTCAATGCAATTCCAGTCTACCTCCTGAAATCGGTTTCCTGCAATTCTGCCCCGCTTTCAAGTCCTCTTGGCAGCCTTACTTCAGTATATTTTTGGACGATAGCTGTCATTTATAACTCTGCAGGTTTGTGAATTACAGTGCCCCTGAGCTCCTTTCTTCAACTCGCTTTCTTTTGAGCTGGCCGCAACACCGCAGGATGGCTTCAGGCCCTAATCTGGTTCCGGCACGGCACGCTGAGCCTTTGGTTAATTCCTCTTCCTGGTGGGAAATGAGAGTTAAATTTGCCCGTCCAGACACCTCCAGCTAGTCTCTCATTGGTTCTCCCTATTCCTGTTCATCTTCCGCAGAAATTGCAAACTGGGCCGAACAGGAGGTTAAAGGCGCTGACTCTCCAAGTGGGGAGAGTGTTAGTAAAGTGTCAGAAATGTTGCACCCGAGTATCAGGGGACAAAAACTGAGACATATTTGAACACGTCTCCGTTCACACGGTTGATCATACTCTGGGTTCCACATGCATGTTTTAGCTGAAGGAAGAATACCTTAAACCTGGAGAGTTGAGACCCGTGGAATGGGTACCATGCAATATGACTTCAAAGGGTCTTCATTTGCTCACCGAACCTCTCCAATCCTATCACTGCTGCGTTTATGCCCCTGTACACATGCTTGATTCTCTTTCGGAGACATAGCAATCCATAGGTTTTAAGATACTTACTAGTCAGGTACATTCTTAGGCGTTTAATATGCGGTGTTGAGTCCATTTCGTTGAGCAAGGAGTAGCTCTTGTCTATTCCATATTTGGCTTAAGGAACTTTATCTGTGCTCATTTCAATCTCTGGTTTTATGCAGCACCCCAACTCACCTTTACCCTTAAGCAAGCATAAGTTGGTTTTCTAAATTTGAGACCCTGTTCTGTTCTGTAATTCAGTTCCTGTGTAGCCAAGTTTACATTCCGTGTATTACTGATATCTTATGATGTTTCTTTTTCTGTGTGACTTATTTCAGTTAGAATCATCATACCTGAATCCACTCATTGTGCTGCTAAGGGCCTGATGACATAGATTCCATTGCTGAGTGATATTGCTTTGTAAGTAAATACCACAACTTCTTTATCCATTTTTCACTTTCTGCGATGTTGAACTTGTACTGTAAACGAGGTTCTTGTAAACAGAGGCGTCCCAAACTTTGGGGTGGCTGTGTCTTTTTGATTTTAATTTCCCTAAGCTATAGGACCATAAGTGGAAGTGCCCTAGGCTCTGTTGCTTTGTTTTTTAGATGTTTCAGGAAACACCATACACTTCTCCCGAGTGTCTGTTGGCAATTTACATCCCGCCCATCAGCATAACAAGGCTCCCAGTTCTCCATGGCCTGTCCTGCCTTTCTGGATTTTACACTTTTTTCAGATGGCCCTTTTGACCGGGGGGAAGTGAGACTTCATTGTAGTGCAGATTTCCTTTGCAAGTTTGCTTGGTTGGCCAAAAAGGGCGTATGCGTTTTTTCCTGAATATATTCAGGAAAAAACGCATACGCCCTTTTTGGCCAAGTGCATCATTGTGGACGTTCTGCCTCTTTTCCTATGCTTTCAATGCAATTCCAGTCTACCTCCTGAAATCGGTTTCCTGCAATTCTGCCCCGCTTTCAAGTCCTCTTGGCAGCCTTACTTCAGTATATTTTTGGACGATAGCTGTCATTTATAACTCTGCAGGTTTGTGAATTACAGTGCCCCTGAGCTCCTTTCTTCAACTCGCTTTCTTTTGAGCTGGCCGCAACACCGCAGGATGGCTTCAGGCCCTAATCTTGTTCCGGCACGGCACGCTGAGCCTTTGGTTAATTCCTCTTCCTGGTGGGAAATGAGAGTTAAATTTGCCCGTCCAGACACCTCCAGCTAGTCTCTCATTGGTTCTCCCTATTCCTGTTCATCTTCCGCAGAAATTGCAAACTGGGCCGAACAGGAGGTTAAAGGCGCTGACTCTCCAAGTGGGGAGAGTGTTAGTAAAGTGTCAGAAATGTTGCACCCGAGTATCAGGGGACAAAAACTGAGACATATTTGAACACGTCTCCGTTCACACGGTTGATCATACTCTGGGTTCCACATGCATGTTTTAGCTGAAGGAAGAATACCTTAAACCTGGAGAGTTGAGACCCGTGGAATGGGTACCATGCAATATGACTTCAAAGGGTCTTCATTTGCTCACCGAACCTCTCCAATCCTATCACTGCTGCGTTTATGCCCCTGTACACATGCTTGATTCTCTTTCGGAGACATAGCAATCCATAGGTTTTAAGATACTTACTAGTCAGGTACATTCTTAGGCGTTTAATATGCGGTGTTGAGTCCATTTCGTTGAGCAAGGAGTAGCTCTTGTCTATTCCATATTTGGCTTAAGGAACTTTATCTGTGCTCATTTCAATCTCTGGTTTTATGCAGCACCCCAACTCACCTTTACCCTTAAGCAAGCATAAGTTGGTTTTCTAAATTTGAGACCCTGTTCTGTTCTGTAATTCAGTTCCTGTGTAGCCAAGTTTACATTCCGTGTATTACTGATATCTTATGATGTTTCTTTTTCTGTGTGACTTATTTCAGTTAGAATCATCATACCTGAATCCACTCATTGTGCTGCTAAGGGCCTGATGACATAGATTCCATTGCTGAGTGATATTGCTTTGTAAGTAAATACCACAACTTCTTTATCCATTTTTCACTTTCTGCGATGTTGAACTTGTACTGTAAACGAGGTTCTTGTAAACAGAGGCGTCCCAAACTTTGGGGTGGCTGTGTCTTTTTGATTTTAATTTCCCTAAGCTATAGGACCATAAGTGGAAGTGCCCTAGGCTCTGTTGCTTTGTTTTTTAGATGTTTCAGGAAACACCATACACTTCTCCCGAGTGTCTGTTGGCAATTTACATCCCGCCCATCAGCATAACAA
Organism: Pseudorca crassidens; assembly: GCF_039906515.1. Taxonomy (NCBI): domain Eukaryota; kingdom Metazoa; phylum Chordata; class Mammalia; order Artiodactyla; family Delphinidae; genus Pseudorca; species Pseudorca crassidens. Next base: position 400,085 of record NC_090300.1, on the reverse strand, counting down.
GGCTCCCAGTTCTCCATGGCCTGTCCTGCCTTTCTGGATTTTACACTTTTTTCAGATGGCCCTTTTGACCGGGGGGAAGTGAGACTTCATTGTAGTGCAGATTTCCTTTGCAAGTTTGCTTGGTTGGCCAAAAAGGGCGTATGCGTTTTTTCCTGAATATATTCAGGAAAAAACGCATACGCCCTTTTTGGCCAAGTGCATCATTGTGGACGTTCTGCCTCTTTTCCTATGCTTTCAATGCAATTCCAGTCTACCTCCTGAAATCGGTTTCCTGCAATTCTGCCCCGCTTTCAAGTCCTCTTGGCAGCCTTACTTCAGTATATTTTTGGACGATAGCTGTCATTTATAACTCTGCAGGTTTGTGAATTACAGTGCCCCTGAGCTCCTTTCTTCAACTCGCTTTCTTTTGAGCTGGCCGCAACACCGCAGGATGGCTTCAGGCCCTAATCTTGTTCCGGCACGGCACGCTGAGCCTTTGGTTAATTCCTCTTCCTGGTGGGAAATGAGAGTTAAATTTGCCCGTCCAGACACCTCCAGCTAGTCTCTCATTGGTTCTCCCTATTCCTGTTCATCTTCCGCAGAAATTGCAAACTGGGCCGAACAGGAGGTTAAAGGCGCTGACTCTCCAAGTGGGGAGAGTGTTAGTAAAGTGTCAGAAATGTTGCACCCGAGTATCAGGGGACAAAAACTGAGACATATTTGAACACGTCTCCGTTCACACGGTTGATCATACTCTGGGTTCCACATGCATGTTTTAGCTGAAGGAAGAATACCTTAAACCTGGAGAGTTGAGACCCGTGGAATGGGTACCATGCAATATGACTTCAAAGGGTCTTCATTTGCTCACCGAACCTCTCCAATCCTATCACTGCTGCGTTTATGCCCCTGTACACATGCTTGATTCTCTTTCGGAGACATAGCAATCCATAGGTTTTAAGATACTTACTAGTCAGGTACATTCTTAGGCGTTTAATATGCGGTGTTGAGTCCATTTCGTTGAGCAAGGAGTAGCTCTTGTCTATTCCATATTTGGCTTAAGGAACTTTATCTGTGCTCATTTCAATCTCTGGTTTTATGCAGCACCCCAACTCACCTTTACCCTTAAGCAAGCATAAGTTGGTTTTCTAAATTTGAGACCCTGTTCTGTTCTGTAATTCAGTTCCTGTGTAGCCAAGTTTACATTCCGTGTATTACTGATATCTTATGATGTTTCTTTTTCTGTGTGACTTATTTCAGTTAGAATCATCATACCTGAATCCACTCATTGTGCTGCTAAGGGCCTGATGACATAGATTCCATTGCTGAGTGATATTGCTTTGTAAGTAAATACCACAACTTCTTTATCCATTTTTCACTTTCTGCGATGTTGAACTTGTACTGTAAACGAGGTTCTTGTAAACAGAGGCGTCCCAAACTTTGGGGTGGCTGTGTCTTTTTGATTTTAATTTCCCTAAGCTATAGGACCATAAGTGGAAGTGCCCTAGGCTCTGTTGCTTTGTTTTTTAGATGTTTCAGGAAACACCATACACTTCTCCCGAGTGTCTGTTGGCAATTTACATCCCGCCCATCAGCATAACAAGGCTCCCAGTTCTCCATGGCCTGTCCTGCCTTTCTGGATTTTACACTTTTTTCAGATGGCCCTTTTGACCGGGGGGAAGTGAGACTTCATTGTAGTGCAGATTTCCTTTGCAAGTTTGCTTGGTTGGCCAAAAAGGGCGTATGCGTTTTTTCCTGAATATATTCAGGAAAAAACGCATACGCCCTTTTTGGCCAAGTGCATCATTGTGGACGTTCTGCCTCTTTTCCTATGCTTTCAATGCAATTCCAGTCTACCTCCTGAAATCGGTTTCCTGCAATTCTGCCCCGCTTTCAAGTCCTCTTGGCAGCCTTACTTCAGTATATTTTTGGACGATAGCTGTCATTTATAACTCTGCAGGTTTGTGAATTACAGTGCCCCTGAGCTCCTTTCTTCAACTCGCTTTCTTTTGAGCTGGCCGCAACACCGCAGGATGGCTTCAGGCCCTAATCTTGTTCCGGCACGGCACGCTGAGCCTTTGGTTAATTCCTCTTCCTGGTGGGAAATGAGAGTTAAATTTGCCCGTCCAGACACCTCCAGCTAGTCTCTCATTGGTTCTCCCTATTCCTGTTCATCTTCCGCAGAAATTGCAAACTGGGCCGAACAGGAGGTTAAAGGCGCTGACTCTCCAAGTGGGGAGAGTGTTAGTAAAGTGTCAGAAATGTTGCACCCGAGTATCAGGGGACAAAAACTGAGACATATTTGAACACGTCTCCGTTCACACGGTTGATCATACTCTGGGTTCCACATGCATGTTTTAGCTGAAGGAAGAATACCTTAAACCTGGAGAGTTGAGACCCGTGGAATGGGTACCATGCAATATGACTTCAAAGGGTCTTCATTTGCTCACCGAACCTCTCCAATCCTATCACTGCTGCGTTTATGCCCCTGTACACATGCTTGATTCTCTTTCGGAGACATAGCAATCCATAGGTTTTAAGATACTTACTAGTCAGGTACATTCTTAGGCGTTTAATATGGGGTGTTGAGTCCATTTCGTTGAGCAAGGAGTAGCTCTTGTCTATTCCATATTTGGCTTAAGGAACTTTATCTGTGCTCATTTCAATCTCTGGTTTTATGCAGCACCCCAACTCACCTTTACCCTTAAGCAAGCATAAGCTGGTTTTCTAAATTTGAGACCCTGTTCTGTTCTGTAATTCAGTTCCTGTGTAGCCAAGTTTACATTCCGTGTATTACTGATATCTTATGATGTTTCTTTTTCTGTGTGACTTATTTCAGTTAGAATCATCATACCTGAATCCACTCATTGTGCTGCTAAGGGCCTGATGACATAGATTCCATTGCTGAGTGATATTGCTTTGTAAGTAAATACCACAACTTCTTTATCCATTTTTCACTTTCTGCGATGTTGAACTTGTACTGTAAACGAGGTTCTTGTAAACAGAGGCGTCCCAAACTTTGGGGTGGCTGTGTCTTTTTGATTTTAATTTCCCTAAGCTATAGGACCATAAGTGGAAGTGCCCTAGGCTCTGTTGCTTTGTTTTTTAGATGTTTCAGGAAACACCATACACTTCTCCCGAGTGTCTGTTGGCAATTTACATCCCGCCCATCAGCATAACAAGGCTCCCAGTTCTCCATGGCCTGTCCTGCCTTTCTGGATTTTACACTTTTTTCAGATGGCCCTTTTGACCGGGGGGAAGTGAGACTTCATTGTAGTGCAGATTTCCTTTGCAAGTTTGCTTGGTTGGCCAAAAAGGGCGTATGCGTTTTTTCCTGAATATATTCAGGAAAAAACGCATACGCCCTTTTTGGCCAAGTGCATCATTGTGGACGTTCTGCCTCTTTTCCTATGCTTTCAATGCAATTCCAGTCTACCTCCTGAAATCGGTTTCCTGCAATTCTGCCCCGCTTTCAAGTCCTCTTGGCAGCCTTACTTCAGTATATTTTTGGACGATAGCTGTCATTTATAACTCTGCAGGTTTGTGAATTACAGTGCCCCTGAGCTCCTTTCTTCAACTCGCTTTCTTTTGAGCTGGCCGCAACACCGCAGGATGGCTTCAGGCCCTAATCTTGTTCCGGCACGGCACGCTGAGCCTTTGGTTAATTCCTCTTCCTGGTGGGAAATGAGAGTTAAATTTGCCCGTCCAGACACCTCCAGCTAGTCTCTCATTGGTTCTCCCTATTCCTGTTCATCTTCCGCAGAAATTGCAAACTGGGCCGAACAGGAGGTTAAAGGCGCTGACTCTCCAAGTGGGGAGAGTGTTAGTAAAGTGTCAGAAATGTTGCACCCGAGTATCAGGGGACAAAAACTGAGACATATTTGAACACGTCTCCGTTCACACGGTTGATCATACTCTGGGTTCCACATGCATGTTTTAGCTGAAGGAAGAATACCTTAAACCTGGAGAGTTGAGACCCGTGGAATGGGTACCATGCAATATGACTTCAAAGGGTCTTCATTTGCTCACCGAACCTCTCCAATCCTATCACTGCTGCGTTTATGCCCCTGTACACATGCTTGATTCTCTTTCGGAGACATAGCAATCCATAGGTTTTAAGATACTTACTAGTCAGGTACATTCTTAGGCGTTTAATATGCGGTGTTGAGTCCATTTCGTTGAGCAAGGAGTAGCTCTTGTCTATTCCATATTTGGCTTAAGGAACTTTATCTGTGCTCATTTCAATCTCTGGTTTTATGCAGCACCCCAACTCACCTTTACCCTTAAGCAAGCATAAGTTGGTTTTCTAAATTTGAGACCCTGTTCTGTTCTGTAATTCAGTTCCTGTGTAGCCAAGTTTACATTCCGTGTATTACTGATATCTTATGATGTTTCTTTTTCTGTGTGACTTATTTCAGTTAGAATCATCATACCTGAATCCACTCATTGTGCTGCTAAGGGCCTGATGACATAGATTCCATTGCTGAGTGATATTGCTTTGTAAGTAAATACCACAACTTCTTTATCCATTTTTCACTTTCTGCGATGTTGAACTTGTACTGTAAACGAGGTTCTTGTAAACAGAGGCGTCCCAAACTTTGGGGTGGCTGTGTCTTTTTGATTTTAATTTCCCTAAGCTATAGGACCATAAGTGGAAGTGCCCTAGGCTCTGTTGCTTTGTTTTTTAGATGTTTCAGGAAACACCATACACTTCTCCCGAGTGTCTGTTGGCAATTTACATCCCGCCCATCAGCATAACAAGGCTCCCAGTTCTCCATGGCCTGTCCTGCCTTTCTGGATTTTACACTTTTTTCAGATGGCCCTTTTGACCGGGGGGAAGTGAGACTTCATTGTAGTGCAGATTTCCTTTGCAAGTTTGCTTGGTTGGCCAAAAAGGGCGTATGCGTTTTTTCCTGAATATATTCAGGAAAAAACGCATACGCCCTTTTTGGCCAAGTGCATCATTGTGGACGTTCTGCCTCTTTTCCTATGCTTTCAATGCAATTCCAGTCTACCTCCTGAAATCGGTTTCCTGCAATTCTGCCCCGCTTTCAAGTCCTCTTGGCAGCCTTACTTCAGTATATTTTTGGACGATAGCTGTCATTTATAACTCTGCAGGTTTGTGAATTACAGTGCCCCTGAGCTCCTTTCTTCAACTCGCTTTCTTTTGAGCTGGCCGCAACACCGCAGGATGGCTTCAGGCCCTAATCTTGTTCCGGCACGGCACGCTGAGCCTTTGGTTAATTCCTCTTCCTGGTGGGAAATGAGAGTTAAATTTGCCCGTCCAGACACCTCCAGCTAGTCTCTCATTGGTTCTCCCTATTCCTGTTCATCTTCCGCAGAAATTGCAAACTGGGCCGAACAGGAGGTTAAAGGCGCTGACTCTCCAAGTGGGGAGAGTGTTAGTAAAGTGTCAGAAATGTTGCACCCGAGTATCAGGGGACAAAAACTGAGACATATTTGAACACGTCTCCGTTCACACGGTTGATCATACTCTGGGTTCCACATGCATGTTTTAGCTGAAGGAAGAATACCTTAAACCTGGAGAGTTGAGACCCGTGGAATGGGTACCATGCAATATGACTTCAAAGGGTCTTCATTTGCTCACCGAACCTCTCCAATCCTATCACTGCTGCGTTTATGCCCCTGTACACATGCTTGATTCTCTTTCGGAGACATAGCAATCCATAGGTTTTAAGATACTTACTAGTCAGGTACATTCTTAGGCGTTTAATATGCGGTGTTGAGTCCATTTCGTTGAGCAAGGAGTAGCTCTTGTCTATTCCATATTTGGCTTAAGGAACTTTATCTGTGCTCATTTCAATCTCTGGTTTTATGCAGCATCCCAACTCACCTTTACCCTTAAGCAAGCATAAGTTGGTTTTCTAAATTTGAGACCCTGTTCTGTTCTGTAATTCAGTTCCTGTGTAGCCAAGTTTACATTCCGTGTATTACTGATATCTTATGATGTTTCTTTTTCTGTGTGACTTATTTCAGTTAGAATCATCATACCTGAATCCACTCATTGTGCTGCTAAGGGCCTGATGACATAGATTCCATTGCTGAGTGATATTGCTTTGTAAGTAAATACCACAACTTCTTTATCCATTTTTCACTTTCTGCGATGTTGAACTTGTACTGTAAACGAGGTTCTTGTAAACAGAGGCGTCCCAAACTTTGGGGTGGCTGTGTCTTTTTGATTTTAATTTCCCTAAGCTATAGGACCATAAGTGGAAGTGCCCTAGGCTCTGTTGCTTTGTTTTTTAGATGTTTCAGGAAACACCATACACTTCTCCCGAGTGTCTGTTGGCAATTTACATCCCGCCCATCAGCATAACAAGGCTCCCAGTTCTCCATGGCCTGTCCTGCCTTTCTGGATTTTACACTTTTTTCAGATGGCCCTTTTGACCGGGGGGAAGTGAGACTTCATTGTAGTGCAGATTTCCTTTGCAAGTTTGCTTGGTTGGCCAAAAAGGGCGTATGCGTTTTTTCCTGAATATATTCAGGAAAAAACGCATACGCCCTTTTTGGCCAAGTGCATCATTGTGGACGTTCTGCCTCTTTTCCTATGCTTTCAATGCAATTCCAGTCTACCTCCTGAAATCGGTTTCCTGCAATTCTGCCCCGCTTTCAAGTCCTCTTGGCAGCCTTACTTCAGTATATTTTTGGACGATAGCTGTCATTTATAACTCTGCAGGTTTGTGAATTACAGTGCCCCTGAGCTCCTTTCTTCAACTCGCTTTCTTTTGAGCTGGCCGCAACACCGCAGGATGGCTTCAGGCCCTAATCTTGTTCCGGCACGGCACGCTGAGCCTTTGGTTAATTCCTCTTCCTGGTGGGAAATGAGAGTTAAATTTGCCCGTCCAGACACCTCCAGCTAGTCTCTCATTGGTTCTCCCTATTCCTGTTCATCTTCCGCAGAAATTGCAAACTGGGCCGAACAGGAGGTTAAAGGCGCTGACTCTCCAAGTGGGGAGAGTGTTAGTAAAGTGTCAGAAATGTTGCACCCGAGTATCAGGGGACAAAAACTGAGACATATTTGAACACGTCTCCGTTCACACGGTTGATCATACTCTGGGTTCCACATGCATGTTTTAGCTGAAGGAAGAATACCTTAAACCTGGAGAGTTGAGACCCGTGGAATGGGTACCATGCAATATGACTTCAAAGGGTCTTCATTTGCTCACCGAACCTCTCCAATCCTATCACTGCTGCGTTTATGCCCCTGTACACATGCTTGATTCTCTTTCGGAGACATAGCAATCCATAGGTTTTAAGATACTTACTAGTCAGGTACATTCTTAGGCGTTTAATATGCGGTGTTGAGTCCATTTCGTTGAGCAAGGAGTAGCTCTTGTCTATTCCATATTTGGCTTAAGGAACTTTATCTGTGCTCATTTCAATCTCTGGTTTTATGCAGCACCCCAACTCACCTTTCCCCTTAAGCAAGCATAAGTTGGTTTTCTAAATTTGAGACCCTGTTCTGTTTTGGAATTCAGTTCCTGTGTAGCCAAGTTTACATTCTGTGTATTAGTGATATCTTATGATGTTACTTTTTCTGAGTGACTTATTTCAGTTAGAATCATCGTACCTGAATCCACTCATTATGCTGCTACGGGCCTGATGACATAGATTTCATTGTTGAGTGATACTGCATTGTACGTAAGTACCACAACTTCTTTATCCATTTTTCACTTTCTGTGATATTGAACTTGTACGGTAAATGAGGTTCTTGTAAACAGAGGCGTCCCAAACTTTGGGGTGGCTGTGTCTTTTTGATTTTAATTTCCCTAAGCTATAGGACCATAAGTGGAAGTGCCCTAGGCTCTGTTGCTTTGTTTTTTAGATGTTTCAGGAAACACCATACACTTCTCCCGAGTGGCTGTTGGCAATTTACATCCCGCCCATCAGCATAACAAGGCTCCCAGTTCTCCATGGCCTGTCCTGCCTTTCTGGATTTTACACTTTTTTCAGATGGCCCTTTTGACCGGGGGGAAGTGAGACTTCATTGTAGTGCAGATTTCCTTTGCAAGCTTGCTTGGTTGGCCAAAAAGGGCGTATGCGTTTTTTCCTGAATATATTCAGGAAAAAACGCATACGCCCTTTTTGGCCAAGTGCATCATTGTGGACGTTCTGCCTCTTTTCCTATGCTTTCAATGCAATTCCAGTCTACCTCCTGAAATCGGTTTCCTGCAATTCTGCCCCGCTTTCAAGTCCTCTTGGCAGCCTTACTTCAGTATATTTTTGGACGATAGCTGTCATTTATAACTCTGCAGGTTTGTGAATTACAGTGCCCCTGAGCTCCTTTCTTCAACTCGCTTTCTTGTGACCTGGCCGCAACACCGCAGGATGGCTTCAGGCCCTAATCTGGTTCCGGCACGGCAAGCTGAGCCTTTGGTTAATTCCTCTTACTGGTGGGAAATGAGAGTTAAATTTGCCCGTCCAGACACCTCCAGCTAGTCTCTCATTGGTTCTCGCTATTCCTGTTCATCTTCCACAGAAATTGCAAACTGGGCCAAACAGGAGGTTAAAGGGACTGACTCTCCAAGTCGGGAGGGTGTTAGTAAAGCGTCTGGAATGTTGCACCCGAGTACCAGGGTAAGAAAACTGAGACATATTTGAACACGTCTCCCATTCACATGGTTTATCATACTCTGGGTTCCACATGCATGTTTTAGCTGAAGGTAGAATACCTTAAACCTGGGTAGTTGAAACCCGTGGAATGGGTACCATGCAATATGACTTCAAAGGGTCTTCATTTGCTCACCGAACCTCTCCAATCCTATCACTGCTGCGTTTATGCTCCTGTACACATGCTTGATTCTCTTTCGGAGACATAGCAATCCATAGGTTTTAAGATACTTACTACTCAGGTACATTCTTAGGCGTTTAATATGCGGTGTTGAGTCCATTTCGTTGAGCAAGGAGTAGCTCTTGTCTATTCCATATTTGGCTTAAGGAACTTTATCTGTGCTCATTTCAATCTCTGGTTTTATGCAGCACCCCAACTCACCTTTCCCCTTAAGCAAGCATAAGTTGGTTTTCTAAATTTGAGACCCTGTTCTGTTTTGGAATTCAGTTCCTGTGTAGCCAAGTTTACATTCTGTGTATTAGTGATATCTTATGATGTTTCTTTTTCTGTGTGACTTATTTCAGTTAGAATCATCGTACCTGAATCCACTCATTATGCTGCTACGGGCCTGATGACATAGATTTCATTGTTGAGTGATACTGCATTGTACGTAAGTACCACAACTTCTTTATCCATTTTTCACTTTCTGTGATATTGAACTTGTATGGTAAATGAGGTTCTTGTAAAAAGAGGCGTCCCAAACTTTGGGGTGGCTGTGTCTTTTTGATTTTAATTTCCCTAAGCTATAGGACCATAAGTGGAAGTGCCCTAGGCTCTGTTGCTTTGTTTTTTAGATGTTTCAGGAAACACCATACAATTCTCCCGAGTGGCTGTTGGCAATTTACATCCCGCCCATCAGCATAACAAGGCTCCCAGTTCTCCATGGCCTGTCCTGCCTTTCTGGATTTTACACTTTTTTCAGATGGCCCTTTTGACCGGGGGGAAGTGAGACTTCATTGTAGTGCAGATTTCCTTTGCAAGCTTGCTTGGTTGGCCAAAAAGGGCGTATGCGTTTTTTCCTGAATATATTCAGGAAAAAACGCATACGCCCTTTTTGGCCAAGTGCATCATTGTGGACGTTCTGCGTCTTTTCCTATGCTTTCAATGCAATTCCAGTCTACCTCCTGAAATCGGTTTCCTGCAATTCTGCCCCGCTTTCAAGTCCTCTTGGCAGCCTTACTTCAGTTATATTTTTGGACGATAGCTGTCATTTATAACTCTGCAGGTTTGTGAATTACAGTGTCCCTGAGCTCCTTTCTTCAACTCGCTTTCTTTTGAGCTGGCCGCAACACCGCAGGATGGCTTCAGGCCCTAATCTTGTTCCGGCACGGCAAGCTGAGCCTTTGGTTAATTTCTCTTCCTGGTGGGAAATGAGAGTTAAATTTGCCCGTCCAGACACCTCCAGCTAGTCTCTCATTGGTTCTCGCTATTCCTGTTCATCTTCCGCAGAAATTGCAAACTGGGCCAAACAGGAGGTTAAAGGGACTGACTCTCCAAGTCGGGAGGGTGTTAGTAAAGCGTCTGGAATGTTGCACCCGAGTACCAGGGTACGAAAACTGAGACATATTTGAACACGTTTCCCGATCACATGGTTGATCATACTCTAGTTTCCACATGCATGTTTTAGCTGAAGGTAGAATACCTTAAACCTGGGTAGTTGAAACCCGTGGAATGGGTACCATGCAATATGACTTCAAAGGGTCTTCATTTGCTCACCGAACTTCTCCAATCCTATCACTGCTGCGTTTATCCCCCTGTACAGACGCTTGATTCTCTTTTGGAGACATAGCAATCCATAGGTTTTAAGATACTTACTAGTCAGGTACATTCTTAGGCGTTTAATATGCGGTGTTGAGTCCATTTCGTTGAGCAAGGAGTAGCTCTTGTCTATTCCATATTTGGCTTAAGGAACTTTATCTGTGCTCATTTCAATCTCTGGTTTTATGCAGCACCCCAACTCACCTTTACCCTTAAGCAAGCATAAGTTGGTTTTCTAAATTTGAGACCCTGTTCTGTTCTGTAATTCAGTTCCTGTGTAGCCAAGTTTACATTCCGTGTATTACTGATATCTTATGATGTTTCTTTTTCTGTGTGACTTATAATAGCTAGAATCATCATACCTGAATCCACTCATTGTGCTGCTAATGGCCTGATGACATAGATTCCATTGCTGAGTGATATTGCTTTGTAAGTAAATACCACAACTTCTTTATCCATTTTTCACTTTCTGCGATGTTGAACTTGTACTGTAAACGAGGTTCTTGTAAACAGAGGCGTCCCAAACTTTGGGGTGGCTGTGTCTTTTTGATTTTAATTTCCCTAAGCTATAGGACTATAAGTGGAAGTGCCCTAGGCTCTGTTGCTTTGTTTTTTAGATGTTTCAGGAAACACCATACACTTCTCCCGAGTGGCTGTTGGCAATTTACATCCCGCCCATCAGCATAACAAGGCTCCCAGTTCTCCATGGCCTGTCCTGCCTTTCTGGATTTTACACTTTTTTCAGATGTCCCTTTTGACCGGGGGGAAGTGAGACTTCATTGTAGTGCAGATTTCCTTTGCAAGCTTGCTTGGTTGGCCAAAAAGGGCGTATGCGTTTTTTCCTGAATATATTCAGGAAAAAACGCATACGCCCTTTTTGGCCAAGTGCATCATTGTGGACGTTCTGCCTCTTTTCCTATGCTTTCAATGCAATTCCAGTCTACCTCCTGAAATCGGTTTCCTGCAATTCTGCCCCGCTTTCAAGTCCTCTTGGCAGCCTTACTTCAGTATATTTTTGGACGATAGCTGTCATTTATAACTCTGCAGGTTTGTGAATTACAGTGCCCCTGAGCTCCTTTCTTCAACTCGCTTTCTTTTGAGCTGGCCGCAACACCGCAGGATGGCTTCAGGCCCTAATCTTGTTCCGGCACGGCAAGCTGAGCCTTTGGTTAATTCCTCTTCCTGGTGGGAAATGAGAGTTAAATTTGCCCGTCCAGACACCTCCAGCTAGTCTCTCATTGGTTCTCGCTATTCCTGTTCATCTTCCGCAGAAATTGCAAACTGGGCCAAACAGGAGGTTAAAGGGACTGACTCTCCAAGTCGGGAGGGTGTTAGTAAAGCGTCTGGAATGTTGCACCCGAGTACCAGGGGAGGAAAACTGAGACATATTTGAACACGTCTCCCGTTCACACGGTTGATCATACTCTGGGTTCCACATGCATGTTTTAGCTGAAGGAAGAATACCTTAAACCTGGAGAGTTGAGACCCGTGTAATGGGTACCATGCAATATGACTTCAAAGGGTCTTCATTTGCTCACCGAACTTCTCCAATCCTATCACTGCTGCGTTTATCCCCCTGTACAGACGCTTGATTCTCTTTTGGAGACATAGCAATCCATAGGTTTTAAGATACTTACTAGTCAGGTACATTCTTAGGCGTTTAATATGCGGTGTTGAGTCCATTTCGTTGAGCAAGGAGTAGCTCTTGTCTATTCCATATTTGGCTTAAGGAACTTTATCTGTGCTCATTTCAATCTCTGGTTTTATGCAGCACCCCAACTCACCTTTCCCCTTAAGCAAGCATAAGTTGGTTTTCTAAATTTGAGACCCTGTTCTGTTCTGTAATTCAGTTCCTGTGTAGCCAAGTTTACATTCCGTGTATTACTGATATCTTATGATGTTTCTTTTTCTGTGTGACTTATTTCAGTTAGAATCATCATACCTGAATCCACTCATTGTGCTGCTAAGGGCCTGATGACATAGATTTCATTGCTGAGTGATATTGCTTTGTAAGTAAATACCACAACTTCTTTATCCATTTTTCACTTTCTGCGATGTTGAACTTGTACTGTAAACGAGGTTCTTGTAAACAGAGGCGTCCCAAACTTTGGGGTGGCTGTGTCTTTTTGATTTTAATTTCCCTAAGCTATAGGACCATAAGTGGAAGTGCCCTAGGCTCTGTTGCTTTGTTTTTTAGATGTTTCAGGAAACACCATACACTTCTCCCGAGTGTCTGTTGGCAATTTACATCCCGCCCATCAGCATAACAAGGCTCCCAGTTCTCCATGGCCTGTCCTGCCTTTCTGGATTTTACACTTTTTTCAGATGGCCCTTTTGACCGGGGGGAAGTGAGACTTCATTGTAGTGCAGATTTCCTTTGCAAGCTTGCTTGGTTGGCCAAAAAGGGCGTATGCGTTTTTTCCTGAATATATTCAGGAAAAAACGCATACGCCCTTTTTGGCCAAGTGCATCATTGTGGACGTTCTGCCTCTTTTCCTATGCTTTCAATGCAATTCCAGTCTACCTCCTGAAATCGGTTTCCTGCAATTCTGCCCCGCTTTCAAGTCCTCTTGGCAGCCTTACTTCAGTATATTTTTGGACGATAGCTGTCATTTATAACTCTGCAGGTTTGTGAATTACAGTGCCCCTGAGCTCCTTTCTTCAACTCGCTTTCTTTTGAGCTGGCCGCAACACCGCAGGATGGCTTCAGGCCCTAATCTGGTTCCGGCACGGCAAGCTGAGCCTTTGGTTAATTCCTCTTCCTGGTGGGAAATGAGAGTTAAATTTGCCCGTCCAGACACCTCCAGCTAGTCTCTCATTGGTTCTCGCTATTCCTGTTCATCTTCCGCAGAAATTGCAAACTGGGCCAAACAGGAGGTTAAAGGGACTGACTCTCCAAGTCGGGAGGGTGTTAGTAAAGCGTCTGGAATGTTGCACCCGAGTACCAGGGGAGGAAAACTGAGACATATTTGAACACGTCTCCCGTTCACACGGTTGATCATACTCTGGGTTCCACATGCATGTTTTAGCTGAAGGAAGAATACCTTAAACCTGGAGAGTTGAGACCCGTGTAATGGGTACCATGCAATATGACTTCAAAGGGTCTTCATTTGCTCACCGAACTTCTCCAATCCTATCACTGCTGCGTTTATCCCCCTGTACAGACGCTTGATTCTCTTTTGGAGACATAGCAATCCATAGGTTTTAAGATACTTACTAGTCAGGTACATTCTTAGGCGTTTAATATGCGGTGTTGAGTCCATTTCGTTGAGCAAGGAGTAGCTCTTGTCTATTCCATATTTGGCTTAAGGAACTTTATCTGTGCTCATTTCAATCTCTGGTTTTATGCAGCACCCCAACTCACCCTTCCCCTTAAGCAAGCATAAGTTGGTTTTCTAAATTTGAGACCCTGTTCTGTTTTGGAATTCAGTTCCTGTGTAGCCAAGTTTACATTCTGTGTATTAGTGATATCTTATGATGTTTCTTTTTCTGTGTGACTTATTTCAGTTAGAATCATCGTACCTGAATCCACTCATTATGCTGCTACGGGCCTGATGACATAGATTTCATTGTTGAGTGATACTGCATTGTACGTAAGTACCACAACTTCTTTATCCATTTTTCACTTTCTGTGATATTGAACTTGTACGGTAAATGAGGTTCTTGTAAACAGAGGCGTCCCAAACTTTGGGGTGGCTGTGTCTTTTTGATTTTAATTTCCCTAAGCTATAGGACCATAAGTGGAAGTGCCCTAGGCTCTGTTGCTTTGTTTTTTAGATGTTTCAGGAAACACCATACACTTCTCCCGAGTGGCTGTTGGCAATTTACATCCCGCCCATCAGCATAACAAGGCTCCCAGTTCTCCATGGCCTGCCCTGCCTTTCTGGATTTTACACTTTTTTCAGATGGCCCTTTAGACCGGGGGGAAGTGAGACTTCATTGTAGTGCAGATTTCCTTTGCAAGCTTGCTTGGTTGGCCAAAAAGGGCGTATGCGTTTTTTCCTGAATATATTCAGGAAAAAACGCATACGCCCTTTTTGGCCAAGTGCATCATTGTGGACGTTCTGCCTCTTTTCCTATGCTTTCAATGCAATTCCAGTCTACCTCCTGAAATCGGTTTCCTGCAATTCTGCCCCGCTTTCAAGTCCTCTTGGCAGCCTTACTTCAGTTATATTTTTGGACGATAGCTGTCATTTATAACTCTGCAGGTTTGTGAATTACAGTGCCCCTGAGCTCCTTTCTTCAACTCGCTTTCTTTTGAGCTGGCCGCAACACCGCAGGATGGCTTCAGGCCCTAATCTAGTTTCGGCACGGCAAGCTGAGCCTTTGGTTAATTCCTCTTCCTGGTGGGAAATGAGAGTTAAATTTGCCCGTCCAGACACCTCCAGCTAGTCTCTCATTGGTTCTCGCTATTCCTGTTCATCTTCCACAGAAATTGCAAACTGGGCCAAACAGGAGGTTAAAGGGACTGACTCTCCAAGTCGGGAGGGTGTTAGTAAAGCGTCTGGAATGTTGCACCCGAGTACCAGGGTACGAAAACTGAGACATAATTGAACACGTTTCCCGATCACATGGTTGATCATACTCTAGTTTCCACATGCATGTTTTAGCTGAAGGTAGAATACCTTAAACCTGGGTAGTTGAAACCCGTGGAATGGGTACCATGCAATATGACTTCAAAGGGTCTTCATTTGCTCACCGAACCTCTCCAATCCTATCACTGCTGCGTTTATGCCCCTGTACACATGCTTGATTCTCTTTTGGAGACATAGCAATCCATAGGTTTTAAGATACTTACTAGTCAGGTACATTCTTAGGCGTTTAATATGCGGTGTTGAGTCCATTTCGTTGAGCAAGGAGTAGCTCTTGTCTATTCCATATTTGGCTTAAGGAACTTTATCTGTGCTCATTTCAATCTCTGGTTTTATGCAGCACCCCAACTCACCTTTACCCTTAAGCAAGCATAAGTTGGTTTTCTAAATTTGAGACCCTGTTCTGTTCTGTAATTCAGTTCCTGTGTAGCCAAGTTTACATTCCGTGTATTACTGATATCTTATGATGTTTCTTTTTCTGTGTGACTTATTTCAGTTAGAATCATCATACCTGAATCCACTCATTGTGCTGCTAAGGGCCTGATGACATAGATTTCATTGCTGAGTGATATTGCTTTGTAAGTAAATACCACAACTTCTTTATCCATTTTTCACTTTCTGCGATGTTGAACTTGTACTGTAAACGAGGTTCTTGTAAACAGAGGCGTCCCAAACTTTGGGGTGGCTGTGTCTTTTTGATTTTAATTTCCCTAAGCTATAGGACCATAAGTGGAAGTGCCCTAGGCTCTGTTGCTTTGTTTTTTAGATGTTTCAGGAAACACCATACACTTCTCCCGAGTGTCTGTTGGCAATTTACATCCCGCCCATCAGCATAACAAGGCTCCCAGTTCTCCATGGCCTGTCCTGCCTTTCTGGATTTTACACTTTTTTCAGATGGCCCTTTTGACCGGGGGGAAGTGAGACTTCATTGTAGTGCAGATTTCTTTTGCAAGCTTGCTTGGTTGGCCAAAAAGGGCGTATGCGTTTTCTCCTGAATATATTCAGGAAAAAACGCATACGCCCTTTTTGGCCAAGTGCATCATTGTGGACGTTCTGCCTCTTTTCCTATGCTTTCAATGCAATTCCAGTCTACCTCCTGAAATCGGTTTCCTGCAATTCTGCCCCGCTTTCAAGTCCTCTTGGCAGCCTTACTTCAGTATATTTTTGGACGATAGCTGTCATTTATAACTCTGCAGGTTTGTGAATTACAGTGCCCCTGAGCTCCTTTCTTCAACTCGCTTTCTTTTGAGCTGGCCGCAACACCGCAGGATGGCTTCAGGCCCTAATCTGGTTCCGGCACGGCAAGCTGAGCCTTTGGTTAATTCCTCTTCCTGGTGGGAAATGAGAGTTAAATTTGCCCGTCCAGACACCTCCAGCTAGTCTCTCATTGGTTCTCGCTATTCCTGTTCATCTTCCGCAGAAATTGCAAACTGGGCCAAACAGGAGGTTAAAGGGACTGACTCTCCAAGTCGGGAGGGTGTTAGTAAAGCGTCTGGAATGTTGCACCCGAGTACCAGGGGAGGAAAACTGAGACATATTTGAACACGTCTCCCGTTCACACGGTTGATCATACTCTGGGTTCCACATGCATGTTTTAGCTGAAGGAAGAATACCTTAAACCTGGAGAGTTGAGACCCGTGTAATGGGTACCATGCAATATGACTTCAAAGGGTCTTCATTTGCTCACCGAACTTCTCCAATCCTATCACTGCTGCGTTTATCCCCCTGTACAGACGCTTGATTCTCTTTTGGAGACATAGCAATCCATAGGTTTTAAGATACTTACTAGTCAGGTACATTCTTAGGCGTTTAATATGCGGTGTTGAGTCCATTTCGTTGAGCAAGGAGTAGCTCTTGTCTATTCCATATTTGGCTTAAGGAACTTTATCTGTGCTCATTTCAATCTCTGGTTTTATGCAGCACCCCAACTCACCTTTCCCCTTAAGCAAGCATAAGTTGGTTTTCTAAATTTGAGACCCTGTTCTGTTTTGGAATTCAGTTCCTGTGTAGCCAAGTTTACATTCTGTGTATTAGTGATATCTTATGATGTTTCTTTTTCTGTGTGACTTATTTCAGTTAGAATCATCGTACCTGAATCCACTCATTATGCTGCTACGGGCCTGATGACATAGATTTCATTGTTGAGTGATACTGCATTGTACGTAAGTACCACAACTTCTTTATCCATTTTTCACTTTCTGTGATATTGAACTTGTACGGTAAATGAGGTTCTTGTAAACAGAGGCGTCCCAAACTTTGGGGTGGCTGTGTCTTTTTGATTTTAATTTCCCTAAGCTATAGGACCATAAGTGGAAGTGCCCTAGGCTCTGTTGCTTTGTTTTTTAGATGTTTCAGGAAACACCATACACTTCTCCCGAGTGGCTGTTGGTAATTTACATCCCTCCCATCAGCATAAAAAGGCTCCCAGTTCTCCATGGCCTGTCCTGCCTTTCTGGATTTTACACATTTTTCAGATGGCCTTTTTGACCGGGGGGAAGTGAGACTTCATTGTAGTGCAGATTTCCTTTGCAAGCTTGCTTGGTTGGCCAAAAAGGGCGTATGCGTTTTTTCCTGAATATATTCAGGAAAAAACGCATACGCCCTTTTTGGCCAAGTGCATCATTGTGGACGTTCTGCCTCTTTTCCTATGCTTTCAATGCAATTCCAGTCTACCTCCTGAAATCGGTTTCCTGCAATTCTGCCCCGTTTTCAAGTCCTCTTGGCAGCCTTACTTCAGTATATTTTTGGACGATAGCTGTCATTTATAACTCTGCAGGTTTGTGAATTACAGTGCCCCTGAGCTCCTTTCTTCAACTCGCTTTCTTGTGACCTGGCCGCAACACCGCAGGATGGCTTCAGGCCCTAATCTGGTTCCGGCACGGCACGCTGAGCCTTTGGTTAATTCCTCTTCCTGGTGGGAAATGAGAGTTAAATTTGCCCGTCCAGACACCTCCAGCTAGTCTCTCATTGGTTCTCGCTATTCCTGTTCATCTTCCACAGAAATTGCAAACTGGGCCAAACAGGAGGTTAAAGGGACTGACTCTCAAAGCCGGGAGGGTGTTAGTAAAGCGTCTGGAATGTTGCACCCGAGTACCAGGGTACGAAAACTGAGACATATTTGAACACGTTTCCCGATCACATGGTTGATCATACTCTAGTTTCCACATGCATGTTTTAGCTGAAGGTAGAATACCTTAAACCTGGGTAGTTGAAACCCGTGGAATGGGTACCATGCAATATGACTTCAAAGGGTCTTCATTTGCTCACCGAACCTCTCCAATCCTATCACTGCTGCGTTTATGCCCCTGTACACATGCTTGATTCTCTTTCGGAGACATAGCAATCCATAGGTTTTAAGATACTTACTAGTCAGGTACATTCTTAGGCGTTTAATATGCGGTGTTGAGTCCATTTCGTTGAGCAAGGAGTAGCTCTTGTCTATTCCATATTTGGCTTAAGGAACTTTATCTGTGCTCATTTCAATCTCTGGTTTTATGCAGCACCCCACCTCACCTTTACCCTTAAGCAAGCATAAGTTGGTTTTCTAAATTTGAGACCCTGTTCTGTTCTGTAATTCAGTTCCTGTGTAGCCAAGTTTACATTCCGTGTATTACTGATATCTTATGATGTTTCTTTTTCTGTGTGACTTATTTCAGTTAGAATCATCATACCTGAATCCACTCATTGTGCTGCTAAGGGCCTGATGACATAGATTTCATTGCTGAGTGATATTGCTTTGTAAGTAAATACCACAACTTCTTTATCCATTTTTCACTTTCTGCGATGTTGAACTTGTACTGTACACGAGGTTCTTGTAAACAGAGGCGTCCCAAACTTTGGGGTGGCTGTGTCTTTTTGATTTTAATTTCCCTAAGCTATAGGACCATAAGTGGAAGTGCCCTAGGCTCTGTTGCTTTGTTTTTTAGATGTTTCAGGAAACACCATACACTTCTCCCGAGTGTCTGTTGGCAATTTACATCCCGCCCATCAGCATAACAAGGCTCCCAGTTCTCCATGGCCTGTCCTGCCTTTCTGGATTTTACACTTTTTTCAGATGGCCCTTTTGACCGGGGGGAAGTGAGACTTCATTGTAGTGCAGATTTCTTTTGCAAGCTTGCTTGGTTGGCCAAAAAGGGCGTATGCGTTTTTTCCTGAATATATTCAGGAAAAAACGCATACGCCCTTTTTGGCCAAGTGCATCATTGTGGACGTTCTGCCTCTTTTCCTATGCTTTCAATGCAATTCCAGTCTACCTCCTGAAATCGGTTTCCTGCAATTCTGCCCCGCTTTCAAGTCCTCTTGGCAGCCTTACTTCAGTATATTTTTGGACGATAGCTGTCATTTATAACTCTGCAGTTTTGTGAATTACAGTGCCCCTGAGCTCCTTTCTTCAACTCGCTTTCTTTTGAGCTGGCCGCAACACCGCAGGATGGCTTCAGGCCTTAATCTGGTTCCGGCACGGCACGCTGAGCCTTTGGTTAATTCCTCTTCCTGGTGGGAAATGAGAGTTAAATTTGCCCGTCCAGACACCTCCAGCTAGTCTCTCATTGGTTCTCGCTATTCCTGTTCATCTTCCGCAGAAATTGCAAACTGGGCCAAACAGGAGGTTAAAGGGACTGACTCTCCAAGTCGGGAGGGTGTTAGTAAAGCGTCTGGAATGTTGCACCCGAGTACCAGGGGAGGAAAACTGAGACATATTTGAACACATCTCCCGTTCACACGGTTGATCATACTCTGGGTTCCACATGCATGTTTTAGCTGAAGGAAGAATACCTTAAACCTGGAGAGTTGAGACCCGTGTAATGGGTACCATGCAATATGACTTCAAAGGGTCTTCATTTGCTCACCGAACTTCTCCAATCCTATCACTGCTGCATTTATCCCCCTGTAGAGACGCTTGATTCTCTTTTGAAGACATAGCAATCCATAGGTTTTAAGATACTTACTGGTCAGGTACATTCTTAGGCATTTAATATGGGGTGTTGAGTCCATCTCGTTGAGCAAGGAGTAGCTCTTGTCTATTCCATATTTGGCTTAAGGAACTTTATCTGTGCTCATTTCAATCTCTGGTTTTATGCAGCACCCCAACTCACCTTTCCGCTTAAGCAAGCATAAGTTGGTTTTCTAAATTTGAGACCCTGTTCTGTTTTGGAATTCAGTTCCTGTGTAGCCAAGTTTACATTCTGTGTATTAGTGATATCTTATGATGTTTCTTTTTCTGTGTGACTTATTTCAGTTAGAATCATCGTACCTGAATCCACTCATTATGCTGCTACGGGCCTGATGACATAGATTTCATTGTTGAGTGATACTGCATTGTACGTAAGTACCACAACTTCTTTATCCATTTTTCACTTTCTGTGATATTGAACTTGTACGGTAAATGAGGTTCTTGTAAACAGAGGCGTCCCAAACTTTGGGGTGGCTGTGTCTTTTTGATTTTAATTTCCCTAAGCTATAGGACCATAAGTGGAAGTGCCCTAGGCTCTGTTGCTTTGTTTTTTAGATGTTTCAGGAAACACCATACACTTCTCCCGAGTGGCTGTTGGCAATTTACATCCCTCCCATCAGCATAAAAAGGCTCCCAGTTCTCCATGGCCTGTCCTGCCTTTCTGGATTTTACACTTTTTTCAGATGGCCCTTTTGACCGGGGGGAAGTGAGACTTCATTGTAGTGCAGATTTCCTTTGCAAGCTTGCTTGGTTGGCCAAAAAGGGCGTATACGTTTTTTCCTGAACATATTCAGGAAAAAACGCATATGCCCTTTTTGGCCAAGTGCATCATTGTGGACGTTCTGCCTCTTTTCCTATGCTTTCAATGCAATTCCAGTCTACCTCCTGAAATCGGTTTCCTGCAATTGTGCCCCGCTTTCAAGTCCTCTTGGCAGCCTTACTTCAGTATATTTTTGGACGATAGCTGTCATTTATAACTCTGCAGTTTTGTGAATTACAGTGCCCCTGAGCTCCTTTCTTCAACTCGCTTTCTTGTGACCTGGCCGCAACACCGCAGGATGGCTTCAGGCCCTAATCTGGTTCCGGCACGGCAAGCTGAGCCTTTGGTTAATTCCTCTTCCTGGTGGGAAATGAGAGTTAAATTTGCCCGTCCAGACACCTCCAGCTAGTCTCTCATTGGTTCTCGCTATTCCTGTTCATCTTCCACAGAAATTGCAAACTGGGCCAAACAGGAGGTTAAAGGGACTGACTCTCCAAGTCGGGAGGGTGTTAGTAAAGCGTCTGGAATGTTGCACCGGAGTACCAGGGTACGAAAACTGAGACATATTTGAACACGTTTCCCGATCACATGGTTGATCATACTCTAGTTTCCACATGCATGTTTTAGCTGAAGGTAGAATACCTTAAACCTGGGTAGTTGAAACCCGTGGAATGGGTACCATGCAATATGACTTCAAAGGGTCTTCATTTGCTCACCGAACCTCTCCAATCCTATCACTGCTGCGTTTATGCCCCTGTACACATGCTTGATTCTCTTTCGGAGACATAGCAATCCATAGGTTTTAAGATACTTACTAGTCAGGTACATTCTTAGGCGTTTAATATGCGGTGTTGAGTCCATTTCGTTGAGCAAGGAGTAGCTCTTGTCTATTCCATATTTGGCTTAAGGAACTTTATCTGTGCTCATTTCAATCTCTGGTTTTATGCAGCACCCCAACTCACCTTTACCCTTAAGCAAGCATAAGTTGGTTTTCTAAATTTGAGACCCTGTTCTGTTCTGTAATTCAGTTCCTGTGTAGCCAAGTTTACATTCCGTGTATTACTGATATCTTATGATGTTTCTTTTTCTGTGTGACTTATTTCAGTTAGAATCATCATACCTGAATCCACTCATTGTGCTGCTAAGGGCCTGATGACATAGATTTCATTGCTGAGTGATATTGCTTTGTAAGTAAATACCACAACTTCTTTATCCATTTTTCACTTTCTGTGATGTTGAACTTGTACTGTAAACGAGGTTCTTGTAAACAGAGGCGTCCCAAACTTTGGGGTGGCTGTGTCTTTTTGATTTTAATTTCCCTAAGCTATAGGACCATAAGTGGAAGTGCCCTAGGCTCTGTTGCTTTGTTTTTTAGATGTTTCAGGAAACACCATACACTTCTCCCGAGTGTCTGTTGGCAATTTACATCCCGCCCATCAGCATAACAAGGCTCCCAGTTCTCCATGGCCTGTCCTGCCTTTCTGGATTTTACACTTTTTTCAGATGGCCCTTTTGACCGGGGGGAAGTGAGACTTCATTGTAGTGCAGATTTCCTTTGCAAGCTTGCTTGGTTGGCCAAAAAGGGCGTATGCGTTTTTTCCTGAATATATTCAGGAAAAAACGCATACGCCCTTTTTGGCCAAGTGCATCATTGTGGACGTTCTGCCTCTTTTCCTATGCTTTCAATGCAATTCCAGTCTACCTCCTGAAATCGGTTTCCTGCAATTCTGCCCCGCTTTCAAGTCCTCTTGGCAGCCTTACTTCAGTATATTTTTGGACGATAGCTGTCATTTATAACTCTGCAGGTTTGTGAATTACAGTGCCCCTGAGCTCCTTTCTTCAACTCGCTTTCTTTTGAGCTGGCCGCAGCACCGCAAGATGGCTTCAGGCCTTAATCTGGTTCCGGCACGGCACGCTGAGCCTTTGGTTAATTCCTCTTCCTGGTGGGAAATGAGAGTTAAATTTGCCCGTCCAGACACCTCCAGCTAGTCTCTCATTGGTTCTCGCTATTCCTGTTCATCTTCCGCAGAAATTGCAAACTGGGCCAAACAGGAGGTTAAAGGGACTGACTCTCCAAGTCGGGAGGGTGTTAGTAAAGCGTCTGGAATGTTGCACCCGAGTACCAGGGGAGGAAAACTGAGACATATTTGAACACGTCTCCCGTTCACACGGTTGATCATACTCTGGGTCCCACATGCATGTTTTAGCTGAAGGAAGAATACCTTAAACCTGGAGAGTTGAGACCCGTGTAATGGGTACCATGCAATATGACTTCAAAGGGTCTTCATTTGCTCACCGAACTTCTCCAATCCTATCACTGCTGCATTTATCCCCCTGTACAGACGCTTGATTCTCTTTTGGAGACATAGCAATCCATAGGTTTTAAGATACTTACTAGTCAGGTACATTCTTAGGCATTTAATATGGGGTGTTGAGTCCATTTCGTTGAGCAAGGAGTAGCTCTTGTCTATTCAATATTTGGCTTAAGGAACTTTATCTGTGCTCATTTCAATCTCTGGTTTTATGCAGCACCCCAACTCACCTTTCCGCTTAAGCAAGCATAAGTTGGTTTTCTAAATTTGAGACCCTGTTCTGTTTTGGAATTCAGTTCCTGTGTAGCCAAGTTTACATTCTGTGTATTAGTGATATCTTATGATGTTTCTTTTTCTGTGTGACTTATTTCAGTTAGAATCATCATACCTGAATCCACTCATTGTGCTGCTAATGGCCTGATGACATAGATTTCATTGCTGAGTGATATTGCTTTGTAAGTAAATACCACAACTTCTTTATCCATTTTTCACTTTCTGCGATGTTGAACTTGTACTGTAAACGAGGTTCTTGTAAACAGAGGCGTCCCAAACTTTGGGGTGGCTGTGTCTTTTTGATTTTAATTTCCCTAAGCTATAGGACCATAAGTGGAAGTGCCCTAGGCTCTGTTGCTTTGTTTTTTAGATGTTTCAGGAAACACCATACACTTCTCCCGAGTGTCTGTTTGCAATTTACATCCCGCCCATCAGCATAACAAGGCTCCCAGTTCTCCATGGCCTGTCCTGCCTTTCTGGATTTTACACTTTTTTCAGATGGCCCTTTTGACCGGGGGGAAGTGAGACTTCATTGTAGTGCAGATTTCCTTTGCAAGCTTGCTTGGTTGGCCAAAAAGGGCGTATGCGTTTTTTCCTGAATATATTCAGGAAAAAACGCATACGCCCTTTTTGGCCAAGTGCATCATTGTGGACGTTCTGCCTCTTTTCCTATGCTTTCAATGCAATTCCAGTCTACCTCCTGAAATCGGTTTCCTGCAATTCTGCCCCGCTTTCAAGTCCTCTTGGCAGCCTTACTTCAGTATATTTTTGGACGATAGCTGTCATTTATAACTCTGCAGGTTTGTGAATTACAGTGCCCCTGAGCTCCTTTCTTCAACTCGCTTTCTTGTGACCTGGCCGCAACACCGCAGGATGGCTTCAGGCCCTAATCTGGTTCCGGCACGGCACGCTGAGCCTTTGGTTAATTCCTCTTCCTGGTGGGAAATGAGAGTTAAATTTGCCCGTCCAGACACCTCCAGCTAGTCTCTCATTGGTTCTCGCTATTCCTGTTCATCTTCCGCAGAAATTGCAAACTGGGCCAAACAGGAGGTTAAAGGGACTGACTCTCCAAGTTGGGAGGGTGTTAGTAAATCGTCTGGAAAGTTGCACCCGAGTACCAGGGTACGAAAACTGAGACATATTTGAACACGTTTCCCGATCACATGGTTGATCATACTCTAGTTTCCACATGCATGTTTTCGCTGAAGGTAGAATACCTTAAACCTGGGTAGTTGAAACCCGTGGAATGGGTACTATGCAATATGACTTCAAAGGGTCTTCATTTGCTCACCGAACTTCTCCAATCCTATCACTGCTGCGTTTATCCCCCTGTACAGACGCTTGATTTTCTTTTGGAGACATAGCAATCCATAGG
The DNA here is from genome assembly GCF_039906515.1 of Pseudorca crassidens. Classification (NCBI taxonomy): domain Eukaryota; kingdom Metazoa; phylum Chordata; class Mammalia; order Artiodactyla; family Delphinidae; genus Pseudorca; species Pseudorca crassidens. The sequence goes on along the minus strand of NC_090300.1, from coordinate 375,456 downwards.
TTTTAAGATACTTACTAATCAGGTACATTCTTAGGCGTTTAATATGGGGTGTTGAGTCCATTTCGTTGAGGAAGGAGTAGCTCTTGTCTATTCCATATTTGGCTTAAGGAACTTTATCTGTGCTCATTTCAATCTCTGGTTTTATGCAGCACCCCAACTCACCTTTCCCCTTAAGCAAGCATAAGTTGGTTTTCTAAATTTGAGACCCTGTTCTGTTTTGGAATTCAGTTCCTGTGTAGCCAAGTTTACATTCTGTGTATTAGTGATATCTTATGATGTTTCTTTTTCTGTGTGACTTATTTCAGTTAGAATCATCGTACCTGAATCCACTCATTATGCTGCTACGGGCCTGATGACATAGATTTCATTGTTGAGTGATACTGCATTGTACTTAAGTACCACAACTTCTTTATCCATTTTTCACTTTCTGTGATATTGAACTTGTACGGTAAATGAGGTTCTTGTAAACAGAGGCGTCCCAAACTTTGGGGTGGCTGTGTCTTTTTGATTTTAATTTCCCTAAGCTATAGGACCATAAGTGGAAGTGCCCTAGGCTCTGTTGCTTTGTTTTTTAGATGTTTCAGGAAACACCATACACTTCTCCCGAGTGGCTGTTGGCAATTTACATCCCTCCCATCAGCATAAAAAGGCTCCCAGTTCTCCATGGCCTGTCCTGCCTTTCTGGATTTTACACTTTTTTCAGATGGCCCTTTTGACCGGGGGGAAGTGAGACTTCATTGTAGTGCAGATTTCCTTTGCAAGCTTGCTTGGTTGGCCAAAAAGGGCGTATGCGTTTTTTCCTGAATATATTCAGGAAAAAACGCATACGCCCTTTTTGGCCAAGTGCATCATTGTGGACGTTCTGCCTCTTTTCCTATGCTTTCAATGCAATTCCAGTCTACCTCCTGAAATCGGTTTCCTGCAATTCTGCCCCGCTTTCAAGTACTCTTGGCAGCCTTACTTCAGTATATTTTTGGACGATAGCTGTCATTTATAACTCTGCAGGTTTGTGAATTACAGTGCCCCTGAGCTCCTTTCTTCAACTCGCTTTCTTTTGAGCTGGCCGCAACACCGCAGGATGGCTTCAGGCCTTAATCTGGTTCCGGCACGGCACGCTGAGCCTTTGGTTAATTCCTCTTCCTGGTGGGAAATGAGAGTTAAATTTGCCCGTCCAGACACCTCCAGCTAGTCTCTCATTGGTTCTCGCTATTCCTGTTCATCTTCCGCAGAAATTGCAAACTGGGCCAAACAGGAGGTTAAAGGGACTGACTCTCCAAGTCGGGAGGGTGTTAGTAAAGCGTCTGGAATGTTGCACCCGAGTACCAGGGGAGGAAAACTGAGACATATTTGAACACATCTCCCGTTCACACGGTTGATCATACTCTGGGTTCCACATGCATGTTTTAGCTGAAGGAAGAATACCTTAAACCTGGAGAGTTGAGACCCGTGTAATGGGTACCATGCAATATGACTTCAAAGGGTCTTCATTTGCTCACCGAACTTCTCCAATCCTATCACTGCTGCATTTATCCCCCTGTAGAGACGCTTGATTCTCTTTTGAAGACATAGCAATCCATAGGTTTTAAGATACTTACTAGTCAGGTACATTCTTAGGCATTTAATATGGGGTGTTGAGTCCATTTCGTTGAGGAAGGAGTAGCTCTTGTGTATTCCATATTTGGCTTAAGGAACTTTATCTGTGCTCATTTCAATCTCTGGTTTTATGCAGCACCCCAACTCACCTTTCCGCTTAAGCAAGCATAAGTTGGTTTTCTAAATTTGAGACCCTGTTCTGTTTTGGAATTCAGTTCCTGTGTAGCCAAGTTTACATTCTGTGTATTAGTGATATCTTATGATGTTTCTTTTTCTGTGTGACTTATTTCAGTTAGAATCATCGTACCTGAATCCACTCATTATGCTGCTACGGGCCTGATGACATAGATTTCATTGTTGAGTGATACTGCATTGTACGTAAGTACCACAACTTCTTTATCCATTTTTCACTTTCTGTGATATTGAACTTGTACGGTAAATGAGGTTCTTGTAAACAGAGGCGTCCCAAACTTTGGGGTGGCTGTGTCTTTTTGATTTTAATTTCCCTAAGCTATAGGACCATAAGTGGAAGTGCCCTAGGCTCTGTTGCTTTGTTTTTTAGATGTTTCAGGAAACACCATACACTTCTCCCGAGTGGCTGTTGGCAATTTACATCCCTCCCATCAGCATAAAAAGGCTCCCAGTTCTCCATGGCCTGTCCTGCCTTTCTGGATTTTACACTTTTTTCAGATGGCCCTTTTGACCGGGGGGAAGTGAGACTTCATTGTAGTGCAGATTTCCTTTGCAAGCTTGCTTGGTTGGCCAAAAAGGGCGTATACGTTTTTTCCTGAACATATTCAGGAAATAACGCATATGCCCTTTTTGGCCAAGTGCATCATTGTGGACGTTCTGCCTCTTTTCCTATGCTTTCAATGCAATTCCAGTCTACCTCCTGAAATCGGTTTCCTGCAATTCTGCCCCGCTTTCAAGTCCTCTTGGCAGCCTTACTTCAGTATATTTTTGGACGATAGCTGTCATTTATAACTCTGCAGTTTTGTGAATTACAGTGCCCCTGAGCTCCTTTCTTCAACTCGCTTTCTTGTGACCTGGCCGCAACACCGCAGGATGGCTTCAGGCCCTAATCTGGTTCCGGCACGGCAAGCTGAGCCTTTGGTTAATTCCTCTTCCTGGTGGGAAATGAGAGTTAAATTTGCCCGTCCAGACACCTCCAGCTAGTCTCTCATTGGTTCTCGCTATTCCTGTTCATCTTCCGCAGAAATTGCAAACTGGGCCAAACAGGAGGTTAAAGGGACTGACTCTCCAAGTCGGGAGGGTGTTAGTAAAGCGTCTGGAATGTTGCACCGGAGTACCAGGGTACGAAAACTGAGACATATTTGAACACGTTTCCCGATCACATGGTTGATCATACTCTAGTTTCCACATGCATGTTTTAGCTGAAGGTAGAATACCTTAAACCTGGGTAGTTGAAACCCGTGGAATGGGTACCATGCAATATGACTTCAAAGGGTCTTCATTTGCTCACCGAACCTCTCCAATCCTATCACTGCTGCGTTTATGCCCCTGTACACATGCTTGATTCTCTTTCGGAGACATAGCAATCCATAGGTTTTAAGATACTTACTAGTCAGGTACATTCTTAGGCGTTTAATATGCGGTGTTGAGTCCATTTCGTTGAGCAAGGAGTAGCTCTTGTCTATTCCATATTTGGCTTAAGGAACTTTATCTGTGCTCATTTCAATCTCTGGTTTTATGCAGCACCCCAACTCACCTTTACCCTTAAGCAAGCATAAGTTGGTTTTCTAAATTTGAGACCCTGTTCTGTTCTGTAATTCAGTTCCTGTGTAGCCAAGTTTACATTCCGTGTATTACTGATATCTTATGATGTTTCTTTTTCTGTGTGACTTATTTCAGTTAGAATCATCATACCTGAATCCACTCATTGTGCTGCTAAGGGCCTGATGACATAGATTTCATTGCTGAGTGATATTGCTTTGTAAGTAAATACCACAACTTCTTTATCCATTTTTCACTTTCTGCGATGTTGAACTTGTACTGTAAACGAGGTTCTTGTAAACAGAGGCGTCCCAAACTTTGGGGTGGCTGTGTCTTTTTGATTTTAATTTCCCTAAGCTATAGGACCATAAGTGGAAGTGCCCTAGGCTCTGTTGCTTTGTTTTTTAGATGTTTCAGGAAACACCATACACTTCTCCCGAGTGTCTGTTGGCAATTTACATCCCGCCCATCAGCATAACAAGGCTCCCAGTTCTCCATGGCCTGTCCTGCCTTTCTGGATTTTACACTTTTTTCAGATGGCCCTTTTGACCGGGGGGAAGTGAGACTTCATTGTAGTGCAGATTTCCTTTGCAAGCTTGCTTGGTTGGCCAAAAAGGGCGTATGCGTTTTTTCCTGAATATATTCAGGAAAAAACGCATACGCCCTTTTTGGCCAAGTGCATCATTGTGGACGTTCTGCCTCTTTTCCTATGCTTTCAATGCAATTCCAGTCTACCTCCTGAAATCGGTTTCCTGCAATTCTGCCCCGCTTTCAAGTCCTCTTGGCAGCCTTACTTCAGTATATTTTTGGACGATAGCTGTCATTTATAACTCTGCAGGTTTGTGAATTACAGTGCCCCTGAGCTCCTTTCTTCAACTCGCTTTCTTTTGAGCTGGCCACAGCACCGCAAGATGGCTTCAGGCCTTAATCTGGTTCCGGCACGGCACGCTGAGCCTTTGGTTAATTCCTCTTCCTGGTGGGAAATGAGAGTTAAATTTGCCCGTCCAGACACCTCCAGCTAGTCTCTCATTGGTTCTCGCTATTCCTGTTCATCTTCCGCAGAAATTGCAAACTGGGCCAAACAGGAGGTTAAAGGGACTGACTCTCCAAGTTGGGAGGGTGTTAGTAAAGCGTCTGGAAAGTTGTACCCGAGTACCAGGGTACGAAAACTGAGACATATTTGAACACGTTTCCCGATCACATGGTTGATCATACTCTAGTTTCCACATGTATGTTTTCGCTGAAGGTAGAATACCTTAAACCTGGGTAGTTGAAACCCGTGGAATGGGTACTATGCAATATGACTTCAAAGGGTCTTCATTTGCTCACCGAACTTCTCCAATCCTATCACTGCTGCGTTTATCCCCCTGTACAGACGCTTGATTTTCTTTTGGAGACATAGCAATCCATAGGTTTTAAGATACTTACTAATCAGGTACATTCTTAGGCGTTTAATATGGGGTGTTGAGTCCATTTCGTTGAGGAAGGAGTAGCTCTTGTCTATTCCATATTTGGCTTAAGGAACTTTATCTGTGCTCATTTCAATCTCTGGTTTTATGCAGCACCCCAACTCACATTTCCCCTTAAGCAAGCATAAGTTGGTTTTCTAAATTTGAGACCCTGTTCTGTTTTGGAATTCAGTTCCTGTGTAGCCAAGTTTACATTCTGTGTATTAGTGATATCTTATGATGTTTCTTTTTCTGTGTGACTTATTTCAGTTAGAATCATCGTACCTGAATCCACTCATTATGCTGCTACGGGCCTGATGACATAGATTTCATTGTTGAGTGATACTGCATTGTACGTAAGTACCACAACTTCTTTATCCATTTTTCACTTTCTGTGATATTGAACTTGTACGGTAAATGAGGTTCTTGTAAACAGAGGCGTCCCAAACTTTGGGGTGGCTGTGTCTTTTTGATTTTAATTTCCCTAAGCTATAGGACCATAAGTGGAAGTGCCCTAGGCTCTGTTGCTTTGTTTTTTAGATGTTTCAGGAAACACCATACACTTCTCCCGAGTGGCTGTTGGCAATTTACATCCCTCCCATCAGCATAAAAAGGCTCCCAGTTCTCCATGGCCTGTCCTGCCTTTCTGGATTTTACACTTTTTTCAGATGGCCCTTTTGACCGGGGGGAAGTGAGACTTCATTGTAGTGCAGATTTCCTTTGCAAGCTTGCTTGGTTGGCCAAAAAGGGCGTATGCGTTTTTTCCTGAATATATTCAGGAAAAAACGCATACGCCCTTTTTGGCCAAGTGCATCATTGTGGACGTTCTGCCTCTTTTCCTATGCTTTCAATGCAATTCCAGTCTACCTCCTGAAATCGGTTTCCTGCAATTCTGCCCCGCTTTCAAGTCCTCTTGGCAGCCTTACTTCAGTATATTTTTGGACGATAGCTGTCATTTATAACTCTGCAGGTTTGTGAATTACAGTGCCCCTGAGCTCCTTTCTTCAACTCGCTTTCTTTTGAGCTGGCCGCAGCACCGCAAGATGGCTTCAGGCCTTAATCTGGTTCCGGCACGGCACGCTGAGCCTTTGGTTAATTCCTCTTCCTGGTGGGAAATGAGAGTTAAATTTGCCCGTCCAGACACCTCCAGCTAGTCTCTCATTGGTTCTCGCTATTCCTGTTCATCTTCCGCAGAAATTGCAAACTGGGCCAAACAGGAGGTTAAAGGGACTGACTCTCCAAGTCGGGAGGGTGTTAGTAAAGCGTCTGGAATGTTGCACCCGAGTACCAGGGGAGGAAAACTGAGACATATTTGAACACGTCTCCCGTTCACACGGTTGATCATACTCTGGGTCCCACATGCATGTTTTAGCTGAAGGAAGAATACCTTAAACCTGGAGAGTTGAGACCCGTGTAATGGGTACCATGCAATATGACTTCAAAGGGTCTTCATTTGCTCACCGAACTTCTCCAATCCTATCACTGCTGCGTTTATCCCTCCTGTACAGACGCTTGATTCTCTTTTGGAGACATAGCAATCCATAGGTTTTAAGATACTTACTAGTCAGGTACATTCTTAGGCATTTAATATGGGGTGTTGAGTCCATTTCGTTGAGCAAGGAGTAGCTCTTGTCTATTTCATATTTGGCTTAAGGAACTTTATCTGTGCTCATTTCAATCTCTGGTTTTATGCAGCACCCCAACTCACCTTTCCGCTTAAGCAAGCATAAGTTGGTTTTCTAAATTTGAGACCCTGTTCTGTTTTGGAATTCAGTTCCTGTGTAGCCAAGTTTACATTCTGTGTATTAGTGATATCTTATGATGTTTCTTTTTCTGTGTGACTTATTTCAGTTAGAATCATCGTACCTGAATCCACTCATTATGCTGCTACGGGCCTGATGACATAGATTTCATTGTTGAGTGATACTGCATTGTACGTAAGTACCACAACTTCTTTATCCATTTTTCACTTTCTGTGATATTGAACTTGTACGGTAAATGAGGTTCTTGTAAACAGAGGCGTCCCAAACTTTGGGGTGGCTGTGTCTTTTTGATTTTAATTTCCCTAAGCTATAGGACCATAAGTGGAAGTGCCCTAGGCTCTGTTGCTTTGTTTTTTAGATGTTTCAGGAAACACCATACACTTCTCCCAAGTGGCTGTTGGCAATTTACATCCCTCCCATCAGCATAACAAGGCTCCCAGTTCTCCATGGCCTGTCCTGCCTTTCTGGATTTTACACTTTTTTCAGATGGCCCTTTTGACCGGGGGGAAGTGAGACTTCATTGTAGTGCAGATTTCCTTTGCAAGCTTGCTTGGTTGGCCAAAAAGGGCGTATGCGTTTTTTCCTGAATATATTCAGGAAAAAACGCATACGCCCTTTTTGGCCAAGTGCATCATTGTGGACGTTCTGCCTCTTTTCCTATGCTTTCAATGCAATTCCAGTCTACCTCCTGAAATCGGATTCCTGCAATTCTGCCCCGCTTTCAAGTCCTCTTGGCAGCCTTACTTCAGTATATTTTTGGACGATAGCTGTCATTTATAACTCTGCAGGTTTGTGAATTACAGTGCCCCTGAGCTCCTTTCTTCAACTCGCTTTCTTTTGAGCTGGCCGCAGCACCGCAAGATGGCTTCAGGCCTTAATCTGGTTCCGGCACGGCACGCTGAGCCTTTGGTTAATTCCTCTTCCTGGTGGGAAATGAGAGTTAAATTTGCCCGTCCAGACACCTCCAGCTAGTCTCTCATTGGTTCTCGCTATTCCTGTTCATCTTCCGCAGAAATTGCAAACTGGGCCAAACAGGAGGTTAAAGGGACTGACTCTCCAAGTCGGGAGGGTGTTAGTAAAGCGTCTGGAATGTTGCACCCGAGTACCAGGGGAGGAAAACTGAGACATATTTGAACACGTCTCCCGTTCACACGGTTGATCATACTCTGGGTCCCACATGCATGTTTTAGCTGAAGGAAGAATACCTTAAACCTGGAGAGTTGAGACCCGTGTAATGGGTACCATGCAATATGACTTCAAAGGGTCTTCATTTGCTCACCGAACTTCTCCAATCCTATCACTGCTGCGTTTATCCCTCCTGTACAGACGCTTGATTCTCTTTTGGAGACATAGCAATCCATAGGTTTTAAGATACTTACTAGTCAGGTACATTCTTAGGCATTTAATATGGGGTGTTGAGTCCATTTCGTTGAGCAAGGAGTAGCTCTTGTCTATTTCATATTTGGCTTAAGGAACTTTATCTGTGCTCATTTCAATCTCTGGTTTTATGCAGCACCCCAACTCACCTTTCCGCTTAAGCAAGCATAAGTTGGTTTTCTAAATTTGAGACCCTGTTCTGTTTTGGAATTCAGTTCCTGTGTAGCCAAGTTTACATTCTGTGTATTAGTGATATCTTATGATGTTTCTTTTTCTGTGTGACTTATTTCAGTTAGAATCATCGTACCTGAATCCACTCATTATGCTGCTACGGGCCTGATGACATAGATTTCATTGTTGAGTGATACTGCATTGTACGTAAGTACCACAACTTCTTTATCCATTTTTCACTTTCTGTGATATTGAACTTGTACGGTAAATGAGGTTCTTGTAAACAGAGGCGTCCCAAACTTTGGGGTGGCTGTGTCTTTTTGATTTTAATTTCCCTAAGCTATAGGACCATAAGTGGAAGTGCCCTAGGCTCTGTTGCTTTGTTTTTTAGATGTTTCAGGAAACACCATACACTTCTCCCAAGTGGCTGTTGGCAATTTACATCCCTCCCATCAGCATAACAAGGCTCCCAGTTCTCCATGGCCTGTCCTGCCTTTCTGGATTTTACACTTTTTTCAGATGGCCCTTTTGACCGGGGGGAAGTGAGACTTCATTGTAGTGCAGATTTCCTTTGCAAGCTTGCTTGGTTGGCCAAAAAGGGCGTATGCGTTTTTTCCTGAATATATTCAGGAAAAAACGCATACGCCCTTTTTGGCCAAGTGCATCATTGTGGACGTTCTGCCTCTTTTCCTATGCTTTCAATGCAATTCCAGTCTACCTCCTGAAATCGGATTCCTGCAATTCTGCCCCGCTTTCAAGTCCTCTTGGCAGCCTTACTTCAGTATATTTTTGGACGATAGCTGTCATTTATAACTCTGCAAGTTTGTGAATTACAGTGCCCCTGAGCTGCTTTCTTCAACTCGCTATCTTTTGACCTGGCCGCAACACCGCAGGATGGCTTCAGGCCCTAATCTGGTTCTGGCACGGCACGCTGAGCCTTTGGTTAATTCCTCTTCCTGGTGGGAAATGAGAGTTAAATTTGCCCGTCCAGACACCTCCAGCTAGTCTCTCATTGGTTCTCGCTATTCCTGTTCATCTTCCGCAGAAATTGCAAACTGGGCCAAACAGGAGGTTAAAGGGACTGACTCTCCAAGTCGGGAGGGTGTAAGTAAAGCGTCTGGAATGTTGCACCCGAGTACCAGGGTACGAAAACTGAGACATATTTGAACACGTTTCCCGATCACATGGTTGATCGTACTCTAGGTTCCACATGCATGTTTTAGCTGAAGGAAGAATACCTTAAACCTGGGTAGTTGAAACCCGTGGAATGGGTACTATGCAATATGACTTCAAAGGGTCTTCATTTGCTCACCGAAACTCTCCAATCCTATCACTGCTGCGTTTATGCCCCTGTACACATGCTTGATTCTCTTTCGGAGACATAGCAATCCATAGGTTTTAAGATACTTACTAGTCAGGTACATTCTTAGGCGTTTAATATGCGGTGTTGAGTCCATTTCGTTGAGCAAGGAGTAGCTCTTGTCTATTCCATATTTGGCTTAAGGAACTTTATCTGTGCTCATTTCAATCTCTGGTTTTATGCAGCACCCCAACTCACCTTTCCCCTTAAGCAAGCATAAGTTGGTTTTCTAAATTTGAGACCCTGTTCTGTTCTGTAATTCAGTTCCTGTGTAGCCAAGTTTACATTCCGTGTATTACTGATATCTTATGATGTTTCTTTTTCTGTGTGACTTATTTCAGTTAGAATCATCATACCTGAATCCACTCATTGTGCTGCTAAGGGCCTGATGACATAGATTTCATTGCTGAGTGATATTGCTTTGTAAGTAAATACCACAAATTCTTTATCCATTTTTCACTTTCTGCGATGTTGAACTTGTACTGTAAACGAGGTTCTTGTAAACAGAGGCGTCCCAAACTTTGGGGTGGCTGTGTCTTTTTGATTTTAATTTCCCTAAGCTATAGGACCATAAGTGGAAGTGCCCTAGGCTCTGTTGCTTTGTTTTTTAGATGTTTCAGGAAACACCATACACTTCTCCCGAGTGGCTGTTGGCAATTTACATCCCGCCCATCAGCATAACAAGGCTCCCAGTTCTCCATGGCCTGTCCTGCCTTTCTGGATTTTACACTTTTTTCAGATGGCCCTTTTGACCGGGGGGAAGTGAGACTTCATTGTAGTGCAGATTTCCTTTGCAAGCTTGCTTGGTTGGCCAAAAAGGGCATATGCGTTTTTTCCTGAATATATTCAGGAAAAAACGCATACGCCCTTTTTGGCCAAGTGCATCATTGTGGACGTTCTGCCTCTTTTCCTATGCTTTCAATGCAATTCCAGTCTGCCTCCTGAAATCGGTTTCCTGCAATTCTGCCCCGCTTTCAAGTCCTCTTGGCAGCCTTACTTCAGTATATTTTTGGACGATAGCTGTCATTTATAACTCTGCAGGTTTGTGAATTACAGTGCCCCTGAGCTCCTTTCTTCAACTCGCTTTCTTTTGAGCTGGCCGCAACACCGCAGGATGGCTTCAGGCCCTAATCTGGTTCCGGCACGGCAAGCTGAGCCTTTGGTTAATTCCTCTTCCTGGTGGGAAATGAGAGTTAAATTTGCCCGTCCAGACACCTCCAGCTAGTCTCTCATTGGTTCTCGCTATTCCTGTTCATCTTCCACAGAAATTGCAAACTGGGCCAAACAGGAGGTTAAAGGGACTGACTCTCCAAGTCGGGAGGGTGTTAGTAAAGCGTCTGGAATGTTGCACCCGAGTACCAGGGTACGAAAACTGAGACATATTTGAACACGTTTCCCGATCACATGGTTGATCATACTCTAGTTTCCACATGCATGTTTTAGCTGAAGGTAGAACACCTTAAACCTGGGTAGTTGAAACCCGTGGAATGGGTACCATGCAATATGACTTCAAAGGGTCTTCATTTGCTCACTGAACCTCTCCAATCCTATCACTGCTGCATTTATGCCCCTGTACACATGCTTGATTCTCTTTCGGAGACATAGCAATCCATAGGTTTTAAGATACTTACTAGTCAGGTACATTCTTAGGCGTTTAATATGCGGTGTTGAGTCCATTTCGTTGAGCAAGGAGTAGCTCTTGTCTATTCCATATTTGGCTTAAGGAACTTTATCTGTGCTCATTTCAATCTCTGGTTTTATGCAGCACCCCAACTCACCTTTCCCCTTAAGCAAGCATAAGTTGGTTTTCTAAATTTGAGACCCTGTTCTGTTCTGTAATTCAGTTCCTGTGTAGCCAAGTTTACATTCCGTGTATTACTGATATCTTATGATGTTTCTTTTTCTGTGTGACTTATTTCAGTTAGAATCATCATACCTGAATCCACTCATTGTGCTGCTAATGGCCTGATGACATAGATTTCATTGCTGAGTGATATTGCTTTGTAAGTAAATACCACAACTTCTTTATCCATTTTTCACTTTCTGCGATGTTGAACTTGTACTGTAAACGAGGTTCTTGTAAACAGAGGCGTCCCAAACTTTGGGGTGGCTGTGTCTTTTTGATTTTAATTTCCCTAAGCTATAGGACCATAAGTGGAAGTGCCCTAGGCTCTGTTGCTTTGTTTTTTAGATGTTTCAGGAAACACCATACACTTCTCCGGAGTGTCTGTTTGCAATTTACATCCCGCCCATCAGCATAACAAGGCTCCCAGTTCTCCATGGCCTGTCCTGCCTTTCTGGATTTTACACTTTTTTCAGATGGCCCTTTTGACCGGGGGGAAGTGAGACTTCATTGTAGTGCAGATTTCCTTTGCAAGCTTGCTTGGTTGGCCAAAAAGGGCATATGCGTTTTTTCCTGAATATATTCAGGAAAAAACGCATACGCCCTTTTTGGCCAAGTGCATCATTGTGGACGTTCTGCCTCTTTTCCTATGCTTTCAATGCAATTCCAGTCTACCTCCTGAAATCGGTTTCCTGCAATTCTGCCCCGCTTTCAAGTCCTCTTGGCAGCCTTACTTCAGTATATTTTTGGACGATAGCTGTCATTTATAACTCTGCAGGTTTGTGAATTACAGTGCCCCTGAGCTCCTTTCTTCAACTCGCTTTCTTTTGAGCTGGCCGCAACACCGCAGGATGGCTTCAGGCCCTAATCTGGTTCCGGCACGGCAAGCTGAGCCTTTGGTTAATTCCTCTTCCTGGTGGGAAATGAGAGTTAAATTTGCCCGTCCAGACACCTCCAGCTAGTCTCTCATTGGTTCTCGCTATTCCTGTTCATCTTCCACAGAAATTGCAAACTGGGCCAAACAGGAGGTTAAAGGGACTGACTCTCCAAGTCGGGAGGGTGTTAGTAAAGCGTCTGGAATGTTGCACCCGAGTACCAGGGTACGAAAACTGAGACATATTTGAACACGTTTCCCGATCACATGGTTGATCATACTCTAGTTTCCACATGCATGTTTTAGCTGAAGGTAGAACACCTTAAACCTGGGTAGTTGAAACCCGTGGAATGGGTACCATGCAATATGACTTCAAAGGGTCTTCATTTGCTCACTGAACCTCTCCAATCCTATCACTGCTGCGTTTATGCCCCTGTACACATGCTTGATTCTCTTTCGGAGACATAGCAATCCATAGGTTTTAAGATACTTACTAGTCAGGTACATTCTTAGGCGTTTAATATGCGGTGTTGAGTCCATTTCGTTGAGCAAGGAGTAGCTCTTGTCTATTCCATATTTGGCTTAAGGAACTTTATCTGTGCTCATTTCAATCTCTGGTTTTATGCAGCACCCCAACTCACCTTTCCCCTTAAGCAAGCATAAGTTGGTTTTCTAAATTTGAGACCCTGTTCTGTTCTGTAATTCAGTTCCTGTGTAGCCAAGTTTACATTCCGTGTATTACTGATATCTTATGATGTTTCTTTTTCTGTGTGACTTATTTCAGTTAGAATCATCATACCTGAATCCACTCATTGTGCTGCTAATGGCCTGATGACATAGATTTCATTGCTGAGTGATATTGCTTTGTAAGTAAATACCACAACTTCTTTATCCATTTTTCACTTTCTGCGATGTTGAACTTGTACTGTAAACGAGGTTCTTGTAAACAGAGGCGTCCCAAACTTTGGGGTGGCTGTGTCTTTTTGATTTTAATTTCCCTAAGCTATAGGACCATAAGTGGAAGTGCCCTAGGCTCTGTTGCTTTGTTTTTTAGATGTTTCAGGAAACACCATACACTTCTCCGGAGTGTCTGTTTGCAATTTACATCCCGCCCATCAGCATAACAAGGCTCCCAGTTCTCCATGGCCTGTCCTGCCTTTCTGGATTTTACACTTTTTTCAGATGGCCCTTTTGACCGGGGGGAAGTGAGACTTCATTGTAGTGCAGATTTCCTTTGCAAGCTTGCTTGGTTGGCCAAAAAGGGCGTATGCGTTTTTTCCTGTATATATTCAGGAAAAAACGCATACGCCCTTTTTGGCCAAGTGCATCATTGTGGACGTTCTGCCTCTTTTCCTATGCTTTCAATGCAATTCCAGTCTACCTCCTGAAATCGGTTTCCTGCAATTCTGCCCCGCTTTCAAGTCCTCTTGGCAGCCTTACTTCAGTATATTTTTGGACGATAGCTGTCATTTATAACTCTGCAGGTTTGTGAATTACAGTGCCCCTGAGCTCCTTTCTTCAACTCGCTTTCTTGTGACCTGGCCGCAACACCGCAGGATGGCTTCAGGCCCTAATCTGGTTCCGGCACGGCACGCTGAGCCTTTGGTTAATTCCTCTTCCTGGTGGGAAATGAGAGTTAAATTTGCCCGTCCAGACACCTCCAGCTAGTCTCTCATTGGTTCTCGCTATTCCTGTTCATCTTCCGCAGAAATTGCAAACTGGGCCAAACAGGAGGTTAAAGGGACTGACTCTCCAAGTCGGGAGGGTGTTAGTAAAGCGTCTGGAAAGTTGCACCCGAGTACCAGGGTACGAAAACTGAGACATATTTGAACACGTTTCCCGATCACATGGTTGATCATACTCTAGTTTCCACATGCATGTTTTCGCTGAAGGTAGAATACCTTAAACCTGGGTAGTTGAAACCCGTGGAATGGGTACTATGCAATATGACTTCAAAGTGTCTTCATTTGCTCACCGAACTTCTCCAATCCTATCACTGCTGCGTTTATCCCCCTGTACAGACGCTTGATTTTCTTTTGGAGACATAGCAATCCATAGGTTTTAAGATACTTACTAATCAGGTACATTCTTAGGCGTTTAATATGGGGTGTTGAGTCCATTTCGTTGAGGAAGGAGTAGCTCTTGTCTATTCCATATTTGGCTTAAGGAACTTTATCTGTGCTCATTTCAATCTCTGGTTTTATGCAGCACCCCAACTCACCTTTACCCTTAAGCAAGCATAAGTTGGTTTTCTAAATTTGAGACCCTGTTCTGTTTTGGAATTCAGTTCCTGTGTAGCCAAGTTTACATTCTGTGTATTAGTGATATCTTATGATGTTTCTTTTTCTGTGTGACTTATTTCAGTTAGAATCATCGTACCTGAATCCACTCATTATGCTGCTACGTGCCTGATGACATAGATTTCATTGTTGAGTGATACTGCATTGTACGTAAGTACCACAACTTCTTTATCCATTTTTCACTTTCTGTGATATTGAACTTGTACGGTAAATGAGGTTCTTGTAAACAGAGGCGTCCCAAACTTTGGGGTGGCTGTGTCTTTTTGATTTTAATTTCCCTAAGCTATAGGACCATAAGTGGAAGTGCCCTAGGCTCTGTTGCTTTGTTTTTTAGATGTTTCAGGAAACACCATACACTTCTCCCGAGTGGCTGTTGGCAATTTACATCCCTCCCATCAGCATAAAAAGGCTCCCAGTTCTCCATGGCCTGTCCTGCCTTTCTGGATTTTACACTTTTTTCAGATGGCCCTTTTGACCGGGGGGAAGTGAGACTTCATTGTAGTGCAGATTTCCTTTGCAAGCTTGCTTGGTTGGCCAAAAAGGGCGTATGCGTTTTTTCCTGAATATATTCAGGAAAAAACGCATACGCCCTTTTTGGCCAAGTGCATCATTGTGGACGT
Source organism: Pseudorca crassidens (assembly GCF_039906515.1). Taxonomy (NCBI): domain Eukaryota; kingdom Metazoa; phylum Chordata; class Mammalia; order Artiodactyla; family Delphinidae; genus Pseudorca; species Pseudorca crassidens. Next base: position 360,373 of record NC_090300.1, on the reverse strand, counting down.
TCTGCCTCTTTTCCTATGCTTTCAATGCAATTCCAGTCTACCTCCTGAAATCGGTTTCCTGCAATTCTGCCCCGCTTTCAAGTCCTCTTGGCAGCCTTACTTCAGTATATTTTTGGACGATAGCTGTCATTTATAACTCTGCAGGTTTGTGAATTACAGTGCCCCTGAGCTCCTTTCTTCAACTCGCTTTCTTTTGAGCTGGCCGCAACACCGCAGGATGGCTTCAGGCCTTAATCTGGTTCCGGCACGGCACGCTGAGCCTTTGGTTAATTCCTCTTCCTGGTGGGAAATGAGAGTTAAATTTGCCCGTCCAGACACCTCCAGCTAGTCTCTCATTGGTTCTCGCTATTCCTGTTCATCTTCCGCAGAAATTGCAAACTGGGCCAAACAGGAGGTTAAAGGGACTGACTCTCCAAGTCGGGAGGGTGTTAGTAAAGCGTCTGGAATGTTGCACCCGAGTACCAGGGTACAAAAACTGAGACATATTTGAACACGTCTCCCGTTCACACGGTTGATCATACTCTGGGTTCCACATGCATGTTTTAGCTGAAGGAAGAATACCTTAAACCTGGAGAGTTGAGACCCGTGTAATGGGTACCATGCAATATGACTTCAAAGGGTCTTCATTTGCTCACCGAACTTCTCCAATCCTATCACTGCTGCGTTTATCCCCCTGTACAGACGCTTGATTCTCTTTTGGAGACATAGCAATCCATAGGTTTTAAGATACTTACTAGTCAGGTACATTCTTAGGCATTTAATATGGGGTGTTGAGTCCATTTCGTTGAGCAAGGAGTAGCTCTTATCTATTCCATATTTGGCTTAAGGAACTTTATCTGTGCTCATTTCAATCTCTGGTTTTATGCAGCACCCCAACTCACCTTTCCCCTTAAGCAAGCATAAGTTGGTTTTCTAAATTTGAGACCCTGTTCTGTTTTGGAATTCAGTTCCTGTGTAGCCAAGTTTACATTCTGTGTATTAGTGATATCTTATGATGTTTCTTTTTCTGTGTGACTTATTTCAGTTAGAATCATCGTACCTGAATCCACTCATTATGCTGCTACGGGCCTGATGACATAGATTTCATTGTTGAGTGATACTGCATTGTACGTAAGTACCACAACTTCTTTATCCATTTTTCACTTTCTGTGATATTGAACTTGTACGGTAAATGAGGTTCTTGTAAACAGAGGCGTCCCAAACTTTGAGGTGGCTGTGTCTTTTTGATTTTAATTTCCCTAAGCTATAGGACCATAAGTGGAAGTGCCCTAGGCTCTGTTGCTTTGTTTTTTAGATGTTTCAGGAAACACCATACACTTCTCCCGAGTGTCTGTTGGCAATTTACATCCCGCCCATCAGCATAACAAGGCTCCCAGTTCTCCATGGCCTGTCCTGCCTTTCTGGATTTTACACTTTTTTCAGATGGCCCTTTTGACCGGGGGGAAGTGAGACTTCATTGTAGTGCAGATTTCCTTTGCAAGCTTGCTTGGTTGGCCAAAAAGGGCGTATGCGTTTTTTCCTGAATATATTCAGGAAAAAACGCATACGCCCTTTTTGGCCAAGTGCATCATTGTGGACGTTCTGCCTCTTTTCCTATGCTTTCAATGCAATTCCAGTCTACCTCCTGAAATCGGATTCCTGCAATTCTGCCCCGCTTTCAAGTCCTCTTGACAGCCTTACTTCAGTATATTTTTGGACGATAGCTGTCATTTATAACTCTGCAGGTTTGTGAATTACAGTGCCCCTGAGCTCCTTTCTTCAACTCGCTTTCTTTTGAGCTGGCCGCAACACCGCAGGATGGCTTCAGGCCCTAATCTGGTTCTGGCACGGCACACTGAGCCTTTGGTTAATTCCTCTTCCTGGTGGGAAATGAGAGTTAAATTTGCCCGTCCAGACACCTCCAGCTAGTCTCTCATTTGTTCTCGCTATTCCTGTTCATCTTCCGCAGAAATTGCAAACTGGGCCAAACAGGAGGTTAAAGGGACTGACTCTCCAAGTCGGGAGGGTGTAAGTAAAGCGTCTGGAATGTTGCACCCGAGTACCAGGGTACGAAAACTGAGACATATTTGAACACGTTTCCCGATCACATGGTTGATCGTACTCTAGGTTCCACATGCATGTTTTAGCTGAAGGAAGAATACCTTAAACCTGGGTAGTTGAAACCCGTGGAATGGGTACTATGCAATATGACTTCAAAGGGTCTTCATTTGCTCACCGAACCTCTCCAATCCTATCACTGCTGCGTTTATGCCCCTGTACACATGCTTGATTCTCTTTCGGAGACATAGCAATCCATAGGTTTTAAGATACTTACTAGTCAGGTACATTCTTAGGCGTTTAATATGCGGTGTTGAGTCCATTTCGTTGAGCAAGGAGTAGCTCTTGTCTATTCCATATTTGGCTTAAGGAACTTTATCTGTGCTCATTTCAATCTCTGGTTTTATGCAGCACCCCAACTCACCTTTCCCCTTAAGCAAGCATAAGTTGGTTTTCTAAATTTGAGACCCTGTTCTGTTCTGTAATTCAGTTCCTGTGTAGCCAAGTTTACATTCCGTGTATTACTGATATCTTATGATGTTTCTTTTTCTGTGTGACTTATTTCAGTTAGAATCATCATACCTGAATCCACTCATTGTGCTGCTAAGGGCCTGATGACATAGATTTCATTGCTGAGTGATATTGTTGTAAGTAAATACCACAACTTCTTTATCCATTTTTCACTTTCTGCGATGTTGAACTTGTACTGTAAACGAGGTTCTTGTAAACAGAGGCGTCCCAAACTTTGGGGTGGCTGTGTCTTTTTGATTTTAATTTCCCTAAGCTATAGGACCATAAGTGGAAGTGCCCTAGGCTCTGTTGCTTTGTTTTTTAGATGTTTCAGGAAACACCATACACTTCTCCCGAGTGTCTGTTGGCAATTTACATCCCGCCCATCAGCATAACAAGGCTCCCAGTTCTCCATGGCCTGTCCTGCCTTTCTGGATTTTACACTTTTTTCAGATGGCCCTTTTGACCGGGGGGAAGTGAGACTTCATTGTAGTGCAGATTTCCTTTGCAAGCTTGCTTGGTTGGCCAAAAAGGGCGTATGCGTTTTTTCCTGAATATATTCAGGAAAAAACGCATACGCCCTTTTTGGCCAAGTGCATCATTGTGGACGTTCTGCCTCTTTTCCTATGCTTTCAATGCAATTCCAGTCTACCTCCTGAAATCGGAGTCCTGCAATTCTGCCCCGCTTTCAAGTCCTCTTGGCAGCCTTACTTCAGTATATTTTTGGACGATAGCTGTCATTTATAACTCTGCAGGTTTGTGAATTACAGTGCCCCTGAGCTCCTTTCTTCAACTCGCTTTCTTTTGAGCTGGCCGCAACACCGCAGGATGGCTTCAGGCCCTAATCTGGTTCCGGCACGGCAAGCTGAGCCTTTGGTTAATTCCTCTTCCTGGTGGGAAATGAGAGTTAAATTTGCCCCTCCAGACACCTCCAGCTAGTCTCTCATTGGTTCTCGCTATTCCTGTTCATCTTCCACAGAAATTGCAAACTGGGCCAAACAGGAGGTTAAAGGGACTGACTCTCCAAGTGGGGAGAGTGTTAGTAAAGCGTCTGGAATGTTGCACCCGAGTACCAGGGTACGAAAACTGAGACATATTTGAACACGTTTCCCGATCACATGGTTGATCATACTCTAGTTTCCACATGCATGTTTTAGCTGAAGGTAGAATACCTTAAACCTGGGTAGTTGAAACCCGTGGAATGGGTACCATGCAATATGACTTCAAAGGGTCTTCATTTGCTCACTGAACCTCTCCAATCCTATCACTGCTGCGTTTATGCCCCTGTACACATGCTTGATTCTCTTTCGGAGACATAGCAATCCATAGGTTTTAAGATACTTACTAGTCAGGTACATTCTTAGGCGTTTAATATGCGGTGTTGAGTCCATTTCGTTGAGCAAGGAGTAGCTCTTGTCTATTCCATATTTGGCTTAAGGAAATTTATCTGTGCTCATTTCAATCTCTGGTTTTATGCAGCACCCCAACTCACCTTTCCCCTTAAGCAAGCATAAGTTGGTTTTCTAAATTTGAGACCCTGTTCTGTTCTGTAATTCAGTTCCTGTGTAGCCAAGTTTACATTCCGTGTATTACTGATATCTTATGATGTTTCTTTTTCTGTGTGACTTATTTCAGTTAGAATCATCATACCTGAATCCACTCATTGTGCTGCTAAGGGCCTGATGACATAGATTTCATTGCTGAGTGATATTGCTTTGTAAGTAAATACCACAACTTCTTTATCCATTTTTCACTTTCTGCGATGTTGAACTTGTACTGTAAACGAGGTTCTTGTAAACAGAGGCGTCCCAAACTTTGGGGTGGCTGTGTCTTTTTGATTTTAATTTCCCTAATCTATAGGACCATAAGTGGAAGTGCCCTAGGCTCTGTTGCTTTGTTTTTTAGATGTTTCAGGAAACACCATACACTTCTCCCGAGTGTCTGTTGGCAATTTACATCCCTCCCATCAGCATAAAAAGGCTCCCAGTTCTCCATGGCCTGTCCTGCCTTTCTGGATTTTACACTTTTTTCAGATGGCCCTTTTGACCGGGGGGAAGTGAGACTTCATTGTAGTGCAGATTTCCTTTGCAAGCTTGCTTGGTTGGCCAAAAAGGGCGTATGCGTTTTTTCCTGAATATATTCAGGAAAAAACGCATACGCCCTTTTTGGCCAAGTGCATCATTGTGGACGTTCTGCCTCTTTTCCTATGCTTTCAATGCAATTCCAGTCTACCTCCTGAAATCGGTTTCCTGCAATTCTGCCCCGCTTTCAAGTCCTCTTGGCAGCCTTACATCAGTATATCTTTGGACGATAGCTGTCATTTATAACTCTGCAGGTTTGTGAATTACAGTGCCCCTGAGCTCCTTTCTTCAACTCGCTTTCTTTTGAGCTGGCCGCAACACCGCAGGATGGCTTCAGGCCCTAATCTGGTTCTGGCACGGCACGCTGAGCCTTTGGTTAATTCCTCTTCCTGGTGGGAAATGAGAGTTAAATTTGCCCGTCCAGACACCTCCAGCTAGTCTCTCATTGGTTCTCGCTATTCCTGTTCATCTTCCGCAGAAATTGCAAACTGGGCCAAACAGGAGGTTAAAGGGACTGACTCTCCAAGTCGGGAGGGTGTTAGTAAAGCGTCTGGAATGTTGCACCCGAGTACCAGGGGAGGAAAACTGAGACATATTTGAACACGTCTCCCGTTCACACGGTTGATCATACTCTGCGTCCCACATGCATGTTTTAGCTGAAGGAAGAATACCTTAAACCTGGAGAGTTGAGACCCGTGTAATGGGTACCATGCAATATGACTTCAAAGGGTCTTCATTTGCTCACCGCACTTCTCCAATCCTATCACTGCTGCATTTATCCCCCTGTACAGACGCTTGATTCTCTTTTGGAGACATAGCAATCCATAGGTTTTAAGATACTTACTAGTCAGGTACATTCTTAGGCATTTAATATGGGGTGTTGAGTCCATTTCGTTGAGCAAGGAGTAGCTCTTGTCTATTTCATATTTGGCTTAAGGAACTTTATCTGTGCTCATTTCAATCTCTGGTTTTATGCAGCACCCCAACTCACCTTTCCGCTTAAGCAAGCATAAGTTGGTTTTCTAAATTTGAGACCCTGTTCTGTTTTGGAATTCAGTTCCTGTGTAGCCAAGTTTACATTCTGTGTATTAGTGATATCTTATGATGTTTCTTTTTCTGTGTGACTTATTTCAGTTAGAATCATCGTACCTGAATCCACTCATTATGCTGCTACGGGCCTGATGACATAGATTTCATTGTTGAGTGATACTGCATTGTACGTAAGTACCACAACTTCTTTATCCATTTTTCACTTTCTGTGATATTGAACTTGTACGGTAAATGAGGTTCTTGTAAACAGAGGCGTCCCAAACTTTGGGGTGGCTGTGTCTTTTTGATTTTAATTTCCCTAAGCTATAGGACCATAAGTGGAAGTGCCCTAGGCTCTGTTGCTTTGTTTTTTAGATGTTTCAGGAAACACCATACACTTCTCCCGAGTGGCTGTTGGCAATTTACATCCCTCCCATCAGCATAACAAGGCTCCCAGTTCTCCATGGCCTGTCCTGCCTTTCTGGATTTTACACTTTTTTCAGATGGCCCTTTTGACCGGGGGGAAGTGAGACTTCATTGTAGTGCAGATTTCCTTTGCAAGCTTGCTTGGTTGGCCAAAAAGTGCGTATGCGTTTTTTCCTGAATATATTCAGGAAAAAACGCATACGCCCTTTTTGGCCAAGTGCATCATTGTGGACGTTCTGCCTCTTTTCCTATGCTTTCAATGCAATTCCAGTCTACCTCCTGAAATCGGATTCCTGCAATTCTGCCCCGCTTTCAAGTCCTCTTGGCAGCCTTACTTCAGTATATTTTTGGACGATAGCTGTCATTTATAACTCTGCAGGTTTGTGAATTACAGTGCCCCTGAGCTCCTTTCTTCAACTCGCTTTCTTTTGAGCTGGCCGCAACACCGCAGGATGGCTTCAGGCCCTAATCTGGTTCCGGCACGGCAAGCTGAGCCTTTGGTTAATTCCTCTTCCTGGTGGGAAATGAGAGTTAAATTTGCCCCTCCAGACACCTCCAGCTAGTCTCTCATTGGTTCTCGCTATTCCTGTTCATCTTCCACAGAAATTGCAAACTGGGCCAAACAGGAGGTTAAAGGGACTGACTCTCCAAGTGGGGAGAGTGTTAGTAAAGCGTCTGGAATGTTGCACCCGAGTACCAGGGTACGAAAACTGAGACATATTTGAACACGTTTCCCGATCACATGGTTGATCATACTCTAGTTTCCACATGCATGTTTTAGCTGAAGGTAGAATACCTTAAACCTGGGTACTTGAAACCCGTGGAATGGGTACCATGCAATATGACTTCAAAGGGTCTTCATTTGCTCACTGAACCTCTCCAATCCTATCACTGCTGCGTTTATGCCCCTGTACACATGCTTGATTCTCTTTCGGAGACATAGCAATCCATAGGTTTTAAGATACTTACTAGTCAGGTACATTCTTAGGCGTTTAATATGCGGTGTTGAGTCCATTTCGTTGAGCAAGGAGTAGCTCTTGTCTATTCCATATTTGGCTTAAGGAACTTTATCTGTGCTCATTTCAATCTCTGGTTTTATGCAGCACCCCAACTCACCTTTCCCCTTAAGCAAGCATAAGTTGGTTTTCTAAATTTGAGACCCTGTTCTGTTCTGTAATTCAGTTCCTGTGTAGCCAAGTTTACATTCCGTGTATTACTGATATCTTATGATGTTTCTTTTTCTGTGTGACTTATTTCAGTTAGAATCATCATACCTGAATCCACTCATTGTGCTGCTAAGGGCCTGATGACATAGATTTCATTGCTGAGTGATATTGCTTTGTAAGTAAATACCACAACTTCTTTATCCATTTTTCACTTTCTGTGATGTTGAACTTGTACTGTAAACGAGGTTCTTGTAAACAGAGGCGTCCCAAACTTTGGGGTGGCTGTGTCTTTTTGATTTTAATTTCCCTAAGCTATAGGACCATAAGTGGAAGTGCCCTAGGCTCTGTTGCTTTGTTTTTTAGATGTTTCAGGAAACACCATACACTTCTCCCGAGTGTCTGTTGGCAATTTACATCCCTCCCATCAGCATAAAAAGGCTCCCAGTTCTCCATGGCCTGTCCTGCCTTTCTGGATTTTACACTTTTTTCAGATGGCCCTTTTGACCGGGGGGAAGTGAGACTTCATTGTAGTGCAGATTTCCTTTGCAAGCTTGCTTGGTTGGCCAAAAAGGGCGTATGCGTTTTTTCCTGAATATATTCAGGAAAAAACGCATACGCCCTTTTTGGCCAAGTGCATCATTGTGGACGTTCTGCCTCTTTTCCTATGCTTTCAATGCAATTCCAGTCTACCTCCTGAAATCGGTTTCCTGCAATTCTGCCCCGCTTTCAAGTCCTCTTGGCAGCCTTACTTCAGTATATCTTTGGACGATAGCTGTCATTTATAACTCTGCAGGTTTGTGAATTACAGTGCCCCTGAGCTCCTTTCTTCAACTCGCTTTCTTTTGAGCTGGCCGCAACACCGCAGGATGGCTTCAGGCCCTAATCTGGTTCCGGCACGGCACGCTGAGCCTTTGGTTAATTCCTCTTCCTGGTGGGAAATGAGAGTTAAATTTGCCCGTCCAGACACCTCCAGCTAGTCTCTCATTGGTTCTCGCTATTCCTGTTCATCTTCCGCAGAAATTGCAAACTGGGCCAAACAGGAGGTTAAAAGGACTGACTCTCCAAGTCGGGAGGGTGTTAGTAAAGCGTCTGGAATGTTGCACCCGAGTACCAGGGGAGGAAAACTGAGACATATTTGAACACGTCTCCCGTTCACACGGTTGATCATACTCTGGGTCCCACATGCATGTTTTAGCTGAAGGAAGAATACCTTAAACCTGGAGAGTTGAGACCCGTGTAATGGGTACCATGCAATATGACTTCAAAGGGTCTTCATTTGCTCACCGCACTTCTCCAATCCTATCACTGCTGCATTTATCCCCCTGTACAGACGCTTGATTCTCTTTTGGAGACATAGCAATCCATAGGTTTTAAGATACTTACTAGTCAGGTACATTCTTAGGCATTTAATATGGGGTGTTGAGTCCATTTCGTTGAGCAAGGAGTAGCTCTTGTCTATTTCATATTTGGCTTAAGGAACTTTATCTGTGCTCATTTCAATCTCTGGTTTTATGCAGCACCCCAACTCACCTTTCCGCTTAAGCAAGCATAAGTTGGTTTTCTAAATTTGAGACCCTGTTCTGTTTTGGAATTCAGTTCCTGTGTAGCCAAGTTTACATTCTGTGTATTAGTGATATCTTATGATGTTTCTTTTTCTGTGTGACTTATTTCAGTTAGAATCATCGTACCTGAATCCACTCATTATGCTGCTACGGGCCTGATGACATAGATTTCATTGTTGAGTGATACTGCATTGTACGTAAGTACCACAACTTCTTTATCCATTTTTCACTTTCTGTGATATTGAACTTGTACGGTAAATGAGGTTATTGTAAACAGAGGCGTCCCAAACTTTGGGGTGGCTGTGTCTTTTTGATTTTAATTTCCCTAAGCTATAGGACCATAAGTGGAAGTGCCCTAGGCTCTGTTGCTTTGTTTTTTAGATGTTTCAGGAAACACCATACACTTCTCCCGAGTGGCTGTTGGCAATTTACATCCCTCCCATCAGCATAACAAGGCTCCCAGTTCTCCATGGCCTGTCCTGCCTTTCTGGATTTTACACTTTTTTCAGATGGCCCTTTTGACCGGGGGGAAGTGAGACTTCATTGTAGTGCAGATTTCCTTTGCAAGCTTGCTTGGTTGGCCAAAAAGGGCGTATGCGTTTTTTCCTGAATATATTCAGGAAAAAACGCATACGCCCTTTTTGGCCAAGTGCATCATTGTGGACGTTCTGCCTCTTTTCCTATGCTTTCAATGCAATTCCAGTCTACCTCCTGAAATCGGATTCCTGCAATTCTGCCCCTCTTTCAAGTCCTCTTGGCAGCCTTACTTCAGTATATTTTTGGACGATAGCTGTCATTTATAACTCTGCAGGTTTGTGAATTACAGTGCCCCTGAGCTCCTTTCTTCAACTCGCTTTCTTGTGACCTGGCCGCAACACCGCAGGATGGCTTCAGGCCCTAATCTGGTTCTGGCACGGCACACTGAGCCTTTGGTTAATTCCTCTTCCTGGTGGGAAATGAGAGTTAAATTTGCCCGTCCAGACACCTCCAGCTAGTCTCTCATTTGTTCTCGCTATTCCTGTTCATCTTCCGCAGAAATTGCAAACTGGGCCAAACAGGAGGTTAAAGGGACTGACTCTCCAAGTCGGGAGGGTGTAAGTAAAGCGTCTGGAATGTTGCACCCGAGTACCAGGGTACGAAAACTGAGACATATTTGAACACGTTTCCCGATCACATGGTTGATCGTACTCTAGGTTCCACATGCATGTTTTAGCTGAAGGAAGAATACCTTAAACCTGGGTAGTTGAAACCCGTGGAATGGGTACTATGCAATATGACTTCAAAGGGTCTTCATTTGCTCACCGAACCTCTCCAATCCTATCACTGCTGCGTTTATGCCCCTGTACACATGCTTGATTCTCTTTCGGAGACATAGCAATCCATAGGTTTTAAGATACTTACTAGTCAGGTACATTCTTAGGCGTTTAATATGCGGTGTTGAGTCCATTTCGTTGAGCAAGGAGTAGCTCTTGTCTATTCCATATTTGGCTTAAGGAACTTTATCTGTGCTCATTTCAATCTCTGGTTTTATGCAGCACCCCAACTCACCTTTCCCCTTAAGCAAGCATAAGTTGGTTTTCTAAATTTGAGACCCTGTTCTGTTCTGTAATTCAGTTCCTGTGTAGCCAAGTTTACATTCCGTGTATTACTGATATCTTATGATGTTTCTTTTTCTGTGTGACTTATTTCAGTTAGAATCATCATACCTGAATCCACTCATTGTGCTGCTAAGGGCCTGATGACATAGATTTCATTGCTGAGTGATATTGTTGTAAGTAAATACCACAACTTCTTTATCCATTTTTCACTTTCTGCGATGTTGAACTTGTACTGTAAACGAGGTTCTTGTAAACAGAGGCGTCCCAAACTTTGGGGTGGCTGTGTCTTTTTGATTTTAATTTCCCTAAGCTATAGGACCATAAGTGGAAGTGCCCTAGGCTCTGTTGCTTTGTTTTTTAGATGTTTCAGGAAACACCATACACTTCTCCCGAGTGTCTGTTGGCAATTTACATCCCGCCCATCAGCATAACAAGGCTCCCAGTTCTCCATGGCCTGTCCTGCCTTTCTGGATTTTACACTTTTTTCAGATGGCCCTTTTGACCGGGGGGAAGTGAGACTTCATTGTAGTGCAGATTTCCTTTGCAAGCTTGCTTGGTTGGCCAAAAAGGGCGTATGCGTTTTTTCCTGAATATATTCAGGAAAAAACGCATACGCCCTTTTTGGCCAAGTGCATCATTGTGGACGTTCTGCCTCTTTTCCTATGCTTTCAATGCAATTCCAGTCTACCTCCTGAAATCGGATTCCTGCAATTCTGCCCCGCTTTCAAGTCCTCTTGGCAGCCTTACTTCAGTATATTTTTGGACGATAGCTGTCATTTATAACTCTGCAGGTTTGTGAATTACAGTGCCCCTGAGCTCCTTTCTTCAACTCGCTTTCTTTTGAGCTGGCCGCAACACCGCAGGATGGCTTCAGGCCCTAATCTGGTTCCGGCACGGCAAGCTGAGCCTTTGGTTAATTCCTCTTCCTGGTGGGAAATGAGAGTTAAATTTGCCCCTCCAGACACCTCCAGCTAGTCTCTCATTGGTTCTCGCTATTCCTGTTCATCTTCCACAGAAATTGCAAACTGGGCCAAACAGGAGGTTAAAGGGACTGACTCTCCAAGTGGGGAGAGTGTTAGTAAAGCGTCTGGAATGTTGCACCCGAGTACCAGGGTACGAAAACTGAGACATATTTGAACACGTTTCCCGATCACATGGTTGATCATACTCTAGTTTCCACATGCATGTTTTAGCTGAAGGTAGAATACCTTAAACCTGGGTAGTTGAAACCCGTGGAATGGGTACCATGCAATATGACTTCAAAGGGTCTTCATTTGCTCACTGAACCTCTCCAATCCTATCACTGCTGCGTTTATGCCCCTGTACACATGCTTGATTCTCTTTCGGAGACATAGCAATCCATAGGTTTTAAGATACTTACTAGTCAGGTACATTCTTAGGCGTTTAATATGCGGTGTTGAGTCCATTTCGTTGAGCAAGGAGTAGCTCTTGTCTATTCCATATTTGGCTTAAGGAACTTTATCTGTGCTCATTTCAATCTCTGGTTTTATGCAGCACCCCAACTCACCTTTCCCCTTAAGCAAGCATAAGTTGGTTTTCTAAATTTGAGACCCTGTTCTGTTCTGTAATTCAGTTCCTGTGTAGCCAAGTTTACATTCCGTGTATTACTGATATCTTATGATGTTTCTTTTTCTGTGTGACTTATTTCAGTTAGAATCATCATACCTGAATCCACTCATTGTGCTGCTAAGGGCCTGATGACATAGATTTCATTGCTGAGTGATATTGCTTTGTAAGTAAATACCACAACTTCTTTATCCATTTTTCACTTTCTGCGATGTTGAACTTGTACTGTAAACGAGGTTCTTGTAAACAGAGGCGTCCCAAACTTTGGGGTGGCTGTGTCTTTTTGATTTTAATTTCCCTAATCTATAGGACCATAAGTGGAAGTGCCCTAGGCTCTGTTGCTTTGTTTTTTAGATGTTTCAGGAAACACCATACACTTCTCCCGAGTGTCTGTTGGCAATTTACATCCCTCCCATCAGCATAAAAAGGCTCCCAGTTCTCCATGGCCTGTCCTGCCTTTCTGGATTTTACACTTTTTTCAGATGGCCCTTTTGACCGGGGGGAAGTGAGACTTCATTGTAGTGCAGATTTCCTTTGCAAGCTTGCTTGGTTGGCCAAAAAGGGCGTATGCGTTTTTTCCTGAATATATTCAGGAAAAAACGCATACGCCCTTTTTGGCCAAGTGCATCATTGTGGACGTTCTGCCTCTTTTCCTATGCTTTCAATGCAATTCCAGTCTACCTCCTGAAATCGGTTTCCTGCAATTCTGCCCCGCTTTCAAGTCCTCTTGGCAGCCTTACATCAGTATATCTTTGGACGATAGCTGTCATTTATAACTCTGCAGGTTTGTGAATTACAGTGCCCCTGAGCTCCTTTCTTCAACTCGCTTTCTTTTGAGCTGGCCGCAACACCGCAGGATGGCTTCAGGCCCTAATCTGGTTCTGGCACGGCACGCTGAGCCTTTGGTTAATTCCTCTTCCTGGTGGGAAATGAGAGTTAAATTTGCCCGTCCAGACACCTCCAGCTAGTCTCTCATTGGTTCTCGCTATTCCTGTTCATCTTCCGCAGAAATTGCAAACTGGGCCAAACAGGAGGTTAAAGGGACTGACTCTCCAAGTCGGGAGGGTGTTAGTAAAGCGTCTGGAATGTTGCACCCGAGTACCAGGGGAGGAAAACTGAGACATATTTGAACACGTCTCCCGTTCACACGGTTGATCATACTCTGCGTCCCACATGCATGTTTTAGCTGAAGGAAGAATACCTTAAACCTGGAGAGTTGAGACCCGTGTAATGGGTACCATGCAATATGACTTCAAAGGGTCTTCATTTGCTCACCGCACTTCTCCAATCCTATCACTGCTGCATTTATCCCCCTGTACAGACGCTTGATTCTCTTTTGGAGACATAGCAATCCATAGGTTTTAAGATACTTACTAGTCAGGTACATTCTTAGGCATTTAATATGGGGTGTTGAGTCCATTTCGTTGAGCAAGGAGTAGCTCTTGTCTATTTCATATTTGGCTTAAGGAACTTTATCTGTGCTCATTTCAATCTCTGGTTTTATGCAGCACCCCAACTCACCTTTCCGCTTAAGCAAGCATAAGTTGGTTTTCTAAATTTGAGACCCTGTTCTGTTTTGGAATTCAGTTCCTGTGTAGCCAAGTTTACATTCTGTGTATTAGTGATATCTTATGATGTTTCTTTTTCTGTGTGACTTATTTCAGTTAGAATCATCGTACCTGAATCCACTCATTATGCTGCTACGGGCCTGATGACATAGATTTCATTGTTGAGTGATACTGCATTGTACGTAAGTACCACAACTTCTTTATCCATTTTTCACTTTCTGTGATATTGAACTTGTACGGTAAATGAGGTTCTTGTAAACAGAGGCGTCCCAAACTTTGGGGTGGCTGTGTCTTTTTGATTTTAATTTCCCTAAGCTATAGGACCATAAGTGGAAGTGCCCTAGGCTCTGTTGCTTTGTTTTTTAGATGTTTCAGGAAACACCATACACTTCTCCCGAGTGGCTGTTGGCAATTTACATCCCTCCCATCAGCATAACAAGGCTCCCAGTTCTCCATGGCCTGTCCTGCCTTTCTGGATTTTACACTTTTTTCAGATGGCCCTTTTGACCGGGGGGAAGTGAGACTTCATTGTAGTGCAGATTTCCTTTGCAAGCTTGCTTGGTTGGCCAAAAAGGGCGTATGCGTTTTTTCCTGAATATATTCAGGAAAAAACGCATACGCCCTTTTTGGCCAAGTGCATCATTGTGGACGTTCTGCCTCTTTTCCTATGCTTTCAATGCAATTCCAGTCTACCTCCTGAAATCGGATTCCTGCAATTCTGCCCCGCTTTCAAGTCCTCTTGGCAGCCTTACTTCAGTATATTTTTGGACGATAGCTGTCATTTATAACTCTGCAGGTTTGTGAATTACAGTGCCCCTGAGCTCCTTTCTTCAACTCGCTTTCTTTTGAGCTGGCCGCAACACCGCAGGATGGCTTCAGGCCCTAATCTGGTTCCGGCACGGCAAGCTGAGCCTTTGGTTAATTCCTCTTCCTGGTGGGAAATGAGAGTTAAATTTGCCCCTCCAGACACCTCCAGCTAGTCTCTCATTGGTTCTCGCTATTCCTGTTCATCTTCCACAGAAATTGCAAACTGGGCCAAACAGGAGGTTAAAGGGACTGACTCTCCAAGTGGGGAGAGTGTTAGTAAAGCGTCTGGAATGTTGCACCCGAGTACCAGGGTACGAAAACTGAGACATATTTGAACACGTTTCCCGATCACATGGTTGATCATACTCTAGTTTCCACATGCATGTTTTAGCTGAAGGTAGAATACCTTAAACCTGGGTACTTGAAACCCGTGGAATGGGTACCATGCAATATGACTTCAAAGGGTCTTCATTTGCTCACTGAACCTCTCCAATCCTATCACTGCTGCGTTTATGCCCCTGTACACATGCTTGATTCTCTTTCGGAGACATAGCAATCCATAGGTTTTAAGATACTTACTAGTCAGGTACATTCTTAGGCGTTTAATATGCGGTGTTGAGTCCATTTCGTTGAGCAAGGAGTAGCTCTTGTCTATTCCATATTTGGCTTAAGGAACTTTATCTGTGCTCATTTCAATCTCTGGTTTTATGCAGCACCCCAACTCACCTTTCCCCTTAAGCAAGCATAAGTTGGTTTTCTAAATTTGAGACCCTGTTCTGTTCTGTAATTCAGTTCCTGTGTAGCCAAGTTTACATTCCGTGTATTACTGATATCTTATGATGTTTCTTTTTCTGTGTGACTTATTTCAGTTAGAATCATCATACCTGAATCCACTCATTGTGCTGCTAAGGGCCTGATGACATAGATTTCATTGCTGAGTGATATTGCTTTGTAAGTAAATACCACAACTTCTTTATCCATTTTTCACTTTCTGCGATGTTGAACTTGTACTGTAAACGAGGTTCTTGTAAACAGAGGCGTCCCAAACTTTGGGGTGGCTGTGTCTTTTTGATTTTAATTTCCCTAATCTATAGGACCATAAGTGGAAGTGTCCTAGGCTCTGTTGCTTTGTTTTTTAGATGTTTCAGGAAACACCATACACTTCTCCCGAGTGTCTGTTGGCAATTTACATCCCTCCCATCAGCATAAAAAGGCTCCCAGTTCTCCATGGCCTGTCCTGCCTTTCTGGATTTTACACTTTTTTCAGATGGCCCTTTTGACCGGGGGGAAGTGAGACTTCATTGTAGTGCAGATTTCCTTTGCAAGCTTGCTTGGTTGGCCAAAAAGGGCGTATGCGTTTTTTCCTGAATATATTCAGGAAAAAACGCATACGCCCTTTTTGGCCAAGTGCATCATTGTGGACGTTCTGCCTCTTTTCCTATGCTTTCAATGCAATTCCAGTCTACCTCCTGAAATCGGTTTCCTGCAATTCTGCCCCGCTTTCAAGTCCTCTTGGCAGCCTTACTTCAGTATATCTTTGGACGATAGCTGTCATTTATAACTCTGCAGGTTTGTGAATTACAGTGCCCCTGAGCTCCTTTCTTCAACTCGCTTTCTTTTGAGCTGGCCGCAACACCGCAGGATGGCTTCAGGCCCTAATCTGGTTCCGGCACGGCACGCTGAGCCTTTGGTTAATTCCTCTTCCTGGTGGGAAATGAGAGTTAAATTTGCCCGTCCAGACACCTCCAGCTAGTCTCTCATTGGTTCTCGCTATTCCTGTTCATCTTCCGCAGAAATTGCAAACTGGGCCAAACAGGAGGTTAAAAGGACTGACTCTCCAAGTCGGGAGGGTGTTAGTAAAGCGTCTGGAATGTTGCACCCGAGTACCAGGGGAGGAAAACTGAGACATATTTGAACACGTCTCCCGTTCACACGGTTGATCATACTCTGGGTCCCACATGCATGTTTTAGCTGAAGGAAGAATACCTTAAACCTGGAGAGTTGAGACCCGTGTAATGGGTACCATGCAATATGACTTCAAAGGGTCTTCATTTGCTCACCGCACTTCTCCAATCCTATCACTGCTGCATTTATCCCCCTGTACAGACGCTTGATTCTCTTTTGGAGACATAGCAATCCATAGGTTTTAAGATACTTACTAGTCAGGTACATTCTTAGGCATTTAATATGGGGTGTTGAGTCCATTTCGTTGAGCAAGGAGTAGCTCTTGTCTATTTCATATTTGGCTTAAGGAACTTTATCTGTGCTCATTTCAATCTCTGGTTTTATGCAGCACCCCAACTCACCTTTCCGCTTAAGCAAGCATAAGTTGGTTTTCTAAATTTGAGACCCTGTTCTGTTTTGGAATTCAGTTCCTGTGTAGCCAAGTTTACATTCTGTGTATTAGTGATATCTTATGATGTTTCTTTTTCTGTGTGACTTATTTCAGTTAGAATCATCGTACCTGAATCCACTCATTATGCTGCTACGGGCCTGATGACATAGATTTCATTGTTGAGTGATACTGCATTGTACGTAAGTACCACAACTTCTTTATCCATTTTTCACTTTCTGTGATATTGAACTTGTACGGTAAACGAGGTTATTGTAAACAGAGGCGTCCCAAACTTTGGGGTGGCTGTGTCTTTTTGATTTTAATTTCCCTAAGCTATAGGACCATAAGTGGAAGTGCCCTAGGCTCTGTTGCTTTGTTTTTTAGATGTTTCAGGAAACACCATACACTTCTCCCGAGTGGCTGTTGGCAATTTACATCCCTCCCATCAGCATAACAAGGCTCCCAGTTCTCCATGGCCTGTCCTGCCTTTCTGGATTTTACACTTTTTTCAGATGGCCCTTTTGACCGGGGGGAAGTGAGACTTCATTGTAGTGCAGATTTCCTTTGCAAGCTTGCTTGGTTGGCCAAAAAGGGCGTATGCGTTTTTTCCTGAATATATTCAGGAAAAAACGCATACGCCCTTTTTGGCCAAGTGCATCATTGTGGACGTTCTGCCTCTTTTCCTATGCTTTCAATGCAATTCCAGTCTACCTCCTGAAATCGGATTCCTGCAATTCTGCCCCTCTTTCAAGTCCTCTTGGCAGCCTTACTTCAGTATATTTTTGGACGATAGCTGTCATTTATAACTCTGCAGGTTTGTGAATTACAGTGCCCCTGAGCTCCTTTCTTCAACTCGCTTTCTTGTGACCTGGCCGCAACACCGCAGGATGGCTTCAGGCCCTAATCTGGTTCTGGCACGGCACACTGAGCCTTTGGTTAATTCCTCTTCCTGGTGGGAAATGAGAGTTAAATTTGCCCGTCCAGACACCTCCAGCTAGTCTCTCATTTGTTCTCGCTATTCCTGTTCATCTTCCGCAGAAATTGCAAACTGGGCCAAACAGGAGGTTAAAGGGACTGACTCTCCAAGTCGGGAGGGTGTAAGTAAAGCGTCTGGAATGTTGCACCCGAGTACCAGGGTACGAAAACTGAGACATATTTGAACACGTTTCCCGATCACATGGTTGATCATACTCTAGTTTCCACATGCATGTTTTAGCTGAAGGTAGAATACCTTAAACCTGGGTAGTTGAAACCCGTGGAATGGGTACCATGCAATATGACTTCAAAGGGTCTTCATTTGCTCACTGAACCTCTCTAATCCTATCACTGCTGCGTTTATGCCCCTGTACACATGCTTGATTCTCTTTCGGAGACATAGCAATCCATAGGTTTTAAGATACTTACTAGTCAGGTACATTCTTAGGCGTTTAATATGCGGTGTTGAGTCCATTTCGTTGAGCAAGGAGTAGCTCTTGTCTATTCCATATTTGGCTTAAGGAACTTTATCTGTGCTCATTTCAGTCTCTGGTTTTATGCAGCACCCCAACTCACCTTTCCCCTTAAGCAAGCATAAGTTGGTTTTCTAAATTTGAGACCCTGTTCTGTTCTGTAATTCAGTTCCTGTGTAGCCAAGTTTACATTCCGTGTATTACTGATATCTTATGATGTTTCTTTTTCTGTGTGACTTATTTCAGTTAGAATCATCATACCTGAATCCACTCATTGTGCTGCTAAGGGCCTGATGACATAGATTTCATTGCTGAGTGATATTGCTTTGTAAGTAAATACCACAACTTCTTTATCCATTTTTCACTTTCTGCGATGTTGAACTTGTACTGTAAACGAGGTTCTTGTAAACAGAGGCGTCCCAAACTTTGGGGTGGCTGTGTCTTTTTGATTTTAATTTCCCTAAGCTATAGGACCATAAGTGGAAGTGCCCTAGGCTCTGTTGCTTTGTTTTTTAGATGTTTCAGGAAACACCGTACACTTCTCCCGAGTGTCTGTTGGCAATTTACATCCCGCCCATCAGCATAACAAGGCTCCCAGTTCTCCATGGCCTGTCCTGCCTTTCTGGATTTTACACTTTTTTCAGATGGCCCTTTTGACCGGGGGGAAGTGAGACTTCATTGTAGTGCAGATTTCCTTTGCAAGCTTGCTTGGTTGGCCAAAAAGGGCGTATGCGTTTTTTCCTGAATATATTCAGGAAAAAACGCATACGCCCTTTTTGGCCAAGTGCATCATTGTGGACGTTCTGCCTCTTTTCCTATGCTTTCAATGCAATTCCAGTCTACCTCCTGAAATCGGTTTCCTGCAATTCTGCCCCGCTTTCAAGTCCTCTTGGCAGCCTTACTTTAGTATATTGTTGGACGATAGCTGTCATTTATAACTCTGCAGGTTTGTGAATTACAGTGCCCCTGAGCTCCTTTCTTCAACTCGCTTTCTTTTGAGCTGGCCGCAACACCGCAGGATGGCTTCAGGCCCTAATCTGGTTCCGGCACGGCAAGCTGAGCCTTTGGTTAATTCCTCTTCCTGGTGGGAAATGAGAGTTAAATTTGCCCCTCCAGACACCTCCAGCTAGTCTCTCATTGGTTCTCGCTATTCCTGTTCATCTTCCACAGAAATTGCAAACTGGGCCAAACAGGAGGTTAAAGGGACTGACTCTCCAAGTCGGGAGGGTGTTAGTAAAGCGTCTGGAATGTTGCACCCGAGTACCAGGGTACGAAAACTGAGACATATTTGAACACGTTTCCCGATCACATGGTTGATCATACTCTAGTTTCCACATGCATGTTTTAGCTGAAGGTAGAATACCTTAAACCTGGGTAGTTGAAACCCGTGGAATGGGTACCATGCAATATGACTTCAAAGGGTCTTCATTTGCTCACTGAACCTCTCCAATCCTATCACTGCTGCGTTTATGCCCCTGTACACATGCTTGATTCTCTTTCGGAGACATAGCAATCCATAGGTTTTAAGATACTTACTAGTCAGGTACATTCTTAGACGTTTAATATGCGGTGTTGAGTCCATTTCGTTGAGCAAGGAGTAGCACTTATCTATTCCATATTTGGCTTAAGGAACTTTATCTGTGCTCATTTCAATCTCTGGTTTTATGCAGCACCCCAACTCACCTTTCCCCTTAAGCAAGCATAAGTTGGTTTGCTAAATTTGAGACCCTGTTCTGTTCTGTAATTCAGTTCCTGTGTAGCCAAGTTTACATTCCGTGTATTACTGATATCTTATGATGTTTCTTTTTCTGTGTGACTTATTTCAGTTAGAATCATCATACCTGAATCCACTCATTGTGCTGCTAATGGCCTGATGACATGGATTTCATTGCTGAGTGATATTGTTTGTAAGTATATACCACAATTTCTTTATCCATTTTTCACTTTCTGCGATGTTGAACTTGTACTGTAAACGAGGTTCTTGTAAACAGAGGCGTCCCAAACTTTGGGGTGGCTGTGTCTTTTTGATTTTAATTTCCCTAAGCTATAGGACCATAAGTGGAAGTGCCCTAGGCTCTGTTGCTTTGTTTTTTAGATGTTTCAGGAAACACCATACACTTCTCCCGAGTGTCTGTTGGCAATTTACATCCCGCCCATCAGCATAACAAGGCTCCCAGTTCTCCATGGCCTGTCCTGCCTTTCTGGATTTTACACTTTTTTCAGATGGCCCTTTTGACCGGGGGGAAGTGAGACTTCATTGTAGTGCAGATTTCCTTTGCAAGCTTGCTTGGTTGGCCAAAAAGGGCGTATGCGTTTTTTCCTGAATATATTCAGGAAAAAACGCATACGCCCTTTTTGGCCAAGTGCATCATTGTGGACGTTCTGCCTCTTTTCCTATGCTTTCAATGCAATTCCAGTCTACCTCCTGAAATCGGTTTCCTGCAATTCTGCCCCGCTTTCAAGTCCTCTTGGCAGCCTTACTTCAGTATATTTTTGGACGATAGCTGTCATTTATAACTCTGCAGGTTTGTGAATTACAGTGCCCCTGAGCTCCTTTCTTCAACTCGCTTTCTTGTGACCTGGCCGCAACACCGCAGGATGGCTTCAGGCCCTAATCTGGTTCCGGCACGGCACGCTGAGCCTTTGGTTAATTCCTCTTCCTGGTGGGAAATGAGAGTTAAATTTGCCCGTCCAGACACCTCCAGCTAGTCTCTCATTGGTTCTCGCTATTCCTGTTCATCTTCCGCAGAAATTGCAAACTGGGCCAAACAGGAGGTTAAAGGGACTGACTCTCCAAGTCGGGAGGGTGTTAGTAAAGCGTCTGGAAAGTTGCACCCGAGTACCAGGGTACGAAAACTGAGACATATTTGAACACGTTTCCCGATCACATGGTTGATCATACTCTAGTTTCCACATGCATGTTTTCGCTGAAGGTAGAATACCTTAAACCTGGGTAGTTGAAACCCGTGGAATGGGTACTATGCAATATGAATTCAAAGGGTCTTCATTTGCTCACCGAACTTCTCCAATCCTATCACTGCTGCGTTTATCCCCCTGTACAGACGCTTGATTTTCTTTTGGAGACATAGCAATCCATAGGTTTTAAGATACTTACTAGTCAGGTACATTCTTAAGCGTTTAATATGCGGTGTTGAGTCCATTTCGTTGAGCAAGGAGTAGCTCTTGTCTATTCCATATTTGGCTTAAGGAACTTTATCTGTGCTCATTTCAATCTCTGGTTTTATGCAGCACCCCAACTCACCTTTCCCCTTAAGCAAGCAGAAGTTGGTTTTCTAAATTTGAGACCCTGTTCTGTTTTGGAATTCAGTTCCTGTGTAGCCAAGTTTACATTCTGTGTATTAGTGATATCTTATGATGTTTCTTTTTCTGTGTGACTTATTTCAGTTAGAATCATCGTACCTGAATCCACTCATTATGCTGCTACGGGCCTGATGACATAGATTTCATTGTTGAGTGATACTGCATTGTACGTAAGTACCACAACTTCTTTATCCATTTTTCACTTTCTGTGATATTGAACTTGTACGGTAAATGAGGTTCTTGTAAACAGAGGCATCCCAAACTTTGGGGTGGCTGTGTCTTTTTGATTTTAATTTCCCTAAGCTATAGGACCATAAGTGGAAGTGCCCTAGGCTCTGTTGCTTTGTTTTTTAGATGTTTCAGGAAACACCATACACTTCTCCCGAGTGGCTCTTGGCAATTTACATCCCTCCCATCAGCATAAAAAGGCTCCCAGTTCTCCATGGCCTGTCCTGCCTTTCTGGATTTTACACTTTTTTCAGATGTCCCTTTTGACCGGGGGGAAGTGAGACTTCATTGTAGTGCAGATTTCCTTTGCAAGCTTGCTTGGTTGGCCAAAAAGGGCGTATGCGTTTTTTCCTGAATATATTCAGGAAAAAACGCATACGCCCTTTTTGGCCAAGTGCATCATTGTGGACGTTCTGCCTCTTTTCCTATGCTTTCAATGCAATTCCAGTCTACCTCCTGAAATCGGTTTCCTGCAATTCTGCCCCGCTTTCAAGTCCTCTTGGCAGCCTTACTTCAGTATATTTTTGGACGATAGCTGTCATTTATAACTCTGCAGGTTTGTGAATTACAGTGCCCCTGAGCTCCTTTCTTCAACTCGCTTTCTTTTGAGCTGGCCGCAACACCGCAGGATGGCTTCAGGCCTTAATCTGGTTCCGGCACGGCACGCTGAGCCTTTGGTTAATTCCTCTTCCTGGTGGGAAATGAGAGTTAAATTTGCCCGTCCAGACACCTCCAGCTAGTCTCTCATTGGTTCTCGCTATTCCTGTTCATCTTCCGCAGAAATTGCAAACTGGGCCAAACAGGAGGTTAAAGGGACTGACTCTCCAAGTCGGGAGGGTGTTAGTAAAGCGTCTGGAATGTTGCACCCGAGTACCAGGGGAGGAAAACTGAGACATATTTGAACACGTCTCCCGTTCACACGGTTGATCATACTCTGGGTTCCACATGCATGTTTTAGCTGAAGGAAGAATACCTTAAACCTGGAGAGTTGAGACCCGTGTAATGGGTACCATGCAATATGACTTCAAAGGGTCTTCATTTGCTCACCGAACCTCTCCAATCCTATCACTGCTGCGTTTATCCCCCTGTACAGACGCTTGATTCTCTTTTGGAGACATAGCAATCCATAGGTTTTAAGATACTTACTAGTCAGGTACATTCTTAGGCATTTAATATGGGGTGTTGAGTCCATTTCGTTGAGCAAGGAGTAGCTCTTGTCTATTCCATATTTGGCTTAAGGAACTTTATCTGTGCTCATTTCAATCTCTGGTTTTATGCAGCACCCCAACTCACCTTTCCCCTAAAGCAAGCATAAGTTGGTTTTCTATATTTGAGACCCTGTTCTGTTTTGGAATTCAGTTCCTGTGTAGCCAAGTTTACATTCTGTGTATTAGTGATATCTTATGATGTTTCTTTTTCTGTGTGACTTATTTCAGTTAGAATCATCGTACCTGAATCCACTCATTATGCTGCTACGGGCCTGATGACATAGATTTCATTGTTGAGTGATACTGCATTGTACGTAAGTACCACAACTTCTTTATCCATTTTTCACTTTCTGTGATATTGAACTTGTACGGTAAATGAGGTTCTTGTAAACAGAGGCGTCCCAAACTTTGGGGTGGCTGTGTCTTTTTGATTTTAATTTCCCTAAGCTATAGGACCATAAGTGGAAGTGCCCTAGGCTCTGTTGCTTTGTTTTTTAGATGTTTCAGGAAACACCATACACTTCTCCCGAGTGTCTGTTGGCAATTTACATCCCGCCCATCAGCATAACAAGGCTCCCAGTTCTCCATGGCCTGTCCTGCCTTTCTGGATTTTACACTTTTTTCAGATGGCCCTTTTGACCGGGGGGAAGTGAGACTTCATTGTAGTGCAGATTTCCTTTGCAAGCTTGCTTGGTTGGCCAAAAAGGGCGTATGCGTTTTTTCCTGAATATATTCAGGAAAAAACGCATACGCCCTTTTTGGCCAAGTGCATCATTGTGGACGTTCTGCCTCTTTTCCTATGCTTTCAATGCAATTCCAGTCTACCTCCTGAAATCGGTTTCCTGCAATTCTGCCCCGCTTTCAAGTCCTCTTGGCAGCCTTACTTCAGTATATTTTTGGACGATAGCTGTCATTTATAACTCTGCAGGTTTGTGAATTACAGTGCCCCTGAGCTCCTTTCTTCAACTCGCTTTCTTTTGAGCTGGCCGCAACACCGCAGGATGGCTTCAGGCCTTAATCTGGTTCCGGCACGGCACGCTGAGCCTTTGGTTAATTCCTCTTCCTGGTGGGAAATGAGAGTTAAATTTGCCCGTCCAGACACCTCCAGCTAGTCTCTCATTGGTTCTCGCTATTCCTGTTCATCTTCCGCAGAAATTGCAAACTGGGCCAAACAGGAGGTTAAAGGCGCTGACTCTCCAAGTGGGGAGAGTGTTAGTAAAGCGTCTGGAATGTTGCACCCGAGTACCAGGGTACGAAAACTGAGACATATTTGAACACGTTTCCCGATCACATGGTTGATCATACTCTAGTTTCCACATGCATGTTTTAGCTGAAGGTAGAATACCTTAAACCTGGGTAGTTGAAACCCGTGGAATGGTTACTATGCAATATGACTTCAAAGGGTCTTCATTTGCTCACCGAACCTCTCCAATCCTATCACTGCTGCGTTTATGCCCCTGTACACATGCTTGATTCTCTTTCGGAGACATAGCAATCCATAGGTTTTAAGATACTTACTAGTCAGGTACATTCTTAGGCGTTTAATATGCGGTGTTGAGTCCATTTCGTTGAGCAAGGAGTAGCTCTTGTCTATTCCATATTTGGCTTAAGGAACTTTATCTGTGCTCATTTCAATCTCTGGTTTTATGCAGCACCCCAACTCACCTTTACCCTTAAGCAAGCATAAGTTGGTTTTCTAAATTTGAGACCCTGTTCTGTTCTGTAATTCAGTTCCTGTGTAGCCAAGTTTACATTCCGTGTATTACTGATATCTTATGATGTTTCTTTTTCTGTGTGACTTATTTCAGTTAGAATCATCATACCTGAATCCACTCATTGTGCTGCTAAGGGCCTGATGACATAGATTTCATTGCTGAGTGATATTGCTTTGTAAGTAAATACCACAACTTCTTTATCCATTTTTCACTTTCTGCGATGTTGAACTTGTACTGTAAACGAGGTTCTTGTAAACAGAGGCGTCCCAAACTTTGGGGTGGCTGTGTCTTTTTGATTTTAATTTCCCTAAGCTATAGGACCATAAGTGGAAGTGCCCTAGGCTCTGTTGCTTTGTTTTTTAGATGTTTCAGGAAACACCATACACTTCTCCCGAGTGTCTGTTGGCAATTTACATCCCGCCCATCAGCATAACAAGGCTCCCAGTTCTCCATGGCCTGTCCTGCCTTTCTGGATTTTACACTTTTTTCAGATGGCCCTTTTGACCGGGGGGAAGTGAGACTTCATTGTAGTGCAGATTTCCTTTGCAAGCTTGCTTGGTTGGCCAAAAAGGGCGTATGTGTTTTTTCCTGAATATATTCAGGAAAAAATGCATACGCCCTTTTTGGCCAAGTGCATCATTGTGGACGTTCTGCCTCTTTTCCTATGCTTTCAATGCAATTCCAGTCTACCTCCTGAAATCGGTTTCCTGCAATTCTGCCCCGCTTTCAAGTCCTCTTGGCAGCCTTACTTCAGTATATTTTTGGACGATAGCTGTCATTTATAACTCTGCAGGTTTGTGAATTACAGTGCCCCTGAGCTCCTTTCTTCAACTCGCTTTCTTTTGAGCTGGCCGCAACACCGCAGGATGGCTTCAGGCCCTAATCTGGTTCTGGCACGGCACGCTGAGCCTTTGGTTAATTCCTCTTCCTGGTGGGAAATGAGAGTTAAATTTGCCCGTCCAGACACCTCCAGCTAGTCTCTCATTGGTTCTCGCTATTCCTGTTCATCTTCCGCAGAAATTGCAAACTGGGCCAAACAGGAGGTTAAAGGGACTGACTCTCCAAGTCGGGAGGGTGTTAGTAAAGCGTCTGGAATGTTGCACCCGAGTACAAGGGGAGGAAAACTGAGACATATTTGAACACGTCTCCCGTTCACACGGTTGATCATACTCTGGGTTCCACATGCATGTTTTAGCTGAAGGAAGAATACCTTAAACCTGGAGAGTTGAGACCCGTGTAATGGGTACCATGCAATATGACTTCAAAGGGTCTTCATTTGCTCACCGAACTTCTCCAATCCTATCACTGCTGCATTTATCCCCCTGTACAGATGCTTGATTCTCTTTTGGAGACATAGCAATCCATAGGTTTTAAGATACTTACTAGTCAGGTACATTCTTAGGCATTTAATATGGGGTGTTGAGTCCATTTCGTTGAGCAAGGAGTAGCTCTTGTCTATTCCATATTTGGCTTAAGGAACTTTATCTGTGCTCATTTCAATCTCTGGTTTTATGCAGCACCCCAACTCACCTTTCCCCTTAAGCAAGCATAAGTTGGTTTTCTAAATTTGAGACCCTGTTCTGTTTTGGAATTCAGTTCCTGTGTAGCCAAGTTTACATTCTGTGTATTAGTGATATCTTATGATGTTTCTTTTTCTGTGTGACTTATTTCAGTTAGAATCATCGTACCTGAATCCACTCATTATGCTGCTACGGGCCTGATGACATAGATTTCATTGTTGAGTGATACTGCATTGTACGTAAGTACCACAACTTCTTTATCCATTTTTCACTTTCTGTGATATTGAACTTGTACGGTAAATGAGGTTCTTGTAAACAGAGGCGTCCCAAACTTTGGGGTGGCTGTGTCTTTTTGATTTTAATTTCCCTAAGCTATAGGACCATAAGTGGAAGTGCCCTAGGCTCTGTTGCTTTGTTTTTTAGATGTTTCAGGAAACACCATACACTTCTCCCGAGTGTCTGTTGGCAATTTACATCCCGCCCATCAGCATAACAAGGCTCCCAGTTCTCCATGGCCTGTCCTGCCTTTCTGGATTTTACACTTTTTTCAGATGGCCCTTTTGACCGGGGGGAAGTGAGACTTCATTGTAGTGCAGATTTCCTTTGCAAGCTTGCTTGGTTGGCCAAAAAGGGCGTATGCGTTTTTTCCTGAATATATTCAGGAAAAAACGCATACGCCCTTTTTGGCCAAGTGCATCATTGTGGACGTTCTGCCTCTTTTCCTATGCTTTCAATGCAATTCCAGTCTACCTCCTGAAATCGGTTTCCTGCAATTCTGCCCCGCTTTCAAGTCCTCTTGGCAGCCTTACTTCAGTATATTTTTGGACGATAGCTGTCATTTATAACTCTGCAGGTTTGTGAATTACAGTGCCCCTGAGCTCCTTTCTTCAACTCGCTTTCTTTTGAGCTGGCCGCAACACCGCAGGATGGCTTCAGGCCTTAATCTGGTTCCGGCACGGCACGCTGAGCCTTTAGTTAATTCCTCTTCCTGGTGGGAAATGAGAGTTAAATTTGCCCGTCCAGACACCTCCAGCTAGTCTCTCATTGGTTCTCGCTATTCCTGTTCATCTTCCGCAGAAATTGCAAACTGGGCCAAACAGGAGGTTAAAGGCACTGACTCTCCAAGTGGGGAGAGTGTTAGTAAAGCGTCTGGAATGTTGCACCCGAGTACCAGGGTACGAAAACTGAGACATATTTGAACACGTTTCCCGATCACATGGTTGATCATACTCTAGTTTCCACATGCATGTTTTAGCTGAAGGTAGAATACCTTAAACCTGGGTAGTTGAAACCCGTGGAATGGTTACTATGCAATATGACTTCAAAGGGTCTTCATTTGCTCACCGAACCTCTCCAATCCTATCACTGCTGCGTTTATGCCCCTGTACACATGCTTGATTCTCTTTCGGAGACATAGCAATCCATAGGTTTTAAGATACTTACTAGTCAGGTACATTCTTAGGCGTTTAATATGCGGTGTTGAGTCCATTTCGTTGAGCAAGGAGTAGCTCTTGTCTATTCCATATTTGGCTTAAGGAACTTTATCTGTGCTCATTTCAATCTTTGGTTTTATGCAGCACCCCAACTCACCTTTCCCCTTAAGCAAGCATAAGTTGGTTTTCTAAATTTGAGACCCTGTTCTGTTCTGTAATTCAGTTCCTGTGTAGCCAAGTTTACATTCCGTGTATTACTGATATCTTATGATGTTTCTTTTTCTGTGTGACTTATTTCAGTTAGAATCATCATACCTGAATCCACTCATTGTGCTGCTAAGGGCCTGATGAGATAGATTTCATTGCTGAGTGATATTGCTTTGTAAGTAAATACCACAACTTCTTTATCCATTTTTCACTTTCTGCGATGTTGAACTTGTACGGTAAACGAGGTTCTTGTAAACAGAGGCGTCCCAAACTTTGGGGTGGCTGTGTCTTTTTGATTTTAATTTCCCTAAGCTATAGGACCATATGTGGAAGTGCCCTAGGCTCTGTTGCTTTGTTTTTTAGATGTTTCAGGAAACACCATACACTTCTCCCGAGTGTCTGTTGGCAATTTACATCCCGCCCATCAGCATAACAAGGCTCCCAGTTCTCCATGGCCTGTCCTGCCTTTCTGGATTTTACACTTTTTTCAGATGGCCCTTTTGACCGGGGGGAAGTGAGACTTCATTGTAGTGCAGATTTCCTTTGCAAGCTTGCTTGGTTGGCCAAAAAGGGCGTATGCGTTTTTTCCTGAATATATTCAGGAAAAAACGCATACGCCCTTTTTGGCCAAGTGCATCATTGTGGACGTTCTGCCTCTTTTCCTATGCTTTCAATGCAATTCCAGTCTGCCTCCTGAAATCGGTTTCCTGCAATTCTGCCCCGCTTTCAAGTCCTCTTGGCAGCCTTACTTCAGTATATTTTTGGACGATAGCTGTCATTTATAACTCTGCAGGTTTGTGAATTACAGTGCCCCTGAGCTCCTTTCTTCAACTCGCTTTCTTTTGAGCTGGCCGCAACACCGCAGGATGGCTTCAGGCCCTAATCTGGTTCCGGCACGGCAAGCTGAGCCTTTGGTTAATTCCTCTTCCTGGTGGAAAATGAGAGTTAAATTTGCCCGTCCAGACACCTCCAGCTAGTCTCTCATTGGTTCTCGCTATTCCTGTTCATCTTCCGCAGAAATTGCAAACTGGGCCAAACAGGAGGTTAAAGGGACTGACTCTCCAAGTCGGGAGGGTGTTAGTAAAGCGTCTGGAATGTTGCACCCGAGTACCAGGGTACAAAAACTGAGACATATTTGAACACGTCTCCCGATCACATGGTTGATCATACTCTAGGTTCCACATGCATGTTTTAGCTGAAGGAAGAATACCTTAAAACTGGGTAGTTGAAACCCGTGGAATGGGTACCATGCAATATGACTTCAAAGGGTCTTCATTTGCTCACCGAACCTCTCCAATCCTATCACTGCTGCGTTTATGCCCCTGTACACATGCTTGATTCTCTTTCGGAGACATAGCAATCCATAGGTTTTAAGATACTTACTAGTCAGGTACATTCTTAGGCATTTAATATGCGGTGTTGAGTCCATTTCGTTGAGCAAGGAGTAGCTCTTGTCTATTCCATATTTGGCTTAAGGAACTTTATCTGTGCTCATTTCAATCTCTGGTTTTATGCAGCACCCCAACTCACCTTTCCCCTTAAGCAAGCATAAGTTGGTTTTCTAAATTTGAGACCCTGTTCTGTTCTGTAATTCAGTTCCTGTGGAGCCAAGTTTACATTCCGTGTATTACTGATATCTTATGATGTTTCTTTTTCTGTGTGACTTATTTCAGTTAGAATCATCATACCTGAATCCACTCATTGTGCTGCTAAGGGCCTGATGAGATAGATTTCATTGCTGAGTGATATTGCTTTGTAAGTAAATACCACAACTTCTTTATCCATTTTTCACTTTCTGCGATGTTGAACTTGTACGGTAAACGAGGTTCTTGTAAACAGAGGCGTCCCAAACTTTGGGGTGGCTGTGTCTTTTTGATTTTAATTTCCCTAAGCTATAGGACCATATGTGGAAGTGCCCTAGGCTCTGTTGCTTTGTTTTTTAGATGTTTCAGGAAACACCATACACTTCTCCCGAGTGTCTGTTGGCAATTTACATCCCGCCCATCAGCATAACAAGGCTCCCAGTTCTCCATGGCCTGTCCTGCCTTTCTGGATTTTACACTTTTTTCAGATGGCCCTTTTGACCGGGGGGAAGTGAGACTTCATTGTAGTGCAGATTTCCTTTGCAAGCTTGCTTGGTTGGCCAAAAAGGGCGTATGCGTTTTTTCCTGAATATATTCAGGAAAAAACGCATACGCCCTTTTTGGCCAAGTGCATCATTGTGGACGTTCTGCCTCTTTTCCTATGCTTTCAATGCAATTCCAGTCTGCCTCCTGAAATCGGTTTCCTGCAATTCTGCCCCGCTTTCAAGTCCTCTTGGCAGCCTTACTTCAGTATATTTTTGGACGATAGCTGTCATTTATAACTCTGCAGGTTTGTGAATTACAGTGCCCCTGAGCTCCTTTCTTCAACTCGCTTTCTTTTGAGCTGGCCGCAACACCGCAGGATGGCTTCAGGCCCTAATCTGGTTCCGGCACGGCAAGCTGAGCCTTTGGTTAATTCCTCTTCCTGGTGGAAAATGAGAGTTAAATTTGCCCGTCCAGACACCTCCAGCTAGTCTCTCATTGGTTCTCGCTATTCCTGTTCATCTTCCACAGAAATTGCAAACTGGGCCAAACAGGAGGTTAAAGGGACTGACTCTCCAAGTCGGGAGGGTGTTAGTAAAGCGTCTGGAATGTTGCACCCGAGTACCAGGGTACGAAAACTGAGACATATTTGAACACGTTTCCCGATCACATGGTTGATCATACTCTAGTTTCCACATGCATGTTTTAGCTGAAGGAAGAATACCTTAAACCTGGAGAGTTGAGACCCGTGGAATGGGTACCATGCAATATGACTTCAAAGGGTCTTCATTTGCTCACCGAACCTCTCCAATCCTATCACTGCTGCGTTTATGCCCCTGTACACATGCTTGATTCTCTTTCGGAGACATAGCAATCCATAGGTTTTAAGATACTGACTAGTCAGGTACATTCTTAGGCATTTAATATGCGGTGTTGAGTCCATTTCGTTGAGCAAGGAGTAGCTCTTGTCTATTCCATATTTGGCTTAAGGAACTTTATCTGTGCTCATTTCAATCTCTGGTTTTATGCAGCACCCCAACTCACCTTTCCCCTTAAGCAAGCATAAGTTGGTTTTCTAAATTTGAGACCCTGTTCTGTTCTGTAATTCAGTTCCTGTGTAGCCAAGTTTACATTCCGTGTATTACTGATATCTTATGATGTTTCTTTTTCTGTGTGACTTATTTCAGTTAGAATCATCATACCTGAATCCACTCATTGTGCTGCTAAGGGCCTGATGACATAGATTTCATTGCTGAGTGATATTGCTTTGTAAGTAAATACCACAACTTCTTTATCCATTTTTCACTTTCTGCGATGTTGAACTTGTACTGTAAACGAGGTTCTTGTAAACAGAGGCGTCCCAAACTTTGGGGTGGCTGTGTCTTTTTGATTTTAATTTCCCTAAGCTATAGGACCATATGTGGAAGTGCCCTAGGCTCTGTTGCTTTGTTTTTTAGATGTTTCAGGAAACACCATACACTTCTCCCGAGTGTCTGTTGGCAATTTACATCCCGCCCATCAGCATAACAAGGCTCCCAGTTCTCCATGGCCTGTCCTGCCTTTCTGGATTTTACACTTTTTTCAGATGGCCCTTTTGACCGGGGGGAAGTGAGACTTCATTGTAGTGCAGATTTCCTTTGCAAGCTTGCTTGGTTGGCCAAAAAGGGCGTATGTGTTTTTTCCTGAATATATTCAGGAAAAAACGCATACGCCCTTTTTGGCCAAGTGCATCATTGTGGACGTTCTGCCTCTTTTCCTATGCTTTCAATGCAATTCCAGTCTACCTCCTGAAATCGGTTTCCTGCAATTCTGCCCCGCTTTCAAGTCCTCTTGGCAGCCTTACTTCAGTATATTTTTGGACGATAGCTGTCATTTATAACTCTGCAGGTTTGTGAATTACAGTGCCCCTGAGCTCCTTTCTTCAACTCGCTTTCTTTTGAGCTGGCCGCAACACCGCAGGATGGCTTCAGGCCCTAATCTGGTTCTGGCACGGCACGCTGAGCCTTTGGTTAATTCCTCTTCCTGGTGGGAAATGAGAGTTAAATTTGCCCGTCCAGACACCTCCAGCTAGTCTCTCATTGGTTCTCGCTATTCCTGTTCATCTTCCGCAGAAATTGCAAACTGGGCCAAACAGGAGGTTAAAGGGACTGACTCTCCAAGTCGGGAGGGTGTTAGTAAAGCGTCTGGAATGTTGCACCCGAGTACCAGGGTACAAAAACTGAGACATATTTGAACACGTCTCCCGATCACATGGTTGATCATACTCTAGGTTCCACATGCATGTTTTACCTGAAGGAAGAATACCTTAAAACTGGGTAGTTGAAACCCGTGGAATGGGTACCATGCAATATGACTTCAAAGGGTCTTCATTTGCTCACCGAACCTCTCCAATCCTATCACTGCTGCGTTTATGCCCCTGTACACATGCTTGATTCTCTTTCGGAGACATAGCAATCCATAGGTTTTAAGATACTTACTAGTCAGGTACATTCTTAGGCATTTAATATGCGGTGTTGAGTCCATTTCGTTGAGCAAGGAGTAGCTCTTGTCTATTCCATATTTGGCTTAAGGAACTTTATCTGTGCTCATTTCAATCTCTGGTTTTATGCAGCACCCCAACTCACCTTTCCCCTTAAGCAAGCATAAGTTGGTTTTCTAAATTTGAGACCCTGTTCTGTTCTGTAATTCAGTTCCTGTGGAGCCAAGTTTACATTCCGTGTATTACTGATATCTTATGATGTTTCTTTTTCTGTGTGACTTATTTCAGTTAGAATCATCATACCTGAATCCACTCATTGTGCTGCTAAGGGCCTGATGACATAGATTTCATTGCTGAGTGATATTGCTTTGTAAGTAAATACCACAACTTCTTTATCCATTTTTCACTTTCTGCGATGTTGAACTTGTACTGTAAACGAGGTTCTTGTAAACAGAGGCGTCCCAAACTTTGGGGTGGCTGTGTCTTTTTGATTTTAATTTCCCTAAGCTATAGGACCATAAGTGGAAGTGCCCTAGGCTCTGTTGCTTTGTTTTTTAGATGTTTCAGGAAACACCATACACTTCTCCCGAGTGTCTGTTGGCAATTTACATCCCGCCCATCAGCATAACAAGGCTCCCAGTTCTCCATGGCCTGTCCTGCCTTTCTGGATTTTACACTTTTTTCAGATGGCCCTTTTGACCGGGGGGAAGTGAGACTTCATTGTAGTGCAGATTTCCTTTGCAAGCTTGCTTGGTTGGCCAAAAAGGGCGTATGCGTTTTTTCCTGAATATATTCAGGAAAAAACGCATACACCCTTTTTGGCCAAGTGCATCATTGTGGACGTTCTGCCTCTTTTCCTATGCTTTCAATGCAATTCCAGTCTGCCTCCTGAAATCGGTTTCCTGCAATTCTGCCCCGCTTTCAAGTCCTCTTGGCAGCCTTACTTCAGTATATTTTTGGACGATAGCTGTCATTTATAACTCTGCAGGTTTGTGAATTACAGTGCCCCTGAGCTCCTTTCTTCAACTCGCTTTCTTTTGAGCTGGCCGCAACACCGCAGGATGGCTTCAGGCCCTAATCTGGTTCCGGCACGGCACGCTGAGCCTTTGGTTAATTCCTCTTCCTGGTGGGAAATGAGAGTTAAATTTGCCCGTCCAGACACCTCCAGCTAGTCTCTCATTGGTTCTCGCTATTCCTGTTCATCTTCCGCAGAAATTGCAAACTGGGCCAAACAGGAGGTTAAAGGGACTGACTCTCCAAGTCGGGAGGGTGTTAGTAAAGCGTCTGGAATGTTGCACCCGAGTACCAGGGTACGAAAACTGAGACATATTTGAACACGTCTCCCGATCACATGGTTGATCATACTCTAGGTTCCACATGCATGTTTTAGCTGAAGGAAGAATACCTTAAACCTGGGTAGTTGAAACCCGTGGAATGGGTACCATGAAATATGACTTCAAAGGGTCTTCATTTGCTCACCGAACCTCTCCAATCCTATCACTGCTGCGTTTATGCCCCTGTACACATGCTTGATTCTCTTTCGGAGACATAGCAATCCATAGGTTTTAAGATACTTACTAGTCAGGTACATTCTTAGGCATTTTATATGCGGTGTTGAGTCCATTTCGTTGAGCAAGAGGTAGCTCTTGTCTATTCCATATTTGGCTTAAGGAACTTTATCTGTGCTCATTTCAATCTCTGGTTTTATGCAGCACCCCAACTCACCTTTACCCTTAAGCAAGCATAAGTTGGTTTTCTAAATTTGAGACCCTGTTCTGTTCTGTAATTCAGTTCCTGTGTAGCCAAGTTTACATTCCGTGTATTACTGATATCTTATGATGTTTCTTTTTCTGTGTGACTTATTTCAGTTAGAATCATCATACCTGAATCCACTCATTGTGCTGCTAAGGGCCTGATGACATAGATTTCATTGCTGAGTGATATTGCTTTGTAAGTAAATACCACAACTTCTTTATCCATTTTTCACTTTCTGCGATGTTGAACTTGTACTGTAAACGAGGTTCTTGTAAACAGAGGCGTCCCAAACTTTGGGGTGGCTGTGTCTTTTTCATTTTAATTTCCCTAAGCTATAGGACCATAAGTGGAAGTGCCCTAGGCTCTGTTGCTTTGTTTTTTAGATGTTTCAGGAAACACCATACACTTCTCCCGAGTGTCTGTTGGCAATTTACATCCCGCCCATCAGCATAACAAGGCTCCCAGTTCTCCATGGCCTGTCCTGCCTTTCTGGATTTTACACTTTTTTCAGATGGCCCTTTTGACCGGGGGGAAGTGAGACTTCATTGTAGTGCAGATTTCCTTTGCAAGCTTGCTTGGTTGGCCAAAAAGGGCGTATGCGTTTTTTCCTGAATATATTCAGGAAAAAACGCATACGCCCTTTTTGGCCAAGTGCATCATTGTGGACGTTCTGCCTCTTTTCCTATGCTTTCAATGCAATTCCAGTCTGCCTCCTGAAATCGGTTTCCTGCAATTCTGCCCCGCTTTCAAGTCCTCTTGGCAGCCTTACTTCAGTATATTTTTGGACGATAGCTGTCATTTATAACTCTGCAGGTTTGTGAATTACAGTGCCCCTGAGCTCCTTTCTTCAACTCGCTTTCTTTTGAGCTGGCCGCAACACCGCAGGATGGCTTCAGGCCCTAATCTGGTTCCGGCACGGCACGCTGAGCCTTTGGTTAATTCCTCTTCCTGGTGGGAAATGAGAGTTAAATTTGCCCGTCCAGACACCTCCAGCTAGTCTCTCATTGGTTCTCGCTATTCCTGTTCATCTTCCGCAGAAATTGCAAACTGGGCCAAACAGGAGGTTAAAGGGACTGACTCTCCAAGTCGGGAGGGTGTTAGTAAAGCGTCTGGAATGTTGCACCCGAGTACCAGGGTACGAAAACTGAGACATATTTGAACACGTCTCCCGATCACATGGTTGATCATACTCTAGGTTCCACATGCATGTTTTAGCTGAAGGAAGAATACCTTAAACCTGGGTAGTTGAAACCCGTGGAATGGGTACCATGAAATATGACTTCAAAGGGTCTTCATTTGCTCACCGAACCTCTCCAATCCTATCACTGCTGCGTTTATGCCCCTGTACACATGCTTGATTCTCTTTCGGAGACATAGCAATCCATAGGTTTTAAGATACTTACTAGTCAGGTACATTCTTAGGCATTTAATATGCGGTGTTGAGTCCATTTCGTTGAGCAAGAGGTAGCTCTTGTCTATTCCATATTTGGCTTAAGGAACTTTATCTGTGCTCATTTCAATCTCTGGTTTTATGCAGCACCCCAACTCACCTTTACCCTTAAGAAAGCATAAGTTGGTTTTCTAAATTTGAGACCCTGTTCTGTTTTGGAATTCAGTTCCTGTGTAGCCAAGTTTACATTCTGTGTATTTGTGATATCTTATGATGTTTCTTTTTCTGTGTGACTTATTTCAGTTAGAATCATCGTACCTGAATCCACTCATTATGCTGCTACGGGCCTGATGACATAGATTTCATTGTTGAGTGATACTGCATTGTACGTAAGTACCACAACTTCTTTATCCATTTTTCACTTTCTGTGATATTGAACTTGTACGGTAAATGAGGTTCTTGTAAACAGAGGGGTCCCAAACTTTGGGGTGGCTGTGTCTTTTTGATTTTAATTTCCCTAATCTATAGGACCATAAGTGGAAGTGCCCTAGGCTCTGTTGCTTTGTTTTTTAGATGTTTCAGGAAACACCATACACTTCTCCGGAGTGTCTGCTGGCAATTTACATCCCGCCCATCAGCATAACAAGGCTCCCAGTTCTCCATGGCCTGTCCTGCCTTTCTGGATTTTACACTTTTTTCAGATGGCCCTTTTGACCGGGAGGAAGTGAGACTTCATTGTAGTGCAGATTTCCTTTGCAAGCTTGCTTGGTTGGCCAAAAAGGGCGTATGCGTTTTTTCCTGAATATATTCAGGAAAAAACGCATACGCCCTTTTTGGCCAAGTGCATCATTGTGGACGTTCTGCCTCTTTTCCTATGCTTTCAATGCAATTCCAGTCTACCTCCTGAAATCGGTTTCCTGCAATTCTGCCCCGCTTTCAAGTCCTCTTGGCAGCCTTACTTCAGTATATCTTTGGACGATAGCTGTCATTTATAACTCTGCAGGTTTGTGAATTACAGTGCCCCTGAGCTCCTTTCTTCAACTCGCTTTCTTTTGAGCTGGCCGCAACACCGCAGGATGGCTTCAGGCCCTAATCTGGTTCCGGCACGGCACGCTGAGCCTTTGGTTAATTCCTCTTCCTGGTGGGAAATGAGAGTTAAATTTGCCCGTCCAGACACCTCCAGCTAGTCTCTCATTGGTTCTCGCTATTCCTGTTCATCTTCCGCAGAAATTGCAAACTGGGCCAAACAGGAGGTTAAAGGGACTGACTCTCCAAGTCGGGAGGGTGTTAGTAAAGCGTCTGGAATGTTGCACCCGAGTACCAGGGTACGAAAACTGAGACATATTTGAACACGTTTCCCGATCACATGGTTGATCGTACTCTAGGTTCCACATGCATGTTTTAGCTGAAGGAAGAATACCTTAAACCTGGGTAGTTGAAACCCGTGGAATGGGTACCATGCAATATGACTTCAAAGGGTCTTCATTTGCTCACCGAACCTCTCCAATCCTATCACTGCTGCGTTTATGCCCCTGTACACATGCTTGATTCTCTTTCGGAGACATAGCAATCCATAGGTTTTAAGATACTGACTAGTCAGGTACATTCTTAGGCATTTAATATGCGGTGTTGAGTCCATTTCGTTGAGCAAGGAGTAGCTCTTGTCTATTCCATATTTGGCTTAAGGAACTTTATCTGTGCTCATTTCAATCTCTGGTTTTATGCAGCACCCCAACTCACCTTTACCCTTAAGCAAGCATAAGTTGGTTTTCTAAATTTGAGACCCTGTTCTGTTCTGTAATTCAGTTCCTGTGGAGCCAAGTTTACATTCCGTGTATTACTGATATCTTATGATGTTTCTTTTTCTGTGTGACTTATTTCAGTTAGAATCATCATACCTGAATCCACTCATTGTGCTGCTAAGGGCCTGATGACATAGATTTCATTGCTGAGTGATATTGCTTTGTAAGTAAATACCACAACTTCTTTATCCATTTTTCACTTTCTGCGATGTTGAACTTGTACTGTAAACGAGGTTCTTGTAAACAGAGGCGTCCCAAACTTTGGGGTGGCTGTGTCTTTTTGATTTTAATTTCCCTAAGCTATAGGACCATAAGTGGAAGTGCCCTAGGCTCTGTTGCTTTGTTTTTTAGATGTTTCAGGAAACACCATACACTTCTCCCGAGTGTCTGTTGGCAATTTACATGCCGCCCATCAGCATAACAAGGCTCCCAGTTCTCCATGGCCTGTCCTGCCTTTCTGGATTTTACACTTTTTTCAGATGGCCCTTTTGACCGGGGGGAAGTGAGACTTCATTGTAGTGCAGATTTCCTTTGCAAGCTTGCTTGGTTGGCCAAAAAGGGCGTATGCGTTTTTTCCTGAATATATTCAGGAAAAAACGCATACGCCCTTTTTGGCCAAGTGCATCATTGTGGACGTTCTGCCTCTTTTCCTATGCTTTCAATGCAATTCCAGTCTACCTCCTGAAATCGGTTTCCTGCAATTCTGCCCCGCTTTCAAGTCCTCTTGGCAGCCTTACTTCAGTATATTTTTGGACGATAGCTGTCATTTATAACTCTGCAGGTTTGTGAATTACAGTGCCCCTGAGCTCCTTTCTTCAACTCGCTTTCTTTTGAGCTGGCCGCAACACCGCAGGATGGCTTCAGGCCCTAATCTGGTTCCGGCACAGCACGCTGAGCCTTTGGTTAATTCCTCTTCCTGGTGGGAAATGAGAGTTAAATTTGCCCGTCCAGACACCTCCAGCTAGTCTCTCATTGGTTCTCGCTATTCCTGTTCATCTTCTGCAGAAATTGCAAACTGGGCCAAACAGGAGGTTAAAGGGACTGACTCTCCAAGTCGGGAGGGTGTTAGTAAAGCGTCTGGAATGTTGCACCCGAGTACCAGGGTACGAAAACTGAGACATATTTGAACACGTCTCCCGATCACATGGTTGATCATACTCTAGGTTCCACATGCATGTTTTAGCTGAAGGAAGAATACCTTAAAACTGGGTAGTTGAAACCCGTGGAATGGGTACCATGCAATATGACTTCAA
This sequence comes from Pseudorca crassidens, assembly GCF_039906515.1. Taxonomy (NCBI): domain Eukaryota; kingdom Metazoa; phylum Chordata; class Mammalia; order Artiodactyla; family Delphinidae; genus Pseudorca; species Pseudorca crassidens. The sequence goes on along the minus strand of NC_090300.1, from coordinate 321,842 downwards.
AGGGTCTTCATTTGCTCACCGAACCTCTCCAATCCTATCACTGCTGCGTTTATGCCCCTGTACACATGCTTGATTCTCTTTCGGAGACATAGCAATCCATAGGTTTTAAGATACTGACTAGTCAGGTACATTCTTAGGCATTTAATATGCGGTGTTGAGTCCATTTCGTTGAGCAAGGAGTAGCTCTTGTCTATTCCATATTTGGCTTAAGGAACTTTATCTGTGCTCATTTCAATCTCTGGTTTTATGCAGCACCCCAACTCACCTTTACCCTTAAGCAAGCATAAGTTGGTTTTCTAAATTTGAGACCCTGTTCTGTTCTGTAATTCAGTTCCTGTGGAGCCAAGTTTACATTCCGTGTATTACTGATATCTTATGATGTTTCTTTTTCTGTGTGACTTATTTCAGTTAGAATCATCATACCTGAATCCACTCATTGTGCTGCTAAGGGCCTGATGACATAGATTTCATTGCTGAGTGATATTGCTTTGTAAGTAAATACCACAACTTCTTTATCCATTTTTCACTTTCTGCGATGTTGAACTTGTACTGTAAACGAGGTTCTTGTAAACAGAGGCGTCCCAAACTTTGGGGTGGCTGTGTCTTTTTGATTTTAATTTCCCTAAGCTATAGGACCATAAGTGGAAGTGCCCTAGGCTCTGTTGCTTTGTTTTTTAGATGTTTCAGGAAACACCATACACTTCTCCCGAGTGGCTGTTGGCAATTTACATCCCGCCCATCAGCATAACAAGGCTCCCAGTTCTCCATGGCCTGTCCTGCCTTTCTGGATTTTACACTTTTTTCAGATGGCCCTTTTGACCGGGGGGAAGTGAGACTTCATTGTAGTGCAGATTTCCTTTGCAAGCTTGCTTGGTTGGCCAAAAAGGGCGTATGCGTTTTTTCCTGAATATATTCAGGAAAAAACGCATACGCCCTTTTTGGCCAAGTGCATCATTGTGGACGTTCTGCCTCTTTTCCTATGCTTTCAATGCAATTCCAGTCTGCCTCCTGAAATCGGTTTCCTGCAATTCTGCCCCGCTTTCAAGTCCTCTTGGCAGCCTTACTTCAGTATATTTTTGGACGATAGCTGTCATTTATAACTCTGCAGGTTTGTGAATTACAGTGCCCCTGAGCTCCTTTCTTCAACTCGCTTTCTTTTGAGCTGGCCGCAACACCGCAGGATGGCTTCAGGCCCTAATCTGGTTCCGGCACGGCACGCTGAGCCTTTGGTTAATTCCTCTTCCTGGTGGGAAATGAGAGTTAAATTTGCCCGTCCAGACACCTCCAGCTAGTCTCTCATTGGTTCTCGCTATTCCTGTTCATCTTCCGCAGAAATTGCAAACTGGGCCAAACAGGAGGTTAAAGGGACTGACTCTCCAAGTCGGGAGGGTGTTAGTAAAGCGTCTGGAATGTTGCACCCGAGTACCAGGGTACGAAAACTGAGACATATTTGAACACGTCTCCCGATCACATGGTTGATCATACTCTAGGTTCCACATGCATGTTTTAGCTGAAGGAAGAATACCTTAAACCTGGGTAGTTGAAACCCGTGGAATGGGTACCATGCAATATGACTTCAAAGGGTCTTCATTTGCTCACCGAACCTCTCCAATCCTATCACTGCTGCGTTTATGCCCCTGTACACATGCTTGATTCTCTTTCGGAGACATAGCAATCCATAGGTTTTAAGATACTGACTAGTCAGGTACATTCTTAGGCATTTAATATGCGGTGTTGAGTCCATTTCGTTGAGCAAGAGGTAGCTCTTGTCTATTCCATATTTGGCTTAAGGAACTTTATCTGTGCTCATTTCAATCTCTGGTTTTATGCAGCACCCCAACTCACCTTTACCCTTAAGAAAGCATAAGTTTGTTTTCTAAATTTGAGACCCTGTTCTGTTCTGTAATTCAGTTCCTGTGGAGCCAAGTTTACATTCCGTGTATTACTGATATCTTATGATGTTTCTTTTTCTGTGTGACTTATTTCAGTTAGAATCATCATACCTGAATCCACTCATTGTGCTGCTAAGGGCCTGATGACATAGATTTCATTGCTGAGTGATATTGCTTTGTAAGTAAATACCACAACTTCTTTATCCATTTTTCACTTTCTGCGATGTTGAACTTGTACTGTAAACGAGGTTCTTGTAAACAGAGGCGTCCCAAACTTTGGGGTGGCTGTGTCTTTTTGATTTTAATTTCCCTAAGCTATAGGACCATAAGTGGAAGTGCCCTAGGCTCTGTTGCTTTGTTTTTTAGATGCTTCAGGAAACACCATACACTTCTCCCGAGTGTCTGTTGGCAATTTACATCCCGCCCATCAGCATAACAAGGCTCCCAGTTCTCCATGGCCTGTCCTGCCTTTCTGGATTTTACACTTTTTTCAGATGGCCCTTTTGACCGGGGGGAAGTGAGACTTCATTGTAGTGCAGATTTCCTTTGCAAGCTTGCTTGGTTGGCCAAAAAGGGCGTATGCGTTTTTTCCTGAATATATTCAGGAAAAAACGCATACGCCCTTTTTGGCCAAGTGCATCATTGTGGACGTTCTGCCTCTTTTCCTATGCTTTCAATGCAATTCCAGTCTGCCTCCTGAAATCGGTTTCCTGCAATTCTGCCCCGCTTTCAAGTCCTCTTGGCAGCCTTACTTCAGTATATTTTTGGACGATAGCTGTCATTTATAACTCTGCAGGTTTGTGAATTACAGTGCCCCTGAGCTCCTTTCTTCAACTCGCTTTCTTTTGAGCTGGCCGCAACACCGCAGGATGGCTTCAGGCCCTAATCTGGTTCCGGCACGGCACGCTGAGCCTTTGGTTAATTCCTCTTCCTGGTGGGAAATGAGAGTTAAATTTGCCCGTCCAGACACCTCCAGCTAGTCTCTCATTGGTTCTCGCTATTCCTGTTCATCTTCCGCAGAAATTGCAAACTGGGCCAAACAGGAGGTTAAAGGGACTGACTCTCCAAGTCGGGAGGGTGTTAGTAAAGCGTCTGGAATGTTGCACCCGAGTACCAGGGTACGAAAACTGAGACATATTTGAACACGTCTCCCGATCACATGGTTGATCATACTCTAGGTTCCACATGCATGTTTTAGCTGAAGGAAGAATACCTTAAACCTGGGTAGTTGAAACCCGTGGAATGGGTACCATGCAATATGACTTCAAAGGGTCTTCATTTGCTCACCGAACCTCTCCAATCCTATCACTGCTGCATTTATGCCCCTGTACACATGCTTGATTCTCTTTCGGAGACATAGCAATCCATAGGTTTTAAGATACTGACTAGTCAGGTACATTCTTAGGCATTTAATATGCGGTGTTGAGTCCATTTCGTTGAGCAAGAGGTAGCTCTTTTCTATTCCATATTTGGCTTAAGGAACTTTATCTGTGCTCATTTCAATCTCTGGTTTTATGCAGCACCCCAACTCACCTTTACCCTTAAGAAAGCATAAGTTGGTTTTCTAAATTTGAGACCCTGTTCTGTTCTGTAATTCAGTTCCTGTGGAGCCAAGTTTACATTCCGTGTATTACTGATATCTTATGATGTTTCTTTTTCTGTGTGACTTATTTCAGTTAGAATCATCATACCTGAATCCACTCATTGTGCTGCTAAGGGCCTGATGACATAGATTTCATTGCTGAGTGATATTGCTTTGTAAGTAAATACCACAACTTCTTTATCCATTTTTCACTTTCTGCGATGTTGAACTTGTACTGTAAACGAGGTTCTTGTAAACAGAGGCGTCCCAAACTTTGGGGTGGCTGTGTCTTTTTGATTTTAATTTCCCTAAGCTATAGGACCATAAGTGGAAGTGCCCTAGGCTCTGTTGCTTTGTTTTTTAGATGTTTCAGGAAACACCATACACTTCTCCCGAGTGTCTGTTGGCAATTTACATCCCGCCCATCAGCATAACAAGGCTCCCAGTTCTCCATGGCCTGTCCTGCCTTTCTGGATTTTACACTTTTTTCAGATGGCCCTTTTGACTGGGGGGAAGTGAGACTTCATTGTAGTGCAGATTTCCTTTGCAAGCTTGCTTGGTTGGCCAAAAAGGGCGTATGTGTTTTTTCCTGAATATATTCAGGAAAAAACGCATACGCCCTTTTTGGCCAAGTGCATCATTGTGGACGTTCTGCCTCTTTTCCTATGCTTTCAATGCAATTCCAGTCTACCTCCTGAAATCGGTTTCCTGCAATTCTGCCCCGCTTTCAAGTCCTCTTGGCAGCCTTACTTCAGTATATTTTTGGACGATAGCTGTCATTTATAACTCTGCAGGTTTGTGAATTACAGTGCCCCTGAGCTCCTTTCTTCAACTCGCTTTCTTGTGACCTGGCCGCAACACCGCAGGATGGCTTCAGGCCCTAATCTTGTTCCGGCACGGCACGCTGAGCCTTTGGTTAATTCCTCTTCCTGGTGGGAAATGAGAGTTAAATTTGCCCGTCCAGACACCTCCAGCTAGTCTCTCATTGGTTCTCGCTATTCCTGTTCATCTTCCGCAGAAATTGCAAACTGGGCCAAACAGGAGGTTAAAGGGACTGACTCTCCAAGTCGGGAGGGTGTTAGTAAAGCGTCTGGAATGTTGCACCCGAGTACCAGGGTACGAAAACTGAGACATATTTGAACACGTCTCCCGATCACATGGTTGATCATACTCTAGGTTCCACATGCATGTTTTAGCTGAAGGAAGAATACCTTAAACCTGGGTAGTTGAAACCCGTGGAATGGGTACCATGCAATATGACTTCAAAGGGTCTTCATTTGCTCACCGAACCTCTCCAATCCTATCACTGCTGCGTTTATGCCCCTGTACACATGCTTGATTCTCTTTCGGAGACATAGCAATCCATAGGTTTTAAGATACTGACTAGTCAGGTACATTCTTAGGCATTTAATATGCGGTGTTGAGTCCATTTCGTTGAGCAAGGAGTAGCTCTTGTCTATTCCATATTTGGCTTAAGGAACTTTATCTGTGCTCATTTCAATCTCTGGTTTTATGCAGCACCCCAACTCACCTTTACCCTTAAGCAAGCATAAGTTGGTTTTCTAAATTTGAGACCCTGTTCTGTTCTGTAATTCAGTTCCTGTGGAGCCAAGTTTACATTCCGTGTATTACTGATATCTTATGATGTTTCTTTTTCTGTGTGACTTATTTCAGTTAGAATCATCATACCTGAATCCACTCATTGTGCTGCTAAGGGCCTGATGACATAGATTTCATTGCTGAGTGATATTGCTTTGTAAGTAAATACCACAACTTCTTTATCCATTTTTCACTTTCTGCGATGTTGAACTTGTACTGTAAACGAGGTTCTTGTAAACAGAGGCGTCCCAAACTTTGGGGTGGCTGTGTCTTTTTGATTTTAATTTCCCTAAGCTATAGGACCATAAGTGGAAGTGCCCTAGGCTCTGTTGCTTTGTTTTTTAGATGCTTCAGGAAACACCATACACTTCTCCCGAGTGTCTGTTGGCAATTTACATCCCGCCCATCAGCATAACAAGGCTCCCAGTTCTCCATGGCCTGTCCTGCCTTTCTGGATTTTACACTTTTTTCAGATGGCCCTTTTGACCGGGGGGAAGTGAGACTTCATTGTAGTGCAGATTTCCTTTGCAAGCTTGCTTGGTTGGCCAAAAAGGGCGTATGCGTTTTTTCCTGAATATATTCAGGAAAAAACGCATACGCCCTTTTTGGCCAAGTGCATCATTGTGGACGTTCTGCCTCTTTTCCTATGCTTTCAATGCAATTCCAGTCTGCCTCCTGAAATCGGTTTCCTGCAATTCTGCCCCGCTTTCAAGTCCTCTTGGCAGCCTTACTTCAGTATATTTTTGGACGATAGCTGTCATTTATAACTCTGCAGGTTTGTGAATTACAGTGCCCCTGAGCTCCTTTCTTCAACTCGCTTTCTTGTGACCTGGCCGCAACACCGCAGGATGGCTTCAGGCCCTAATCTGGTTCCGGCACGGCACGCTGAGCCTTTGGTTAATTCCTCTTCCTGGTGGGAAATGAGAGTTAAATTTGCCCGTCCAGACACCTCCAGCTAGTCTCTCATTGGTTCTCGCTATTCCTGTTCATCTTCCGCAGAAATTGCAAACTGGGCCAAACAGGAGGTTAAAGGGACTGACTCTCCAAGTCGGGAGGGTGTTAGTAAAGCGTCTGGAATGTTGCACCCGAGTACCAGGGTACGAAAACTGAGACATATTTGAACACGTCTCCCGATCACATGGTTGATCATACTCTAGGTTCCACATGCATGTTTTAGCTAAAGGAAGAATACCTTAAAACTGTGTAGTTGAAACCCGTGGAATGGGTACCATGCAATATGACTTCAAAGGGTCTTCATTTGCTCACCGAACCTCTCCAATCCTATCACTGCTGCGTTTATGCCCCTGTACACATGCTTGATTCTCTTTCGGAGACATAGCAATCCATAGGTTTTAAGATACTGACTAGTCAGGTACATTCTTAGGCATTTAATATGCGGTGTTGAGTCCATTTCGTTGAGCAAGGAGTAGCTCTTGTCTATTCCATATTTGGCTTAAGGAACTTTATCTGTGCTCATTTCAATCTCTGGTTTTATGCAGCACCCCAACTCACCTTTACCCTTAAGCAAGCATAAGTTGGTTTTCTAAATTTGAGACCCTGTTCTGTTCTGTAATTCAGTTCCTGTGGAGCCAAGTTTACATTCCGTGTATTACTGATATCTTATGATGTTTCTTTTTCTGTGTGACTTATTTCAGTTAGAATCATCATACCTGAATCCACTCATTGTGCTGCTAAGGGCCTGATGACATAGATTTCATTGCTGAGTGATATTGCTTTGTAAGTAAATACCACAACTTCTTTATCCATTTTTCACTTTCTGCGATGTTGAACTTGTACTGTAAACGAGGTTCTTGTAAACAGAGGCGTCCCAAACTTTGGGGTGGCTGTGTCTTTTTGATTTTAATTTCCCTAAGCTATAGGACCATAAGTGGAAGTGCCCTAGGCTCTGTTGCTTTGTTTTTTAGATGTTTCAGGAAACACCATACACTTCTCCCGAGTGTCTGTTGGCAATTTACATCCCGCCCATCAGCATAACAAGGCTCCCAGTTCTCCATGGCCTGTCCTGCCTTTCTGGATTTTACACTTTTTTCAGATGGCCCTTTTGACCGGGGGGAAGTGAGACTTCATTGTAGTGCAGATTTCCTTTGCAAGCTTGCTTGGTTGGCCAAAAAGGGCGTATGCGTTTTTTCCTGAATATATTCAGGAAAAAACGCATACGCCCTTTTTGGCCAAGTGCATCATTGTGGACGTTCTGCCTCTTTTCCTATGCTTTCAATGCAATTCCAGTCTGCCTCCTGAAATCGGTTTCCTGCAATTCTGCCCCGCTTTCAAGTCCTCTTGGCAGCCTTACTTCAGTATATTTTTGGACGATAGCTGTCATTTATAACTCTGCAGGTTTGTGAATTACAGTGCCCCTGAGCTCCTTTCTTCAACTCGCTTTCTTTTGAGCTGGCCGCAACACCGCAGGATGGCTTCAGGCCCTAATCTGGTTCCGGCACGGCACGCTGAGCCTTTGGTTAATTCCTCTTCCTGGTGGGAAATGAGAGTTAAATTTGCCCGTCCAGACACCTCCAGCTAGTCTCTCATTGGTTCTCGCTATTCCTGTTCATCTTCCGCAGAAATTGCAAACTGGGCCAAACAGGAGGTTAAAGGGACTGACTCTCCAAGTCGGGAGGGTGTTAGTAAAGCGTCTGGAATGTTGCACCCGAGTACCAGGGTACGAAAACTGAGACATATTTGAACACGTCTCCCGATCACATGGTTGATCATACTCTAGGTTCCACATGCATGTTTTAGCTGAAGGAAGAATACCTTAAACCTGGGTAGTTGAAACCCGTGGAATGGGTACCATGCAATATGACTTCAAAGGGTCTTCATTTGCTCACCGAACCTCTCCAATCCTATCACTGCTGCGTTTATGCCCCTGTACACATGCTTGATTCTCTTTCGGAGACATAGCAATCCATAGGTTTTAAGATACTGACTAGTCAGGTACATTCTTAGGCATTTAATATGCGGTGTTGAGTCCATTTCGTTGAGCAAGAGGTAGCTCTTGTCTATTCCATATTTGGCTTAAGGAACTTTATCTGTGCTCATTTCAATCTCTGGTTTTATGCAGCACCCCAACTCACCTTTACCCTTAAGAAAGCATAAGTTGGTTTTCTAAATTTGAGACCCTGTTCTGTTCTGTAATTCAGTTCCTGTGGAGCCAAGTTTACATTCCGTGTATTACTGATATCTTATGATGTTTCTTTTTCTGTGTGACTTATTTCAGTTAGAATCATCATACCTGAATCCACTCATTGTGCTGCTAAGGGCCTGATGACATAGATTTCATTGCTGAGTGATATTGCTTTGTAAGTAAATACCACAACTTCTTTATCCATTTTTCACTTTCTGCGATGTTGAACTTGTACTGTAAACGAGGTTCTTGTAAACAGAGGCGTCCCAAACTTTGGGGTGGCTGTGTCTTTTTGATTTTAATTTCCCTAAGCTATAGGACCATAAGTGGAAGTGCCCTAGGCTCTGTTGCTTTGTTTTTTAGATGCTTCAGGAAACACCATACACTTCTCCCGAGTGTCTGTTGGCAATTTACATCCCGCCCATCAGCATAACAAGGCTCCCAGTTCTCCATGGCCTGTCCTGCCTTTCTGGATTTTACACTTTTTTCAGATGGCCCTTTTGACCGGGGGGAAGTGAGACTTCATTGTAGTGCAGATTTCCTTTGCAAGCTTGCTTGGTTGGCCAAAAAGGGCGTATGCGTTTTTTCCTGAATATATTCAGGAAAAAACGCATACGCCCTTTTTGGCCAAGTGCATCATTGTGGACGTTCTGCCTCTTTTCCTATGCTTTCAATGCAATTCCAGTCTGCCTCCTGAAATCGGTTTCCTGCAATTCTGCCCCGCTTTCAAGTCCTCTTGGCAGCCTTACTTCAGTATATTTTTGGACGATAGCTGTCATTTATAACTCTGCAGGTTTGTGAATTACAGTGCCCCTGAGCTCCTTTCTTCAACTCGCTTTCTTGTGACCTGGCCGCAACACCGCAGGATGGCTTCAGGCCCTAATCTGGTTCCGGCACGGCACGCTGAGCCTTTGGTTAATTCCTCTTCCTGGTGGGAAATGAGAGTTAAATTTGCCCGTCCAGACACCTCCAGCTAGTCTCTCATTGGTTCTCGCTATTCCTGTTCATCTTCCGCAGAAATTGCAAACTGGGCCAAACAGGAGGTTAAAGGGACTGACTCTCCAAGTCGGGAGGGTGTTAGTAAAGCGTCTGGAATGTTGCACCCGAGTACCAGGGTACGAAAACTGAGACATATTTGAACACGTCTCCCGATCACATGGTTGATCATACTCTAGGTTCCACATGCATGTTTTAGCTGAAGGAAGAATACCTTAAACCTGGGTAGTTGAAACCCGTGGAATGGGTACCATGCAATATGACTTCAAAGGGTCTTCATTTGCTCACCGAACCTCTCCAATCCTATCACTGCTGCGTTTATGCCCCTGTACACATGCTTGATTCTCTTTCGGAGACATAGCAATCCATAGGTTTTAAGATACTTACTAGTCAGGTACATTCTTAGGCATTTAATATGCGGTGTTGAGTCCATTTCGTTGAGCAAGAGGTAGCTCTTGTCTATTCCATATTTGGCTTAAGGAACTTTATCTGTGCTCATTTCAATCTCTGGTTTTATGCAGCACCCCAACTCACCTTTACCCTTAAGAAAGCATAAGTTGGTTTTCTAAATTTGAGACCCTGTTCTGTTCTGTAATTCAGTTCCTGTGGAGCCAAGTTTACATTCCGTGTATTACTGATATCTTATGATGTTTCTTTTTCTGTGTGACTTATTTCAGTTAGAATCATCATACCTGAATCCACTCATTGTGCTGCTAAGGGCCTGATGACATAGATTTCATTGCTGAGTGATATTGCTTTGTAAGTAAATACCACAACTTCTTTATCCATTTTTCACTTTCTGCGATGTTGAACTTGTACTGTAAACGAGGTTCTTGTAAACAGAGGCGTCCCAAATTTTGGGGTGGCTGTGTCTTTTTCATTTTAATTTCCCTAAGCTATAGGACCATAAGTGGAAGTGCCCTAGGCTCTGTTGCTTTGTTTTTTAGATGTTTCAGGAAACACCATACACTTCTCCCGAGTGTCTGTTGGCAATTTACATCCCGCCCATCAGCATAACAAGGCTCCCAGTTCTCCATGGCCTGTCCTGCCTTTCTGGATTTTACACTTTTTTCAGATGGCCCTTTTGACCGGGGGGAAGTGAGACTTCATTGTAGTGCAGATTTCCTTTGCAAGCTTGCTTGGTTGGCCAAAAAGGGCGTATGCGTTTTTTCCTGAATATATTCAGGAAAAAACGCATACGCCCTTTTTGGCCAAGTGCATCATTGTGGACGTTCTGCCTCTTTTCCTATGCTTTCAATGCAATTCCAGTCTGCCTCCTGAAATCGGTTTCCTGCAATTCTGCCCCGCTTTCAAGTCCTCTTGGCAGCCTTACTTCAGTATATTTTTGGACGATAGCTGTCATTTATAACTCTGCAGGTTTGTGAATTACAGTGCCCCTGAGCTCCTTTCTTCAACTCGCTTTCTTGTGACCTGGCCGCAACACCGCAGGATGGCTTCAGGCCCTAATCTGGTTCCGGCACGGCACGCTGAGCCTTTGGTTAATTCCTCTTCCTGGTGGGAAATGAGAGTTAAATTTGCCCGTCCAGACACCTCCAGCTAGTCTCTCATTGGTTCTCGCTATTCCTGTTCATCTTCCGCAGAAATTGCAAACTGGGCCAAACAGGAGGTTAAAGGGACTGACTCTCCAAGTCGGGAGGGTGTTAGTAAAGCGTCTGGAATGTTGCACCCGAGTACCAGGGTACGAAAACTGAGACATATTTGAACACGTCTCCCGATCACATGGTTGATCATACTCTAGGTTCCACATGCATGTTTTAGCTGAAGGAAGAATACCTTAAACCTGGGTAGTTGAAACCCGTGGAATGGGTACCATGCAATATGACTTCAAAGGGTCTTCATTTGCTCACCGAACCTCTCCAATCCTATCACTGCTGCGTTTATGCCCCTGTACACATGCTTGATTCTCTTTCGGAGACATAGCAATCCATAGGTTTTAAGATACTGACTAGTCAGGTACATTCTTAGGCATTTAATATGCGGTGTTGAGTCCATTTCGTTGAGCAAGGAGTAGCTCTTGTCTATTCCATATTTGGCTTAAGGAACTTTATCTGTGCTCATTTCAATCTCTGGTTTTATGCAGCACCCCGACTCACCTTTACCCTTAAGCAAGCATAAGTTGGTTTTCTAAATTTGAGACCCTGTTCTGTTCTGTAATTCAGTTCCTGTGGAGCCAAGTTTACATTCCGTGTATTACTGATATCTTATGATGTTTCTTTTTCTGTGTGACTTATTTCAGTTAGAATCATCATACCTGAATCCACTCATTGTGCTGCTAAGGGCCTGATGACATAGATTTCATTGCTGAGTGATATTGCTTTGTAAGTAAATACCACAACTTCTTTATCCATTTTTCACTTTCTGCGATGTTGAACTTGTACTGTAAACGAGGTTCTTGTAAACAGAGGCGTCCCAAACTTTGGGGTGGCTGTGTCTTTTTGATTTTAATTTCCCTAAGCTATAGGACCATAAGTGGAAGTGCCCTAGGCTCTGTTGCTTTGTTTTTTAGATGTTTCAGGAAACACCATACACTTCTCCCGAGTGTCTGTTGGCAATTTACATCCCGCCCATCAGCATAACAAGGCTCCCAGTTCTCCATGGCCTGTCCTGCCTTTCTGGATTTTACACTTTTTTCAGATGGCCCTTTTGACCGGGGGGAAGTGAGACTTCATTGTAGTGCAGATTTCCTTTGCAAGCTTGCTTGGTTGGCCAAAAAGGGCGTATGCGTTTTTTCCTGAATATATTCAGGAAAAAACGCATACGCCCTTTTTGGCCAAGTGCATCATTGTGGACGTTCTGCCTCTTTTCCTATGCTTTCAATGCAATTCCAGTCTGCCTCCTGAAATCGGTTTCCTGCAATTCTGCCCCGCTTTCAAGTCCTCTTGGCAGCCTTACTTCAGTATATTTTTGGACGATAGCTGTCATTGATAACTCTGCAGGTTTGTGAATTACAGTGCCCCTGAGCTCCTTTCTTCAACTCGCTTTCTTTTGAGCTGGCCGCAACACCGCCGGATGGCTTCAGGCCCTAATCTGGTTCCGGCACGGCACGCTGAGCCTTTGGTTAATTCCTCTTCCTGGTGGGAAATGAGAGTTAAATTTGCCCGTCCAGACACCTCCAGCTAGTCTCTCATTGGTTCTCGCTATTCCTGTTCATCTTCCGCAGAAATTGCAAACTGGGCCAAACAGGAGGTTAAAGGGACTGACTCTCCAAGTCGGGAGAGTGTTAGTAAAGCGTCTGGAATGTTGCACCCGAGTACCAGGGTACGAAAACTGAGACATATTTGAACACGTCTCCCGATCTCATGGTTGATCATACTCTAGGTTCCACATGCATGTTTTAGCTGAAGGAAGAATACCTTAAACCTGGGTAGTTAAAACCCGTGGAATGGGTACCATGCAATATGACTTCAAAGGGTCTTCATTTGCTCACCGAACCTCTCCAATCCTATCACTGCTGCGTTTATGCCCCTGTACACATGCTTGATTCTCTTTCAGAGACATAGCAATCCATAGGTTTTAAGATAATTACTAGTCAGGTACATTCTTAGGCGTTTAATATGCGGTGTTGGGTCCATTTCGTTGAGCAAGGAGTAGCTCTTGTCTATTCCATATTTGGCTTAAGGAACTTTATCTGTGTTCATTTCAATCTCTGGTTTTATGCAGCACCCCAACTCACCTTTCCCCTTAAGCAAGCATAAGTTGGTTTTCTAAATTTGAGACCCTGTTCTGTTCTGTAATTCAGTTCCTGTGTAGCCAAGTTTACATTCCGTGTATTACTGATATCTTATGATGTTTCTTTTTCTGTGTGACTTATTTCAGTTAGAATCATCATACCTGAATCCACTCATTGTGCTGCTAAGGGCCTGATGACATAGATTTCATTGCTGAGTGATATTGCTTTGTAAGTAAATACCACAACTTCTTTATCCATTTTTCACTTTCTGCGATGTTGAACTTGTACTGTAAACGAGGTTCTTGTAAACAGAGGCGTCCCAAACTTTGGGGTGGCTGTGTCTTTTTGATTTTAATTTCCCTAAGCTATAGGACCATAAGTGGAAGTGCCCTAGGCTCTGTTGCTTTGTTTTTTAGATGTTTCAGGAAACACCATACACTTCTCCCGAGTGTCTGTTGGCAATTTACATCCCGCCCATCAGCATAACAAGGCTCCCAGTTCTCCATGGCCTGTCCTGCCTTTCTGGATTTTACACTTTTTTCAGATGGCCCTTTTGACCGGGGGGGAAGTGAGACTTCATTGTAGTGCAGATTTCCTTTGCAAGCTTGCTTGGTTGGCCAAAAAGGGCGTATGCGTTTTTTCCTGAATATATTCAGGAAAAAACGCATACGCCCTTTTTGGCCAAGTGCATCATTGTGGACGTTCTGCCTCTTTTCCTATGCTTTTAATGCAATTCCAGTCTGCCTCCTGAAATCGGTTTCCTGCAATTCTGCCCCGCTTTCAAGTCCTCTTGGCAGCCTTACTTCAGTATATTTTTGGACGATAGCTGTCATTGATAACTCTGCAGGTTTGTGAATTACAGTGCCCCTGAGCTCCTTTCTTCAACTCGCTTTCTTTTGAGCTGGCCGCAACACCGCAGGATGGCTTCAGGCCCTAATCTGGTTCCGGCACGGCACGCTGAGCCTTTGGTTAATTCCTCTTCCTGGTGGGAAATGAGAGTTAAATTTGCCCGTCCAGACACCTCCAGCTAGTCTCTCATTGGTTCTCGCTATTCCTGTTCATCTTCCGCAGAAATTGCAAACTGGGCCAAACAGGAGGTTAAAGGGACTGACTCTCCAAGTCGGGAGGGTGTTAGTAAAGCGTCTGGAATGTTGCACCCGAGTACCAGGGTACGAAAACTGAGACATATTTGAACACGTCTCCCGATCACATGGTTGATCATACTCTAGGTTCCACATGCATGTTTTAGCTGAAGGAAAAATACCTTAAACCTGGGTAGTTGAAACCCGTGGAATGGGTACCATGCAATATGACTTCAAAGGGTCTTCACTTGCTCACCGAACCTCTCCAATCCTATCACTGCTGCGTTTATGCCCCTGTACACATGCTTGATTCTCTTTCGGAGACATAGCAATCCATAGGTTTTAAGATACTTACTAGTCAGGTACATTCTTAGGCATTTAATATGCGGTGTTGAGTCCATTTCATTGAGCAAGAGGTAGCTCTTGTCTATTCCATATTTGGCTTAAGGAACTTTATCTGTGCTCATTTCAATCTCTGGTTTTATGCAGCACCCCAACTCACCTTTACCCTTAAGAAAGCATAAGTTGGTTTTCTAAATTTGAGACCCTGTTCTGTTCTGTAATTCAGTTCCTGTGTAGCCAAGTTTACATTCCGTGTATTACTGATATCTTATGATGTTTCTTTTTCTGTGTGACTTATTTCAGTTAGAATCATCATACCTGAATCCACTCATTGTGCTGCTAAGGGCCTGATGACATAGATTTCATTGCTGAGTGATATTGCTTTGTAAGTAAATACCACAACTTCTTTATCCATTTTTCACTTTCTGCGATGTTGAACTTGTACGGTACACGAGGTTCTTGTAAACAGAGGCGTCCCAAACTTTGGGGTGGCTGTGTCTTTTTGATTTTAATTTCCCTAAGCTATAGGACCATAAGTGGAAGTGCCCTAGGCTCTGTTGCTTTGTTTTTTAGATGTTTCAGGAAACACCATACACTTCTCCCGAGTGTCTGTTGGCAATTTACATCCCGCCCATCAGCATAACAAGGCTCCCAGTTCTCCATGGCCTGTCCTGCCTTTCTGGATTTTACACTTTTTTCAGATGGCCCTTTTGACCGGGGGGAAGTGAGACTTCATTGTAGTGCAGATTTCCTTTGCAAGCTTGCTTGGTTGGCCAAAAAGGGCGTATGCGTTTTTTCCTGAATATATTCAGGAAAAAACGCATACGCCCTTTTTGGCCAAGTGCATCATTGTGGACGTTCTGCCTCTTTTCCTATGCTTTCAATGCAATTCCAGTCTGCCTCCTGAAATCGGTTTCCTGCAATTCTGCCCCGCTTTCAAGTCCTCTTGGCAGCCTTACTTCAGTATATTTTTGGACGATAGCTGTCATTGATAACTCTGCAGGTTTGTGAATTACAGTGCCCCTGAGCTCCTTTCTTCAACTCGCTTTCTTTTGAGCTGGCCGCAACACCGCAGGATGGCTTCAGGCCCTAATCTGGTTCCGGCACGGCACGCTGAGCCTTTGGTTAATTCCTCTTCCTGGTGGGAAATGAGAGTTAAATTTGCCCGTCCAGACACCTCCAGCTAGTCTCTCATTGGTTCTCGCTATTCCTGTTCATCTTCCGCAGAAATTGCAAACTGGGCCAAACAGGAGGTTAAAGGGACTGACTCTCCAAGTCGGGAGGGTGTTAGTAAAGCGTCTGGAATGTTGCACCCGAGTACCAGGGTACGAAAACTGAGACATATTTGAACACGTCTCCCGATCACATGGTTGATCATACTCTAGGTTCCACATGCATGTTTTAGCTGAAGGAAGAATACCTTAAACCTGGGTAGTTGAAACCCGTAGAATGGGTACCATGCAATATGACTTCAAAGGGTCTTCACTTGCTCACCGAACCTCTCCAATCCTATCACTGCTGCGTTTATGCCCCTGTACACATGCTTGATTCTCTTTCGGAGACATAGCAATCCATAGGTTTTAAGATACTTACTAGTCAGGTACATTCTTAGGCATTTAATATGCGGTGTTGAGTCCATTTCATTGAGCAAGAGGTAGCTCTTGTCTATTCCATATTTGGCTTAAGGAACTTTATCTGTGCTCATTTCAATCTCTGGTTTTATGCAGCACCCCAACTCACCTTTACCCTTAAGAAAGCATAAGTTGGTTTTCTAAATTTGAGACCCTGTTCTGTTCTGTAATTCAGTTCCTGTGTAGCCAAGTTTACATTCCGTGTATTACTGATATCTTATGATGTTTCTTTTTCTGTGTGACTTATTTCAGTTAGAATCATCATACCTGAATCCACTCATTGTGCTGCTAAGGGCCTGATGACATAGATTTCATTGCTGAGTGATATTGCTTTGTAAGTAAATACCACAACTTCTTTATCCATTTTTCACTTTCTGCGATGTTGAACTTGTACTGTACACGAGGTTCTTGTAAACAGAGGCGTCCCAAACTTTGGGGTGGCTGTGTCTTTTTGATTTTAATTTCCCTAAGCTATAGGACCATAAGTGGAAGTGCCCTAGGCTCTGTTGCTTTGTTTTTTAGATGTTTCAGGAAACACCATACACTTCTCCCGAGTGTCTGTTGGCAATTTACATCCCGCCCATCAGCATAACAAGGCTCCCAGTTCTCCATGGCCTGTCCTGCCTTTCTGGATTTTACACTTTTTTCAGATGGCCCTTTTGACCGGGGGGAAGGGAGACTTCATTGTAGTGCAGATTTCCTTTGCAAGCTTGCTTGGTTGGCCAAAAAGGGCGTATGCGTTTTTTCCTGAATATATTCAGGAAAAAACGCATACGCCCTTTTTGGCCAAGTGCATCATTGTGGACGTTCTGCCTCTTTTCCTATGCTTTCAATGCAATTCCAGTCTGCCTCCTGAAATCGGTTTCCTGCAATTCTGCCCCGCTTTCAAGTCCTCTTGGCAGCCTTACTTCAGTATATTTTTGGACGATAGCTGTCATTGATAACTCTGCAGGTTTGTGAATTACAGTGCCCCTGAGCTCCTTTCTTCAACTCGCTTTCTTTTGAGCTGGCCGCAACACCGCAGGATGGCTTCAGGCCCTAATCTGGTTCCGGCACGGCACGCTGAGCCTTTGGTTAATTCCTCTTCCTGGTGGGAAATGAGAGTTAAATTTGCCCGTCCAGACACCTCCAGCTAGTCTCTCATTGGTTCTCGCTATTCCTGTTCATCTTCCGCAGAAATTGCAAACTGGGCCAAACAGGAGGTTAAAGGGACTGACTCTCCAAGTCGGGAGGGTGTTAGTAAAGCGTCTGGAATGTTGCACCCGAGTACCAGGGTACGAAAACTGAGACATATTTGAACACGTCTCCCGATCACATGGCTGATCATACTCTAGGTTCCACATGCATGTTTTAGCTGAAGGAAGAATACCTTAAACCTGGGTAGTTGAAACCCGTGGAATGGGTACGATGCAATATGACTTCAAAGGGTCTTCATTTGCTCACCGAACCTCTCCAATCCTATCACTGCTGCGTTTATGCCCCTGTACACATGCTTGATTCTCTTTCGGAGACATAGCAATCCATAGGTTTTAAGATACTTACTAGTCAGGTACATTCTTAGGCATTTAATATGCGGTGTTGAGTCCATTTCGTTGAGCAAGAGGTAGCTCTTGTCTATTCCATATTTGGCTTAAGGAACTTTATCTGTGCTCATTTAAATCTCTGGTTTTATGCAGCACCCCAACTCACCTTTACCCTTAAGCAAGCATAAGTTGGTTTTCTAAATTTGAGACCCTGTTCTGTTCTGTAATTCAGTTCCTGTGTAGCCAAGTTTACATTCCGTGTATTACTGATATCTTATGATGTTTCTTTTTCTCTGTGACTTATTTCAGTTAGAATCATCATACCTGAATCCACTCATTGTGCTGCTAAGGGCCTGATGACATAGATTTCATTGCTGAGTGATATTGCTTTGTAAGTAAATACCACAACTTCTTTATCCATTTTTCACTTTCTGCGATGTTGAACTTGTACGGTACACGAGGTTCTTGTAAACAGAGGCGTCCCAAACTTTGGGGTGGCTGTGTCTTTTTGATTTTAATTTCCCTAAGCTATAGGACCATAAGTGGAAGTGCCCTAGGCTCTGTTGCTTTGTTTTTTAGATGTTTCAGGAAACACCATACACTTCTCCCGAGTGTCTGTTGGCAATTTACATCCCGCCCATCAGCATAACAAGGCTCCCAGTTCTCCATGGCCTGTCCTGCCTTTCTGGATTTTACACTTTTTTCAGATGGCCCTTTTGACCGGGGGGAATTGAGACTTCATTGTAGTGCAGATTTCCTTTGCAAGCTTGCTTGGTTGACCAAAAAGGGCGTATGCGTTTTTTCCTGAATATATTCAGGAAAAAACGCATACGCCCTTTTTGGCCAAGTGCATCATTGTGGACGTTCTGCCTCTTTTCCTATGCTTTCAATGCAATTCCAGTCTGCCTCCTGAAATCGGTTTCCTGCAATTCTGCCCCGCTTTCAAGTCCTCTTGGCAGCCTTACTTCAGTATATTTTTGGACGATAGCTGTCATTTATAACTCTGCAGGTTTGTGAATTACAGTGCCCCTGAGCTCCTTTCTTCAACTCGCTTTCTTTTGAGCTGGCCGCAACACCGCAGGATGGCTTCAGGCCCTAATCTGGTTCCGGCACGGCACGCTGAGCCTTTGGTTAATTCCTCTTCCTGGTGGGAAATGAGAGTTAAATTTGCCCGTCCAGACACCTCCAGCTAGTCTCTCATTGGTTCTCGCTATTCCTGTTCATCTTCTGCAGAAATTGCAAACTGGGCCAAACAGGAGGTTAAAGGGACTGACTCTCCAAGTCGGGAGGGTGTTAGTAAAGCGTCTGGAATGTTGCACCCGAGTACCAGGGTACGAAAACTGAGACATATTTGAACACGTCTCCCGATCACATGGTTGATCATACTCTAGGTTCCACATGCATGTTTTAGCTGAAGGAAGAATACCTTAAACCTGGGTAGTTGAAACCCGTGGAATGGGTACCATGCAATATGACTTCAAAGGGTCTTCATTTGCTCACCGAACCTCTCCAATCCTATCACTGCTGCGTTTATGCCCCTGTACACATGCTTGATTCTCTTTCGGAGACATAGCAATCCATAGGTTTTAAGATACTTACTAGTCAGGTACATTCTTAGGCATTTAATATGCGGTGTTGAGTCCATTTCGTTGAGCAAGAGGTAGCTCTTGTCTATTCCATATTTGGCTTAAGGAACTTTATCTGTGCTCATTTCAATCTCTGGTTTTATGCAGCACCCCAACTCACCTTTACCCTTAAGAAAGCATAAGTTGGTTTTCTAAATTTGAGACCCTGTTCTGTTCTGTAATTCAGTTCCTGTGGAGCCAAGTTTACATTCCGTGTATTACTGATATCTTATGATGTTTCTTTTTCTGTGTGACTTATTTCAGTTAGAATCATCATACCTGAATCCACTCATTGTGCTGCTAAGGGCCTGATGACATAGATTTCATTGCTGAGTGATATTGCTTTGTAAGTAAATACCACAACTTCTTTATCCATTTTTCACTTTCTGCGATGTTGAACTTGTACTGTACACGAGGTTCTTGTAAACAGAGGCGTCCCAAACTTTGGGGTGGCTGTGTCTTTTTGATTTTAATTTCCCTAAGCTATAGGACCATAAGTGGAAGTGCCCTAGGCTCTGTTGCTTTGTTTTTTAGATGTTTCAGGAAACACCATACACTTCTCCCGAGTGTCTGTTGGCAATTTACATCCCGCCCATCAGCATAACAAGGCTCCCAGTTCTCCATGGCCTGTCCTGCCTTTCTGGATTTTACACTTTTTTCAGATGGCCCTTTTGACCGGGGGGAAGTGAGACTTCATTGTAGTGCAGATTTCCTTTGCAAGCTTGCTTGGTTGGCCAAAAAGGGCGTATGCGTTTTTTCCTGAATATAGTCAGGAAAAAACGCATACGCCCTTTTTGGCCAAGTGCATCATTGTGGACGTTCTGCCTCTTTTCCTATGCTTTCAATGCAATTCCAGTCTGCCTCCTGAAATCGGTTTCCTGCAATTCTGCCCCGCTTTCAAGTCCTCTTGGCAGCCTTACTTCAGTATATTTTTGGACGATAGCTGTCATTTATAACTCTGCAGGTTTGTGAATTACAGTGCCCCTGAGCTCCTTTCTTCAACTCGCTTTCTTGTGACCTGGCCGCAACACCGCAGGATGGCTTCAGGCCCTAATCTGGTTCCGGCACGGCACGCTGAGCCTTTGGTTAATTCCTCTTCCTGGTGGGAAATGAGAGTTAAATTTGCCCGTCCAGACACCTCCAGCTAGTCTCTCATTGGTTCTCGCTATTCCTGTTCATCTTCCGCAGAAATTGCAAACTGGGCCAAACAGGAGGTTAAAGGGACTGACTCTCCAAGTCGGGAGGGTGTTAGTAAAGCGTCTGGAATGTTGCACCCGAGTACCAGGGTACGAAAACTGAGACATATTTGAACACGTCTCCCGATCACATGGTTGATCATACTCTAGGTTCCACATGCATGTTTTAGCTGAAGGAAGAATACCTTAAACCTGGGTAGTTGAAACCCGTGGAATGGGTACCATGCAATATGACTTCAAAGGGTCTTCATTTGCTCACCGAACCTCTCCAATCCTATCACTGCTGCGTTTATGCCCCTGTACACATGCTTGATTCTCTTTCGGAGACATAGCAATCCATAGGTTTTAAGATACTTACTAGTCAGGTACATTCTTAGGCATTTAATATGCGGTGTTGAGTCCATTTCGTTGAGCAAGAGGTAGCTCTTGTCTATTCCATATTTGGCTTAAGGAACTTTATCTGTGCTCATTTCAATCTCTGGTTTTATGCAGCACCCCAACTCACCTTTACCCTTAAGAAAGCATAAGTTGGTTTTCTAAATTTGAGACCCTGTTCTGTTCTGTAATTCAGTTCCTGTGGAGCCAAGTTTACATTCCGTGTATTACTGATATCTTATGATGTTTCTTTTTCTGTGTGACTTATTTCAGTTAGAATCATCATACCTGAATCCACTCATTGTGCTGCTAAGGGCCTGATGACATAGATTTCATTGCTGAGTGATATTGCTTTGTAAGTAAATACCACAACTTCTTTATCCATTTTTCACTTTCTGCGATGTTGAACTTGTACTGTACACGAGGTTCTTGTAAACAGAGGCGTCCCAAACTTTGGGGTGGCTGTGTCTTTTTGATTTTAATTTCCCTAAGCTATAGGACCATAAGTGGAAGTGCCCTAGGCTCTGTTGCTTTGTTTTTTAGATGTTTCAGGAAACACCATACACTTCTCCCGAGTGTCTGTTGGCAATTTACATCCCGCCCATCAGCATAACAAGGCTCCCAGTTCTCCATGGCCTGTCCTGCCTTTCTGGATTTTACACTTTTTTCAGATGGCCCTTTTGACCGGGGGGAAGTGAGACTTCATTGTAGTGCAGATTTCCTTTGCAAGCTTGCTTGGTTGGCCAAAAAGGGCGTATGCGTTTTTTCCTGAATATAGTCAGGAAAAAACGCATACGCCCTTTTTGGCCAAGTGCATCATTGTGGACGTTCTGCCTCTTTTCCTATGCTTTCAATGCAATTCCAGTCTGCCTCCTGAAATCGGTTTCCTGCAATTCTGCCCCGCTTTCAAGTCCTCTTGGCAGCCTTACTTCAGTATATTTTTGGACGATAGCTGTCATTTATAACTCTGCAGGTTTGTGAATTACAGTGCCCCTGAGCTCCTTTCTTCAACTCGCTTTCTTGTGACCTGGCCGCAACACCGCAGGATGGCTTCAGGCCCTAATCTGGTTCCGGCACGGCACGCTGAGCCTTTGGTTAATTCCTCTTCCTGGTGGGAAATGAGAGTTAAATTTGCCCGTCCAGACACCTCCAGCTAGTCTCTCATTGGTTCTCGCTATTCCTGTTCATCTTCCGCAGAAATTGCAAACTGGGCCAAACAGGAGGTTAAAGGGACTGACTCTCCAAGTCGGGAGGGTGTTAGTAAAGCGTCTGGAATGTTGCACCCGAGTACCAGGGTACGAAAACTGAGACATATTTGAACACGTCTCCCGATCACATGGTTGATCATACTCTAGGTTCCACATGCATGTTTTAGCTGAAGGAAGAATACCTTAAACCTGGGTAGTTGAAACCCGTGGAATGGGTACCATGCAATATGACTTCAAAGGGTCTTCATTTGCTCACCGAACCTCTCCAATCCTATCACTGCTGCGTTTATGCCCCTGTACACATGCTTGATTCTCTTTCGGAGACATAGCAATCCATAGGTTTTAAGATACTTACTAGTCAGGTACATTCTTAGGCATTTAATATGCGGTGTTGAGTCCATTTCGTTGAGCAAGAGGTAGCTCTTGTCTATTCCATATTTGGCTTAAGGAACTTTATCTGTGCTCATTTCAATCTCTGGTTTTATGCAGCACCCCAACTCACCTTTACCCTTAAGAAAGCATAAGTTGGTTTTCTAAATTTGAGACCCTGTTCTGTTCTGTAATTCAGTTCCTGTGGAGCCAAGTTTACATTCCGTGTATTACTGATATCTTATGATGTTTCTTTTTCTGTGTGACTTATTTCAGTTAGAATCATCATACCTGAATCCACTCATTGTGCTGCTAAGGGCCTGATGACATAGATTTCATTGCTGAGTGATATTGCTTTGTAAGTAAATACCACAACTTCTTTATCCATTTTTCACTTTCTGCGATGTTGAACTTGTACTGTACACGAGGTTCTTGTAAACAGAGGCGTCCCAAACTTTGGGGTGGCTGTGTCTTTTTGATTTTAATTTCCCTAAGCTATAGGACCATAAGTGGAAGTGCCCTAGGCTCTGTTGCTTTGTTTTTTAGATGTTTCAGGAAACACCATACACTTCTCCCGAGTGTCTGTTGGCAATTTACATCCCGCCCATCAGCATAACAAGGCTCCCAGTTCTCCATGGCCTGTCCTGCCTTTCTGGATTTTACACTTTTTTCAGATGGCCCTTTTGACCGGGGGGAAGTGAGACTTCATTGTAGTGCAGATTTCCTTTGCAAGCTTGCTTGGTTGGCCAAAAAGGGCGTATGCGTTTTTTCCTGAATATAGTCAGGAAAAAACGCATACGCCCTTTTTGGCCAAGTGCATCATTGTGGACGTTCTGCCTCTTTTCCTATGCTTTCAATGCAATTCCAGTCTGCCTCCTGAAATCGGTTTCCTGCAATTCTGCCCTGCTTTCAAGTCCTCTTGGCAGCCTTACTTCAGTATATTTTTGGACGATAGCTGTCATTTATAACTCTGCAGGTTTGTGAATTACAGTGCCCCTGAGCTCCTTTCTTCAACTCGCTTTCTTTTGAGCTGGCCGCAACACCGCAGGATGGCTTCAGGCCCTAATCTGGTTCCGGCACGGCACGCTGAGCCTTTGGTTAATTCCTCTTCCTGGTGGGAAATGAGAGTTAAATTTGCCCGTCCAGACACCTCCAGCTAGTCTCTCATTGGTTCTCGCTATTCCTGTTCATCTTCCGCAGAAATTGCAAACTGGGCCAAACAGGAGGTTAAAGGGACTGACTCTCCAAGTCGGGAGGGTGTTAGTAAAGCGTCTGGAATGTTGCACCCGAGTACCAGGGTACGAAAACTGAGACATATTTGAACACGTCTCCCGATCACATGGTTGATCATACTCTAGGTTCCACATGCATGTTTTAGCTGAAGGAAGAATACCTTAAACCTGGGTAGTTGAAACCCGTGGAATGGGTACCATGCAATATGACTTCAAAGGGTCTTCATTTGCTCACCGAACCTCTCCAATCCTATCACTGCTGCGTTTATGCCCCTGTACACATGCTTGATTCTCTTTCGGAGACATAGCAATCCATAGGTTTTAAGATACTTACTAGTCAGGTACATTCTTAGGCATTTAATATGCGGTGTTGAGTCCATTTCGTTGAGCAAGAGGTAGCTCTTGTCTATTCCATATTTGGCTTAAGGAACTTTATCTGTGCTCATTTCAATCTCTGGTTTTATGCAGCACCCCAACTCACCTTTACCCTTAAGAAAGCATAAGTTGGTTTTCTAAATTTGAGACCCTGTTCTGTTCTGTAATTCAGTTCCTGTGTAGCCAAGTTTACATTCCGTGTATTACTGATATCTTATGATGTTTCTTTTTCTGTGTGACTTATTTCAGTTAGAATCATCATACCTGAATCCACTCATTGTGCTGCTAAGGGCCTGATGACATAGATTTCATTGCTGAGTGATATTGCTTTGTAAGTAAATACCACAACTTCTTTATCCATTTTTCACTTTCTGCGATGTTGAACTTGTACTGTACACGAGGTTCTTGTAAACAGAGGCGTCCCAAACTTTGGGGTGGCTGTGTCTTTTTGATTTTAATTTCCCTAAGCTATAGGACCATAAGTGGAAGTGCCCTAGGCTCTGTTGCTTTGTTTTTTAGATGTTTCAGGAAACACCATACACTTCTCCCGAGTGTCTGTTGGCAATTTACATCCCGCCCATCAGCATAACAAGGCTCCCAGTTCTCCATGGCCTGTCCTGCCTTTCTGGATTTTACACTTTTTTCAGATGGCCCTTTTGACCGGGGGGAAGTGAGACTTCATTGTAGTGCAGATTTCCTTTGCAAGCTTGCTTGGTTGGCCAAAAAGGGCGTATGCGTTTTTTCCTGAATATAGTCAGGAAAAAACGCATACGCCCTTTTTGGCCAAGTGCATCATTGTGGACGTTCTGCCTCTTTTCCTATGCTTTCAATGCAATTCCAGTCTGCCTCCTGAAATCGGTTTCCTGCAATTCTGCCCTGCTTTCAAGTCCTCTTGGCAGCCTTACTTCAGTATATTTTTGGACGATAGCTGTCATTTATAACTCTGCAGGTTTGTGAATTACAGTGCCCCTGAGCTCCTTTCTTCAACTCGCTTTCTTGTGACCTGGCCGCAACACCGCAGGATGGCTTCAGGCCCTAATCTGGTTCCGGCACGGCACGCTGAGCCTTTGGTTAATTCCTCTTCCTGGTGGGAAATGAGAGTTAAATTTGCCCGTCCAGACACCTCCAGCTAGTCTCTCATTGGTTCTCGCTATTCCTGTTCATCTTCCGCAGAAATTGCAAACTGGGCCAAACAGGAGGTTAAAGGGACTGACTCTCCAAGTCGGGAGGGTGTTAGTAAAGCGTCTGGAATGTTGCACCCGAGTACCAGGGTACGAAAACTGAGACATATTTGAACACGTCTCCCGATCACATGGTTGATCATACTCTAGGTTCCACATGCATGTTTTAGCTGAAGGAAGAATACCTTAAACCTGGGTAGTTGAAACCCGTGGAATGGGTACCATGCAATATGACTTCAAAGGGTCTTCATTTGCTCACCGAACCTCTCCAATCCTATCACTGCTGCGTTTATGCCCCTGTACACATGCTTGATTCTCTTTCGGAGACATAGCAATCCATAGGTTTTAAGATACTTACTAGTCAGGTACATTCTTAGGCATTTAATATGCGGTGTTGAGTCCATTTCGTTGAGCAAGAGGTAGCTCTTGTCTATTCCATATTTGGCTTAAGGAACTTTATCTGTGCTCATTTCAATCTCTGGTTTTATGCAGCACCCCAACTCACCTTTACCCTTAAGAAAGCATAAGTTGGTTTTCTAAATTTGAGACCCTGTTCTGTTCTGTAATTCAGTTCCTGTGTAGCCAAGTTTACATTCCGTGTATTACTGATATCTTATGATGTTTCTTTTTCTGTGTGACTTATTTCAGTTAGAATCATCATACCTGAATCCACTCATTGTGCTGCTAAGGGCCTGATGACATAGATTTCATTGCTGAGTGATATTGCTTTGTAAGTAAATACCACAACTTCTTTATCCATTTTTCACTTTCTGCGATGTTGAACTTGTACTGTACACGAGGTTCTTGTAAACAGAGGCGTCCCAAACTTTGGGGTGGCTGTGTCTTTTTGATTTTAATTTCCCTAAGCTATAGGACCATAAGTGGAAGTGCCCTAGGCTCTGTTGCTTTGTTTTTTAGATGTTTCAGGAAACACCATACACTTCTCCCGAGTGTCTGTTGGCAATTTACATCCCGCCCATCAGCATAACAAGGCTCCCAGTTCTCCATGGCCTGTCCTGCCTTTCTGGATTTTACACTTTTTTCAGATGGCCCTTTTGACCGGGGGGAAGTGAGACTTCATTGTAGTGCAGATTTCCTTTGCAAGCTTGCTTGGTTGGCCAAAAAGGGCGTATGCGTTTTTTCCTGAATATAGTCAGGAAAAAACGCATACGCCCTTTTTGGCCAAGTGCATCATTGTGGACGTTCTGCCTCTTTTCCTATGCTTTCAATGCAATTCCAGTCTGCCTCCTGAAATCGGTTTCCTGCAATTCTGCCCTGCTTTCAAGTCCTCTTGGCAGCCTTACTTCAGTATATTTTTGGACGATAGCTGTCATTTATAACTCTGCAGGTTTGTGAATTACAGTGCCCCTGAGCTCCTTTCTTCAACTCGCTTTCTTGTGACCTGGCCGCAACACCGCAGGATGGCTTCAGGCCCTAATCTGGTTCCGGCACGGCACGCTGAGCCTTTGGTTAATTCCTCTTCCTGGTGGGAAATGAGAGTTAAATTTGCCCGTCCAGACACCTCCAGCTAGTCTCTCATTGGTTCTCGCTATTCCTGTTCATCTTCCGCAGAAATTGCAAACTGGGCCAAACAGGAGGTTAAAGGGACTGACTCTCCAAGTCGGGAGGGTGTTAGTAAAGCGTCTGGAATGTTGCACCCGAGTACCAGGGTACGAAAACTGAGACATATTTGAACACGTCTCCCGATCACATGGTTGATCATACTCTAGGTTCCACATGCATGTTTTAGCTGAAGGAAGAATACCTTAAACCTGGGTAGTTGAAACCCGTGGAATGGGTACCATGCAATATGACTTCAAAGGGTCTTCATTTGCTCACCGAACCTCTCCAATCCTATCACTGCTGCGTTTATGCCCCTGTACACATGCTTGATTCTCTTTCGGAGACATAGCAATCCATAGGTTTTAAGATACTTACTAGTCAGGTACATTCTTAGGCATTTAATATGCGGTGTTGAGTCCATTTCGTTGAGCAAGAGGTAGCTCTTGTCTATTCCATATTTGGCTTAAGGAACTTTATCTGTGCTCATTTCAATCTCTGGTTTTATGCAGCACCCCAACTCACCTTTACCCTTAAGAAAGCATAAGTTGGTTTTCTAAATTTGAGACCCTGTTCTGTTCTGCAATTCAGTTCCTGTGTAGCCAAGTTTACATTCCGTGTATTACTGATATCTTATGATGTTTCTTTTTCTGTGTGACTTATTTCAGTTAGAATCATCATACCTGAATCCACTCATTGTGCTGCTAAGGGCCTGATGACATAGATTTCATTGCTGAGTGATATTGCTTTGTAAGTAAATACCACAACTTCTTTATCCATTTTTCACTTTCTGCGATGTTGAACTTGTACTGTACACGAGGTTCTTGTAAACAGAGGCGTCCCAAACTTTGGGGTGGCTGTGTCTTTTTGATTTTAATTTCCCTAAGCTATAGGACCATAAGTGGAAGTGCCCTAGGCTCTGTTGCTTTGTTTTTTAGATGTTTCAGGAAACACCATACACTTCTCCCGAGTGTCTGTTGGCAATTTACATCCCGCCCATCAGCATAACAAGGCTCCCAGTTCTCCATGGCCTGTCCTGCCTTTCTGGATTTTACACTTTTTTCAGATGGCCCTTTTGACCGGGGGGAAGTGAGACTTCATTGTAGTGCAGATTTCCTTTGCAAGCTTGCTTGGTTGGCCAAAAAGGGCGTATGCGATTTTTCCTGAATATAGTCAGGAAAAAACGCATACGCCCTTTTTGGCCAAGTGCATCATTGTGGACGTTCTGCCTCTTTTCCTATGCTTTCAATGCAATTCCAGTCTGCCTCCTGAAATCGGTTTCCTGCAATTCTGCCCCGCTTTCAAGTCCTCTTGGCAGCCTTACTTCAGTATATTTTTGGACGATAGCTGTCATTTATAACTCTGCAGGTTTGTGAATTACAGTGCCCCTGAGCTCCTTTCTTCAACTCGCTTTCTTTTGAGCTGGCCGCAACACCGCAGGATGGCTTCAGGCCCTAATCTGGTTCCGGCACGGCACGCTGAGCCTTTGGTTAATTCCTCTTCCTGGTGGGAAATGAGAGTTAAATTTGCCCGTCCAGACACCTCCAGCTAGTCTCTCATTGGTTCTCGCTATTCCTGTTCATCTTCCGCAGATATTGCAAACTGGGCCAAACAGGAGGTTAAAGGGACTGACTCTCCAAGTCGGGAGGGTGTTAGTAAAGCGTCTGGAATGTTGCACCCGAGTACCAGGGTACGAAAACTGAGACATATTTGAACACGTCTCCCGAACACATGGTTGATCATACTCTAGGTTCCACATGCATGTTTTAGCTGAAGGAAGAATACCTTAAACCTGGGTAGTTGAAACCCGTGGAATGGCTACCATGCAATATGACTTCAAAGGGTCTTCATTTGCTCACCGAACCTCTCCAATCCTATCACTGCTGCGTTTATGCCCCTGTACACATGCTTGATTCTCTTTCGGAGACATAGCAATCCATAGGTTTTAAGATACTTACTAGTCAGGTACATTCTTAGGCATTTAATATGCGGTGTTGAGTCCATTTCGTTGAGCAAGAGGTAGCTCTTGTCTATTCCATATTTGGCTTAAGGAACTTTATCTGTGCTCATTTCAATCTCTGGTTTTATGCAGCACCCCAACTCACCTTTACCCTTAAGAAAGCATAAGTTGGTTTTCTAAATTTGACACCCTGTTCTGTTCTGCAATTCAGTTCCTGTGTAGCCAAGTTTACATTCCGTGTATTACTGATATCTTATGATGTTTCTTTTTCTGTGTGACTTATTTCAGTTAGAATCATCATACCTGAATCCACTCATTGTGCTGCTAAGGGCCTGATGACATAGATTTCATTGCTGAGTGATATTGCTTTGTAAGTAAATACCACAACTTCTTTATCCATTTTTCACTTTCTGCGATGTTGAACTTGTACTGTACACGAGGTTCTTGTAAACAGAGGCGTCCCAAACTTTGGGGTGGCTGTGTCTTTTTGATTTTAATTTCCCTAAGCTATAGGACCATAAGTGGAAGTGCCCTAGGCTCTGTTGCTTTGTTTTTTAGATGTTTCAGGAAACACCATACACTTCTCCCGAGTGTCTGTTGGCAATTTACATCCCGCCCATCAGCATAACAAGGCTCCCAGTTCTCCATGGCCTGTCCTGCCTTTCTGGATTTTACACTTTTTTCAGATGGCCCTTTTGACCGGGGGGAAGTGAGACTTCATTGTAGTGCAGATTTCCTTTGCAAGCTTGCTTGGTTGGCCAAAAAGGGCGTATGCGATTTTTCCTGAATATAGTCAGGAAAAAACGCATACGCCCTTTTTGGCCAAGTGCATCATTGTGGACGTTCTGCCTCTTTTCCTATGCTTTCAATGCAATTCCAGTCTGCCTCCTGAAATCGGTTTCCTGCAATTCTGCCCCGCTTTCAAGTCCTCTTGGCAGCCTTACTTCAGTATATTTTTGGACGATAGCTGTCATTTATAACTCTGCAGGTTTGTGAATTACAGTGCCCCTGAGCTCCTTTCTTCAACTCGCTTTCTTTTGAGCTGGCCGCAACACCGCAGGATGGCTTCAGGCCCTAATCTGGTTCCGGCACGGCACGCTGAGCCTTTGGTTAATTCCTCTTCCTGGTGGGAAATGAGAGTTAAATTTGCCCGTCCAGACACCTCCAGCTAGTCTCTCATTGGTTCTCGCTATTCCTGTTCATCTTCCGCAGATATTGCAAACTGGGCCAAACAGGAGGTTAAAGGGACTGACTCTCCAAGTCGGGAGGGTGTTAGTAAAGCGTCTGGAATGTTGCACCCGAGTACCAGGGTACGAAAACTGAGACATATTTGAACACGTCTCCCGAACACATGGTTGATCATACTCTAGGTTCCACATGCATGTTTTAGCTGAAGGAAGAATACCTTAAACCTGGGTAGTTGAAACCCGTGGAATGGCTACCATGCAATATGACTTCAAAGGGTCTTCATTTGCTCACCGAACCTCTCCAATCCTATCACTGCTGCGTTTATGCCCCTGTACACATGCTTGATTCTCTTTCGGAGACATAGCAATCCATAGGTTTTAAGATACTTACTAGTCAGGTACATTCTTAGGCATTTAATATGCGGTGTTGAGTCCATTTCGTTGAGCAAGAGGTAGCTCTTGTCTATTCCATATTTGGCTTAAGGAACTTTATCTGTGCTCATTTCAATCTCTGGTTTTATGCAGCACCCCAACTCACCTTTACCCTTAAGAAAGCATAAGTTGGTTTTCTAAATTTGAGACCCTGTTCTGTTCTGCAATTCAGTTCCTGTGTAGCCAAGTTTACATTCCGTGTATTACTGATATCTTATGATGTTTCTTTTTCTGTGTGACTTATTTCAGTTAGAATCATCATACCTGAATCCACTCATTGTGCTGCTAAGGGCCTGATGACATAGATTTCATTGCTGAGTGATATTGCTTTGTAAGTAAATACCACAACTTCTTTATCCATTTTTCACTTTCTGCGATGTTGAACTTGTACTGTACACGAGGTTCTTGTAAACAGAGGCGTCCCAAACTTTGGGGTGGCTGTGTCTTTTTGATTTTAATTTCCCTAAGCTATAGGACCATAAGTGGAAGTGCCCTAGGCTCTGTTGCTTTGTTTTTTAGATGTTTCAGGAAACACCATACACTTCTCCCGAGTGTCTGTTGGCAATTTACATCCCGCCCATCAGCATAACAAGGCTCCCAGTTCTCCATGGCCTGTCCTGCCTTTCTGGATTTTACACTTTTTTCAGATGGCCCTTTTGACCGGGGGGAAGTGAGACTTCATTGTAGTGCAGATTTCCTTTGCAAGCTTGCTTGGTTGGCCAAAAAGGGCGTATGCGTTTTTTCCTGAATATATTCAGGAAAAATCGCATACGCCCTTTTTGGCCAAGTGCATCATTGTGGACGTTCTGCCTCTTTTCCTATGCTTTCAATGCAATTCCAGTCTGCCTCCTGAAATCGGTTTCCTGCAATTCTGCCCCGCTTTCAAGTCCTCTTGGCAGCCTTACTTCAGTATATTTTTGGACGATAGCTGTCATTTATAACTCTGCAGGTTTGTGAATTACAGTGCCCCTGAGCTCCTTTCTTCAACTCGCTTTCTTTTGAGCTGGCCGCAACACCGCAGGATGGCTTCAGGCCCTAATCTGGTTCCGGCACGGCACGCTGAGCCTTTGGTTAATTCCTCTTCCTGGTGGGAAATGAGAGTTAAATTTGCCCGTCCAGACACCTCCAGCTAGTCTCTCATTGGTTCTCGCTATTCCTGTTCATCTTCCGCAGATATTGCAAACTGGGCCAAACAGGAGGTTAAAGGGACTGACTCTCCAAGTCGGGAGGGTGTTAGTAAAGCGTCTGGAATGTTGCACCCGAGTACCAGGGTACGAAAACTGAGACATATTTGAACACGTCTCCCGAACACATGGTTGATCATACTCTAGGTTCCACATGCATGTTTTAGCTGAAGGAAGAATACCTTAAACCTGGGTAGTTGAAACCCGTGGAATGGCTACCATGCAATATGACTTCAAAGGGTCTTCATTTGCTCACCGAACCTCTCCAATCCTATCACTGCTGCGTTTATGCCCCTGTACACATGCTTGATTCTCTTTCGGAGACATAGCAATCCATAGGTTTTAAGATACTTACTAGTCAGGTACATTCTTAGGCATTTAATATGCGGTGTTGAGTCCATTTCGTTGAGCAAGAGGTAGCTCTTGTCTATTCCATATTTGGCTTAAGGAACTTTATCTGTGCTCATTTCAATCTCTGGTTTTATGCAGCACCCCAACTCACCTTTACCCTTAAGAAAGCATAAGTTGGTTTTCTAAATTTGAGACCCTGTTCTGTTCTGTAATTCAGTTCCTGTGTAGCCAAGTTTACATTCCGTGTATTACTGATATCTTATGATGTTTCTTTTTCTGTGTGACTTATTTCAGTTAGAATCATCATACCTGAATCCACTCATTGTGCTGCTAAGGGCCTGATGACATAGATTTCATTGCTGAGTGATATTGCTTTGTAAGTAAATACCACAACTTCTTTATCCATTTTTCACTTTCTGCGATGTTGAACTTGTACTGTACACGAGGTTCTTGTAAACAGAGGCGTCCCAAACTTTGGGGTGGCTGTGTCTTTTTCATTTTAATTTCCCTAAGCTATAGGACCATAAGTGGAAGTGCCCTAGGCTCTGTTGCTTTGTTTTTTAGATGTTTCAGGAAACACCATACACTTCTCCCGAGTGTCTGTTGGCAATTTACATCCCGCCCATCAGCATAACAAGGCTCCCAGTTCTCCATGGCCTGTCCTGCCTTTCTGGATTTTACACTTTTTTCAGATGGCCCTTTTGACCGGGGGGAAGTGAGACTTCATTGTAGTGCAGATTTCCTTTGCAAGCTTGCTTGGTTGGCCAAAAAGGGCGTATGCGATTTTTCCTGAATATAGTCAGGAAAAAACGCATACGCCCTTTTTGGCCAAGTGCATCATTGTGGACGTTCTGCCTCTTTTCCTATGCTTTCAATGCAATTCCAGTCTGCCTCCTGAAATCGGTTTCCTGCAATTCTGCCCCGCTTTCAAGTCCTCTTGGCAGCCTTACTTCAGTATATTTTTGGACGATAGCTGTCATTTATAACTCTGCAGGTTTGTGAATTACAGTGCCCCTGAGCTCCTTTCTTCAACTCGCTTTCTTTTGAGCTGGCCGCAACACCGCAGGATGGCTTCAGGCCCTAATCTGGTTCCGGCACGGCACGCTGAGCCTTTGGTTAATTCCTCTTCCTGGTGGGAAATGAGAGTTAAATTTGCCCGTCCAGACACCTCCAGCTAGTCTCTCATTGGTTCTCGCTATTCCTGTTCATCTTCCGCAGAGATTGCAAACTGGGCCAAACAGGAGGTTAAAGGGACTGACTCTCCAAGTCGGGAGGGTGTTAGTAAAGCGTCTGGAATGTTGCACCCGAGTACCAGGGTACGAAAACTGAGACATATTTGAACACGTCTCCCGATCACATGGTTGATCATACTCTAGGTTCCACATGCATGTTTTAGCTGAAGGAAGAATACCTTAAACCTGGGTAGTTGAAACCCGTGGAATGGCTACCATGCAATATGACTTCAAAGGGTCTTCATTTGCTCACCGAACCTCTCCAATCCTATCACTGCTGCGTTTATGCCCCTGTACACATGCTTGATTCTCTTTCGGAGACATAGCAATCCATAGGTTTTAAGATACTTACTAGTCAGGTACATTCTTAGGCATTTAATATGCGGTGTTGAGTCCATTTCGTTGAGCAAGAGGTAGCTCTTGTCTATTCCATATTTGGCTTAAGGAACTTTATCTGTGCTCATTTCAATCTCTGGTTTTATGCAGCACCCCAACTCACCTTTACCCTTAAGAAAGCATAAGTTGGTTTTCTAAATTTGAGACCCTGTTCTGTTCTGTAATTCAGTTCCTGTGTAGCCAAGTTTACATTCCGTGTATTACTGATATCTTATGATGTTTCTTTTTCTGTGTGACTTATTTCAGTTAGAATCATCATACCTGAATCCACTCATTGTGCTGCTAAGGGCCTGATGACATAGATTTCATTGCTGAGTGATATTGCTTTGTAAGTAAATACCACAACTTCTTTATCCATTTTTCACTTTCTGCGATGTTGAACTTGTACTGTACACGAGGTTCTTGTAAACAGAGGCGTCCCAAACTTTGGGGTGGCTGTGTCTTTTTCATTTTAATTTCCCTAAGCTATAGGACCATAAGTGGAAGTGCCCTAGGCTCTGTTGCTTTGTTTTTTAGATGTTTCAGGAAACACCATACACTTCTCCCGAGTGTCTGTTGGCAATTTACATCCCGCCCATCAGCATAACAAGGCTCCCAGTTCTCCATGGCCTGTCCTGCCTTTCTGGATTTTACACTTTTTTCAGATGGCCCTTTTGACCGGGGGGAAGGGAGACTTCATTGTAGTGCAGATTTCCTTTGCAAGCTTGCTTGGTTGGCCAAAAAGGGCGTATGCGTTTTTTCCTGAATATATTCAGGAAAAATCGCATACGCCCTTTTTGGCCAAGTGCATCATTGTGGACGTTCTGCCTCTTTTCCTATGCTTTCAATGCAATTCCAGTCTGCCTCCTGAAATCGGTTTCCTGCAATTCTGCCCCGCTTTCAAGTCCTCTTGGCAGCCTTACTTCAGTATATTTTTGGACGATAGCTGTCATTTATAACTCTGCAGGTTTGTGAATTACAGTGCCCCTGAGCTCCTTTCTTCAACTCGCTTTCTTTTGAGCTGGCCGCAACACCGCAGGATGGCTTCAGGCCCTAATCTGGTTCCGGCACGGCACGCTGAGCCTTTGGTTAATTCCTCTTCCTGGTGGGAAATGAGAGTTAAATTTGCCCGTCCAGACACCTCCAGCTAGTCTCTCATTGGTTCTCGCTATTCCTGTTCATCTTCCGCAGATATTGCAAACTGGGCCAAACAGGAGGTTAAAGGGACTGACTCTCCAAGTCGGGAGGGTGTTAGTAAAGCGTCTGGAATGTTGCACCCGAGTACCAGGGTACGAAAACTGAGACATATTTGAACACGTCTCCCGAACACATGGTTGATCATACTCTAGGTTCCACATGCATGTTTTAGCTGAAGGAAGAATACCTTAAACCTGGGTAGTTGAAACCCGTGGAATGGCTACCATGCAATATGACTTCAAAGGGTCTTCATTTGCTCACCGAACCTCTCCAATCCTATCACTGCTGCGTTTATGCCCCTGTACACATGCTTGATTCTCTTTCGGAGACATAGCAATCCATAGGTTTTAAGATACTTACTAGTCAGGTACATTCTTAGGCATTTAATATGCGGTGTTGAGTCCATTTCGTTGAGCAAGAGGTAGCTCTTGTCTATTCCATATTTGGCTTAAGGAACTTTATCTGTGCTCATTTCAATCTCTGGTTTTATGCAGCACCCCAACTCACCTTTACCCTTAAGAAAGCATAAGTTGGTTTTCTAAATTTGAGACCCTGTTCTGTTCTGTAATTCAGTTCCTGTGTAGCCAAGTTTACATTCCGTGTATTACTGATATCTTATGATGTTTCTTTTTCTGTGTGACTTATTTCAGTTAGAATCATCATACCTGAATCCACTCATTGTGCTGCTAAGGGCCTGATGACATAGATTTCATTGCTGAGTGATATTGCTTTGTAAGTAAATACCACAACTTCTTTATCCATTTTTCACTTTCTGCGATGTTGAACTTGTACTGTACACGAGGTTCTTGTAAACAGAGGCGTCCCAAACTTTGGGGTGGCTGTGTCTTTTTGATTTTAATTTCCCTAAGCTATAGGACCATAAGTGGAAGTGCCCTAGGCTCTGTTGCTTTGTTTTTTAGATGTTTCAGGAAACACCATACACTTCTCCCGAGTGTCTGTTGGCAATTTACATCCCGCCCATCAGCATAACAAGGCTCCCAGTTCTCCATGGCCTGTCCTGCCTTTCTGGATTTTACACTTTTTACAGATGGCCCTTTTGACCGGGGGGAAGGGAGACTTCATTGTAGTGCAGATTTCCTTTGCAAGCTTGCTTGGTTGGCCAAAAAGGGCGTATGCGTTTTTTCCTGAATATAGTCAGGAAAAAACGCATACGCCCTTTTTGGCCAAGTGCATCATTGTGGACGTTCTGCCTCTTTTCCTATGCTTTCAATGCAATTCCAGTCTGCCTCCTGAAATCGGTTTCCTGCAATTCTGCCCCGCTTTCAAGTCCTCTTGGCAGCCTTACTTCAGTATATTTTTGGACGATAGCTGTCATTTATAACTCTGCAGGTTTGTGAATTACAGTGCCCCTGAGCTCCTTTCTTCAACTCGCTTTCTTTTGAGCTGGCCGCAACACCGCAGGATGGCTTCAGGCCCTAATCTGGTTCCGGCACGGCACGCTGAGCCTTTGGTTAATTCCTCTTCCTGGTGGGAAATGAGAGTTAAATTTGCCCGTCCAGACACCTCCAGCTAGTCTCTCATTGGTTCTCGCTATTCCTGTTCATCTTCCGCAGAAATTGCAAACTGGGCCAAACAGGAGGTTAAAGGGACTGACTCTCCAAGTCGGGAGGGTGTTAGTAAAGCGTCTGGAATGTTGCACCCGAGTACCAGGGTACGAAAACTGAGACATATTTGAACACGTCTCCCGATCACATGGTTGATCATACTCTAGGTTCCACATGCATGTTTTAGCTGAAGGAAGAATACCTTAAACCTGGGTAGTTGAAACCCGTGGAATGGCTACCATGCAATATGACTTCAAAGGGTCTTCATTTGCTCACCGAACCTCTCCAATCCTATCACTGCTGCGTTTATGCCCCTGTACACATGCTTGATTCTCTTTCGGAGACATAGCAATCCATAGGTTTTAAGATACTTACTAGTCAGGTACATTCTTAGCCATTTAATATGCGGTGTTGAGTCCATTTCATTGAGCAAGAGGTAGCTCTTGTCTATTCCATATTTGGCTTAAGGAACTTTATCTGTGCTCATTTCAATCTCTGGTTTTATGCAGCACCCCAACTCACCTTTACCCTTAAGAAAGCATAAGTTGGTTTTCTAAATTTGAGACCCTGTTCTGTTCTGTAATTCAGTTCCTGTGTAGCCAAGTTTACATTCCGTGTATTACTGATATCTTATGATGTTTCTTTTTCTGTGTGACTTATTTCAGTTAGAATCATCATACCTGAATCCACTCATTGTGCTGCTAAGGGCCTGATGACATAGATTTCATTGCTGAGTGATATTGCTTTGTAAGTAAATACCACAACTTCTTTATCCATTTTTCACTTTCTGCGATGTTGAACTTGTACTGTACACGAGGTTCTTGTAAACAGAGGCGTCCCAAACTTTGGGGTGGCTGTGTCTTTTTGATTTTAATTTCCCTAAGCTATAGGACCATAAGTGGAAGTGCCCTAGGCTCTGTTGCTTTGTTTTTTAGATGTTTCAGGAAACACCATACACTTCTCCCGAGTGTCTGTTGGCAATTTACATCCCGCCCATCAGCATAACAAGGCTCCCAGTTCTCCATGGCCTGTCCTGCCTTTCTGGATTTTACACTTTTTTCAGATGGCCCTTTTGACCGGGGGGAAGGGAGACTTCATTGTAGTGCAGATTTCCTTTGCAAGCTTGCTTGGTTGGCCAAAAAGGGCGTATGCGTTTTTTCCTGAATATAGTCAGGAAAAAACGCATACGCCCTTTTTGGCCAAGTGCATCATTGTGGACGTTCTGCCTCTTTTCCTATGCTTTCAATGCAATTCCAGTCTGCCTCCTGAAATCGGTTTCCTGCAATTCTGCCCCGCTTTCAAGTCCTCTTGGCAGCCTTACTTCAGTATATTTTTGGACGATAGCTGTCATTTATAACTCTGCAGGTTTGTGAATTACAGTGCCCCTGAGCTCCTTTCTTCAACTCGCTTTCTTTTGAGCTGGCCGCAACACCGCAGGATGGCTTCAGGCCCTAATCTGGTTCCGGCACGGCACGCTGAGCCTTTGGTTAATTCCTCTTCCTGGTGGGAAATGAGAGTTAAATTTGCCCGTCCAGACACCTCCAGCTAGTCTCTCATTGGTTCTCGCTATTCCTGTTCATCTTCCGCAGAAATTGCAAACTGGGCCAAACAGGAGGTTAAAGGGACTGACTCTCCAAGTCGGGAGGGTGTTAGTAAAGCGTCTGGAATGTTGCACCCGAGTACCAGGGTACGAAAACTGAGACATATTTGAACACGTCTCCCGATCACATGGTTGATCATACTCTAGGTTCCACATGCATGTTTTAGCTGAAGGAAGAATACCTTAAACCTGGGTAGTTGAAACCCGTGGAATGGCTACCATGCAATATGACTTCAAAGGGTCTTCATTTGCTCACCGAACCTCTCCAATCCTATCACTGCTGCGTTTATGCCCCTGTACACATGCTTGATTCTCTTTCGGAGACATAGCAATCCATAGGTTTTAAGATACTTACTAGTCAGGTACATTCTTAGGCATTTAATATGCGGTGTTGAGTCCATTTCATTGATCAAGAGGTAGCTCTTGTCTATTCCATATTTGGCTTAAGGAACTTTATCTGTGCTCATTTCAATCTCTGGTTTTATGCAGCACCCCAACTCACCTTTACCCTTAAGAAAGCATAAGTTGGTTTTCTAAATTTGAGACCCTGTTCTGTTCTGTAATTCAGTTCCTGTGTAGCCAAGTTTACATTCCGTGTATTACTGATATCTTATGATGTTTCTTTTTCTGTGTGACTTATTTCAGTTAGAATCATCATACCTGAATCCACTCATTGTGCTGCTAAGGGCCTGATGACATAGATTTCATTGCTGAGTGATATTGCTTTGTAAGTAAATACCACAACTTCTTTATCCATTTTTCACTTTCTGCGATGTTGAACTTGTACTGTACACGAGGTTCTTGTAAACAGAGGCGTCCCAAACTTTGGGGTGGCTGTGTCTTTTTCATTTTAATTTCCCTAAGCTATAGGACCATAAGTGGAAGTGCCCTAGGCTCTGTTGCTTTGTTTTTTAGATGTTTCAGGAAACACCATACACTTCTCCCGAGTGTCTGTTGGCAATTTACATCCCGCCCATCAGCATAACAAGGCTCCCAGTTCTCCATGGCCTGTCCTGCCTTTCTGGATTTTACACTTTTTTCAGATGGCCCTTTTGACCGGGGGGAAGTGAGACTTCATTGTAGTGCAGATTTCCTTTGCAAGCTTGCTTGGTTGGCCAAAAAGGGCGTATGCGTTTTTTCCTGAATATATTCAGGAAAAAACGCATACGCCCTTTTTGGCCAAGTGCATCATTGTGGACGTTCTGCCTCTTTTCCTATGCTTTCAATGCAATTCCAGTCTGCCTCCTGAAATCGGTTTCCTG
The DNA here is from genome assembly GCF_039906515.1 of Pseudorca crassidens. Lineage (NCBI taxonomy): Eukaryota > Metazoa > Chordata > Mammalia > Artiodactyla > Delphinidae > Pseudorca > Pseudorca crassidens. Next base: position 282,896 of record NC_090300.1, on the reverse strand, counting down.
CAATTCTGCCCCGCTTTCAAGTCCTCTTGGCAGCCTTACTTCAGTATATTTTTGGACGATAGCTGTCATTTATAACTCTGCAGGTTTGTGAATTACAGTGCCCCTGAGCTCCTTTCTTCAACTCGCTTTCTTTTGAGCTGGCCGCAACACCGCAGGATGGCTTCAGGCCCTAATCTGGTTCCGGCACGGCACGCTGAGCCTTTGGTTAATTCCTCTTCCTGGTGGGAAATGAGAGTTAAATTTGCCCGTCCAGACACCTCCAGCTAGTCTCTCATTGGTTCTCGCTATTCCTGTTCATCTTCCGCAGAAATTGCAAACTGGGCCAAACAGGAGGTTAAAGGGACTGACTCTCCAAGTCGGGAGGGTGTTAGTAAAGCGTCTGGAATGTTGCACCCGAGTACCAGGGTACGAAAACTGAGACATATTTGAACACGTCTCCCGATCACATGGTTGATCATACTCTAGGTTCCACATGCATGTTTTAGCTGAAGGAAGAATACCTTAAACCTGGGTAGTTGAAACCCGTGGAATGGGTACCATGCAATATGACTTCAAAGGGTCTTCATTTGCTCACCGAACCTCTCCAATCCTATCACTGCTGCGTTTATGCCCCTGTACACATGCTTGATTCTCTTTCGGAGACATAGCAATCCATAGGTTTTAAGATACTTACTAGTCAGGTACATTCTTAGGCATTTAATATGCGGTGTTGAGTCCATTTCGTTGAGCAAGAGGTAGCTCTTGTCTATTCCATATTTGGCTTAAGGAACTTTATCTGTGCTCATTTCAATCTCTGGTTTTATGCAGCACCCCAACTCACCTTTACCCTTAAGAAAGCATAAGTTGGTTTTCTAAATTTGAGACCCTGTTCTGTTCTGTAATTCAGTTCCTGTGTAGCCAAGTTTACATTCCGTGTATTACTGATATCTTATGATGTTTCTTTTTCTGTGTGACTTATTTCAGTTAGAATCATCATACCTGAATCCACTCATTGTGCTGCTAAGGGCCTGATGACATAGATTTCATTGCTGAGTGATATTGCTTTGTAAGTAAATACCACAACTTCTTTATCCATTTTTCACTTTCTGCGATGTTGAACTTGTACTGTAAACGAGGTTCTTGTAAACAGAGGCGTCCCAAACTTTGGGGTGGCTGTGTCTTTTTGATTTTAATTTCCCTAAGCTATAGGACCATAAGTGGAAGTGCCCTAGGCTCTGTTGCTTTGTTTTTTAGATGCTTCAGGAAACACCATACACTTCTCCCGAGTGTCTGTTGGCAATTTACATCCCGCCCATCAGCATAACAAGGCTCCCAGTTCTCCATGGCCTGTCCTGCCTTTCTGGATTTTACACTTTTTTCAGATGGCCCTTTTGACCGGGGGGAAGTGAGACTTCATTGTAGTGCAGATTTCCTTTGCAAGCTTGCTTGGTTGGCCAAAAAGGGCGTATGCGTTTTTTCCTGAATATATTCAGGAAAAAACGCATACGCCCTTTTTGGCCAAGTGCATCATTGTGGACGTTCTGCCTCTTTTCCTATGCTTTCAATGCAATTCCAGTCTGCCTCCTGAAATCGGTTTCCTGCAATTCTGCCCCGCTTTCAAGTCCTCTTGGCAGCCTTACTTCAGTATATTTTTGGACGATAGCTGTCATTTATAACTCTGCAGGTTTGTGAATTACAGTGCCCCTGAGCTCCTTTCTTCAACTCGCTTTCTTTTGAGCTGGCCGCAACACCGCAGGATGGCTTCAGGCCCTAATCTGGTTCCGGCACGGCACGCTGAGCCTTTGGTTAATTCCTCTTCCTGGTGGGAAATGAGAGTTAAATTTGCCCGTCCAGACACCTCCAGCTAGTCTCTCATTGGTTCTCGCTATTCCTGTTCATCTTCCGCAGAAATTGCAAACTGGGCCAAACAGGAGGTTAAAGGGACTGACTCTCCAAGTCGGGAGGGTGTTAGTAAAGCGTCTGGAATGTTGCACCCGAGTACCAGGGTACGAAAACTGAGACATATTTGAACACGTCTCCCGATCACATGGTTGATCATACTCTAGGTTCCACATGCATGTTTTAGCTGAAGGAAGAATACCTTAAACCTGGGTAGTTGAAACCCGTGGAATGGGTACCATGCAATATGACTTCAAAGGGTCTTCATTTGCTCACCGAACCTCTCCAATCCTATCACTGCTGCGTTTATGCCCCTGTACACATGCTTGATTCTCTTTCGGAGACATAGCAATCCATAGGTTTTAAGATACTTACTAGTCAGGTACATTCTTAGGCATTTAATATGCGGTGTTGAGTCCATTTCGTTGAGCAAGGAGTAGCTCTTGTCTATTCCATATTTGGCTTAAGGAACTTTATCTGTGCTCATTTCAATCTCTGGTTTTATGCAGCACCCCAACTCACCTTTACCCTTAAGAAAGCATAAGTTGGTTTTCTAAATTTGAGACCCTGTTCTGTTCTGTAATTCAGTTCCTGTGTAGCCAAGTTTACATTCCGTGTATTACTGATATCTTATGATGTTTCTTTTTCTGTGTGACTTATTTCAGTTAGAATCATCATACCTGAATCCACTCATTGTGCTGCTAAGGGCCTGATGACATAGATTTCATTGCTGAGTGATATTGCTTTGTAAGTAAATACCACAACTTCTTTATCCATTTTTCACTTTCTGCGATGTTGAACTTGTACTGTAAACGAGGTTCTTGTAAACAGAGGCGTCCCAAACTTTGGGGTGGCTGTGTCTTTTTGATTTTAATTTCCCTAAGCTATAGGACCATAAGTGGAAGTGCCCTAGGCTCTGTTGCTTTGTTTTTTAGATGCTTCAGGAAACACCATACACTTCTCCCGAGTGTCTGTTGGCAATTTACATCCCGCCCATCAGCATAACAAGGCTCCCAGTTCTCCATGGCCTGTCCTGCCTTTCTGGATTTTACACTTTTTTCAGATGGCCCTTTTGACCGGGGGGAAGTGAGACTTCATTGTAGTGCAGATTTCCTTTGCAAGCTTGCTTGGTTGGCCAAAAAGGGCGTATGCGTTTTTTCCTGAATATAGTCAGGAAAAAACGCATACGCCCTTTTTGGCCAAGTGCATCATTGTGGACGTTCTGCCTCTTTTCCTATGCTTTCAGTGCAATTCCAGTCTGCCTCCTGAAATCGGTTTCCTGCAATTCTGCCCCGCTTTCAAGTCCTCTTGGCAGCCTTACTTCAGTATATTTTTGGACGATAGCTGTCATTTATAACTCTGCAGGTTTGTGAATTACAGTGCCCCTGAGCTCCTTTCTTCAACTCGCTTTCTTTTGAGCTGGCCGCAACACCGCAGGATGGCTTCAGGCCCTAATCTGGTTCCGGCACGGCACGCTGAGCCTTTGGTTAATTCCTCTTCCTGGTGGGAAATGAGAGTTAAATTTGCCCGTCCAGACACCTCCAGCTAGTCTCTCATTGGTTCTCGCTATTCCTGTTCATCTTCCGCAGAAATTGCAAACTGGGCCAAACAGGAGGTTAAAGGGACTGACTCTCCAAGTCGGGAGGGTGTTAGTAAAGCGTCTGGAATGTTGCACCCGAGTACCAGGGTACGAAAACTGAGACATATTTGAACACGTCTCCCGATCACATGGTTGATCATACTCTAGGTTCCACATGCATGTTTTAGCTGAAGGAAGAATACCTTAAACCTGGGTAGTTGAAACCCGTGGAATGGCTACCATGCAATATGACTTCAAAGGGTCTTCATTTGCTCACCGAACCTCTCCAATCCTATCACTGCTGCGTTTATGCCCCTGTACACATGCTTGATTCTCTTTCGGAGACATAGCAATCCATAGGTTTTAAGATACTTACTAGTCAGGTACATTCTTAGGCATTTAATATGCGGTGTTGAGTCCATTTCGTTGAGCAAGGAGTAGCTCTTGTCTATTCCATATTTGGCTTAAGGAACTTTATCTGTGTTCATTTCAATCTCTGGTTTTATGCAGCACCCCAACTCACCTTTCCCCTTAAGCAAGCATAAGTTGGTTTTCTAAATTTGAGACCCTGTTCTGTTCTGTAGTTCAGTTCCTGTGTAGCCAAGTTTACATTCCGTGTATTACTGATATCTTATGATGTTTCTTTTTCTGTGTGACTTATTTCAGTTAGAATCATCATACCTGAATCCACTCATTGTGCTGCTAAGGGCCTGATGACATAGATTTCATTGCTGAGTGATATTGCTTTGTAAGTAAATACCACAACTTCTTTATCCATTTTTCACTTTCTGCGATGTTGAACTTGTACGGTACACGAGGTTCTTGTAAACAGAGGCGTCCCAAACTTTGGGGTGGCTGTGTCTTTTTGATTTTAATTTCCCTAAGCTATAGGACCATAAGTGGAAGTGCCCTAGGCTCTGTTGCTTTGTTTTTTAGATGTTTCAGGAAACACCATACACTTCTCCCGAGTGTCTGTTGGCAATTTACATCCCGCCCATCAGCATAACAAGGCTCCCAGTTCTCCATGGCCTGTCCTGCCTTTCTGGATTTTACACTTTTTTCAGATGGCCCTTTTGACCGGGGGGAAGTGAGACTTCATTGTAGTGCAGATTTCCTTTGCAAGCTTGCTTGGTTGGCCAAAAAGGGCGTATGCGTTTTTTCCTGAATATAGTCAGGAAAAAACGCATACGCCCTTTTTGGCCAAGTGCATCATTGTGGACGTTCTGCCTCTTTTCCTATGCTTTCAATGCAATTCCAGTCTGCCTCCTGAAATCGGTTTCCTGCAATTCTGCCCCGCTTTCAAGTCCTCTTGGCAGCCTTACTTCAGTATATTTTTGGACGATAGCTGTCATTTATAACTCTGCAGGTTTGTGAATTACAGTGCCCCTGAGCTCCTTTCTTCAACTCGCTTTCTTTTGAGCTGGCCGCAACACCGCAGGATGGCTTCAGGCCCTAATCAGGTTCCGGCACGGCACGCTGAGCCTTTGGTTAATTCCTCTTCCTGGTGGGAAATGAGAGTTAAATTTGCCCGTCCAGACACCTCCAGCTAGTCTCTCATTGGTTCTCGCTATTCCTGTTCATCTTCCGCAGAAATTGCAAACTGGGCCAAACAGGAGGTTAAAGGGACTGACTCTCCAAGTCGGGAGGGTGTTAGTAAAGCGTCTGGAATGTTGCACCCGAGTACCAGGGTACGAAAACTGAGACATATTTGAACACGTCTCCCGATCACATGGTTGATCATACTCTAGGTTCCACATGCATGTTTTAGCTGAAGGAAGAATACCTTAAACCTGGGTAGTTGAAACCCGTGGAATGGCTACCATGCAATATGACTTCAAAGGGTCTTCATTTGCTCACCGAACCTCTCCAATCCTATCACTGCTGCGTTTATGCCCCTGTACACATGCTTGATTCTCTTTCGGAGACATAGCAATCCATAGGTTTTAAGATACTTACTAGTCAGGTACATTCTTAGGCATTTAATATGTGGTGTTGAGTCCATTTCGTTGAGCAAGAGGTAGCTCTTGTCTATTCCATATTTGGCTTAAGGAACTTTATCTGTGCTCATTTCAATCTCTGGTTTTATGCAGCACCCCAACTCACCTTTACCCTTAAGAAAGCATAAGTTGGTTTTCTAAATTTGAGACCCTGTTCTGTTCTGTAATTCAGTTCCTGTGTAGCCAAGTTTACATTCCGTGTATTACTGATATCTTATGATGTTTCTTTTTCTGTGTGACTTATTTCAGTTAGAATCATCATACCTGAATCCACTCATTGTGCTGCTAAGGGCCTGATGACATAGATTTCATTGCTGAGTGATATTGCTTTGTAAGTAAATACCACAACTTCTTTATCCATTTTTCACTTTCTGCGATGTTGAACTTGTACTGTACACGAGGTTCTTGTAAACAGAGGCGTCCCAAACTTTGGGGTGGCTGTGTCTTTTTGATTTTAATTTCCCTAAGCTATAGGACCATAAGTGGAAGTGCCCTAGGCTCTGTTGCTTTGTTTTTTAGATGTTTCAGGAAACACCATACACTTCTCCCGAGTGTCTGTTGGCAATTTACATCCCGCCCATCAGCATAACAAGGCTCCCAGTTCTCCATGGCCTGTCCTGCCTTTCTGGATTTTACACTTTTTTCAGATGGCCCTTTTGACCGGGGGGAAGTGAGACTTCATTGTAGTGCAGATTTCCTTTGCAAGCTTGCTTGGTTGGCCAAAAAGGGCGTATGCGTTTTTTCCTGAATATATTCAGGAAAAAACGCATACACCCTTTTTGGCCAAGTGCATCATTGTGGACGTTCTGCCTCTTTTCCTATGCTTTCAATGCAATTCCAGTCTACCTCCTGAAATCGGTTTCCTGCAATTCTGCCCCGCTTTCAAGTCCTCTTGGCAGCCTTACTTCAGTATATTTTTGGACGATAGCTGTCATTTATAACTCTGCAGGTTTGTGAATTACAGTGCCCCTGAGCTCCTTTCTTCAACTCGCTTTCTTTTGAGCTGGCCGCAACACCGCAGGATGGCTTCAGGCCCTAATCTGGTTCCGGCACGGCACGCTGAGCCTTTGGTTAATTCCTCTTCCTGGTGGGAAATGAGAGTTAAATTTGCCCGTCCAGACACCTCCAGCTAGTCTCTCATTGGTTCTCGCTATTCCTGTTCATCTTCCGCAGAGATTGCAAACTGGGCCAAACAGGAGGTTAAAGGGACTGACTCTCCAAGTCGGGAGGGTGTTAGTAAAGCGTCTGGAATGTTGCACCCGAGTACCAGGGTACGAAAACTGAGACATATTTGAACACGTCTCCCGATCACATGGTTGATCATACTCTAGGTTCCACATGCATGTTTTAGCTGAAGGAAGAATACCTTAAACCTGGGTAGTTGAAACCCGTGGAATGGGTACCATGCAATATGACTTCAAAGGGTCTTCATTTGCTCACCGAACCTCTCCAATCCTATCACTGCTGCGTTTATGCCCCTGTACACATGCTTGATTCTCTTTCGGAGACATAGCAATCCATAGGTTTTAAGATACTTACTAGTCAGGTACATTCTTAGGCATTTAATATGCGGTGTTGAGTCCATTTCGTTGAGCAAGAGGTAGCTCTTGTCTATTCCATATTTGGCTTAAGGAACTTTATCTGTGCTCATTTCAATCTCTGGTTTTATGCAGCACCCCAACTCACCTTTACCCTTAAGAAAGCATAAGTTGGTTTTCTAAATTTGAGACCCTGTTCTGTTCTGTAATTCAGTTCCTGTGTAGCCAAGTTTACATTCCGTGTATTACTGATATCTTATGATGTTTCTTTTTCTGTGTGACTTATTTCAGTTAGAATCATCATACCTGAATCCACTCATTGTGCTGCTAAGGGCCTGATGACATAGATTTCATTGCTGAGTGATATTGCTTTGTAAGTAAATACCACAACTTCTTTATCCATTTTTCACTTTCTGCGATGTTGAACTTGTACGGTACACGAGGTTCTTGTAAACAGAGGCGTCCCAAACTTTGGGGTGGCTGTGTCTTTTTGATTTTAATTTCCCTAAGCTATAGGACCATAAGTGGAAGTGCCCTAGGCTCTGTTGCTTTGTTTTTTAGATGTTTCAGGAAACACCATACACTTCTCCCGAGTGTCTGTTGGCAATTTACATCCCGCCCATCAGCATAACAAGGCTCCCAGTTCTCCATGGCCTGTCCTGCCTTTCTGGATTTTACACTTTTTTCAGATGGCCCTTTTGACCGGGGGGAAGTGAGACTTCATTGTAGTGCAGATTTCCTTTGCAAGCTTGCTTGGTTGGCCAAAAAGGGCGTATGCGTTTTTTCCTGAATATATTCAGGAAAAAACGCATACGCCCTTTTTGGCCAAGTGCATCATTGTGGACGTTCTGCCTCTTTTCCTATGCTTTCAATGCAATTCCAGTCTGCCTCCTGAAATCGGTTTCCTGCAATTCTGCCCCGCTTTCAAGTCCTCTTGGCAGCCTTACTTCAGTATATTTTTGGACGATAGCTGTCATTTATAACTCTGCAGGTTTGTGAATTACAGTGCCCCTGAGCTCCTTTCTTCAACTCGCTTTCTTTTGAGCTGGCCGCAACACCGCAGGATGGCTTCAGGCCCTAATCTGGTTCCGGCACGGCACGCTGAGCCTTTGGTTAATTCCTCTTCCTGGTGGGAAATGAGAGTTAAATTTGCCCGTCCAGACACCTCCAGCTAGTCTCTCATTGGTTCTCGCTATTCCTGTTCATCTTCCGCAGAGATTGCAAACTGGGCCAAACAGGAGGTTAAAGGGACTGACTCTCCAAGTCGGGAGGGTGTTAGTAAAGCGTCTGGAATGTTGCACCCGAGTACCAGGGTACGAAAACTGAGACATATTTGAACACGTCTCCCGATCACATGGTTGATCATACTCTAGGTTCCACATGCATGTTTTAGCTGAAGGAAGAATACCTTAAACCTGGGTAGTTGAAACCCGTGGAATGGGTACCATGCAATATGACTTCAAAGGGTCTTCATTTGCTCACCGAACCTCTCCAATCCTATCACTGCTGCGTTTATGCCCCTGTACACATGCTTGATTCTCTTTCGGAGACATAGCAATCCATAGGTTTTAAGATACTTACTAGTCAGGTACATTCTTAGGCATTTAATATGCGGTGTTGAGTCCATTTCGTTGAGCAAGAGGTAGCTCTTGTCTATTCCATATTTGGCTTAAGGAACTTTATCTGTGCTCATTTCAATCTCTGGTTTTATGCAGCACCCCAACTCACCTTTACCCTTAAGAAAGCATAAGTTGGTTTTCTAAATTTGAGACCCTGTTCTGTTCTGTAATTCAGTTCCTGTGTAGCCAAGTTTACATTCCGTGTATTACTGATATCTTATGATGTTTCTTTTTCTGTGTGACTTATTTCAGTTAGAATCATCATACCTGAATCCACTCATTGTGCTGCTAAGGGCCTGATGACATAGATTTCATTGCTGAGTGATATTGCTTTGTAAGTAAATACCACAACTTCTTTATCCATTTTTCACTTTCTGCGATGTTGAACTTGTACTGTACACGAGGTTCTTGTAAACAGAGGCGTCCCAAACTTTGGGGTGGCTGTGTCTTTTTGATTTTAATTTCCCTAAGCTATAGGACCATAAGTGGAAGTGCCCTAGGCTCTGTTGCTTTGTTTTTTAGATGTTTCAGGAAACACCATACACTTCTCCCGAGTGTCTGTTGGCAATTTACATCCCGCCCATCAGCATAACAAGGCTCCCAGTTCTCCATGGCCTGTCCTGCCTTTCTGGATTTTACACTTTTTTCAGATGGCCCTTTTGACCGGGGGGAAGTGAGACTTCATTGTAGTGCAGATTTCCTTTGCAAGCTTGCTTGGTTGGCCAAAAAGGGCGTATGCGTTTTTTCCTGAATATATTCAGGAAAAAACGCATACGCCCTTTTTGGCCAAGTGCATCATTGTGGACGTTCTGCCTCTTTTCCTATGCTTTCAATGCAATTCCAGTCTACCTCCTGAAATCGGTTTCCTGCAATTCTGCCCCGCTTTCAAGTCCTCTTGGCAGCCTTACTTCAGTATATTTTTGGACGATAGCTGTCATTTATAACTCTGCAGGTTTGTGAATTACAGTGCCCCTGAGCTCCTTTCTTCAACTCGCTTTCTTTTGAGCTGGCCGCAACACCGCAGGATGGCTTCAGGCCCTAATCTGGTTCCGGCACGGCACGCTGAGCCTTTGGTTAATTCCTCTTCCTGGTGGGAAATGAGAGTTAAATTTGCCCGTCCAGACACCTCCAGCTAGTCTCTCATTGGTTCTCGCTATTCCTGTTCATCTTCCGCAGAAATTGCAAACTGGGCCAAACAGGAGGTTAAAGGGACTGACTCTCCAAGTCGGGAGGGTGTTAGTAAAGCGTCTGGAATGTTGCACCCGAGTACCAGGGTACGAAAACTGAGACATATTTGAACACGTCTCCCGATCACATGGTTGATCATACTCTAGGTTCCACATGCATGTTTTAGCTGAAGGAAGAAAACCTTAAACCTGGGTAGTTGAAACCCGTGGAATGGGTACCATGCAATATGACTTCAAAGGGTCTTCATTTGCTCACCGAACCTCTCCAATCCTATCACTGCTGCGTTTATGCCCCTGTACACATGCTTGATTCTCTTTCGGAGACATAGCAATCCATAGGTTTTAAGATACTTACTAGTCAGGTACATTCTTAGGCATTTAATATGCGGTGTTGAGTCCATTTCGTTGAGCAAGAGGTAGCTCTTGTCTATTCCATATTTGGCTTAAGGAACTTTATCTGTGCTCATTTCAATCTCTGGTTTTATGCAGCACCCCAACTCACCTTTACCCTTAAGAAAGCATAAGTTGGTTTTCTAAATTTGAGACCCTGTTCTGTTCTGTAATTCAGTTCCTGTGTAGCCAAGTTTACATTCCGTGTATTACTGATATCTTATGATGTTTCTTTTTCTGTGTGACTTATTTCAGTTAGAATCATCATACCTGAATCCACTCATTGTGCTGCTAAGGGCCTGATGACATAGATTTCATTGCTGAGTGATATTGCTTTGTAAGTAAATACCACAACTTCTTTATCCATTTTTCACTTTCTGCGATGTTGAACTTGTACTGTACACGAGGTTCTTGTAAACAGAGGCGTCCCAAACTTTGGGGTGGCTGTGTCTTTTTGATTTTAATTTCCCTAAGCTATAGGACCATAAGTGGAAGTGCCCTAGGCTCTGTTGCTTTGTTTTTTAGATGTTTCAGGAAACACCATACACTTCTCCCGAGTGTCTGTTGGCAATTTACATCCCGCCCATCAGCATAACAAGGCTCCCAGTTCTCCATGGCCTGTCCTGCCTTTCTGGATTTTACACTTTTTTCAGATGGCCCTTTTGACCGGGGGGAAGTGAGACTTCATTGTAGTGCAGATTTCCTTTGCAAGCTTGCTTGGTTGGCCAAAAAGGGCGTATGCGTTTTTTCCTGAATATATTCAGGAAAAAACGCATACGCCCTTTTTGGCCAAGTGCATCATTGTGGACGTTCTGCCTCTTTTCCTATGCTTTCAATGCAATTCCAGTCTACCTCCTGAAATCGGTTTCCTGCAATTCTGCCCCGCTTTCAAGTCCTCTTGGCAGCCTTACTTCAGTATATTTTTGGACGATAGCTGTCATTTATAACTCTGCAGGTTTGTGAATTACAGTGCCCCTGAGCTCCTTTCTTCAACTCGCTTTCTTTTGAGCTGGCCGCAACACCGCAGGATGGCTTCAGGCCCTAATCTGGTTCCGGCACGGCACGCTGAGCCTTTGGTTAATTCCTCTTCCTGGTGGGAAATGAGAGTTAAATTTGCCCGTCCAGACACCTCCAGCTAGTCTCTCATTGGTTCTCGCTATTCCTGTTCATCTTCCGCAGAAATTGCAAACTGGGCCAAACAGGAGGTTAAAGGGACTGACTCTCCAAGTCGGGAGGGTGTTAGTAAAGCGTCTGGAATGTTGCACCCGAGTACCAGGGTACGAAAACTGAGACATATTTGAACACGTCTCCCGATCACATGGTTGATCATACTCTAGGTTCCACATGCATGTTTTAGCTGAAGGAAGAATACCTTAAACCTGGGTAGTTGAAACCCGTGGAATGGGTACCATGCAATATGACTTCAAAGGGTCTTCATTTGCTCACCGAACCTCTCCAATCCTATCACTGCTGCGTTTATGCCCCTGTACACATGCTTGATTCTCTTTCGGAGACATAGCAATCCATAGGTTTTAAGATACTTACTAGTCAGGTACATTCTTAGGCATTTAATATGCGGTGTTGAGTCCATTTCGTTGAGCAAGAGGTAGCTCTTGTCTATTCCATATTTGGCTTAAGGAACTTTATCTGTGCTCATTTCAATCTCTGGTTTTATGCAGCACCCCAACTCACCTTTACCCTTAAGAAAGCATAAGTTGGTTTTCTAAATTTGAGACCCTGTTCTGTTCTGTAATTCAGTTCCTGTGTAGCCAAGTTTACATTCCGTGTATTACTGATATCTTATGATGTTTCTTTTTCTGTGTGACTTATTTCAGTTAGAATCATCATACCTGAATCCACTCATTGTGCTGCTAAGGGCCTGATGACATAGATTTCATTGCTGAGTGATATTGCTTTGTAAGTAAATACCACAACTTCTTTATCCATTTTTCACTTTCTGCGATGTTGAACTTGTACTGTACACGAGGTTCTTGTAAACAGAGGCGTCCCAAACTTTGGGGTGGCTGTGTCTTTTTGATTTTAATTTCCCTAAGCTATAGGACCATAAGTGGAAGTGCCCTAGGCTCTGTTGCTTTGTTTTTTAGATGTTTCAGGAAACACCATACACTTCTCCCGAGTGTCTGTTGGCAATTTACATCCCGCCCATCAGCATAACAAGGCTCCCAGTTCTCCATGGCCTGTCCTGCCTTTCTGGATTTTACACTTTTTTCAGATGGCCCTTTTGACCGGGGGGAAGTGAGACTTCATTGTAGTGCAGATTTCCTTTGCAAGCTTGCTTGGTTGGCCAAAAAGGGCGTATGCGTTTTTTCCTGAATATATTCAGGAAAAAACGCATACGCCCTTTTTGGCCAAGTGCATCATTGTGGACGTTCTGCCTCTTTTCCTATGCTTTCAATGCAATTCCAGTCTGCCTCCTGAAATCGGTTTCCTGCAATTCTGCCCTGCTTTCAAGTCCTCTTGGCAGCCTTACTTCAGTATATTTTTGGACGATAGCTGTCATTGATAACTCTGCAGGTTTGTGAATTACAGTGCCCCTGAGCTCCTTTCTTCAACTCGCTTTCTTTTGAGCTGGCCGCAACACCGCAGGATGGCTTCAGGCCCTAATCTGGTTCCGGCACGGCACGCTGAGCCTTTGGTTAATTCCTCTTCCTGGTGGGAAATGAGAGTTAAATTTGCCCGTCCAGACACCTCCAGCTAGTCTCTCATTGGTTCTCGCTATTCCTGTTCATCTTCCGCAGAGATTGCAAACTGGGCCAAACAGGAGGTTAAAGGGACTGACTCTCCAAGTCGGGAGGGTGTTAGTAAAGCGTCTGGAATGTTGCACCCGAGTACCAGGGTACGAAAACTGAGACATATTTGAACACGTCTCCCGATCACATGGTTGATCATACTCTAGGTTCCACATGCATGTTTTAGCTGAAGGAAGAATACCTTAAACCTGGGTAGTTGAAACCCGTGGAATGGGTACCATGCAATATGACTTCAAAGGGTCTTCATTTGCTCACCGAACCTCTCCAATCCTATCACTGCTGCGTTTATGCCCCTGTACACATGCTTGATTCTCTTTCGGAGACATAGCAATCCATAGGTTTTAAGATACTTACTAGTCAGGTACATTCTTAGGCATTTAATATGCGGTGTTGAGTCCATTTCGTTGAGCAAGAGGTAGCTCTTGTCTATTCCATATTTGGCTTAAGGAACTTTATCTGTGCTCATTTCAATCTCTGGTTTTATGCAGCACCCCAACTCACCTTTACCCTTAAGAAAGCATAAGTTGGTTTTCTAAATTTGAGACCCTGTTCTGTTCTGTAATTCAGTTCCTGTGTAGCCAAGTTTACATTCCGTGTATTACTGATATCTTATGATGTTTCTTTTTCTGTGTGACTTATTTCAGTTAGAATCATCATACCTGAATCCACTCATTGTGCTGCTAAGGGCCTGATGACATAGATTTCATTGCTGAGTGATATTGCTTTGTAAGTAAATACCACAACTTCTTTATCCATTTTTCACTTTCTGCGATGTTGAACTTGTACTGTACACGAGGTTCTTGTAAACAGAGGCGTCCCAAACTTTGGGGTGGCTGTGTCTTTTTGATTTTAATTTCCCTAAGCTATAGGACCATAAGTGGAAGTGCCCTAGGCTCTGTTGCTTTGTTTTTTAGATGTTTCAGGAAACACCATACACTTCTCCCGAGTGTCTGTTGGCAATTTACATCCCGCCCATCAGCATAACAAGGCTCCCAGTTCTCCATGGCCTGTCCTGCCTTTCTGGATTTTACACTTTTTTCAGATGGCCCTTTTGACCGGGGGGAAGTGAGACTTCATTGTAGTGCAGATTTCCTTTGCAAGCTTGCTTGGTTGGCCAAAAAGGGCGTATGCGTTTTTTCCTGAATATATTCAGGAAAAAACGCATACGCCCTTTTTGGCCAAGTGCATCATTGTGGACGTTCTGCCTCTTTTCCTATGCTTTCAATGCAATTCCAGTCTACCTCCTGAAATCGGTTTCCTGCAATTCTGCCCCGCTTTCAAGTCCTCTTGGCAGCCTTACTTCAGTATATTTTTGGACGATAGCTGTCATTGATAACTCTGCAGGTTTGTGAATTACAGTGCCCCTGAGCTCCTTTCTTCAACTCGCTTTCTTTTGAGCTGGCCGCAACACCGCAGGATGGCTTCAGGCCCTAATCTGGTTCCGGCACGGCACGCTGAGCCTTTGGTTAATTCCTCTTCCTGGTGGGAAATGAGAGTTAAATTTGCCCGTCCAGACACCTCCAGCTAGTCTCTCATTGGTTCTCGCTATTCCTGTTCATCTTCTGCAGAGATTGCAAACTGGGCCAAACAGGAGGTTAAAGGGACTGACTCTCCAAGTCGGGAGGGTGTTAGTAAAGCGTCTGGAATGTTGCACCCGAGTACCAGGGTACGAAAACTGAGACATATTTGAACACGTCTCCCGATCACATGGTTGATCATACTCTAGGTTCCACATGCATGTTTTAGCTGAAGGAAGAATACCTTAAACCTGGGTAGTTGAAACCCGTGGAATGGGTACCATGCAATATGACTTCAAAGGGTCTTCATTTGCTCACCGAACCTCTCCAATCCTATCACTGCTGCGTTTATGCCCCTGTACACATGCTTGATTCTCTTTCGGAGACATAGCAATCCATAGGTTTTAAGATACTTACAAGTCAGGTACATTCTTAGGCATTTAATATGCGGTGTTGAGTCCATTTCGTTGAGCAAGGAGTAGCTCTTGTCTATTCCATATTTGGCTTAAGGAACTTTATCTGTGCTCATTTCAATCTCTGGTTTTATGCAGCACCCCAACTCACCTTTACCCTTAAGAAAGCATAAGTTGGTTTTCTAAATTTGAGACCCTGTTCTGTTCTGTAATTCAGTTCCTGTGTAGCCAAGTTTACATTCCGTGTATTACTGATATCTTATGATGTTTCTTTTTCTGTGTGACTTATTTCAGTTAGAATCATCATACCTGAATCCACTCATTGTGCTGCTAAGGGCCTGATGCCATAGATTTCATTGCTGAGTGATATTGCTTTGTAAGTAAATACCACAACTTCTTTATCCATTTTTCACTTTCTGCGATGTTGAACTTGTACTGTACACGAGGTTCTTGTAAACAGAGGCGTCCCAAACTTTGGGGTGGCTGTGTCTTTTTGATTTTAATTTCCCTAAGCTATAGGACCATAAGTGGAAGTGCCCTAGGCTCTGTTGCTTTGTTTTTTAGATGTTTCAGGAAACACCATACACTTCTCCCGAGTGTCTGTTGGCAATTTACATCCCGCCCATCAGCATAACAAGGCTCCCAGTTCTCCATGGCCTGTCCTGCCTTTCTGGATTTTACACTTTTTTCAGATGGCCCTTTTGACCGGGGGGAAGTGAGACTTCATTGTAGTGCAGATTTCCTTTGCAAGCTTGCTTGGTTGGCCAAAAAGGGCGTATGCGTTTTTTCCTGAATATAGTCAGGAAAAAACGCATACGCCCTTTTTGGCCAAGTGCATCATTGTGGACGTTCTGCCTCTTTTCCTATGCTTTCAATGCAATTCCAGTCTGCCTCCTGAAATCGGTTTCCTGCAATTCTGCCCCGCTTTCAAGTCCTCTTGGCAGCCTTACTTCAGTATATTTTTGGACGATAGCTGTCATTTATAACTCTGCAGGTTTGTGAATTACAGTGCCCCTGAGCTCCTTTCTTCAACTCGCTTTCTTTTGAGCTGGCCGCAACACCGCAGGATGGCTTCAGGCCCTAATCTGGTTCCGGCACGGCACGCTGAGCCTTTGGTTAATTCCTCTTCCTGGTGGGAAATGAGAGTTAAATTTGCCCGTCCAGACACCTCCAGCTAGTCTCTCATTGGTTCTCGCTATTCCTGTTCATCTTCTGCAGAAATTGCAAACTGGGCCAAACAGGAGGTTAAAGGGACTGACTCTCCAAGTCGGGAGGGTGTTAGTAAAGCGTCTGGAATGTTGCACCCGAGTACCAGGGTACAAAAACTGAGACATATTTGAACACGTCTCCCGATCACATGGTTGATCATACTCTAGGTTCCACATGCATGTTTTACCTGAAGGAAGAATACCTTAAACCTGGGTAGTTGAAACCCGTGGAATGGGTACCATGCAATATGACTTCAAAGGGTCTTCATTTGCTCACCGAACCTCTCCAATCCTATCACTGCTGCGTTTATGCCCCTGTACACATGCTTGATTCTCTTTCGGAGACATAGCAATCCATAGGTTTTAAGATACTTACTAGTCAGGTACATTCTTAGGCGTTTAATATGGGGTGTTGAGTCCATTTCGTTGAGCAAGGAGTAGCTCTTGTCTATTCCATATTTGGCTTAAGGAACTTTATCTGTGCTCATTTCAATCTCTGGTTTTATGCAGCACCCCAACTCACCTTTACCCTTAAGAAAGCATAAGTTGGTTTTCTAAATTTGAGACCCTGTTCTGTTCTGTAATTCAGTTCCTGTGTAGCCAAGTTTACATTCCGTGTATTACTGATATCTTATGATGTTTCTTTTTCTGTGTGACTTATTTCAGTTAGAATCATCATACCTGAATCCACTCATTGTGCTGCTAAGGGCCTGATGACATAGATTTCATTGCTGAGTGATATTGCTTTGTAAGTAAATACCACAACTTCTTTATCCATTTTTCACTTTCTGCGATGTTGAACTTGTACTGTACACGAGGTTCTTGTAAACAGAGGCGTCCCAAACTTTGGGGTGGCTGTGTCTTTTTGATTTTAATTTCCCTAAGCTATAGGACCATAAGTGGAAGTGCCCTAGGCTCTGTTGCTTTGTTTTTTAGATGTTTCAGGAAACACCATACACTTCTCCCGAGTGTCTGTTGGCAATTTACATCCCGCCCATCAGCATAACAAGGCTCCCAGTTCTCCATGGCCTGTCCTGCCTTTCTGGATTTTACACTTTTTTCAGATGGCCCTTTTGACCGGGGGGAAGTGAGACTTCATTGTAGTGCAGATTTCCTTTGCAAGCTTGCTTGGTTGGCCAAAAAGGGCGTATGCGTTTTTTCCTGAATATAGTCAGGAAAAAACGCATACGCCCTTTTTGGCCAAGTGCATCATTGTGGACGTTCTGCCTCTTTTCCTATGCTTTCAATGCAATTCCAGTCTGCCTCCTGAAATCGGTTTCCTGCAATTCTGCCCCGCTTTCAAGTCCTCTTGGCAGCCTTACTTCAGTATATTTTTGGACGATAGCTGTCATTTATAACTCTGCAGGTTTGTGAATTACAGTGCCCCTGAGCTCCTTTCTTCAACTCGCTTTCTTTTGAGCTGGCCGCAACACCGCAGGATGGCTTCAGGCCCTAATCTGGTTCCGGCACGGCACGCTGAGCCTTTGGTTAATTCCTCTTCCTGGTGGGAAATGAGAGTTAAATTTGCCCGTCCAGACACCTCCAGCTAGTCTCTCATTGGTTCTCGCTATTCCTGTTCATCTTCTGCAGAAATTGCAAACTGGGCCAAACAGGAGGTTAAAGGGACTGACTCTCCAAGTCGGGAGGGTGTTAGTAAAGCGTCTGGAATGTTGCACCCGAGTACCAGGGTACGAAAACTGAGACATATTTGAACACGTCTCCCGATCACATGGTTGATCATACTCTAGGTTCCACATGCATGTTTTACCTGAAGGAAGAATACCTTAAACCTGGGTAGTTGAAACCCGTGGAATGGGTACCATGCAATATGACTTCAAAGGGTCTTCATTTGCTCACCGAACCTCTCCAATCCTATCACTGCTGCGTTTATGCCCCTGTACACATGCTTGATTCTCTTTCGGAGACATAGCAATCCATAGGTTTTAAGATACTTACTAGTCAGGTACATTCTTAGGCATTTAATATGCGGTGTTGAGTCCATTTCATTGAGCAAGAGGTAGCTCTTGTCTATTCCATATTTGGCTTAAGGAACTTTATCTGTGCTCATTTCAATCTCTGGTTTTATGCAGCACCCCAACTCACCTTTACCCTTAAGAAAGCATAAGTTGGTTTTCTAAATTTGAGACCCTGTTCTGTTCTGTAATTCAGTTCCTGTGGAGCCAAGTTTACATTCCGTGTATTACTGATATCTTATGATGTTTCTTTTTCTGTGTGACTTATTTCAGTTAGAATCATCATACCTGAATCCACTCATTGTGCTGCTAAGGGCCTGATGCCATAGATTTCATTGCTGAGTGATATTGCTTTGTAAGTAAATACCACAACTTCTTTATCCATTTTTCACTTTCTGCGATGTTGAACTTGTACTGTACACGAGGTTCTTGTAAACAGAGGCGTCCCAAACTTTGGGGTGGCTGTGTCTTTTTGATTTTAATTTCCCTAAGCTATAGGACCATAAGTGGAAGTGCCCTAGGCTCTGTTGCTTTGTTTTTTAGATGTTTCAGGAAACACCATACACTTCTCCCGAGTGTCTGTTGGCAATTTACATCCCGCCCATCAGCATAACAAGGCTCCCAGTTCTCCATGGCCTGTCCTGCCTTTCTGGATTTTACACTTTTTTCAGATGGCCCTTTTGACCGGGGGGAAGTGAGACTTCATTGTAGTGCAGATTTCCTTTGCAAGCTTGCTTGGTTGGCCAAAAAGGGCGTATGCGTTTTTTCCTGAATATATTCAGGAAAAAACACATACGCCCTTTTTGGCCAAGTGCATCATTGTGGACGTTCTGCCTCTTTTCCTATGCTTTCAATGCAATTCCAGTCTACCTCCTGAAATCGGTTTCCTGCAATTCTGCCCCGCTTTCAAGTCCTCTTGGCAGCCTTACTTCAGTATATTTTTGGACGATAGCTGTCATTTATAACTCTGCAGGTTTGTGAATTACAGTGCCCCTGAGCTCCTTTCTTCAACTCGCTTTCTTTTGAGCTGGCCGCAACACCGCAGGATGGCTTCAGGCCCTAATCTGGTTCCGGCACGGCACGCTGAGCCTTTGGTTAATTCCTCTTCCTGGTGGGAAATGAGAGTTAAATTTGCCCGTCCAGACACCTCCAGCTAGTCTCTCATTGGTTCTCGCTATTCCTGTTCATCTTCCGCAGAAATTGCAAACTGGGCCAAACAGGAGGTTAAAGGGACTGACTCTCCAAGTCGGGAGGGTGTTAGTAAAGCGTCTGGAATGTTGCACCCGAGTACCAGGGTACGAAAACTGAGACATATTTGAACACGTCTCCCGATCACATGGTTGATCATACTCTAGGTTCCACATGCATGTTTTAGCTGAAGGAAGAATACCTTAAACCTGGGTAGTTGAAACCCGTGGAATGGGTACCATGCAATATGACTTCAAAGGGTCTTCATTTGCTCACCGAACCTCTCCAATCCTATCACTGCTGCGTTTATGCCCCTGTACACATGCTTGATTCTCTTTCGGAGACATAGCAATCCATAGGTTTTAAGATACTTACTAGTCAGGTACATTCTTAGGCATTTAATATGCGGTGTTGAGTCCATTTCGTTGAGCAAGGAGTAGCTCTTGTCTATTCCATATTTGGCTTAAGGAACTTTATCTGTGCTCATTTCAATCTCTGGTTTTATGCAGCACCCCAACTCACCTTTACCCTTAAGCAAGCATAAGTTGGTTTTCTAAATTTGAGACCCTGTTCTGTTCTGTAATTCAGTTCCTGTGGAGCCAAGTTTACATTCCGTGTATTACTGATATCTTATGATGTTTCTTTTTCTGTGTGACTTATTTCAGTTAGAATCATCATACCTGAATCCACTCATTGTGCTGCTAAGGGCCTGATGACATAGATTTCATTGCTGAGTGATATTGCTTTGTAAGTAAATACCACAACTTCTTTATCCATTTTTCACTTTCTGCGATGTTGAACTTGTACTGTACACGAGGTTCTTGTAAACAGAGGCGTCCCAAACTTTGGGGTGGCTGTGTCTTTTTGATTTTAATTTCCCTAAGCTATAGGACCATAAGTGGAAGTGCCCTAGGCTCTGTTGCTTTGTTTTTTAGATGTTTCAGGAAACACCATACACTTCTCCCGAGTGTCTGTTGGCAATTTACATCCCGCCCATCAGCATAACAAGGCTCCCAGTTCTCCATGGCCTGTCCTGCCTTTCTGGATTTTACACTTTTTTCAGATGGCCCTTTTGACCGGGGGGAAGTGAGACTTCATTGTAGTGCAGATTTCCTTTGCAAGCTTGCTTGGTTGGCCAAAAAGGGCGTATGCGTTTTTTCCTGAATATATTCAGGAAAAAACGCATACGCCCTTTTTGGCCAAGTGCATCATTGTGGACGTTCTGCCTCTTTTCCTATGCTTTCAATGCAATTCCAGTCTGCCTCCTGAAATCGGTTTCCTGCAATTCTGCCCCGCTTTCAAGTCCTCTTGGCAGCCTTACTTCAGTATATTTTTGGACGATAGCTGTCATTTATAACTCTGCAGGTTTGTGAATTACAGTGCCCCTGAGCTCCTTTCTTCAACTCGCTTTCTTTTGAGCTGGCCGCAACACCGCAGGATGGCTTCAGGCCCTAATCTGGTTCCGGCACGGCACGCTGAGCCTTTGGTTAATTCCTCTTCCTGGTGGGAAATGAGAGTTAAATTTGCCCGTCCAGACACCTCCAGCTAGTCTCTCATTGGTTCTCGCTTTTCCTGTTCATCTTCCGCAGAAATTGCAAACTGGGCCAAACAGGAGGTTAAAGGGACTGACTCTCCAAGTCGGGAGGGTGTTAGTAAAGCGTCTGGAATGTTGCACCCGAGTACCAGGGTACGAAAACTGAGACATATTTGAACACGTCTCCCGATCACATGGTTGATCATACTCTAGGTTCCACATGCATGTTTTAGCTGAAGGAAGAATACCTTAAACCTGGGTAGTTGAAACCCGTGGAATGGGTACCATGCAATATGACTTCAAAGGGTCTTCATTTGCTCACTGAACCTCTCCAATCCTATCACTGCTGCGTTTATGCCCCTGTACACATGCTTGATTCTCTTTCGGAGACATAGCAATCCATAGGTTTTAAGATACTTACTAGTCAGGTACATTCTTAGGCATTTAATATGCGGTGTTGAGTCCATTTCATTGAGCAAGAGGTAGCTCTTGTCTATTCCATATTTGGCTTAAGGAACTTTATCTGTGCTCATTTCAATCTCTGGTTTTATGCAGCACCCCAACTCACCTTTACCCTTAAGAAAGCATAAGTTGGTTTTCTAAATTTGAGACCCTGTTCTGTTCTGTAATTCAGTTCCTGTGGAGCCAAGTTTACATTCCGTGTATTACTGATATCTTATGATGTTTCTTTTTCTGTGTGACTTATTTCAGTTAGAATCATCATACCTGAATCCACTCATTGTGCTGCTAAGGGCCTGATGACATAGATTTCATAGCTGAGTGATATTGCTTTGTAAGTAAATACCACAACTTCTTTATCCATTTTTCACTTTCTGCGATGTTGAACTTGTACTGTACACGAGGTTCTTGTAAACAGAGGCGTCCCAAACTTTGGGGTGGCTGTGTCTTTTTGATTTTAATTTCCCTAAGCTATAGGACCATAAGTGGAAGTGCCCTAGGCTCTGTTGCTTTGTTTTTTAGATGTTTCAGGAAACACCATACACTTCTCCCGAGTGGCTCTTGGCAATTTACATCCCGCCCATCAGCATAACAAGGCTCCCAGTTCTCCATGGCCTGTCCTGCCTTTCTGGATTTTACACTTTTTTCAGATGGCCCTTTTGACCGGGGGGAAGTGAGACTTCATTGTAGTGCAGATTTCCTTTGCAAGCTTGCTTGGTTGGCCAAAAAGGGCGTATGCGTTTTTTCCTGAATATATTCAGGAAAAAACGCATACGCCCTTTTTGGCCAAGTGCATCATTGTGGACGTTCTGCCTCTTTTCCTATGCTTTCAATGCAATTCCAGTCTGCCTCCTGAAATCGGTTTCCTGCAATTCTGCCCTGCTTTCAAGTCCTCTTGGCAGCCTTACTTCAGTATATTTTTGGACGATAGCTGTCATTTATAACTCTGCAGGTTTGTGAATTACAGTGCCCCTGAGCTCCTTTCTTCAACTCGCTTTCTTTTGAGCTGGCCGCAACACCGCAGGATGGCTTCAGGCCCTAATCTGGTTCCGGCACGGCACGCTGAGCCTTTGGTTAATTCCTCTTCCTGGTGGGAAATGAGAGTTAAATTTGCCCGTCCAGACACCTCCAGCTAGTCTCTCATTGGTTCTCGCTATTCCTGTTCATCTTCCGCAGAAATTGCAAACTGGGCCAAACAGGAGGTTAAAGGGACTGACTCTCCAAGTCGGGAGGGTGTTAGTAAAGCGTCTGGAATGTTGCACCCGAGTACCAGGGTACGAAAACTGAGACATATTTGAACACGTCTCCCGATCACATGGTTGATCATACTCTAGGTTCCACATGCATGTTTTAGCTGAAGGAAGAATACCTTAAACCTGGGTAGTTGAAACCCGTGGAATGGCTACCATGCAATATGACTTCAAAGGGTCTTCATTTGCTCACCGAACCTCTCCAATCCTATCACTGCTGCGTTTATGCCCCTGTACACATGCTTGATTCTCTTTCGGAGACATAGCAATCCATAGGTTTTAAGATACTTACTAGTCAGGTACATTCTTAGGCATTTAATATGCGGTGTTGAGTCCATTTCGTTGAGCAAGAGGTAGCTCTTGTCTATTCCATATTTGGCTTAAGGAACTTTATCTGTGCTCATTTCAATCTCTGGTTTTATGCAGCACCCCAACTCACCTTTACCCTTAAGAAAGCATAAGTTGGTTTTCTAAATTTGAGACCCTGTTCTGTTCTGTAATTCAGTTCCTGTGTAGCCAAGTTTACATTCCGTGTATTACTGATATCTTATGATGTTTCTTTTTCTGTGTGACTTATTTCAGTTAGAATCATCATACCTGAATCCACTCATTGTGCTGCTAAGGGCCTGATGACATAGATTTCATTGCTGAGTGATATTGCTTTGTAAGTAAATACCACAACTTCTTTATCCATTTTTCACTTTCTGTGATGTTGAACTTGTACTGTACACGAGGTTCTTGTAAACAGAGGCATCCCAAACTTTGGGGTGGCTGTGTCTTTTTGATTTTAATTTCCCTAAGCTATAGGACCATAAGTGGAAGTGCCCTAGGCTCTGTTGTTTTGTTTTTTAGATGTTTCAGGAAACACCATACACTTCTCCCGAGTGTCTGTTGGCAATTTACATCCCGCCCATCAGCATAACAAGGCTCCCAGTTCTCCATGGCCTGTCCTGCCTTTCTGGATTTTACACTTTTTTCAGATGGCCCTTTTGACCGGGGGGAAGTGAGACTTCATTGTAGTGCAGATTTCCTTTGCAAGCTTGCTTGGTTGGCCAAAAAGGGCGTATGCGTTTTTTCCTGAATATATTCAGGAAAAAACGCATACGCCCTTTTTGGCCAAGTGCATCATTGTGGACGTTCTGCCTCTTTTCCTATGCTTTCAATGCAATTCCAGTCTGCCTCCTGAAATCGGTTTCCTGCAATTCTGCCCTGCTTTCAAGTCCTCTTGGCAGCCTTACTTCAGTATATTTTTGGACGATAGCTGTCATTTATAACTCTGCAGGTTTGTGAATTACAGTGCCCCTGAGCTCCTTTCTTCAACTCGCTTTCTTTTGAGCTGGCCGCAACACCGCAGGATGGCTTCAGGCCCTAATCTGGTTCCGGCACGGCACGCTGAGCCTTTGGTTAATTCCTCTTCCTGGTGGGAAATGAGAGTTAAATTTGCCCGTCCAGACACCTCCAGCTAGTCTCTCATTGGTTCTCGCTATTCCTGTTCATCTTCCGCAGAAATTGC
Source organism: Pseudorca crassidens (assembly GCF_039906515.1). NCBI lineage: Eukaryota > Metazoa > Chordata > Mammalia > Artiodactyla > Delphinidae > Pseudorca > Pseudorca crassidens. The sequence goes on along the minus strand of NC_090300.1, from coordinate 258,882 downwards.
AAACTGGGCCAAACAGGAGGTTAAAGGGACTGACTCTCCAAGTCGGGAGGGTGTTAGTAAAGCGTCTGGAATGTTGCACCCGAGTACCAGGGTACGAAAACTGAGACATATTTGAACACGTCTCCCGATCACATGGTTGATCATACTCTAGGTTCCACATGCATGTTTTAGCTGAAGGAAGAATACCTTAAACCTGGGTAGTTGAAACCCGTGGAATGGCTACCATGCAATATGACTTCAAAGGGTCTTCATTTGCTCACCGAACCTCTCCAATCCTATCACTGCTGCGTTTATGCCCCTGTACACATGCTTGATTCTCTTTCGGAGACATAGCAATCCATAGGTTTTAAGATACTTACTAGTCAGGTACATTCTTAGGCATTTAATATGCGGTGTTGAGTCCATTTCGTTGAGCAAGAGGTAGCTCTTGTCTATTCCATATTTGGCTTAAGGAACTTTATCTGTGCTCATTTCAATCTCTGGTTTTATGCAGCACCCCAACTCACCTTTACCCTTAAGAAAGCATAAGTTGGTTTTCTAAATTTGAGACCCTGTTCTGTTCTGTAATTCAGTTCCTGTGTAGCCAAGTTTACATTCCGTGTATTACTGATATCTTATGATGTTTCTTTTTCTGTGTGACTTATTTCAGTTAGAATCATCATACCTGAATCCACTCATTGTGCTGCTAAGGGCCTGATGACATAGATTTCATTGCTGAGTGATATTGCTTTGTAAGTAAATACCACAACTTCTTTATCCATTTTTCACTTTCTGTGATGTTGAACTTGTACTGTACACGAGGTTCTTGTAAACAGAGGCATCCCAAACTTTGGGGTGGCTGTGTCTTTTTGATTTTAATTTCCCTAAGCTATAGGACCATAAGTGGAAGTGCCCTAGGCTCTGTTGCTTTGTTTTTTAGATGTTTCAGGAAACACCATACACTTCTCCCGAGTGTCTGTTGGCAATTTACATCCCGCCCATCAGCATAACAAGGCTCCCAGTTCTCCATGGCCTGTCCTGCCTTTCTGGATTTTACACTTTTTTCAGATGGCCCTTTTGACCGGGGGGAAGTGAGACTTCATTGTAGTGCAGATTTCCTTTGCAAGCTTGCTTGGTTGGCCAAAAAGGGCGTATGCGTTTTTTCCTGAATATATTCAGGAAAAAACGCATACGCCCTTTTTGGCCAAGTGCATCATTGTGGACGTTCTGCCTCTTTTCCTATGCTTTCAATGCAATTCCAGTCTACCTCCTGAAATCGGTTTCCTGCAATTCTGCCCCGCTTTCAAGTCCTCTTGGCAGCCTTACTTCAGTATATTTTTGGACGATAGCTGTCATTGATAACTCTGCAGGTTTGTGAATTACAGTGCCCCTGAGCTCCTTTCTTCAACTCGCTTTCTTTTCAGCTGGCCGCAACACCGCAGGATGGCTTCAGGCCCTAATCTGGTTCCGGCACGGCACGCTGAGCCTTTGGTTAATTCCTCTTCCTGGTGGGAAATGAGAGTTAAATTTGCCCGTCCAGACACCTCCAGCTAGTCTCTCATTGGTTCTCGCTATTCCTGTTCATCTTCCGCAGAAATTGCAAACTGGGCCAAACAGGAGGTTAAAGGGACTGACTCGCCAAGTCGGGAGGGTGTTAGTAAAGCGTCTGGAATGTTGCACCCGAGTACCAGGGTACGAAAACTGAGACATATTTGAACATGACTCCCGATCACATGGTTGATCATACTCTAGGTTCCACATGCATGTTTTAGCTGAAGGAAGAATACCTTAAACCTGGGTAGTTGAAACCCGTGGAATGGGTACCATGCAATATGACTTCAAAGGGTCTTCATTTGCTCACCGAACCTCTCCAATCCTATCACTGCTGCGTTTATGCCCCTGTACACATGCTTGATTCTCTTTCGGAGACATAGCAATCCATAGGTTTTAAGATACTTACTAGTCAGGTACATTCTTAGGCATTTAATATGCGGTGTTGAGTCCATTTCGTTGAGCAAGAGGTAGCTCTTGTCTATTCCATATTTGGCTTAAGGAACTTTATCTGTGCTCATTTCAATCTCTGGTTTTATGCAGCACCCCAACTCACCTTTACCCTTAAGAAAGCATAAATTGGTTTTCTAAATTTGAGACCCTGTTCTGTTCTGTAATTCAGTTCCTGTGTAGCCAAGTTTACATTCCGTGTATTACTGATATCTTATGATGTTTCTTTTTCTGTGTGACTTATTTCAGTTAGAATCATCATACCTGAATCCACTCATTGTGCTGCTAAGGGCCTGATGACATAGATTTCATTGCTGAGTGATATTGCTTTGTAAGTAAATACCACAACTTCTTTATCCATTTTTCACTTTCTGCGATGTTGAACTTGTACTGTACACGAGGTTCTTGTAAACAGAGGCGTCCCAAACTTTGGGGTGGCTGTGTCTTTTTTATTTTAATTTCCCTAAGCTATAGGACCATAAGTGGAAGTGCCCTAGGCTCTGTTGCTTTGTTTTTTAGATGTTTCAGGAAACACCATACACTTCTCCCGAGTGTCTGTTGGCAATTTACATCCCGCCCATCAGCATAACAAGGCTCCCAGTTCTCCATGGCCTGTCCTGCCTTTCTGGATTTTACACTTTTTTCAGATGGCCCTTTTGACCGGGGGGAAGTGAGACTTCATTGTAGTGCAGATTTCCTTTGCAAGCTTGCTTGGTTGGCCAAAAAGGGCGTATGCGTTTTTTCCTGAATATATTCAGGAAAAAACGCATACGCCCTTTTTGGCCAAGTGCATCATTGTGGACGTTCTGCCTCTTTTCCTATGCTTTCAATGCAATTCCAGTCTACCTCCTGAAATCGGTTTCCTGCAATTCTGCCCCGCTTTCAAGTCCTCTTGGCAGCCTTACTTCAGTATATTTTTGGACGATAGCTGTCATTGATAACTCTGCAGGTTTGTGAATTACAGTGCCCCTGAGCTCCTTTCTTCAACTCGCTTTCTTTTCAGCTGGCCGCAACACCGCAGGATGGCTTCAGGCCCTAATCTGGTTCCGGCACGGCACGCTGAGCCTTTGGTTAATTCCTCTTCCTGGTGGGAAATGAGAGTTAAATTTGCCCGTCCAGACACCTCCAGCTAGTCTCTCATTGGTTCTCGCTATTCCTGTTCATCTTCCGCAGAAATTGCAAACTGGGCCAAACAGGAGGTTAAAGGGACTGACTCGCCAAGTCGGGAGGGTGTTAGTAAAGCGTCTGGAATGTTGCACCCGAGTACCAGGGTACGAAAACTGAGACATATTTGAACATGACTCCCGATCACATGGTTGATCATACTCTAGGTTCCACATGCATGTTTTAGCTGAAGGAAGAATACCTTAAACCTGGGTAGTTGAAACCCGTGGAATGGGTACCATGCAATATGACTTCAAAGGGTCTTCATTTGCTCACCGAACCTCTCCAATCCTATCACTGCTGCGTTTATGCCCCTGTACACATGCTTGATTCTCTTTCGGAGACATAGCAATCCATAGGTTTTAAGATACTTACTAGTCAGGTACATTCTTAGGCATTTAATATGCGGTGTTGAGTCCATTTCGTTGAGCAAGAGGTAGCTCTTGTCTATTCCATATTTGGCTTAAGGAACTTTATCTGTGCTCATTTCAATGTCTGGTTTTATGCAGCACCCCAACTCACCTTTACCCTTAAGAAAGCATAAATTGGTTTTCTAAATTTGAGACCCTGTTCTGTTCTGTAATTCAGTTCCTGTGTAGCCAAGTTTACATTCCGTGTATTACTGATATCTTATGATGTTTCTTTTTCTGTGTGACTTATTTCAGTTAGAATCATCATACCTGAATCCACTCATTGTGCTGCTAAGGGCCTGATGACATAGATTTCATTGCTGAGTGATATTGCTTTGTAAGTAAATACCACAACTTCTTTATCCATTTTTCACTTTCTGCGATGTTGAACTTGTACTGTACACGAGGTTCTTGTAAACAGAGGCGTCCCAAACTTTGGGGTGGCTGTGTCTTTTTTATTTTAATTTCCCTAAGCTATAGGACCATAAGTGGAAGTGCCCTAGGCTCTGTTGCTTTGTTTTTTAGATGTTTCAGGAAACACCATACACTTCTCCCGAGTGTCTGTTGGCAATTTACATCCCGCCCATCAGCATAACAAGGCTCCCAGTTCTCCATGGCCTGTCCTGCCTTTCTGGATTTTACACTTTTTTCAGATGGCCCTTTTGACCGGGGGGAAGTGAGACTTCATTGTAGTGCAGATTTCCTTTGCAAGCTTGCTTGGTTGGCCAAAAAGGGCGTATGCGTTTTTTCCTGAATATATTCAGGAAAAAACGCATACGCCCTTTTTGGCCAAGTGCATCATTGTGGACGTTCTGCCTCTTTTCCTATGCTTTCAATGCAATTCCAGTCTGCCTCCTGAAATCGGTTTCCTGCAATTCTGCCCCGCTTTCAAGTCCTCTTGGCAGCCTTACTTCAGTATATTTTTGGACGATAGCTGTCATTTATAACTCTGCAGGTTTGTGAATTACAGTGCCCCTGAGCTCCTTTCTTCAACTCGCTTTCTTTTGAGCTGGCCGCAACACCGCAGGATGGCTTCAGGCCCTAATCTGGTTCCGGCACGGCACGCTGAGCCTTTGGTTAATTCCTCTTCCTGGTGGGAAATGAGAGTTAAATTTGCCCGTCCAGACACCTCCAGCTAGTCTCTCATTGGTTCTCGCTATTCCTGTTCATCTTCCGCAGAAATTGCAAACTGGGCCAAACAGGAGGTTAAAGGGACTGACTCTCCAAGTCGGGAGGGTGTTAGTAAAGCGTCTGGAATGTTGCACCCGAGTACCAGGGTACGAAAACTGAGACATATTTGAACACGTCTCCCGATCACATGGTTGATCATACTCTAGGTTCCACATGCATGTTTTAGCTGAAGGAAGAATACCTTAAACCTGGGTAGTTGAAACCCGTGGAATGGGTACCATGCAATATGACTTCAAAGGGTCTTCATTTGCTCACCGAACCTCTCCAATCCTATCACTGCTGCGTTTATGCCCCTGTACACATGCTTGATTCTCTTTCGGAGACATAGCAATCCATAGGTTTTAAGATACTTACTAGTCAGGTACATTCTTAGGCATTTAATATGCGGTGTTGAGTCCATTTCATTGAGCAAGAGGTAGCTCTTGTCTATTCCATATTTGGCTTAAGGAACTTTATCTGTGCTCATTTCAATCTCTGGTTTTATGCAGCACCCCAACTCACCTTTACCCTTAAGAAAGCATAAGTTGGTTTTCTAAATTTGAGACCCTGTTGTGTTCTGTAATTCAGTTCCTGTGTAGCCAAGTTTACATTCCGTGTATTACTGATATCTTATGATGTTTCTTTTTCTGTGTGACTTATTTCAGTTAGAATCATCATACCTGAATCCACTCATTGTGCTGCTAAGGGCCTGATGACATAGATTTCATTGCTGAGTGATATTGCTTTGTAAGTAAATACCACAACTTCTTTATCCATTTTTCACTTTCTGTGATGTTGAACTTGTACTGTACACGAGGTTCTTGTAAACAGAGGCGTCCCAAACTTTGGGGTGGCTGTGTCTTTTTCATTTTAATTTCCCTAAGCTATAGGACCATAAGTGGAAGTGCCCTAGGCTCTGTTGCTTTGTTTTTTAGATGTTTCAGGAAACACCATACACTTCTCCCGAGTGTCTGTTGGCAATTTACATCCCGCCCATCAGCATAACAAGGCTCCCAGTTCTCCATGGCCTGTCCTGCCTTTCTGGATTTTACACTTTTTTCAGATGGCCCTTTTGACCGGGGGGAAGTGAGACTTCATTGTAGTGCAGATTTCCTTTGCAAGCTTGCTTGGTTGGCCAAAAAGGGCGTATGCGTTTTTTCCTGAATATATTCAGGAAAAAACGCATACGCCCTTTTTGGCCAAGTGCATCATTGTGGACGTTCTGCCTCTTTTCCTATGCTTTCAATGCAATTCCAGTCTGCCTCCTGAAATCGGTTTCCTGCAATTCTGCCCTGCTTTCAAGTCCTCTTGGCAGCCTTACTTCAGTATATTTTTGGACGATAGCTGTCATTTATAACTCTGCAGGTTTGTGAATTACAGTGCCCCTGAGCTCCTTTCTTCAACTCGCTTTCTTTTGAGCTGGCCGCAACACCGCAGGATGGCTTCAGGCCCTAATCTGGTTCCGGCACGGCACGCTGAGCCTTTGGTTAATTCCTCTTCCTGGTGGGAAATGAGAGTTAAATTTGCCCGTCCAGACACCTCCAGCTAGTCTCTCATTGGTTCTCGCTATTCCTGTTCATCTTCCGCAGAAATTGCAAACTGGGCCAAACAGGAGGTTAAAGGGACTGACTCTCCAAGTCGGGAGGGTGTTAGTAAAGCGTCTGGAATGTTGCACCCGAGTACCAGGGTACGAAAACTGAGACATATTTGAACATGTCTCCCGATCACATGGTTGATCATACTCTAGGTTCCACATGCATGTTTTAGCTGAAGGAAGAATACCTTAAACCTGGGTAGTTGAAACCCGTGGAATGGGTACCATGCAATATGACTTCAAAGGGTCTTCATTTGCTCACCGAACCTCTCCAATCCTATCACTGCTGCGTTTATGCCCCTGTACACATGCTTGATTCTCTTTCGGAGACATAGCAATCCATAGGTTTTAAGATACTTACTAGTCAGGTACATTCTTAGGCATTTAATATGCGGTGTTGAGTCCATTTCATTGAGCAAGAGGTAGCTCTTGTCTATTCCATATTTGGCTTAAGGAACTTTATCTGTGCTCATTTCAATCTCTGGTTTTATGCAGCACCCCAACTCACCTTTACCCTTAAGAAAGCATAAGTTGGTTTTCTAAATTTGAGACCCTGTTGTGTTCTGTAATTCAGTTCCTGTGTAGCCAAGTTTACATTCCGTGTATTACTGATATCTTATGATGTTTCTTTTTCTGTGTGACTTATTTCAGTTAGAATCATCATACCTGAATCCACTCATTGTGCTGCTAAGGGCCTGATGACATAGATTTCATTGCTGAGTGATATTGCTTTGTAAGTAAATACCACAACTTCTTTATCCATTTTTCACTTTCTGCGATGTTGAACTTGTACTGTACACGAGGTTCTTGTAAACAGAGGCGTCCCAAACTTTGGGGTGGCTGTGTCTTTTTGATTTTAATTTCCCTAAGCTATAGGACCATAAGTGGAAGTGCCCTAGGCTCTGTTGCTTTGTTTTTTAGATGTTTCAGGAAACACCATACACTTCTCCCGAGTGTCTGTTGGCAATTTACATCCCGCCCATCAGCATAACAAGGCTCCCAGTTCTCCATGGCCTGTCCTGCCTTTCTGGATTTTACACTTTTTTCAGATGGCCCTTTTGACCGGGGGGAAGTGAGACTTCATTGTAGTGCAGATTTCCTTTGCAAGCTTGCTTGGTTGGCCAAAAAGGGCGTATGCGTTTTTTCCTGAATATATTCAGGAAAAAACGCATACGCCCTTTTTGGCCAAGTGCATCATTGTGGACGTTCTGCCTCTTTTCCTATGCTTTCAATGCAATTCCAGTCTGCCTCCTGAAATCGGTTTCCTGCAATTCTGCCCCGCTTTCAAGTCCTCTTGGCAGCCTTACTTCAGTATATTTTTGGACGATAGCTGTCATTTATAACTCTGCAGGTTTGTGAATTACAGTGCCCCTGAGCTCCTTTCTTCAACTCGCTTTCTTTTGAGCTGGCCGCAACACCGCAGGATGGCTTCAGGCCCTAATCTGGTTCCGGCACGGCACGCTGAGCCTTTGGTTAATTCCTCTTCCTGGTGGGAAATGAGAGTTAAATTTGCCCGTCCAGACACCTCCAGCTAGTCTCTCATTGGTTCTCGCTATTCCTGTTCATCTTCCGCAGAAATTGCAAACTGGGCCAAACAGGAGGTTAAAGGGACTGACTCTCCAAGTCGGGAGGGTGTTAGTAAAGCGTCTGGAATGTTGCACCCGAGTACCAGGGTACGAAAACTGAGACATATTTGAACACGTCTCCCGATCACATGGTTGATCATACTCTAGGTTCCACATGCATGTTTTAGCTGAAGGAAGAATACCTTAAACCTGGGTAGTTGAAACCCGTGGAATGGGTACCATGCAATATGACTTCAAAGGGTCTTCATTTGCTCACCGAACCTCTCCAATCCTATCACTGCTGCGTTTATGCCCCTGTACACATGCTTGATTCTCTTTCGGAGACATAGCAATCCATAGGTTTTAAGATACTTACTAGTCAGGTACATTCTTAGGCATTTAATATGCGGTGTTGAGTCCATTTCATTGAGCAAGAGGTAGCTCTTGTCTATTCCATATTTGGCTTAAGGAACTTTATCTGTGCTCATTTCAATCTCTGGTTTTATGCAGCACCCCAACTCACCTTTACCCTTAAGAAAGCATAAGTTGGTTTTCTAAATTTGAGACCCTGTTGTGTTCTGTAATTCAGTTCCTGTGTAGCCAAGTTTACATTCCGTGTATTACTGATATCTTATGATGTTTCTTTTTCTGTGTGACTTATTTCAGTTAGAATCATCATACCTGAATCCACTCATTGTGCTGCTAAGGGCCTGATGACATAGATTTCATTGCTGAGTGATATTGCTTTGTAAGTAAATACCACAACTTCTTTATCCATTTTTCACTTTCTGCGATGTTGAACTTGTACTGTACACGAGGTTCTTGTAAACAGAGGCGTCCCAAACTTTGGGGTGGCTGTGTCTTTTTGATTTTAATTTCCCTAAGCTATAGGACCATAAGTGGAAGTGCCCTAGGCTCTGTTGCTTTGTTTTTTAGATGTTTCAGGAAACACCATACACTTCTCCCGAGTGTCTGTTGGCAATTTACATCCCGCCCATCAGCATAACAAGGCTCCCAGTTCTCCATGGCCTGTCCTGCCTTTCTGGATTTTACACTTTTTTCAGATGGCCCTTTTGACCGGGGGGAAGTGAGACTTCATTGTAGTGCAGATTTCCTTTGCAAGCTTGCTTGGTTGGCCAAAAAGGGCGTATGCGTTTTTTCCTGAATATATTCAGGAAAAAACGCATACGCCCTTTTTGGCCAAGTGCATCATTGTGGACGTTCTGCCTCTTTTCCTATGCTTTCAATGCAATTCCAGTCTGCCTCCTGAAATCGGTTTCCTGCAATTCTGCCCCGCTTTCAAGTCCTCTTGGCAGCCTTACTTCAGTATATTTTTGGACGATAGCTGTCATTTATAACTCTGCAGGTTTGTGAATTACAGTGCCCCTGAGCTCCTTTCTTCAACTCGCTTTCTTTTGAGCTGGCCGCAACACCGCAGGATGGCTTCAGGCCCTAATCTGGTTCCGGCACGGCACGCTGAGCCTTTGGTTAATTCCTCTTCCTGGTGGGAAATGAGAGTTAAATTTGCCCGTCCAGACACCTCCAGCTAGTCTCTCATTGGTTCTCGCTATTCCTGTTCATCTTCCGCAGAAATTGCAAACTGGGCCAAACAGGAGGTTAAAGGGACTGACTCTCCAAGTCGGGAGGGTGTTAGTAAAGCGTCTGGAATGTTGCACCCGAGTACCAGGGTACGAAAACTGAGACATATTTGAACACGTCTCCCGATCACATGGTTGATCATACTCTAGGTTCCACATGCATGTTTTAGCTGAAGGAAGAATACCTTAAACCTGGGTAGTTGAAACCCGTGGAATGGGTACCATGCAATATGACTTCAAAGGGTCTTCATTTGCTCACCGAACCTCTCCAATCCTATCACTGCTGCGTTTATGCCCCTGTACACATGCTTGATTCTCTTTCGGAGACATAGCAATCCATAGGTTTTAAGATACTTACTAGTCAGGTACATTCTTAGGCATTTAATATGCGGTGTTGAGTCCATTTCGTTGAGCAAGAGGTAGCTCTTGTCTATTCCATATTTGGCTTAAGGAACTTTATCTGTGCTCATTTCAATCTCTGGTTTTATGCAGCACCCCAACTCACCTTTACCCTTAAGAAAGCATAAGTTGGTTTTCTAAATTTGAGACCCTGTTGTGTTCTGTAATTCAGTTCCTGTGTAGCCAAGTTTACATTCCGTGTATTACTGATATCTTATGATGTTTCTTTTTCTGTGTGACTTATTTCAGTTAGAATCATCATACCTGAATCCACTCATTGTGCTGCTAAGGGCCTGATGACATAGATTTCATTGCTGAGTGATATTGCTTTGTAAGTAAATACCACAACTTCTTTATCCATTTTTCACTTTCTGCGATGTTGAACTTGTACTGTACACGAGGTTCTTGTAAACAGAGGCGTCCCAAACTTTGGGGTGGCTGTGTCTTTTTGATTTTAATTTCCCTAAGCTATAGGACCATAAGTGGAAGTGCCCTAGGCTCTGTTGCTTTGTTTTTTAGATGTTTCAGGAAACACCATACACTTCTCCCGAGTGTCTGTTGGCAATTTACATCCCGCCCATCAGCATAACAAGGCTCCCAGTTCTCCATGGCCTGTCCTGCCTTTCTGGATTTTACACTTTTTTCAGATGGCCCTTTTGACCGGGGGGAAGTGAGACTTCATTGTAGTGCAGATTTCCTTTGCAAGCTTGCTTGGTTGGCCAAAAAGGGCGTATGCGTTTTTTCCTGAATATATTCAGGAAAAAACGCATACGCCCTTTTTGGCCAAGTGCATCATTGTGGACGTTCTGCCTCTTTTCCTATGCTTTCAATGCAATTCCAGTCTGCCTCCTGAAATCGGTTTCCTGCAATTCTGCCCCGCTTTCAAGTCCTCTTGGCAGCCTTACTTCAGTATATTTTTGGACGATAGCTGTCATTTATAACTCTGCAGGTTTGTGAATTACAGTGCCCCTGAGCTCCTTTCTTCAACTCGCTTTCTTTTGAGCTGGCCGCAACACCGCAGGATGGCTTCAGGCCCTAATCTGGTTCCGGCACGGCACGCTGAGCCTTTGGTTAATTCCTCTTCCTGGTGGGAAATGAGAGTTAAATTTGCCCGTCCAGACACCTCCAGCTAGTCTCTCATTGGTTCTCGCTATTCCTGTTCATCTTCCGCAGAAATTGCAAACTGGGCCAAACAGGAGGTTAAAGGGACTGACTCTCCAAGTCGGGAGGGTGTTAGTAAAGCGTCTGGAATGTTGCACCCGAGTACCAGGGTACGAAAACTGAGACATATTTGAACACGTCTCCCGATCACATGGTTGATCATACTCTAGGTTCCACATGCATGTTTTAGCTGAAGGAAGAATACCTTAAACCTGGGTAGTTGAAACCCGTGGAATGGGTACCATGCAATATGACTTCAAAGGGTCTTCATTTGCTCACCGAACCTCTCCAATCCTATCACTGCTGCGTTTATGCCCCTGTACACATGCTTGATTCTCTTTCGGAGACATAGCAATCCATAGGTTTTAAGATACTTACTAGTCAGGTACATTCTTAGGCGTTTAATATGCGGTGTTGAGTCCATTTCGTTGAGCAAGAGGTAGCTCTTGTCTATTCCATATTTGGCTTAAGGAACTTTATCTGTGCTCATTTCAATCTCTGGTTTTATGCAGCACCCCAACTCACCTTTACCCTTAAGAAAGCATAAGTTGGTTTTCTAAATTTGAGACCCTGTTGTGTTCTGTAATTCAGTTCCTGTGTAGCCAAGTTTACATTCCGTGTATTACTGATATCTTATGATGTTTCTTTTTCTGTGTGACTTATTTCAGTTAGAATCATCATACCTGAATCCACTCATTGTGCTGCTAAGGGCCTGATGACATAGATTTCATTGCTGAGTGATATTGCTTTGTAAGTAAATACCACAACTTCTTTATCCATTTTTCACTTTCTGCGATGTTGAACTTGTACTGTACACGAGGTTCTTGTAAACAGAGGCGTCCCAAACTTTGGGGTGGCTGTGTCTTTTTGATTTTAATTTCCCTAAGCTATAGGACCATAAGTGGAAGTGCCCTAGGCTCTGTTGCTTTGTTTTTTAGATGTTTCAGGAAACACCATACACTTCTCCCGAGTGTCTGTTGGCAATTTACATCCCGCCCATCAGCATAACAAGGCTCCCAGTTCTCCATGGCCTGTCCTGCCTTTCTGGATTTTACACTTTTTTCAGATGGCCCTTTTGACCGGGGGGAAGTGAGACTTCATTGTAGTGCAGATTTCCTTTGCAAGCTTGCTTGGTTGGCCAAAAAGGGCGTATGCGTTTTTTCCTGAATATATTCAGGAAAAAACGCATACGCCCTTTTTGGCCAAGTGCATCATTGTGGACGTTCTGCCTCTTTTCCTATGCTTTCAATGCAATTCCAGTCTGCCTCCTGAAATCGGTTTCCTGCAATTCTGCCCCGCTTTCAAGTCCTCTTGGCAGCCTTACTTCAGTATATTTTTGGACGATAGCTGTCATTTATAACTCTGCAGGTTTGTGAATTACAGTGCCCCTGAGCTCCTTTCTTCAACTCGCTTTCTTTTGAGCTGGCCGCAACACCGCAGGATGGCTTCAGGCCCTAATCTGGTTCCGGCACGGCACGCTGAGCCTTTGGTTAATTCCTCTTCCTGGTGGGAAATGAGAGTTAAATTTGCCCGTCCAGACACCTCCAGCTAGTCTCTCATTGGTTCTCGCTATTCCTGTTCATCTTCCGCAGAAATTGCAAACTGGGCCAAACAGGAGGTTAAAGGGACTGACTCTCCAAGTCGGGAGGGTGTTAGTAAAGCGTCTGGAATGTTGCACCCGAGTACCAGGGTACGAAAACTGAGACATATTTGAACACGTCTCCCGATCACATGGTTGATCATACTCTAGGTTCCACATGCATGTTTTAGCTGAAGGAAGAATACCTTAAACCTGGGTAGTTGAAACCCGTGGAATGGGTACCATGCAATATGACTTCAAAGGGTCTTCATTTGCTCACCGAACCTCTCCAATCCTATCACTGCTGCGTTTATGCCCCTGTACACATGCTTGATTCTCTTTCGGAGACATAGCAATCCATAGGTTTTAAGATACTTACTAGTCAGGTACATTCTTAGGCGTTTAATATGCGGTGTTGAGTCCATTTCGTTGAGCAAGAGGTAGCTCTTGTCTATTCCATATTTGGCTTAAGGAACTTTATCTGTGCTCATTTCAATCTCTGGTTTTATGCAGCACCCCAACTCACCTTTACCCTTAAGAAAGCATAAGTTGGTTTTCTAAATTTGAGACCCTGTTCTGTTCTGTAATTCAGTTCCTGTGTAGCCAAGTTTACATTCCGTGTATTACTGATATCTTATGATGTTTCTTTTTCTGTGTGACTTATTTCAGTTAGAATCATCATACCTGAATCCACTCATTGTGCTGCTAAGGGCCTGATGACATAGATTTCATTGCTGAGTGATATTGCTTTGTAAGTAAATACCACAACTTCTTTATCCATTTTTCACTTTCTGCGATGTTGAACTTGTACTGTACACGAGGTTCTTGTAAACAGAGGCGTCCCAAACTTTGGGGTGGCTGTGTCTTTTTGATTTTAATTTCCCTAAGCTATAGGACCATAAGTGGAAGTGCCCTAGGCTCTGTTGCTTTGTTTTTTAGATGTTTCAGGAAACACCATACACTTCTCCCGAGTGTCTGTTGGCAATTTACATCCCGCCCATCAGCATAACAAGGCTCCCAGTTCTCCATGGCCTGTCCTGCCTTTCTGGATTTTACACTTTTTTCAGATGGCCCTTTTGACCGGGGGGAAGTGAGACTTCATTGTAGTGCAGATTTCCTTTGCAAGCTTGCTTGGTTGGCCAAAAAGGGCGTATGCGTTTTTTCCTGAATATATTCAGGAAAAAACGCATACGCCCTTTTTGGCCAAGTGCATCATTGTGGACGTTCTGCCTCTTTTCCTATGCTTTCAATGCAATTCCAGTCTGCCTCCTGAAATCGGTTTCCTGCAATTCTGCCCCGCTTTCAAGTCCTCTTGGCAGCCTTACTTCAGTATATTTTTGGACGATAGCTGTCATTTATAACTCTGCAGGTTTGTGAATTACAGTGCCCCTGAGCTCCTTTCTTCAACTCGCTTTCTTTTGAGCTGGCCGCAACACCGCAGGATGGCTTCAGGCCCTAATCTGGTTCCGGCACGGCACGCTGAGCCTTTGGTTAATTCCTCTTCCTGGTGGGAAATGAGAGTTAAATTTGCCCGTCCAGACACCTCCAGCTAGTCTCTCATTGGTTCTCGCTATTCCTGTTCATCTTCCACAGAGATTGCAAACTGGGCCAAACAGGAGGTTAAAGGGACTGACTCTCCAAGTCGGGAGGGTGTTAGTAAAGCGTCTGGAATGTTGCACCCGAGTACCAGGGTACGAAAACTGAGACATATTTGAACACGTCTCCCGATCACATGGTTGATCATACTCTAGGTTCCACATGCATGTTTTAGCTGAAGGAAGAATACCTTAAACCTGGGTAGTTGAAACCCGTGGAATGGGTACCATGCAATATGACTTCAAAGGGTCTTCATTTGCTCACCGAACCTCTCCAATCCTATCACTGCTGCGTTTATGCCCCTGTACACATGCTTGATTCTCTTTCGGAGACATAGCAATCCATAGGTTTTAAGATACTTACTAGTCAGGTACATTCTTAGGCGTTTAATATGCGGTGTTGAGTCCATTTCGTTGAGCAAGAGGTAGCTCTTGTCTATTCCATATTTGGCTTAAGGAACTTTATCTGTGCTCATTTCAATCTCTGGTTTTATGCAGCACCCCAACTCACCTTTACCCTTAAGAAAGCATAAGTTGGTTTTCTAAATTTGAGACCCTGTTCTGTTCTGTAATTCAGTTCCTGTGGAGCCAAGTTTACATTCCGTGTATTACTGATATCTTATGATGTTTCTTTTTCTGTGTGACTTATTTCAGTTAGAATCATCATACCTGAATCCACTCATTGTGCTGCTAAGGGCCTGATGACATAGATTTCATTGCTGAGTGATATTGCTTTGTAAGTAAATACCACAACTTCTTTATCCATTTTTCACTTTCTGCGATGTTGAACTTGTACTGTAAACGAGGTTCTTGTAAACAGAGGCGTCCCAAACTTTGGGGTGGCTGTGTCTTTTTGATTTTAATTTCCCTAAGCTATAGGACCATAAGTGGAAGTGCCCTAGGCTCTGTTGCTTTGTTTTTTAGATGCTTCAGGAAACACCATACACTTCTCCCGAGTGTCTGTTGGCAATTTACATCCCGCCCATCAGCATAACAAGGCTCCCAGTTCTCCATGGCCTGTCCTGCCTTTCTGGATTTTACACTTTTTTCAGATGGCCCTTTTGACCGGGGGGAAGTGAGACTTCATTGTAGTGCAGATTTCCTTTGCAAGCTTGCTTGGTTGGCCAAAAAGGGCGTATGCGTTTTTTCCTGAATATATTCAGGAAAAAACGCATACGCCCTTTTTGGCCAAGTGCATCATTGTGGACGTTCTGCCTCTTTTCCTATGCTTTCAATGCAATTCCAGTCTGCCTCCTGAAATCGGTTTCCTGCAATTCTGCCCTGCTTTCAAGTCCTCTTGGCAGCCTTACTTCAGTATATTTTTGGACGATAGCTGTCATTTATAACTCTGCAGGTTTGTGAATTACAGTGCCCCTGAGCTCCTTTCTTCAACTCGCTTTCTTTTGAGCTGGCCGCAACACCGCAGGATGGCTTCAGGCCCTAATCTGGTTCCGGCACGGCACGCTGAGCCTTTGGTTAATTCCTCTTCCTGGTGGGAAATGAGAGTTAAATTTGCCCGTCCAGACACCTCCAGCTAGTCTCTCATTGGTTCTCGCTATTCCTGTTCATCTTCCGCAGAGATTGCAAACTGGGCCAAACAGGAGGTTAAAGGGACTGACTCTCCAAGTCGGGAGGGTGTTAGTAAAGCGTCTGGAATGTTGCACCCGAGTACCAGGGTACGAAAACTGAGACATATTTGAACACGTCTCCCGATCTCATGGTTGATCATACTCTAGGTTCCACATGCATGTTTTAGCTGAAGGAAGAATACCTTAAACCTGGGTAGTTGAAACCCGTGGAATGGGTACCATGCAATATGACTTCAAAGGGTCTTCATTTGCTCACCGAACCTCTCCAATCCTATCACTGCTGCGTTTATGCCCCTGTACACATGCTTGATTCTCTTTCGGAGACATAGCAATCCATAGGTTTTAAGATACTTACTAGTCAGGTACATTCTTAGGCATTTAATATGCGGTGTTGAGTCCATTTCGTTGAGCAAGAGGTAGCTCTTGTCTATTCCATATTTGGCTTAAGGAACTTTATCTGTGCTCATTTCAATCTCTGGTTTTATGCAGCACCCCAACTCACCTTTACCCTTAAGAAAGCATAAGTTGGTTTTCTAAATTTGAGACCCTGTTCTGTTCTGTAATTCAGTTCCTGTGTAGCCAAGTTTACATTCCGTGTATTACTGATATCTTATGATGTTTCTTTTTCTGTGTGACTTATTTCAGTTAGAATCATCATACCTGAATCCACTCATTGTGCTGCTAAGGGCCTGATGACATAGATTTCATTGCTGAGTGATATTGCTTTGTAAGTAAATACCACAACTTCTTTATCCATTTGTCACTTTCTGCGATGTTGAACTTGTACGGTACACGAGGTTCTTGTAAACAGAGGCGTCCCAAATTTTGGGGTGGCTGTGTCTTTTTCATTTTAATTTCCCTAAGCTATAGGACCATAAGTGGAAGTGCCCTAGGCTCTGTTGCTTTGTTTTTTAGATGTTTCAGGAAACACCATACACTTCTCCCGAGTGTCTGTTGGCAATTTACATCCCACCCATCAGCATAACAAGGCTCCCAGTTCTCCATGGCCTGTCCTGCCTTTCTGGATTTTACACTTTTTTCAGATGGCCCTTTTGACCGGGGGGAAGTGAGACTTCATTGTAGTGCAGATTTCCTTTGCAAGCTTGCTTGGTTGGCCAAAAAGGGCGTATGCGTTTTTTCCTGAATATATTCAGGAAAAAACGCATACGCCCTTTTTGGCCAAGTGCATCATTGTGGACGTTCTGCCTCTTTTCCTATGCTTTCAATGCAATTCCAGTCTGCCTCCTGAAATCGGTTTCCTGCAATTCTGCCCCGCTTTCAAGTCCTCTTGGCAGCCTTACTTCAGTATATTTTTGGACGATAGCTGTCATTTATAACTCTGCAGGTTTGTGAATTACAGTGCCCCTGAGCTCCTTTCTTCAACTCGCTTTCTTTTGAGCTGGCCGCAACACCGCAGGATGGCTTCAGGCCCTAATCTGGTTCCGGCACGGCACGCTGAGCCTTTGGTTAATTCCTCTTCCTGGTGGGAAATGAGAGTTAAATTTGCCCGTCCAGACACCTCCAGCTAGTCTCTCATTGGTTCTCGCTATTCCTGTTCATCTTCCGCAGAAATTGCAAACTGGGCCAAACAGGAGGTTAAAGGGACTGACTCTCCAAGTCGGGAGGGTGTTAGTAAAGCGTCTGGAATGTTGCACCCGAGTACCAGGGTACGAAAACTGAGACATATTTGAACACGTCTCCAGATCACATGGTTGATCATACTCTAGGTTCCACATGCATGTTTTAGCTGAAGGAAGAATACCTTAAACCTGGGTAGTTGAAACCCGTGGAATGGGTACCATTCAATATGACTTCAAAGGGTCTTCATTTGCTCACCGAACCTCTCCAATCCTATCACTGCTGCGTTTATGCCCCTGTACACATGCTTGATTCTCTTTCGGAGACATAGCAATCCATAGGTTTTAAGATACTTACTAGTCAGGTACATTCTTAGGCATTTAATATGCGGTGTTGAGTCCATTTCGTTGAGCAAGGAGTAGCTCTTGTCTATTCCATATTTGGCTTAAGGAACTTTATCTGTGTTCATTTCAATCTCTGGTTTTATGCAGCACCCCAACTCACCTTTCCCCTTAAGCAAGCATAAGTTGGTTTTCTAAATTTGAGACCCTGTTCTGTTCTGTAGTTCAGTTCCTGTGTAGCCAAGTTTACATTCCGTGTATTACTGATATCTTATGATGTTTCTTTTTCTGTGTGACTTATTTCAGTTAGAATCATCATACCTGAATCCACTCATTGTGCTGCTAAGGGCCTGATGACATAGATTTCATTGCTGAGTGATATTGCTTTGTAAGTAAATACCACAACTTCTTTATCCATTTTTCACTTTCTGCGATGTTGAACTTGTACTGTAAACGAGGTTCTTGTAAACAGAGGCGTCCCAAACTTTGGGGTGGCTGTGTCTTTTTCATTTTAATTTCCCTAAGCTATAGGACCATAAGTGGAAGTGCCCTAGGCTCTGTTGCTTTGTTTTTTAGATGTTTCAGGAAACACCATACACTTCTCCCGAGTGTCTGTTGGCAATTTACATCCCGCCCATCAGCATAACAAGGCTCCCAGTTCTCCATGGCCTGTCCTGCCTTTCTGGATTTTACACTTTTTTCAGATGGCCCTTTTGACCGGGGGGAAGTGAGACTTCATTGTAGTGCAGATTTCCTTTGCAAGCTTGCTTGGTTGGCCAAAAAGGGCATATGCGTTTTTTCCTGAATATATTCAGGAAAAAACGCATATGCCCTTTTTGGCCAAGTGCAGCATTTTGGACGTTCTGCCTCTTTTCCTATGCTTTCAATACAATTCCAGTCTGCCTCCTGAAATCGGTTTCCTGCAATTCTGCCCCGCTTTCAAGTCCTCTTGGCAGCCTTACTTCAGTATATTTTTGGACGATAGCTGTCATTTATAACTCTGCAGGTTTGTGAATTACAGTGCCCCTGAGCTCCTTTCTTCAACTCGCTTTCTTTTGAGCTGGCCGCAACACCGCAGGATGGCTTCAGGCCCTAATCTGGTTCCGGCACGGCACGCTGAGCCTTTGGTTAATTCCTCTTCCTGGTGGGAAATGAGAGTTAAATTTGCCCGTCCAGACACCTCCAGCTAGTCTCTCATTGGTTCTCGCTATTCCTGTTCATCTTCCGCAGAAATTGCAAACTGGGCCAAACAGGAGGTTAAAGGGACTGACTCTCCAAGTCGGGAGGGTGTTAGTAAAGCATCTGGAATGTTGCACCCGAGTACCAGGGTACGAAAACTGAGACATATTTGAACACGTCTCCCGATCACATGGTTGATCATACTCTAGGTTCCACATGCATGTTTTAGCTGAAGGAAGAATACCTTAAACCTGGGTAGTTGAAACCCGTGGAATGGGTACCATGCAATATGACTTCAAAGGGTCTTCATTTGCTCACCGAACCTCTCCAATCCTATCACTGCTGCGTTTATGCCCCTGTACACATGCTTGATTCTCTTTCGGAGACATAGCAATCCATAGGTTTTAAGATACTTACTAGTCAGGTACATTCTTAGGCATTTAATATGCGGTGTTGAGTCCATTTCGTTGAGCAAGAGGTAGCTCTTGTCTATTCCATATTTGGCTTAAGGAACTTTATCTGTGCTCATTTCAATCTCTGGTTTTATGCAGCACCCCAACTCACCTTTACCCTTAAGAAAGCATAAGTTGGTTTTCTAAATTTGAGACCCTGTTCTGTTCTGTAATTCAGTTCCTGTGTAGCCAAGTTTACATTCCGTGTATTACTGATATCTTATGATGTTTCTTTTTCTGTGTGACTTATTTCAGTTAGAATCATCATACCTGAATCCACTCATTGTGCTGCTAAGGGCCTGATGACATAGATTTCATTGCTGAGTGATATTGCTTTGTAAGTAAATACCACAACTTCTTTATCCATTTTTCACTTTCTGCGATGTTGAACTTGTACTGTACACGAGGTTCTTGTAAACAGAGGCGTCCCAAACTTTGGGGTGGCTGTGTCTTTTTGATTTTAATTTCCCTAAGCTATAGGACCATAAGTGGAAGTGCCCTAGGCTCTGTTGCTTTGTTTTTTAGATGTTTCAGGAAACACCATACACTTCTCCCGAGTGTCTGTTGGCAATTTACATCCCGCCCATCAGCATAACAAGGCTCCCAGTTCTCCATGGCCTGTCCTGCCTTTCTGGATTTTACACTTTTTTCAGATGGCCCTTTTGACCGGGGGGAAGTGAGACTTCATTGTAGTGCAGATTTCCTTTGCAAGCTTGCTTGGTTGGCCAAAAAGGGCGTATGCGTTTTTTCCTGAATATATTCAGGAAAAAACGCATACGCCCTTTTTGGCCAAGTGCATCATTGTGGACGTTCTGCCTCTTTTCCTATGCTTTCAATGCAATTCCAGTCTGCCTCCTGAAATCGGTTTCCTGCAATTCTGCCCTGCTTTCAAGTCCTCTTGGCAGCCTTACTTCAGTATATTTTTGGACGATAGCTGTCATTGATAACTCTGCAGGTTTGTGAATTACAGTGCCCCTGAGCTCCTTTCTTCAACTCGCTTTCTTTTGAGCTGGCCGCAACACCGCAGGATGGCTTCAGGCCCTAATCTGGTTCCGGCACGGCACGCTGAGCCTTTGGTTAATTCCTCTTCCTGGTGGGAAATGAGAGTTAAATTTGCCCGTCCAGACACCTCCAGCTAGTCTCTCATTGGTTCTCGCTATTCCTGTTCATCTTCCGCAGAAATTGCAAACTGGGCCAAACAGGAGGTTAAAGGGACTGACTCTCCAAGTCGGGAGGGTGTTAGTAAAGCGTCTGGAATGTTGCACCCGAGTACCAGGGTACGAAAACTGAGACATATTTGAACACGTCTCCCGATCTCATGGTTGATCATACTCTAGGTTCCACATGCATGTTTTAGCTGAAGGAAGAATACCTTAAACCTGGGTAGTTGAAACCCGTGGAATGGGTACCATGCAATATGACTTCAAAGGGTCTTCATTTGCTCACCGAACCTCTCCAATCCTATCACTGCTGCGTTTATGCCCCTGTACACATGCTTGATTCTCTTTCGGAGACATAGCAATCCATAGGTTTTAAGATACTTACTAGTCAGGTACATTCTTAGGCATTTAATATGCGGTGTTGAGTCCATTTCGTTGAGCAAGAGGTAGCTCTTGTCTATTCCATATTTGGCTTAAGGAACTTTATCTGTGCTCATTTCAATCTCTGGTTTTATGCAGCACCCCAACTCACCTTTACCCTTAAGAAAGCATAAGTTGGTTTTCTAAATTTGAGACCCTGTTCTGTTCTGTAATTCAGTTCCTGTGGAGCCAAGTTTACATTCCGTGTATTACTGATATCTTATGATGTTTCTTTTTCTGTGTGACTTATTTCAGTTAGAATCATCATACCTGAATCCACTCATTGTGCTGCTAAGGGCCTGATGACATAGATTTCATTGCTGAGTGATATTGCTTTGTAAGTAAATACCACAACTTCTTTATCCATTTTTCACTTTCTGCGATGTTGAACTTGTACTGTACATGAGGTTCTTGTAAACAGAGGCGTCCCAAACTTTGGGGTGGCTGTGTCTTTTTGATTTTAATTTCCCTAAGCTATAGGACCATAAGTGGAAGTGCCCTAGGCTCTGTTGCTTTGTTTTTTAGATGTTTCAGGAAACACCATACACTTCTCCCGAGTGTCTGTTGGCAATTTACATCCCGCCCATCAGCATAACAAGGCTCCCAGTTCTCCATGGCCTGTCCTGCCTTTCTGGATTTTACACTTTTTTCAGATGGCCCTTTTGACCGGGGGGAAGTGAGACTTCATTGTAGTGCAGATTTCCTTTGCAAGCTTGCTTGGTTGGCCAAAAAGGGCGTATGCGTTTTTTCCTGAATATAGTCAGGAAAAAACGCATACGCCCTTTTTGGCCAAGTGCATCATTGTGGACGTTCTGCCTCTTTTCCTATGCTTTCAATACAATTCCAGTCTGCCTCCTGAAATCGGTTTCCTGCAATTCTGCCCTGCTTTCAAGTCCTCTTGGCAGCCTTACTTCAGTATATTTTTGGACGATAGCTGTCATTTATAACTCTGCAGGTTTGTGAATTACAGTGCCCCTGAGCTCCTTTCTTCAACTCGCTTTCTTTTGAGCTGGCCGCAACACCGCAGGATGGCTTCAGGCCCTAATCTGGTTCCGGCACGGCACGCTGAGCCTTTGGTTAATTCCTCTTCCTGGTGGGAAATGAGAGTTAAATTTGCCCGTCCAGACACCTCCAGCTAGTCTCTCATTGGTTCTCGCTATTCCTGTTCATCTTCCGCAGAAATTGCAAACTGGGCCAAACAGGAGGTTAAAGGGACTGACTCTCCAAGTCGGGAGGGTGTTAGTAAAGCGTCTGGAATGTTGCACCCGAGTACCAGGGTACGATAACTGAGACATATTTGAACACGTCTCCCGATCACATGGTTGATCATACTCTAGGTTCCACATGCATGTTTTAGCTGAAGGAAGAATACCTTAAACCTGGGTAGTTGAAACCCGTGGAATGGGTACCATGCAATATGACTTCAAAGGGTCTTCATTTGCTCACCGAACCTCTCCAATCCTATCACTGCTGCGTTTATGCCCCTGTACACATGCTTGATTCTCTTTCGGAGACATAGCAATCCATAGGTTTTAAGATACTTACTAGTCAGGTACATTCTTAGGCATTTAATATGCGGTGTTGAGTCCATTTCGTTGAGCAAGAGGTAGCTCTTGTCTATTCCATATTTGGCTTAAGGAACTTTATCTGTGCTCATTTCAATCTCTGGTTTTATGCAGCACCCCAACTCACCTTTACCCTTAAGAAAGCATAAGTTGGTTTTCTAAATTTGAGACCCTGTTCTGTTCTGTAATTCAGTTCCTGTGGAGCCAAGTTTACATTCCGTGTATTACTGATATCTTATGATGTTTCTTTTTCTGTGTGACTTATTTCAGTTAGAATCATCATACCTGAATCCACTCATTGTGCTGCTAAGGGCCTGATGACATAGATTTCATTGCTGAGTGATATTGCTTTGTAAGTAAATACCACAACTTCTTTATCCATTTTTCACTTTCTGCGATGTTGAACTTGTACTGTACACGAGGTTCTTGTAAACAGAGGCGTCCCAAACTTTGGGGTGGCTGTGTCTTTTTGATTTTAATTTCCCTAAGCTATAGGACCATAAGTGGAAGTGCCCTAGGCTCTGTTGCTTTGTTTTTTAGATGTTTCAGGAAACACCATACACTTCTCCCGAGTGTCTGTTGGCAATTTACATCCCGCCCATCAGCATAACAAGGCTCCCAGTTCTCCATGGCCTGTCCTGCCTTTCTGGATTTTACACTTTTTTCAGATGGCCCTTTTGACCGGGGGGAAGGGAGACTTCATTGTAGTGCAGATTTCCTTTGCAAGCTTGCTTGGTTGGCCAAAAAGGGCGTATGCGTTTTTTCCTGAATATATTCAGGAAAAAACGCATACGCCCTTTTTGGCCAAGTGCATCATTGTGGACGTTCTGCCTCTTTTCCTATGCTTTCAATGCAATTCCAGTCTGCCTCCTGAAATCGGTTTCCTGCAATTCTGCCCTGCTTTCAAGTCCTCTTGGCAGCCTTACTTCAGTATATTTTTGGACGATAGCTGTCATTGATAACTCTGCAGGTTTGTGAATTACAGTGCCCCTGAGCTCCTTTCTTCAACTCGCTTTCTTTTGAGCTGGCCGCAACACCGCAGGATGGCTTCAGGCCCTAATCTGGTTCCGGCACGGCACGCTGAGCCTTTGGTTAATTCCTCTTCCTGGTGGGAAATGAGAGTTAAATTTGCCCGTCCAGACACCTCCAGCTAGTCTCTCATTGGTTCTCGCTATTCCTGTTCATCTTCCGCAGAAATTGCAAACTGGGCCAAACAGGAGGTTAAAGGGACTGACTCTCCAAGTCGGGAGGGTGTTAGTAAAGCGTCTGGAATGTTGCACCCGAGTACCAGGGTACGAAAACTGAGACATATTTGAACACGTCTCCCGATCTCATGGTTGATCATACTCTAGGTTCCACATGCATGTTTTAGCTGAAGGAAGAATACCTTAAACCTGGGTAGTTGAAACCCGTGGAATGGGTACCATGCAATATGACTTCAAAGGGTCTTCATTTGCTCACCGAACCTCTCCAATCCTATCACTGCTGCGTTTATGCCCCTGTACACATGCTTGATTCTCTTTTGGAGACATAGCAATCCATAGGTTTTAAGATACTTACTAGTCAGGTACATTCTTAGGCATTTAATATGCGGTGTTGAGTCCATTTCGTTGAGCAAGGAGTAGCTCTTGTCTATTCCATATTTGGCTTAAGGAACTTTATCTGTGTTCATTTCAATCTCTGGTTTTATGCAGCACCCCAACTCACCTTTCCCCTTAAGCAAGCATAAGTTGGTTTTCTAAATTTGAGACCCTGTTCTGTTCTGTAGTTCAGTTCCTGTGTAGCCAAGTTTACATTCCGTGTATTACTGATATCTTATGATGTTTCTTTTTCTGTGTGACTTATTTCAGTTAGAATCATCATACCTGAATCCACTCATTGTGCTGCTAAGGGCCTGATGACATAGATTTCATTGCTGAGTGATATTGCTTTGTAAGTAAATACCACAACTTCTTTATCCATTTTTCACTTTCTGCGATGTTGAACTTGTACTGTAAACGAGGTTCTTGTAAACAGAGGCGTCCCAAACTTTGGGGTGGCTGTGTCTTTTTCATTTTAATTTCCCTAAGCTATAGGACCATAAGTGGAAGTGCCCTAGGCTCTGTTGCTTTGTTTTTTAGATGTTTCAGGAAACACCATACACTTCTCCCGAGTGTCTGTTGGCAATTTACATCCCGCCCATCAGCATAACAAGGCTCCCAGTTCTCCATGGCCTGTCCTGCCTTTCTGGATTTTACACTTTTTTCAGATGGCCCTTTTGACCGGGGGGAAGTGAGACTTCATTGTAGTGCAGATTTCCTTTGCAAGCTTGCTTGGTTGGCCAAAAAGGGCGTATGCGTTTTTTCCTGAATATATTCAGGAAAAAACGCATACGCCCTTTTTGGCCAAGTGCATCATTGTGGACGTTCTGCCTCTTTTCCTATGCTTTCAATGCAATTCCAGTCTGCCTCCTGAAATCGGTTTCCTGCAATTCTGCCCCGCTTTCAAGTCCTCTTGGCAGCCTTACTTCAGTATATTTTTGGACGATAGCTGTCATTGATAACTCTGCAGGTTTGTGAATTACAGTGCCCCTGAGCTCCTTTCTTCAACTCGCTTTCTTTTGAGCTGGCCGCAACACCGCAGGATGGCTTCAGGCCCTAATCTGGTTCCGGCACGGCACGCTGAGCCTTTGGTTAATTCCTCTTCCTGGTGGGAAATGAGAGTTAAATTTGCCCGTCCAGACACCTCCAGCTAGTCTCTCATTGGTTCTCGCTATTCCTGTTCATCTTCCGCAGAAATTGCAAACTGGGCCAAACAGGAGGTTAAAGGGACTGACTCTCCAAGTCGGGAGGGTGTTAGTAAAGCGTCTGGAATGTTGCACCCGAGTACCAGGGTACGAAAACTGAGACATATTTGAACACGTCTCCCGATCTCATGGTTGATCATACTCTAGGTTCCACATGCATGTTTTAGCTGAAGGAAGAATACCTTAAACCTGGGTAGTTGAAACCCGTGGAATGGGTACCATGCAATATGACTTCAAAGGGTCTTCATTTGCTCACCGAACCTCTCCAATCCTATCACTGCTGCGTTTATGCCCCTGTACACATGCTTGATTCTCTTTCGGAGACATAGCAATCCATAGGTTTTAAGATACTTACTAGTCAGGTACATTCTTAGGCATTTAATATGCGGTGTTGAGTCCATTTCGTTGAGCAAGAGGTAGCTCTTGTCTATTCCATATTTGGCTTAAGGAACTTTATCTGTGCTCATTTCAATCTCTGGTTTTATGCAGCACCCCAACTCACCTTTACCCTTAAGAAAGCATAAGTTGGTTTTCTAAATTTGAGACCCTGTTCTGTTCTGTAATTCAGTTCCTGTGGAGCCAAGTTTACATTCCGTGTATTACTGATATCTTATGATGTTTCTTTTTCTGTGTGACTTATTTCAGTTAGAATCATCATACCTGAATCCACTCATTGTGCTGCTAAGGGCCTGATGACATAGATTTCATTGCTGAGTGATATTGCTTTGTAAGTAAATACCACAACTTCTTTATCCATTTTTCACTTTCTGCGATGTTGAACTTGTACTGTACACGAGGTTCTTGTAAACAGAGGCGTCCCAAACTTTGGGGTGGCTGTGTCTTTTTGATTTTAATTTCCCTAAGCTATAGGACCATAAGTGGAAGTGCCCTAGGCTCTGTTGCTTTGTTTTTTAGATGTTTCAGGAAACACCATACACTTCTCCCGAGTGTCTGTTGGCAATTTACATCCCGCCCATCAGCATAACAAGGCTCCCAGTTCTCCATGGCCTGTCCTGCCTTTCTGGATTTTACACTTTTTTCAGATGGCCCTTTTGACCGGGGGGAAGTGAGACTTCATTGTAGTGCAGATTTCCTTTGCAAGCTTGCTTGGTTGGCCAAAAAGGGCGTATGCGTTTTTTCCTGAATATATTCAGGAAAAAACGCATACGCCCTTTTTGGCCAAGTGCATCATTGTGGACGTTCTGCCTCTTTTCCTATGCTTTCAATGCAATTCCAGTCTGCCTCCTGAAATCGGTTTCCTGCAATTCTGCCCCGCTTTCAAGTCCTCTTGGCAGCCTTACTTCAGTATATTTTTGGACGATAGCTGTCATTTATAACTCTGCAGGTTTGTGAATTACAGTGCCCCTGAGCTCCTTTCTTCAACTCGCTTTCTTTTGAGCTGGCCGCAACACCGCAGGATGGCTTCAGGCCCTAATCTGGTTCCGGCACGGCACGCTGAGCCTTTGGTTAATTCCTCTTCCTGGTGGGAAATGAGAGTTAAATTTGCCCGTCCAGACACCTCCAGCTAGTCTCTCATTGGTTCTCGCTATTCCTGTTCATCTTCCGCAGAAATTGCAAACTGGGCCAAACAGGAGGTTAAAGGGACTGACTCTCCAAGTCGGGAGGGTGTTAGTAAAGCGTCTGGAATGTTGCACCCGAGTACCAGGGTACGAAAACTGAGACATATTTGAACACGTCTCCCGATCACATGGTTGATCATACTCTAGGTTCCACATGCATGTTTTAGCTGAAGGAAGAATACCTTAAACCTGGGTAGTTGAAACCCGTGGAATGGGTACCATGCAATATGACTTCAAAGGGTCTTCATTTGCTCACCGAACCTCTCCAATCCTATCACTGCTGCGTTTATGCCCCTGTACACATGCTTGATTCTCTTTCGGAGACATAGCAATCCATAGGTTTTAAGATACTGACTAGTCAGGTACATTCTTAGGCATTTAATATGCGGTGTTGAGTCCATTTCGTTGAGCAAGAGGTAGCTCTTGTCTATTCCATATTTGGCTTAAGGAACTTTATCTGTGCTCATTTCAATCTCTGGTTTTATGCAGCACCCCAACTCACCTTTACCCTTAAGAAAGCATAAGTTGGTTTTCTAAATTTGAGACCCTGTTCTGTTCTGTAATTCAGTTCCTGTGTAGCCAAGTTTACATTCCGTGTATTACTGATATCTTATGATGTTTCTTTTTCTGTGTGACTTATTTCAGTTAGAATCATCATACCTGAATCCACTCATTGTGCTGCTAAGGGCCTGATGACATAGATTTCATTGCTGAGTGATATTGCTTTGTAAGTAAATACCACAACTTCTTTATCCATTTTTCACTTTCTGCGATGTTGAACTTGTACTGTACACGAGGTTCTTGTAAACAGAGGCGTCCCAAACTTTGGGGTGGCTGTGTCTTTTTGATTTTAATTTCCCTAAGCTATAGGACCATAAGTGGAAGTGCCCTAGGCTCTGTTGCTTTGTTTTTTAGATGTTTCAGGAAACACCATACACTTCTCCCGAGTGTCTGTTGGCAATTTACATCCCGCCCATCAGCATAACAAGGCTCCCAGTTCTCCATGGCCTGTCCTGCCTTTCTGGATTTTACACTTTTTTCAGATGGCCCTTTTGACCGGGGGGAAGTGAGACTTCATTGTAGTGCAGATTTCCTTTGCAAGCTTGTTTGGTTGGCCAAAAAGGGCGTATGCGTTTTTTCCTGAATATATTCAGGAAAAAACGCATACGCCCTTTTTGGCCAAGTGCATCATTGTGGACGTTCTGCCTCTTTTCCTATGCTTTCAATGCAATTCCAGTCTGCCTCCTGAAATCGGTTTCCTGCAATTCTGCCCTGCTTTCAAGTCCTCTTGGCAGCCTTACTTCAGTATATTTTTGGACGATAGCTGTCATTTATAACTCTGCAGGTTTGTGAATTACAGTGCCCCTGAGCTCCTTTCTTCAACTCGCTTTCTTGTGACCTGGCCGCAACACCGCAGGATGGCTTCAGGCCCTAATCTGGTTCCGGCACGGCACGCTGAGCCTTTGGTTAATTCCTCTTCCTGGTGGGAAATGAGAGTTAAATTTGCCCGTCCAGACACCTCCAGCTAGGCTCTCATTGGTTCTCGCTATTCCTGTTCATCTTCCGCAGAAATTGCAAACTGGGCCAAACAGGAGGTTAAAGGGACTGACTCTCCAAGTCGGGAGGGTGTTAGTAAAGCATCTGGAATGTTGCACCCGAGTACCAGGGTACGAAAACTGAGACATATTTGAACACGTCTCCCGATCACATGGTTGATCATACTCTAGGTTCCACATGCATGTTTTAGCTGAAGGAAGAATACCTTAAACCTGGGTAGTTGAAACCCGTGGAATGGGTACCATGCAATATGACTTCAAAGGGTCTTCATTTGCTCACCGAACCTCTCCAATCCTATCACTGCTGCGTTTATGCCCCTGTACACCTGCTTGATTCTCTTTCGGAGACATAGCAATCCATAGGTTTTAAGATACTTACTAGTCAGGTACATTCTTAGGCATTTAATATGCGGTGTTGAGTCCATTTCGTTGAGCAAGAGGTAGCTCTTGTCTATTCCATATTTGGCTTAAGGAACTTTATCTGTGCTCATTTCAATCTCTGGTTTTATGCAGCACCCCAACTCACCTTTACCCTTAAGAAAGCATAAGTTGGTTTTCTAAATTTGAGACCCTGTTCTGTTCTGTAATTCAGTTCCTGTGGAGCCAAGTTTACATTCCGTGTATTACTGATATCTTATGATGTTTCTTTTTCTGTGTGACTTATTTCAGTTAGAATCATCATACCTGAATCCACTCATTGTGCTGCTAAGGGCCTGATGACATAGATTTCATTGCTGAGTGATATTGCTTTGTAAGTAAATACCACAACTTCTTTATCCATTTTTCACTTTCTGCGATGTTGAACTTGTACTGTACACGAGGTTCTTGTAAACAGAGGCGTCCCAAACTTTGGGGTGGCTGTGTCTTTTTGATTTTAATTTCCCTAAGCTATAGGACCATAAGTGGAAGTGCCCTAGGCTCTGTTGCTTTGTTTTTTAGATGTTTCAGGAAACACCATACACTTCTCCCGAGTGTCTGTTGGCAATTTACATCCCGCCCATCAGCATAACAAGGCTCCCAGTTCTCCATGGCCTGTCCTGCCTTTCTGGATTTTACACTTTTTTCAGATGGCCCTTTTGACCGGGGGGAAGGGAGACTTCATTGTAGTGCAGATTTCCTTTGCAAGCTTGCTTGGTTGGCCAAAAAGGGCGTATGCGTTTTTTCCTGAATATATTCAGGAAAAAACGCATACGCCCTTTTTGGCCAAGTGCATCATTGTGGACGTTCTGCCTCTTTTCCTATGCTTTCAATGCAATTCCAGTCTGCCTCCTGAAATCGGTTTCCTGCAATTCTGCCCCGCTTTCAAGTCCTCTTGGCAGCCTTACTTCAGTATATTTTTGGACGATAGCTGTCATTGATAACTCTGCAGGTTTGTGAATTACAGTGCCCCTGAGCTCCTTTCTTCAACTCGCTTTCTTTTGAGCTGGCCGCAACACCGCAGGATGGCTTCAGGCCCTAATCTGGTTCCGGCACGGCACGCTGAGCCTTTGGTTAATTCCTCTTCCTGGTGGGAAATGAGAGTTAAATTTGCCCGTCCAGACACCTCCAGCTAGTCTCTCATTGGTTCTCGCTATTCCTGTTCATCTTCCGCAGAAATTGCAAACTGGGCCAAACAGGAGGTTAAAGGGACTGACTCTCCAAGTCGGGAGGGTGTTAGTAAAGCGTCTGGAATGTTGCACCCGAGTACCAGGGTACGAAAACTGAGACATATTTGAACACGTCTCCCGATCTCATGGTTGATCATACTCTAGGTTCCACATGCATGTTTTAGCTGAAGGAAGAATACCTTAAACCTGGGTAGTTGAAACCCGTGGAATGGGTACCATGCAATATGACTTCAAAGGGTCTTCATTTGCTCACCGAACCTCTCCAATCCTATCACTGCTGCGTTTATGCCCCTGTACACATGCTTGATTCTCTTTTGGAGACATAACAATCCATAGGTTTTAAGATACTTACTAGTCAGGTACATTCTTAGGCATTTAATATGCGGTGTTGAGTCCATTTCGTTGAGCAAGGAGTAGCTCTTGTCTATTCCATATTTGGCTTAAGGAACTTTATCTGTGTTCATTTCAATCTCTGGTTTTATGCAGCACCCCAACTCACCTTTCCCCTTAAGCAAGCATAAGTTGGTTTTCTAAATTTGAGACCCTGTTCTGTTCTGTAGTTCAGTTCCTGTGTAGCCAAGTTTACATTCCGTGTATTACTGATATCTTATGATGTTTCTTTTTCTGTGTGACTTATTTCAGTTAGAATCATCATACCTGAATCCACTCATTGTGCTGCTAAGGGCCTGATGACATAGATTTCATTGCTGAGTGATATTGCTTTGTAAGTAAATACCACAACTTCTTTATCCATTTTTCACTTTCTGCGATGTTGAACTTGTACTGTAAACGAGGTTCTTGTAAACAGAGGCGTCCCAAACTTTGGGGTGGCTGTGTCTTTTTCATTTTAATTTCCCTAAGCTATAGGACCATAAGTGGAAGTGCCCTAGGCTCTGTTGCTTTGTTTTTTAGATGTTTCAGGAAACACCATACACTTCTCCCGAGTGTCTGTTGGCAATTTACATCCCGCCCATCAGCATAACAAGGCTCCCAGTTCTCCATGGCCTGTCCTGCCTTTCTGGATTTTACACTTTTTTCAGATGGCCCTTTTGACCGGGGGGAAGTGAGACTTCATTGTAGTGCAGATTTCCTTTGCAAGCTTGCTTGGTTGGCCAAAAAGGGCGTATGCGTTTTTTCCTGAATATATTCAGGAAAAAACGCATACGCCCTTTTTGGCCAAGTGCATCATTGTGGACGTTCTGCCTCTTTTCCTATGCTTTCAATGCAATTCCAGTCTGCCTCCTGAAATCGGTTTCCTGCAATTCTGCCCCGCTTTCAAGTCCTCTTGGCAGCCTTACTTCAGTATATTTTTGGACGATAGCTGTCATTGATAACTCTGCAGGTTTGTGAATTACAGTGCCCCTGAGCTCCTTTCTTCAACTCGCTTTCTTTTGAGCTGGCCGCAACACCGCAGGATGGCTTCAGGCCCTAATCTGGTTCCGGCACGGCACGCTGAGCCTTTGGTTAATTCCTCTTCCTGGTGGGAAATGAGAGTTAAATTTGCCCGTCCAGACACCTCCAGCTAGTCTCTCATTGGTTCTCGCTATTCCTGTTCATCTTCCGCAGAAATTGCAAACTGGGCCAAACAGGAGGTTAAAGGGACTGACTCTCCAAGTCGGGAGGGTGTTAGTAAAGCGTCTGGAATGTTGCACCCGAGTACCAGGGTACGAAAACTGAGACATATTTGAACACGTCTCCCGATCTCATGGTTGATCATACTCTAGGTTCCACATGCATGTTTTAGCTGAAGGAAGAATACCTTAAACCTGGGTAGTTGAAACCCGTGGAATGGGTACCATGCAATATGACTTCAAAGGGTCTTCATTTGCTCACCGAACCTCTCCAATCCTATCACTGCTGCGTTTATGCCCCTGTACACATGCTTGATTCTCTTTCGGAGACATAGCAATCCATAGGTTTTAAGATACTTACTAGTCAGGTACATTCTTAGGCATTTAATATGCGGTGTTGAGTCCATTTCATTGAGCAAGAGGTAGCTCTTGTCTATTCCATATTTGGCTTAAGGAACTTTATCTGTGCTCATTTCAATCTCTGGTTTTATGCAGCACCCCAACTCACCTTTACCCTTAAGAAAGCATAAGTTGGTTTTCTAAATTTGAGACCCTGTTGTGTTCTGTAATTCAGTTCCTGTGGAGCCAAGTTTACATTCCGTGTATTACTGATATCTTATGATGTTTCTTTTTCTGTGTGACTTATTTCAGTTAGAATCATCATACCTGAATCCACTCATTGTGCTGCTAAGGGCCTGATGACATAGATTTCATTGCTGAGTGATATTGCTTTGTAAGTAAATACCACAACTTCTTTATCCATTTTTCACTTTCTGCGATGTTGAACTTGTACTGTACACGAGGTTCTTGTAAACAGAGGCGTCCCAAACTTTGGGGTGGCTGTGTCTTTTTGATTTTAATTTCCCTAAGCTATAGGACCATAAGTGGAAGTGCCCTAGGCTCTGTTGCTTTGTTTTTTAGATGTTTCAGGAAACACCATACACTTCTCCCGAGTGTCTGTTGGCAATTTACATCCCGCCCATCAGCATAACAAGGCTCCCAGTTCTCCATGGCCTGTCCTGCCTTTCTGGATTTTACACTTTTTTCAGATGGCCCTTTTGACCGGGGGGAAGGGAGACTTCATTGTAGTGCAGATTTCCTTTGCAAGCTTGCTTGGTTGGCCAAAAAGGGCGTATGCGTTTTTTCCTGAATATATTCAGGAAAAAACGCATACGCCCTTTTTGGCCAAGTGCATCATTGTGGACGTTCTGCCTCTTTTCCTATGCTTTCAATGCAATTCCAGTCTGCCTCCTGAAATCGGTTTCCTGCAATTCTGCCCCGCTTTCAAGTCCTCTTGGCAGCCTTACTTCAGTATATTTTTGGACGATAGCTGTCATTTATAACTCTGCAGGTTTGTGAATTACAGTGCCCCTGAGCTCCTTTCTTCAACTCGCTTTCTTTTGAGCTGGCCGCAACACCGCAGGATGGCTTCAGGCCCTAATCTGGTTCCGGCACGGCACGCTGAGCCTTTGGTTAATTCCTCTTCCTGGTGGGAAATGAGAGTTAAATTTGCCCGTCCAGACACCTCCAGCTAGTCTCTCATTGGTTCTCGCTATTCCTGTTCATCTTCCGCAGAAATTGCAAACTGGGCCAAACAGGAGGTTAAAGGGACTGACTCTCCAAGTCGGGAGGGTGTTAGTAAAGCGTCTTGAATGTTGCACCCGAGTACCAGGGTACGAAAACTGAGACATATTTGAACACGTCTCCCGATCACATGGTTGATCATACTCTAGGTTCCACATGCATGTTTTAGCTGAAGGAAGAATACCTTAAACCTGGGAAGTTGAAACCCGTGGAATGGCTACCATGCAATATGACTTCAAAGGGTCTTCATTTGCTCACTGAACCTCTCCAATCTTATCACTGCTGCGTTTATGCCCCTGTACACATGCTTGATTCTCTTTCGGAGACATAGCAATCCATAGGTTTTAAGATACTTACTAGTCAGGTACATTCTTAGGCATTTAATATGCGGTGTTGAGTCCATTTCGTTGAGCAAGAGGTAGCTCTTGTCTATTCCATATTTGGCTTAAGGAACTTTATCTGTGCTCATTTCAATCTCTGGTTTTATGCAGCACCCCAACTCACCTTTACCCTTAAGAAAGCATAAGTTGGTTTTCTAAATTTGAGACCCTGTTCTGTTCTGTAATTCAGTTCCTGTGTAGCCAAGTTTACATTCCGTGTATTACTGATATCTTATGATGTTTCTTTTTCTGTGTGACTTATTTCAGTTAGAATCATCATACCTGAATCCACTCATTGTGCTGCTAAGGGCCTGATGACATAGATTTCATTGCTGAGTGATATTGCTTTGTAAGTAAATACCACAACTTCTTTATCCATTTTTCACTTTCTGCGATGTTGAACTTGTACTGTACACGAGGTTCTTGTAAACAGAGGCGTCCCAAACTTTGGGGTGGCTGTGTCTTTTTGATTTTAATTTCCCTAAGCTATAGGACCATAAGTGGAAGTGCCCTAGGCTCTGTTGCTTTGTTTTTTAGATGTTTCAGGAAACACCATACACTTCTCCCGAGTGTCTGTTGGCAATTTACATCCCGCCCATCAGCATAACAAGGCTCCCAGTTCTCCATGGCCTGTCCTGCCTTTCTGGATTTTACACTTTTTTCAGATGGCCCTTTTGACCGGGGGGAAGTGAGACTTCATTGTAGTGCAGATTTCCTTTGCAAGCTTGCTTGGTTGGCCAAAAAGGGCGTATGCGTTTTTTCCTGAATATATTCAGGAAAAAACGCATACGCCCTTTTTGGCCAAGTGCATCATTGTGGACGTTCTGCCTCTTTTCCTATGCTTTCAATGCAATTCCAGTCTGCCTCCTGAAATCGGTTTCCTGCAATTCTGCCCTGCTTTCAAGTCCTCTTGGCAGCCTTACTTCAGTATATTTTTGGACGATAGCTGTCATTGATAACTCTGCAGGTTTGTGAATTACAGTGCCCCTGAGCTCCTTTCTTCAACTCGCTTTCTTTTGAGCTGGCCGCAACACCGCAGGATGGCTTCAGGCCCTAATCTGGTTCCGGCACGGCACGCTGAGCCTTTGGTTAATTCCTCTTCCTGGTGGGAAATGAGAGTTAAATTTGCCCGTCCAGACACCTCCAGCTAGTCTCTCATTGGTTCTCGCTATTCCTGTTCATCTTCCGCAGAAATTGCAAACTGGGCCAAACAGGAGGTTAAAGGGACTGACTCTCCAAGTCGGGAGGGTGTTAGTAAAGCGTCTGGAATGTTGCACCCGAGTACCAGGTACGAAAACTGAGACATATTTGAACACGTCTCCCGATCACATGGTTGATCATACTCTAGGTTCCACATGCATGTTTTAGCTGAAGGAAGAATACCTTAAACCTGGGTAGTTGAAACCCGTGGAATGGGTACCATGCAATATGACTTCAAAGGGTCTTCATTTGCTCACCGAACCTCTCCAATCCTATCACTGCTGCGTTTATGCCCCTGTACACATGCTTGATTCTCTTTCGGAGACATAGCAATCCATAGGTTTTAAGATACTTACTAGTCAGGTACATTCTTAGGCATTTAATATGCGGTGTTGAGTCCATTTCGTTGAGCAAGAGGTAGCTCTTGTCTATTCCATATTTGGCTTAAGGAACTTTATCTGTGCTCATTTCAATCTCTGGTTTTATGCAGCACCCCAACTCACCTTTACCCTTAAGAAAGCATAAGTTGGTTTTCTAAATTTGAGACCCTGTTCTGTTCTGTAATTCAGTTCCTGTGTAGCCAAGTTTACATTCCGTGTATTACTGATATCTTATGATGTTTCTTTTTCTGTGTGACTTATTTCAGTTAGAATCATCATACCTGAATCCACTCATTGTGCTGCTAAGGGCCTGATGACATAGATTTCATTGCTGAGTGATATTGCTTTGTAAGTAAATACCACAACTTCTTTATCCATTTTTCACTTTCTGCGATGTTGAACTTGTACTGTACACGAGGTTCTTGTAAACAGAGGCGTCCCAAACTTTGGGGTGGCTGTGTCTTTTTGATTTTAATTTCCCTAAGCTATAGGACCATAAGTGGAAGTGCCCTAGGCTCTGTTGCTTTGTTTTTTAGATGTTTCAGGAAACACCATACACTTCTCCCGAGTGTCTGTTGGCAATTTACATCCCGCCCATCAGCATAACAAGGCTCCCAGTTCTCCATGGCCTGTCCTGCCTTTCTGGATTTTACACTTTTTTCAGATGGCCCTTTTGACCGGGGGGAAGTGAGACTTCATTGTAGTGCAGATTTCCTTTGCAAGCTTGCTTGGTTGGCCAAAAAGGGCGTATGCGTTTTTTCCTGAATATATTCAGGAAAAAACGCATACGCCCTTTTTGGCCAAGTGCATCATTGTGGACGTTCTGCCTCTTTTCCTATGCTTTCAATGCAATTCCAGTCTGCCTCCTGAAATCGGTTTCCTGCAATTCTGCCCTGCTTTCAAGTCCTCTTGGCAGCCTTACTTCAGTATATTTTTGGACGATAGCTGTCATTGATAACTCTGCAGGTTTGTGAATTACAGTGCCCCTGAGCTCCTTTCTTCAACTCGCTTTCTTTTGAGCTGGCCGCAACACCGCAGGATGGCTTCAGGCCCTAATCTGGTTCCGGCACGGCACGCTGAGCCTTTGGTTAATTCCTCTTCCTGGTGGGAAATGAGAGTTAAATTTGCCCGTCCAGACACCTCCAGCTAGTCTCTCATTGGTTCTCGCTATTCCTGTTCATCTTCCGCAGAAATTGCAAACTGGGCCAAACAGGAGGTTAAAGGGACTGACTCTCCAAGTCGGGAGGGTGTTAGTAAAGCGTCTGGAATGTTGCACCCGAGTACCAGGTACGAAAACTGAGACATATTTGAACACGTCTCCCGATCACATGGTTGATCATACTCTAGGTTCCACATGCATGTTTTAGCTGAAGGAAGAATACCTTAAACCTGGGTAGTTGAAACCCGTGGAATGGGTACCATGCAATATGACTTCAAAGGGTCTTCATTTGCTCACCGAACCTCTCCAATCCTATCACTGCTGCGTTTATGCCCCTGTACACATGCTTGATTCTCTTTCGGAGACATAGCAATCCATAGGTTTTAAGATACTTACTAGTCAGGTACATTCTTAGGCATTTAATATGCGGTGTTGAGTCCATTTCGTTGAGCAAGAGGTAGCTCTTGTCTATTCCATATTTGGCTTAAGGAACTTTATCTGTGCTCATTTCAATCTCTGGTTTTATGCAGCACCCCAACTCACCTTTACCCTTAAGAAAGCATAAGTTGGTTTTCTAAATTTGAGACCCTGTTCTGTTCTGTAATTCAGTTCCTGTGTAGCCAAGTTTACATTCCGTGTATTACTGATATCTTATGATGTTTCTTTTTCTGTGTGACTTATTTCAGTTAGAATCATCATACCTGAATCCACTCATTGTGCTGCTAAGGGCCTGATGACATAGATTTCATTGCTGAGTGATATTGCTTTGTAAGTAAATACCACAACTTCTTTATCCATTTTTCACTTTCTGCGATGTTGAACTTGTACTGTACACGAGGTTCTTGTAAACAGAGGCGTCCCAAACTTTGGGGTGGCTGTGTCTTTTTGATTTTAATTTCCCTAAGCTATAGGACCATAAGTGGAAGTGCCCTAGGCTCTGTTGCTTTGTTTTTTAGATGTTTCAGGAAACACCATACACTTCTCCCGAGTGTCTGTTGGCAATTTACATCCCGCCCATCAGCATAACAAGGCTCCCAGTTCTCCATGGCCTGTCCTGCCTTTCTGGATTTTACACTTTTTTCAGATGGCCCTTTTGACCGGGGGGAAGTGAGACTTCATTGTAGTGCAGATTTCCTTTGCAAGCTTGCTTGGTTGGCCAAAAAGGGCGTATGCGTTTTTTCCTGAATATATTCAGGAAAAAACGCATACGCCCTTTTTGGCCAAGTGCATCATTGTGGACGTTCTGCCTCTTTTCCTATGCTTTCAATGCAATTCCAGTCTACCTCCTGAAATCGGTTTCCTGCAATTCTGCCCCGCTTTCAAGTCCTCTTGGCAGCCTTACTTCAGTATATTTTTGGACGATAGCTGTCATTTATAACTCTGCAGGTTTGTGAATTACAGTGCCCCTGAGCTCCTTTCTTCAACTCGCTTTCTTTTGAGCTGGCCGCAACACCGCAGGATGGCTTCAGGCCCTAATCTGGTTCCGGCACGGCACGCTGAGCCTTTGGTTAATTCCTCTTCCTGGTGGGAAATGAGAGTTAAATTTGCCCGTCCAGACACCTCCAGCTAGTCTCTCATTGGTTCTCGCTATTCCTGTTCATCTTCCGCAGAAATTGCAAACTGGGCCAAACAGGAGGTTAAAGGGACTGACTCGCCAAGTCGGGAGGGTGTTAGTAAAGCGTCTGGAATGTTGCACCCGAGTACCAGGGTACGAAAACTGAGACATATTTGAACATGACTCCCGATCACATGGTTGATCATACTCTAGGTTCCACATGCATGTTTTAGCTGAAGGAAGAATACCTTAAACCTGGGTAGTTGAAACCCGTGGAATGGGTACCATGCAATATGACTTCAAAGGGTCTTCATTTGCTCACCGAACCTCTCCAATCCTATCACTGCTGCGTTTATGCCCCTGTACACATGCTTGATTCTCTTTCGGAGACATAGCAATCCATAGGTTTTAAGATACTTACTAGTCAGGTACATTCTTAGGCATTTAATATGCGGTGTTGAGTCCATTTCGTTGAGCAAGAGGTAGCTCTTGTCTATTCCATATTTGGCTTAAGGAACTTTATCTGTGCTCATTTCAATCTCTGGTTTTATGCAGCACCCCAACTCACCTTTACCCTTAAGAAAGCATAAGTTGGTTTTCTAAATTTGAGACCCTGTTCTGTTCTGTAATTCAGTTCCTGTGTAGCCAAGTTTACATTCCGTGTATTACTGATATCTTATGATGTTTCTTTTTCTGTGTGACTTATTTCAGTTAGAATCATCATACCTGAATCCACTCATTGTGCTGCTAAGGGCCTGATGACATAGATTTCATTGCTGAGTGATATTGCTTTGTAAGTAAATACCACAACTTCTTTATCCATTTTTCACTTTCTGCGATGTTGAACTTGTACTGTACACGAGGTTCTTGTAAACAGAGGCGTCCCAAACTTTGGGGTGGCTGTGTCTTTTTGATTTTAATTTCCCTAAGCTATAGGACCATAAGTGGAAGTGCCCTAGGCTCTGTTGCTTTGTTTTTTAGATGTTTCAGGAAACACCATACACTTCTCCCGAGTGTCTGTTGGCAATTTACATCCCGCCCATCAGCATAACAAGGCTCCCAGTTCTCCATGGCCTGTCCTGCCTTTCTGGATTTTACACTTTTTTCAGATGGCCCTTTTGACCGGGGGGAAGTGAGACTTCATTGTAGTGCAGATTTCCTTTGCAAGCTTGCTTGGTTGGCCAAAAAGGGCGTATGCGTTTTTTCCTGAATATATTCAGGAAAAAACGCATACGCCCTTTTTGGCCAAGTGCATCATTGTGGACGTTCTGCCTCTTTTCCTATGCTTTCAATGCAATTCCAGTCTGCCTCCTGAAATCGGTTTCCTGCAATTCTGCCCCGCTTTCAAGTCCTCTTGGCAGCCTTACTTCAGTATATTTTTGGACGATAGCTGTCATTTATAACTCTGCAGGTTTGTGAATTACAGTGCCCCTGAGCTCCTTTCTTCAACTCGCTTTCTTTTGAGCTGGCCACAACACCGCAGGATGGCTTCAGGCCCTAATCTGGTTCCGGCACGGCACGCTGAGCCTTTGGTTAATTCCTCTTCCTGGTGGGAAATGAGAGTTAAATTTGCCCGTCCAGACACCTCCAGCTAGTCTCTCATTGGTTCTCGCTATTCCTGTTCATCTTCCGCAGAAATTGCAAACTGGGCCAAACAGGAGGTTAAAGGGACTGACTCGCCAAGTCGGGAGGGTGTTAGTAAAGCGTCTGGAATGTTGCACCCGAGTACCAGGGTACGAAAACTGAGACATATTTGAACATGACTCCCGATCACATGGTTGATCATACTCTAGGTTCCACATGCATGTTTTAGCTGAAGGAAGAATACCTTAAACCTGGGTAGTTGAAACCCGTGGAATGGGTACCATGCAATATGACTTCAAAGGGTCTTCATTTGCTCACCGAACCTCTCCAATCCTATCACTGCTGCGTTTATGCCCCTGTACACATGCTTGATTCTCTTTTGGAGACATAGCAATCCATAGGTTTTAAGATACTTACTAGTCAGGTACATTCTTAGGCATTTAATATGCGGTGTTGAGTCCATTTCGTTGAGCAAGAGGTAGCTCTTGTCTATTCCATATTTGGCTTAAGGAACTTTATCTGTGTTCATTTCAATCTCTGGTTTTATGCAGCACCCCAACTCACCTTTCCCCTTAAGCAAGCATAAGTTGGTTTTCTAAATTTGAGACCCTGTTCTGTTCTGTAGTTCAGTTCCTGTGTAGCCAAGTTTACATTCCGTGTATTACTGATATCTTATGATGTTTCTTTTTCTCTGTGACTTATTTCAGTTAGAATCATCATACCTGAATCCACTCATTGTGCTGCCAAGGGCCTGATGACATAGATTTCATTGCTGAGTGATATTGCTTTGTAAGTAAATACCACAACTTCTTTATCCATTTTTCACTTTCTGCGATGTTGAACTTGTACTGTAAACGAGGTTCTTGTAAACAGAGGCGTCCCAAACTTTGGGGTGGCTGTGTCTTTTTGATTTTAATTTCCCTAAGCTATAGGACCATAAGTGGAAGTGCCCTAGGCTCTGTTGCTTTGTTTTTTAGATGTTTCAGGAAACACCATACACTTCTCCCGAGTGTCTGTTGGCAATTTACATCCCGCCCATCAGCATAACAAGGCTCCCAGTTCTCCATGGCCTGTCCTGCCTTTCTGGATTTTACACTTTTTTCAGATGGCCCTTTTGACCGGGGGGAAGTGAGACTTCATTGTAGTGCAGATTTCCTTTGCAAGCTTGCTTGGTTGGCCAAAAAGGGCGTATGCGTTTTTTCCTGAATATATTCAGGAAAAAACGCATATGCCCTTTTTGGCCAAGTGCATCATTTTGGACGTTCTGCCTCTTTTCCTATGCTTTCAATGCAATTCCAGTCTGCCTCCTGAAATCGGTTTCCTGCAATTCTGCCCCGCTTTCAAGTCCTCTTGGCAGCCTTACTTCAGTATATTTTTGGACGATAGCTGTCATTTATAACTCTGCAGGTTTGTGAATTACAGTGCCCCTGAGCTCCTTTCTTCAACTCGCTTTCTTTTGAGCTGGCCGCAACACCGCAGGATGGCTTCAGGCCCTAATCTGGTTCCGGCACGGCACGCTGAGCCTTTGGTTAATTCCTCTTCCTGGTGGGAAATGAGAGTTAAATTTGCCCGTCCAGACACCTCCAGCTAGTCTCTCATTGGTTCTCGCTATTCCTGTTCATCTTCCGCAGAAATTGCAAACTGGGCCAAACAGGAGGTTAAAGGGACTGACTCTCCAAGTCGGGAGAGTGTTAGTAAAGCGTCTGGAATGTTGCACCCGAGTACCAGGGTACGAAAACTGAGACATATTTGAACACGTCTCCCGATCTCATGGTTGATCATACTCTAGGTTCCACATGCATGTTTTAGCTGAAGGAAGAATACCTTAAACCTGGGTAGTTGAAACCCGTGGAATGGGTACCATGCAATATGACTTCAAAGGGTCTTCATTTGCTCACCGAACCTCTCCAATCCTATCACTGCTGCGTTTATGCCCCTGTACACATGCTTGATTCTCTTTCGGAGACATAGCAATCCATAGGTTTTAAGATACTTACTAGTCAGGTACATTCTTAGGCATTTAATATGCGGTGTTGAGTCCATTTCGTTGAGCAAGAGGTAGCTCTTGTCTATTCCATATTTGGCTTAAGGAACTTTATCTGTGCTCATTTCAATCTCTGGTTTTATGCAGCACCCCAACTCACCTTTACCCTTAAGAAAGCATAAGTTGGTTTTCTAAATTTGAGACCCTGTTCTGTTCTGTAATTCAGTTCCTGTGTAGCCAAGTTTACATTCCGTGTATTACTGATATCTTATGATGTTTCTTTTTCTGTGTGACTTATTTCAGTTAGAATCATCATACCTGAATCCACTCATTGTGCTTCTAAGGGCCTGATGACATAGATTTCATTGCTGAGTGATATTGCTTTGTAAGTAAATACCACAACTTCTTTATCCATTTTTCACTTTCTGCGATGTTGAACTTGTACTGTACACGAGGTTCTTGTAAACAGAGGCGTCCCAAACTTTGGGGTGGCTGTGTCTTTTTGATTTTAATTTCCCTAAGCTATAGGACCATAAGTGGAAGTGCCCTAGGCTCTGTTGCTTTGTTTTTTAGATGTTTCAGGAAACACCATACACTTCTCCCGAGTGTCTGTTGGCAATTTACATCCCGCCCATCAGCATAACAAGGCTCCCAGTTCTCCATGGCCTGTCCTGCCTTTCTGGATTTTACACTTTTTTCAGATGGCCCTTTTGACCGGGGGGAAGTGAGACTTCATTGTAGTGCAGATTTCCTTTGCAAGCTTGCTTGGTTGGCCAAAAAGGGCGTATGCGTTTTTTCCTGAATATATTCAGGAAAAAACGCATACGCCCTTTTTGGCCAAGTGCATCATTGTGGACGTTCTGCCTCTTTTCCTATGCTTTCAATGCAATTCCAGTCTGCCTCCTGAAATCGGTTTCCTGCAATTCTGCCCCGCTTTCAAGTCCTCTTGGCAGCCTTACTTCAGTATATTTTTGGACGATAGCTGTCATTTATAACTCTGCAGGTTTGTGAATTACAGTGCCCCTGAGCTCCTTTCTTCAACTCGCTTTCTTTTGAGCTGGCCACAACACCGCAGGATGGCTTCAGGCCCTAATCTGGTTCCGGCACGGCACGCTGAGCCTTTGGTTAATTCCTCTTCCTGGTGGGAAATGAGAGTTAAATTTGCCCGTCCAGACACCTCCAGCTAGTCTCTCATTGGTTCTCGCTATTCCTGTTCATCTTCCGCAGAAATTGCAAACTGGGCCAAACAGGAGGTTAAAGGGACTGACTCGCCAAGTCGGGAGGGTGTTAGTAAAGCGTCTGGAATGTTGCACCCGAGTACCAGGGTACGAAAACTGAGACATATTTGAACATGACTCCCGATCACATGGTTGATCATACTCTAGGTTCCACATGCATGTTTTAGCTGAAGGAAGAATACCTTAAACCTGGGTAGTTGAAACCCGTGGAATGGGTACCATGCAATATGACTTCAAAGGGTCTTCATTTGCTCACCGAACCTCTCCAATCCTATCACTGCTGCGTTTATGCCCCTGTACACATGCTTGATTCTCTTTTGGAGACATAGCAATCCATAGGTTTTAAGATACTTACTAGTCAGGTACATTCTTAGGCATTTAATATGCGGTGTTGAGTCCATTTCGTTGAGCAAGAGGTAGCTCTTGTCTATTCCATATTTGGCTTAAGGAACTTTATCTGTGTTCATTTCAATCTCTGGTTTTATGCAGCACCCCAACTCACCTTTCCCCTTAAGCAAGCATAAGTTGGTTTTCTAAATTTGAGACCCTGTTCTGTTCTGTAGTTCAGTTCCTGTGTAGCCAAGTTTACATTCCGTGTATTACTGATATCTTATGATGTTTCTTTTTCTCTGTGACTTATTTCAGTTAGAATCATCATACCTGAATCCACTCATTGTGCTGCCAAGGGCCTGATGACATAGATTTCATTGCTGAGTGATATTGCTTTGTAAGTAAATACCACAACTTCTTTATCCATTTTTCACTTTCTGCGATGTTGAACTTGTACTGTAAACGAGGTTCTTGTAAACAGAGGCGTCCCAAACTTTGGGGTGGCTGTGTCTTTTTGATTTTAATTTCCCTAAGCTATAGGACCATAAGTGGAAGTGCCCTAGGCTCTGTTGCTTTGTTTTTTAGATGTTTCAGGAAACACCATACACTTCTCCCGAGTGTCTGTTGGCAATTTACATCCCGCCCATCAGCATAACAAGGCTCCCAGTTCTCCATGGCCTGTCCTGCCTTTCTGGATTTTACACTTTTTTCAGATGGCCCTTTTGACCGGGGGGAAGTGAGACTTCATTGTAGTGCAGATTTCCTTTGCAAGCTTGCTTGGTTGGCCAAAAAGGGCGTATGCGTTTTTTCCTGAATATATTCAGGAAAAAACGCATATGCCCTTTTTGGCCAAGTGCATCATTTTGGACGTTCTGCCTCTTTTCCTATGCTTTCAATGCAATTCCAGTCTGCCTCCTGAAATCGGTTTCCTGCAATTCTGCCCCGCTTTCAAGTCCTCTTGGCAGCCTTACTTCAGTATATTTTTGGACGATAGCTGTCATTTATAACTCTGCAGGTTTGTGAATTACAGTGCCCCTGAGCTCCTTTCTTCAACTCGCTTTCTTTTGAGCTGGCCGCAACACCGCAGGATGGCTTCAGGCCCTAATCTGGTTCCGGCACGGCACGCTGAGCCTTTGGTTAATTCCTCTTCCTGGTGGGAAATGAGAGTTAAATTTGCCCGTCCAGACACCTCCAGCTAGTCTCTCATTGGTTCTCGCTATTCCTGTTCATCTTCCGCAGAAATTGCAAACTGGGCCAAACAGGAGGTTAAAGGGACTGACTCTCCAAGTCGGGAGAGTGTTAGTAAAGCGTCTGGAATGTTGCACCCGAGTACCAGGGTACGAAAACTGAGACATATTTGAACACGTCTCCCGATCTCATGGTTGATCATACTCTAGGTTCCACATGCATGTTTTAGCTGAAGGAAGAATACCTTAAACCTGGGTAGTTGAAACCCGTGGAATGGGTACCATGCAATATGACTTCAAAGGGTCTTCATTTGCTCACCGAACCTCTCCAATCCTATCACTGCTGCGTTTATGCCCCTGTACACATGCTTGATTCTCTTTCGGAGACATAGCAATCCATAGGTTTTAAGATACTTACTAGTCAGGTACATTCTTAGGCATTTAATATGCGGTGTTGAGTCCATTTCGTTGAGCAAGAGGTAGCTCTTGTCTATTCCATATTTGGCTTAAGGAACTTTATCTGTGCTCATTTCAATCTCTGGTTTTATGCAGCACCCCAACTCACCTTTACCCTTAAGAAAGCATAAGTTGGTTTTCTAAATTTGAGACCCTGTTCTGTTCTGTAATTCAGTTCCTGTGTAGCCAAGTTTACATTCCGTGT
Source organism: Pseudorca crassidens (assembly GCF_039906515.1). Taxonomy (NCBI): domain Eukaryota; kingdom Metazoa; phylum Chordata; class Mammalia; order Artiodactyla; family Delphinidae; genus Pseudorca; species Pseudorca crassidens. The sequence goes on along the minus strand of NC_090300.1, from coordinate 214,042 downwards.
ATTACTGATATCTTATGATGTTTCTTTTTCTGTGTGACTTATTTCAGTTAGAATCATCATACCTGAATCCACTCATTGTGCTTCTAAGGGCCTGATGACATAGATTTCATTGCTGAGTGATATTGCTTTGTAAGTAAATACCACAACTTCTTTATCCATTTTTCACTTTCTGCGATGTTGAACTTGTACTGTACACGAGGTTCTTGTAAACAGAGGCGTCCCAAACTTTGGGGTGGCTGTGTCTTTTTGATTTTAATTTCCCTAAGCTATAGGACCATAAGTGGAAGTACCCTAGGCTCTGTTGCTTTGTTTTTTAGATGTTTCAGGAAACACCATACACTTCTCCCGAGTGTCTGTTGGCAATTTACATCCCGCCCATCAGCATAACAAGGCTCCCAGTTCTCCATGGCCTGTCCTGCCTTTCTGGATTTTACACTTTTTTCAGATGGCCCTTTTGACCGGGGGGAAGTGAGACTTCATTGTAGTGCAGATTTCCTTTGCAAGCTTGCTTGGTTGGCCAAAAAGGGCGTATGCGTTTTTTCCTGAATATATTCAGGAAAAAACGCATACGCCCTTTTTGGCCAAGTGCATCATTGTGGACGTTCTGCCTCTTTTCCTATGCTTTCAATGCAATTCCAGTCTGCCTCCTGAAATCGGTTTCCTGCAATTCTGCCCTGCTTTCAAGTCCTCTTGGCAGCCATACTTCAGTATATTTTTGGACGATAGCTGTCATTGATAACTCTGCAGGTTTGTGAATTACAGTGTCCCTGAGCTCCTTTCTTCAACTCGCTTTCTTTTGAGCTGGCCGCAACACCGCAGGATGGCTTCAGGCCCTAATCTGGTTCCGGCACGGCACGCTGAGCCTTTGGTTAATTCCTCTTCCTGGTGGGAAATGAGAGTTAAATTTGCCCGTCCAGACACCTCCAGCTAGTCTCTCATTGGTTCTCGCTATTCCTGTTCATCTTCCGCAGAAATTGCAAACTGGGCCAAACAGGAGGTTAAAGGGACTGACTCTCCAAGTCGGGAGGGTGTTAGTAAAGCGTCTGGAATGTTGCACCCGAGTACCAGGGTACGAAAACTGAGACATATTTGAACACGTCTCCCGATCACATGGTTGATCATACTCTAGGTTCCACATGCATGTTTTAGCTGAAGGAAGAATACCTTAAACCTGGGTAGTTGAAACCCGTGGAATGGGTACCATGCAATATGACTTCAAAGGGTCTTCATTTGCTCACCGAACCTCTCCAATCCTATCACTGCTGCGTTTATGCCCCTGTACACATGCTTGATTCTCTTTCGGAGACATAGCAATCCATAGGTTTTAAGATACTTACTAGTCAGGTACATTCTTAGGCATTTAATATGCGGTGTTGAGTCCATTTCGTTGAGCAAGAGGTAGCTCTTGTCTATTCCATATTTGGCTTAAGGAACTTTATCTGTGCTCATTTCAATCTCTGGTTTTATGCAGCACCCCAACTCACCTTTACCCTTAAGAAAGCATAAGTTGGTTTTCTAAATTTGAGACCCTGTTCTGTTCTGTAATTCAGTTCCTGTGTAGCCAAGTTTACATTCCGTGTATTACTGATATCTTATGATGTTTCTTTTTCTGTGTGACTTATTTCAGTTAGAATCATCATACCTGAATCCACTCATTGTGCTGCTAAGGGCCTGATGACATAGATTTCATTGCTGAGTGATATTGCTTTGTAAGTAAATACCACAACTTCTTTATCCATTTTTCACTTTCTGCGATGTTGAACTTGTACTGTACACGAGGTTCTTGTAAACAGAGGCGTCCCAAACTTTGGGGTGGCTGTGTCTTTTTGATTTTAATTTCCCTAAGCTATAGGACCATAAGTGGAAGTGCCCTAGGCTCTGTTGCTTTGTTTTTTAGATGTTTCAGGAAACACCATACACTTCTCCCGAGTGTCTGTTGGCAATTTACATCCCGCCCATCAGCATAACAAGGCTCCCAGTTCTCCATGGCCTGTCCTGCCTTTCTGGATTTTACACTTTTTTCAGATGGCCCTTTTGACCGGGGGGAAGTGAGACTTCATTGTAGTGCAGATTTCCTTTGCAAGCTTGCTTGGTTGGCCAAAAAGGGCGTATGCGTTTTTTCCTGAATATATTCAGGAAAAAATGCATACGCCCTTTTTGGCCAAGTGCATCATTGTGGACGTTCTGCCTCTTTTCCTATGCTTTCAATGCAATTCCAGTCTGCCTCCTGAAATCGGTTTCCTGCAATTCTGCCCTGCTTTCAAGTCCTCTTGGCAGCCTTACTTCAGTATATTTTTGGACGATAGCTGTCATTTATAACTCTGCAGGTTTGTGAATTACAGTGCCCCTGAGCTCCTTTCTTCAACTCGCTTTCTTTTGAGCTGGCCGCAACACCGCAGGATGGCTTCAGGCCCTAATCTGGTTCCGGCACGGCACGCTGAGCCTTTGGTTAATTCCTCTTCCTGGTGGGAAATGAGAGTTAAATTTGCCCGTCCAGACACCTCCAGCTAGTCTCTCATTGGTTCTCGCTATTCCTGTTCATCTTCCGCAGAAATTGCAAACTGGGCCAAACAGGAGGTTAAAGGGACTGACTCTCCAAGTCGGGAGGGTGTTAGTAAAGCGTCTGGAATGTTGCACCCGAGTACCAGGGTACGAAAACTGAGACATATTTGAACACGTCTCCCGATCACATGGTTGATCATACTCTAGGTTCCACATGCATGTTTTAGCTGAAGGAAGAATACCTTAAACCTGGGTAGTTGAAACCCGTGGAATGGGTACCATGCAATATGACTTCAAAGGGTCTTCATTTGCTCACCGAACCTCTCCAATCCTATCACTGCTGCATTTATGCCCCTGTACACATGCTTGATTCTCTTTCGGAGACATAGCAATCCATAGGTTTTAAGATACTTACTAGTCAGGTACATTCTTAGGCATTTAATATGCGGTGTTGAGTCCATTTCGTTGAGCAAGAGGTAGCTCTTGTCTATTCCATATTTGGCTTAAGGAACTTTATCTGTGCTCATTTCAATCTCTGGTTTTATGCAGCACCCCAACTCACCTTTACCCTTAAGCAAGCATAAGTTGGTTTTCTAAATTTGAGACCCTGTTCTGTTTTGGAATTCAGTTCCTGTGTAGCCAAGTTTACATTCCGTGTATTACTGATATCTTATGATGTTTCTTTTTCTGTGTGACTTATTTCAGTTAGAATCATCATACCTGAATCCACTCATTGTGCTGCTAAGGGCCTGATGACATAGATTTCATTGCTGAGTGATATTGCTTTGTAAGTAAATACCACAACTTCTTTATCCATTTTTCACTTTCTGCGATGTTGAACTTGTACGGTACACGAGGTTCTTGTAAACAGAGGCGTCCCAAACTTTGGGGTGGCTGTGTCTTTTTGATTTTAATTTCCCTAAGCTATAGGACCATAAGTGGAAGTGCCCTAGGCTCTGTTGCTTTGTTTTTTAGATGTTTCAGGAAACACCATACACTTCTCCCGAGTGTCTGTTGGCAATTTACATCCCGCCCATCAGCATAACAAGGCTCCCAGTTCTCCATGGCCTGTCCTGCCTTTCTGGATTTTACACTTTTTTCAGATGGCCCTTTTGACCGGGGGGAAGTGAGACTTCATTGTAGTGCAGATTTCCTTTGCAAGCTTGCTTGGTTGGCCAAAAAGGGCGTATGCGTTTTTTCCTGAATATATTCAGGAAAAAACGCGTACGCCCTTTTTGGCCAAGTGCATCATTGTGGACGTTCTGCCTCTTTTCCTATGCTTTCAATGCAATTCCAGTCTGCCTCCTGAAATCGGTTTCCTGCAAGTCTGCCCTGCTTTCAAGTCCTCTTGGCAGCTTTACTTCAGTATATTTTTGGACGATAGCTGTCATTTATAACTCTGCAGGTTTGTGAATTACAGTGCCCCTGAGCTCCTTTCTTCAACTCGCTTTCTTTTGAGCTGGCCGCAACACCGCAGGATTGCTTCAGGCCCTAATCTGGTTCCAGCACGGCAAGCTGAGCCTTTGGTTAATTCCTCTTCCTGGTGGGAAATGAGAGTTAAATTTGCCCGTCCAGACACCTCCAGCTAGTCTCTCATTGGTTCTCGCTATTCCTGTTCATCTTCCGCAGAAATTGCAAACTGGGCCAAACAGGAGGTTAAAGGGACTGACTCTCCAAGTCGGGAGGGTGTTAGTAAAGCGTCTGGAATGTTGCACCCGAGTACCAGGGTACGAAAACTGAGACATATTTGAACACGTCTCCCGATCACATGGTTGATCATACTCTAGGTTCCACATGCATGTTTTAGCTGAAGGAAGAATACCTTAAACCTGGGTAGTTGAAACCCGTGGAATGGGTACCATGCAATATGACTTCAAAGGGTCTTCATTTGCTCACCGAACCTCTCCAATCCTATCACTGCTGCGTTTATGCCCCTGTACACATGCTTGATTCTCTTTCGGAGACATAGCAATCCATAGGTTTTAAGATACTTACTAGTCAGGTACATTCTTAGGCATTTAATATGCGGTGTTGAGTCCATTTCGTTGAGCAAGAGGTAGCTCTTGTCTATTCCATATTTGGCTTAAGGAACTTTATCTGTGCTCATTTCAATCTCTGGTTTTATGCAGCACCCCAACTCAACTTTACCCTTAAGAAAGCATAAGTTGGTTTTCTAAATTTGAGACCCTGTTCTGTTCTGTAATTCAGTTCCTGTGTAGCCAAGTTTACATTCCGTGTATTACTGATATCTTATGATGTTTCTTTTTCTGTGTGACTTATTTCAGTTAGAATCATCATACCTGAATCCACTCATTGTGCTGCTAAGGGCCTGATGACATAGATTTCATTGCTGAGTGATATTGCTTTGTAAGTAAATACCACAACTTCTTTATCCATTTTTCACTTTCTGCGATGTTGAACTTGTACTGTACACGAGGTTCTTGTAAACAGAGGCGTCCCAAACTTTGGGGTGGCTGTGTCTTTTTGATTTTAATTTCCCTAAGCTATAGGACCATAAGTGGAAGTGCCCTAGGCTCTGTTGCTTTGTTTTTTAGATGTTTCAGGAAACACCATACACTTCTCCCGAGTGTCTGTTGGCAATTTACATCCCGCCCATCAGCATAACAAGGCTCCCAGTTCTCCATGGCCTGTCCTGCCTTTCTGGATTTTACACTTTTTTCAGATGGCCCTTTTGACCGGGGGGAAGTGAGACTTCATTGTAGTGCAGATTTCCTTTGCAAGCTTGCTTGGTTGGCCAAAAAGGGCGTATGCGTTTTTTCCTGAATATATTCAGGAAAAAACGCGTACGCCCTTTTTGGCCAAGTGCATCATTGTGGACGTTCTGCCTCTTTTCCTATGCTTTCAATGCAATTCCAGTCTGCCTCCTGAAATCGGTTTCCTGCAATTCTGCCCTGCTTTCAAGTCCTCTTGGCAGCTTTACTTCAGTATATTTTTGGACGATAGCTGTCATTTATAACTCTGCAGGTTTGTGAATTACAGTGCCCCTGAGCTCCTTTCTTCAACTCGCTTTCTTTTGAGCTGGCCGCAACACCGCAGGATGGCTTCAGGCCCTAATCTGGTTCCGGCACGGCAAGCTGAGCCTTTGGTTAATTCCTCTTCCTGCTGGGAAATGAGAGTTAAATTTGCCCGTCCAGACACCTCCAGCTAGTCTCTCATTGGTTCTCGCTATTCCTGTTCATCTTCCGCAGAAATTGCAAACTGGGCCAAACAGGAGGTTAAAGGGACTGACTCTCCAAGTCGGGAGGGTGTTAGTAAAGCGTCTGGAATGTTGCACCCGAGTACCAGGGTACGAAAACTGAGACATATTTGAACACGTCTCCCGATCACATGGTTGATCATACTCTAGGTTCCACATGCATGTTTTACCTGAAGGAAGAATACCTTAAACCTGGGTAGTTGAAACCCGTGGAATGGGTACCATGCAATATGACTTCAAAGGGTCTTCATTTGCTCACCGAACCTCTCCAATCCTATCACTGCTGCGTTTATGCCCCTGTACACATGCTTGATTCTCTTTCGGAGACATAGCAATCCATAGGTTTTAAGATACTTACTAGTCAGGTACATTCTTAGGCATTTAATATGCGGTGTTGAGTCCATTTCGTTGAGCAAGAGGTAGCTCTTGTCTATTCCATATTTGGCTTAAGGAACTTTATCTGTGCTCATTTCAATCTCTGGTTTTATGCAGCACCCCAACTCACCTTTACCCTTAAGAAAGCATAAATTGGTTTTCTAAATTTGAGACCCTGTTCTGTTCTGTAATTCAGTTCCTGTGTAGCCAAGTTTACATTCCGTGTATTACTGATATCTTATGATGTTTCTTTTTCTGTGTGACTTATTTCAGTTAGAATCATCATACCTGAATCCACTCATTGTGCTGCTAAGGGCCTGATGACATAGATTTCATTGCTGAGTGATATTGCTTTGTAAGTAAATACCACAACTTCTTTATCCATTTTTCACTTTCTGCGATGTTGAACTTGTACTGTACACGAGGTTCTTGTAAACAGAGGCGTCCCAAACTTTGGGGTGGCTGTGTCTTTTTGATTTTAATTTCCCTAAGCTATAGGACCATAAGTGGAAGTGCCCTAGGCTCTGTTGCTTTGTTTTTTAGATGTTTCAGGAAACACCATACACTTCTCCCGAGTGTCTGTTGGCAATTTACATCCCGCCCATCAGCATAACAAGGCTCCCAGTTCTCCATGGCCTGTCCTGCCTTTCTGGATTTTACACTTTTTTCAGATGGCCCTTTTGACCGGGGGGAAGTGAGACTTCATTGTAGTGCAGATTTCCTTTGCAAGCTTGCTTGGTTGGCCAAAAAGGGCGTATGCGTTTTTTCCTGAATATATTCAGGAAAAAACGCATACGCCCTTTTTGGCCAAGTGCATCATTGTGGACGTTCTGCCTCTTTTCCTATGCTTTCAATGCAATTCCAGTCTGCCTCCTGAAATCGGTTTCCTGCAATTCTGCCCTGCTTTCAAGTCCTCTTGGCAGCCTTACTTCAGTATATTTTTGGACGATAGCTGTCATTTATAACTCTGCAGGTTTGTGAATTACAGTGCCCCTGAGCTCCTTTCTTCAACTCGCTTTCTTTTGAGCTGGCCGCAACACCGCAGGATGGCTTCAGGCCCTAATCTGGTTCCGGCACGGCACGCTGAGCCTTTGGTTAATTCCTCTTCCTGGTGGGAAATGAGAGTTAAATTTGCCCGTCCAGACACCTCCAGCTAGTCTCTCATTGGTTCTCGCTATTCCTGTTCATCTTCCGCAGAAATTGCAAACTGGGCCAAACAGGAGGTTAAAGGGACTGACTCTCCAAGTCGGGAGGGTGTTAGTAAAGCGTCTGGAATGTTGCACCCGAGTACCAGGGTACGAAAACTGAGACATATTTGAACACGTCTCCCGATCACATGGTTGATCATACTCTAGGTTCCACATGCATGTTTTACCTGAAGGAAGAATACCTTAAACCTGGGTAGTTGAAACCCGTGGATTGGGTACCATGCAATATGACTTCAAAGGGTCTTCATTTGCTCACCGAACCTCTCCAATCCTATCACTGCTGCGTTTATGCCCCTGTACACATGCTTGATTCTCTTTCGGAGACATAGCAATCCATAGGTTTTAAGATACTTACTAGTCAGGTACATTCTTAGGCATTTAATATGCGGTGTTGAGTCCATTTCGTTGAGCAAGAGGTAGCTCTTGTCTATTCCATATTTGGCTTAAGGAACTTTATCTGTGCTCATTTCAATCTCTGGTTTTATGCAGCACCCCAACTCACCTTTCCCCTTAAGCAAGCATAAGTTGGTTTTCTAAATTTGAGACCCTGTTCTGTTCTGTAGTTCAGTTCCTGTGTAGCCAAGTTTACATTCCGTGTATTACTGATATCTTATGAGGTTTCTTTTTCTCTGTGACTTATTTCAGTTAGAATCATCATACCTGAATCCACTCATTGTGCTGCCAAGGGCCTGATGACATAGATTTCATTGCTGAGTGATATTGCTTTGTAAGTAAATACCACAACTTCTTTATCCATTTTTCACTTTCTGCGATGTTGAACTTGTACTGTAAACGAGGTTCTTGTAAACAGAGGCGTCCCAAACTTTGGGGTGGCTGTGTCTTTTTGATTTTAATTTCCCTAAGCTATAGGACCATAAGTGGAAGTGCCCTAGGCTCTGTTGCTTTGTTTTTTAGATGTTTCAGGAAACACCATACACTTCTCCCGAGTGTCTGTTGGCAATTTACATCCCGCCCATCAGCATAACAAGGCTCCCAGTTCTCCATGGCCTGTCCTGCCTTTCTGGATTTTACACTTTTTTCAGATGGCCCTTTTGACCGGGGGGAAGTGAGACTTCATTGTAGTGCAGATTTCCTTTGCAAGCTTGCTTGGTTGGCCAAAAAGGGCGTATGCGTTTTTTCCTGAATATAGTCAGGAAAAAACGCATACGCCCTTTTTGGCCAAGTGCATCATTTTGGACGTTCTGCCTCTTTTCCTATGCTTTCAATGCAATTCCAGTCTGCCTCCTGAAATCGGTTTCCTGCAATTCTGCCCCGCTTTCAAGTCCTCTTGGCAGCCTTACTTCAGTATATTTTTGGACGATAGCTGTCATTTATAACTCTGCAGGTTTGTGAATTACAGTGCCCCTGAGCTCCTTTCTTCAACTCGCTTTCTTTTGAGCTGGCCGCAACACCGCAGGATGGCTTCAGGCCCTAATCTGGTTCCGGCACAGCACGCTGAGCCTTTGGTTAATTCCTCTTCCTGGTGGGAAATGAGAGTTAAATTTGCCCGTCCAGACACCTCCAGCTAGTCTCTCATTGGTTCTCGCTATTCCTGTTCATCTTCCGCAGAAATTGCAAACTGGGCCAAACAGGAGGTTAAAGGGACTGACTCTCCAAGTCGGGAGAGTGTTAGTAAAGCGTCTGGAATGTTGCACCCGAGTACCAGGGTACGAAAACTGAGACATATTTGAACACGTCTCCCGATCTCATGGTTGATCATACTCTAGGTTCCACATGCATGTTTTAGCTGAAGGTAGAATACCTTAAACCTGGGTAGTTGAAACCCGTGGAATGGGTACCATGCAATATGACTTCAAAGGGTCTTCATTTGCTCACCGAACCTCTCCAATCCTATCACTGCTGCGTTTATGCCCCTGTACACATGCTTGATTCTCTTTCGGAGACATAGCAATCCATAGGTTTTAAGATACTTACTAGTCAGGTACATTCTTAGGCATTTAATATGCGGTGTTGAGTCCATTTCGTTGAGCAAGAGGTAGCTCTTGTCTATTCCATATTTGGCTTAAGTAACTTTATCTGTGCTCATTTCAATCTCTGGTTTTATGCAGCACCCCAACTCACCTTTACCCTTAAGAAAGCATAAGTTGGTTTTCTAAATTTGAGACCCTGTTCTGTTCTGTAATTCAGTTCCTGTGTAGCCAAGTTTACATTCCGTGTATTACTGATATCTTATGATGTTTCTTTTCTGTGTGACTTATTTCAGTTAGAATCATCATACCTGAATCCACTCATTGTGCTGCTAAGGGCCTGATGACATAGATTTCATTGCTGAATGATATTGCTTTGTAAGTAAATACCACAACTTCTTTATCCATTTTTCACTTTCTGCGATGTTGAACTTGTACTGTACACGAGGTTCTTGTAAACAGAGGCGTTCCAAACTTTGGGGTGGCTGTGTCTTTTTGATTTTAATTTCCCTAAGCTATAGGACCATAAGTGGAAGTGCCCTAGGCTCTGTTGCTTTGTTTTTTAGATGTTTCAGGAAACACCATACACTTCTCCCGAGTGTCTGTTGGCAATTTACATCCCGCCCATCAGCATAACAAGGCTCCCAGTTCTCCATGGCCTGTCCTGCCTTTCTGGATTTTACACTTTTTTCAGATGGCCCTTTTGACCGGGGGGAAGTGAGACTTCATTGTAGTGCAGATTTCCTTTGCAAGCTTGCTTGGTTGGCCAAAAAGGGCGTATGCGTTTTTTCCTGAATATATTCAGGAAAAAACGCATACGCCCTTTTTGGCCAAGTGCATCATTGTGGACGTTCTGCCTCTTTTCCTATGCTTTCAATGCAATTCCAGTCTGCCTCCTGAAATCGGTTTCCTGCAATTCTGCCCTGCTTTCAAGTCCTCTTGGCAGCCATACTTCAGTATATTTTTGGACGATAGCTGTCATTGATAACTCTGCAGGTTTGTGAATTACAGTGCCCCTGAGCTCCTTTCTTCAACTCGCTTTCTTTTGAGCTGGCCGCAACACCGCAGGATGGCTTCAGGCCCTAATCTGGTTCCGGCACGGCAAGCTGAGCCTTTGGTTAATTCCTCTTCCTGGTGGGAAATGAGAGTTAAATTTGCCCGTCCAGACACCTCCAGCTAGTCTCTCATTGGTTCTCGCTATTCCTGTTCATCTTCCGCAGAAATTGCAAACTGGGCCAAACAGGAGGTTAAAGGGACTGACTCTCCAAGTCGGGAGGGTGTTAGTAAAGCGTCTGGAATGTTGCACCCGAGTACCAGGGTACAAAAACTGAGACATATTTGAACACGTCTCCCGATCACATGGTTGATCATACTCTAGGTTCCACATGCATGTTTTACCTGAAGGAAGAATACCTTAAACCTGGGTAGTTGAAACCCGTGGAATGGGTACCATGCAATATGACTTCAAAGGGTCTTCATTTGCTCACCGAACCTCTCCAATCCTATCACTGCTGCGTTTATGCCCCTGTACACATGCTTGATTCTCTTTCGGAGACATAGCAATCCATAGGTTTTAAGATACTTACTAGTCAGGTACATTCTTAGGCATTTAATATGCGGTGTTGAGTCCATTTCGTTGAGCAAGAGGTAGCTCTTGTCTATTCCATATTTGGCTTAAGGAACTTTATCTGTGCTCATTTCAATCTCTGGTTTTATGCAGCACCCCAACTCACCTTTACCCTTAAGAAAGCATAAGTTGGTTTTCTAAATTTGAGACCCTGTTCTGTTCTGTAATTCAGTTCCTGTGTAGCCAAGTTTACATTCCGTGTATTACTGATATCTTATGATGTTTCTTTTTCTGTGTGACATATTTCAGTTAGAATCATCATACCTGAATCCACTCATTGTGCTGCTAAGGGCCTGATGACATAGATTTCATTGCTGAGTGATATTGCTTTGTAAGTAAATACCACAACTTCTTTATCCATTTTTCACTTTCTGCGATGTTGAACTTGTACTGTACACGAGGTTCTTGTAAACAGAGGCGTCCCAAACTTTGGGGTGGCTGTGTCTTTTTGATTTTAATTTCCCTAAGCTATAGGACCATAAGTGGAAGTGCCCTAGGCTCTGTTGCTTTGTTTTTTAGATGTTTCAGGAAACACCATACACTTCTCCCGAGTGTCTGTTGGCAATTTACATCCCGCCCATCAGCATAACAAGGCTCCCAGTTCTCCATGGCCTGTCCTGCCTTTCTGGATTTTACACTTTTTTCAGATGGCCCTTTTGACCGGGGGGAAGGGAGACTTCATTGTAGTGCAGATTTCCTTTGCAAGCTTGCTTGGTTGGCCAAAAAGGGCGTATGCGTTTTTTCCTGAATATATTCAGGAAAAAACGCATACGCCCTTTTTGGCCAAGTGCATCATTGTGGACGTTCTGCCTCTTTTCCTATGCTTTCAATGCAATTCCAGTCTGCCTCCTGAAATCGGTTTCCTGCAATTCTGCCCTGCTTTCAAGTCCTCTTGGCAGCCTTTCTTCAGTATATTTTTGGACGATAGCTGTCATTTATAACTCTGCAGGTTTGTGAATTACAGTGCCCCTGAGCTCCTTTCTTCAACTCGCTTTCTTTTGAGCTGGCCGCAACACCGCAGGATGGCTTCAGGCCCTAATCTGGTTCCGGCACGGCACGCTGAGCCTTTGGTTAATTCCTCTTCCTGGTGGGAAATGAGAGTTAAATTTGCCCGTCCAGACACCTCCAGCTAGTCTCTCATTGGTTCTCGCTATTCCTGTTCATCTTCCGCAGAAATTGCAAACTGGGCCAAACAGGAGGTTAAAGGGACTGACTCTCCAAGTCGGGAGGGTGTTAGTAAAGCGTCTGGAATGTTGCACCCGAGTACCAGGGTACGAAAACTGAGACATATTTGAACACGTCTCCCGATCACATGGTTGATCATACTCTAGGTTCCACATGCATGTTTTAGCTGAAGGAAGAATACCTTAAACCTGGGTAGTTGAAACCCGTGGAATGGGTACCATGCAATATGACTTCAAAGGGTCTTCATTTGCTCACCGAACCTCTCCAATCCTATCACTGCTGCGTTTATGCCCCTGTACACATGCTTGATTCTCTTTCGGAGACATAGCAATCCATAGGTTTTAAGATACTTACTAGTCAGGTACATTCTTAGGCATTTAATATGCGGTGTTGAGTCCATTTCGTTGAGCAAGAGGTAGCTCTTGTCTATTCCATATTTGGCTTAAGGAACTTTATCTGTGCTCATTTCAATCTCTGGTTTTATGCAGCACCCCAACTCAACTTTACCCTTAAGAAAGCATAAGTTGGTTTTCTAAATTTGAGACCCTGTTCTGTTCTGTAATTCAGTTCCTGTGTAGCCAAGTTTACATTCCGTGTATTACTGATATCTTATGATGTTTCTTTTTCTGTGTGACTTATTTCAGTTAGAATCATCATACCTGAATCCACTCATTGTGCTGCTAAGGGCCTGATGACATAGATTTCATTGCTGAGTGATATTGCTTTGTAAGTAAATACCACAACTTCTTTATCCATTTTTCACTTTCTGCGATGTTGAACTTGTACTGTACACGAGGTTCTTGTAAACAGAGGCGTCCCAAACTTTGGGGTGGCTGTGTCTTTTTGATTTTAATTTCCCTAAGCTATAGGACCATAAGTGGAAGTGCCCTAGGCTCTGTTGCTTTGTTTTTTAGATGTTTCAGGAAACACCATACACTTCTCCCGAGTGTCTGTTGGCAATTTACATCCCGCCCATCAGCATAACAAGGCTCCCAGTTCTCCATGGCCTGTCCTGCCTTTCTGGATTTTACACTTTTTTCAGATGGCCCTTTTGACCGGGGGGAAGTGAGACTTCATTGTAGTGCAGATTTCCTTTGCAAGCTTGCTTGGTTGGCCAAAAAGGGCGTATGCGTTTTTTCCTGAATATATTCAGGAAAAAACGCATACGCCCTTTTTGGCCAAGTGCATCATTGTGGACGTTCTGCCTCTTTTCCTATGCTTTCAATGCAATTCCAGTCTGCCTCCTGAAATCGGTTTCCTGCAATTCTGCCCTGCTTTCAAGTCCTCTTGGCAGCCTTACTTCAGTATATTTTTGGACGATAGCTGTCATTTATAACTCTGCAGGTTTGTGAATTACAGTGCCCCTGAGCTCCTTTCTTCAACTCGCTTTCTTTTGAGCTGGCCGCAACACCGCAGGATGGCTTCAGGCCCTAATCTGGTTCCGGCACGGCACGCTGAGCCTTTGGTTAATTCCTCTTCCTGGTGGGAAATGAGAGTTAAATTTGCCCGTCCAGACACCTCCAGCTAGTCTCTCATTGGTTCTCCCTATTTCTGTACATCTTCCGCAGAAATTGCAAACTGGGCCAAACAGGAGCTTAAAGGTGCTGACTCTCCAAGTGCGGAGAGTGTTAGTAAAGCGTCTGGAATGTTGCACCCGAGTACCAGGGGACGAAAACTGTGACATATTTGAACATGTCTCCCATTCACACGGATGATTATACTCTGGGTTCCACATGCATGTTTTAGCTGAAGGAAGAATACCTTAAACCTGGAGAGTTGAGACCCGTGGAATGGGTACCATGCAATATGACGTCAAAGGGTCTTCATTTGCTCACCGAACCTCTCCAATCCTATCACTGCTGCGTTTATGCCCCTGTACACATGCTTGATTCTCTTTTGGAGAAATAGCAATCCATAGGTTTTAAGATACTTACTAGTCAGGTACATTCTTAGGCGTTTAATATGGGGTGTTGAGTCCATTTCATTGAGCAAGGAGTAGCTCTTGCTATTCCATATTTGGCTTAAGGAACTTTATCTGTGCTCATTTCAATGTCTGGTTTTATGCAGCACCCCAACTCACCTTTCCCCTTAAGCAAGCATAAGTTGGTTTTCTAATTTTGAGACCCTGTTCTGTTTTGGAATTCAGTTCCTGTGTAGCCAAGTTTACATTCCGTGTATTAGTGATATCTTATGATGTTTCTTTTTCTGTGTGACTTATTTCAGTTAGAATCATCGTACCTGAATCCACTCATTATGCTGCTACGGGCCTGATGACATAGATTTCATTGTTGAGTGATACTGCATTGTACGTAAGTACCACAAGTTCTTTATCCATTTTTCACTTTCTGTGATATTGAACTTGTACGGTAAACGAGGTTCTTGTAAACAGAGGCGTCCCAAACTTTGGGGTGGCTGTGTCTTTTTGATTTTAATTTCCCTAAGCTATAGGACCATAAGTGGAAGTGCCCTAGGCTCTGTTGCTTTGTTTTTTAGATGTTTCAGGAAACACCATACACTTCTCCCAAGTGTCTGTTGGCAATTTACATCCCGCCCATCAGCATAACAAGGTTCCCAGTTCTCCATGGCCGGTCCTGCCTTTCTGGATTTTACACTTTTTTCAGATGGCCCTTTTGACCGGGGGGAAGTGAGACTTCATTGTAGTGCAGATTTCCTTTGCAAGTTTGCTTGGTTGGCCAAAAAGGGCGTATGCGTTTTTTCCTGAATATATTCAGGAAAAAACGCGTACGCCCTTTTTGGCCAAGTGCATCATTGTGGACGTTCTGCCTCTTTTCCTATGCTTTCAATGCAATTCCAGTCTACCTCCTGAAATCGGTTTCCTGCAATTCTGCCCCACTTTGAAGTCCTCTTGGCAGCCTTACTTCAGTATATTTTTGGACGATAGCTGTCATTTATAACTCTGCAGGTTTGTGAATTACAGTGCCCCTGAGCTCCTTTCTTCAACTCGCTTTCTTGTGACCTGGCCGCAACATCGCAGGATTGCTTCAAGCCCTAATCTGGTTCCAGCACGGCACACTGTGCCTTTGCTTAATTCCTCTTCCTGGTGGAAAATGAGAGTTAAATATGCCCGTCCAGACACCTCCAGCTAGTCTCTCATTGGTTCTCCCTATTCCTGTTCATCTTCCACTGAAATTGTAAACAGGGCCAAACAGGAGGTTAAAGGCACTGACTCTCCAAGTCGGGAGAGTGTTAGTAAAGCGTCTGGAATGTTGCACCCGAGTACCAGGGGAGGAAAACTGAGACATATTTGAACATGTCTCCCGTTCACACGGTTGATCATACTCTGTGTTCCACATGCATGTTTTAGCTGAAGGAAGAATACCTTAAACCTGGAGAGTTGAGACCCGTGGAATTGGTACCATGCAATATGACTTCAAAGGGTCTTCATTTGCTCACTGAACCTCTCCAATCCTATCACTGCTGCGTTTATGCCCCTGTACACATGCTTGATTCTCTTTTGGAGACATAGCAATCCATAGGTTTTAAGATACTTACTAGTCAGGTACATTCTTAGGCGTTTAATATGGGGTGTTGAGTCCATTTCGTTGAGCAAGGAGTAGCTCTTGTCTATTCCATATTTGGCTTAAGGAACTTTATCTGTGTTCATTTCAATCTCTGGTTTTATGCAGCACCCCAACTCACCTTTCCCCTTAAGCAAGCATAAGTTGGTTTTCTAAATTTGAGACCCTGTTCTGTTCTGTAATTCAGTTCCTGTGTAGCCAAGTTTACATTCCGTGTATTAGTGATATCTTATGATGTTTCTTTTTCTGTGTGCCTTATTTCAGTTAGAATCATCGTACCTGTATCCACTCATTATGCTGCTGCGGGCCTGATGACATAGATTTCATTGCTGAGTGATACTGCATTGTACGTAAGTACCACAAGTTCTTTATCCATTTTTCACTTTCTGTGATATTGAACTTGTACGGTTAACGAGGTTCTTGTAAACAGAGGCATCCCAAATTTTGGGGTGGCTGTGTCTTTTTGATTTTAATTTCCCTAAGCTATAGGACCATAAGTGGAATTGCCCTAGGCTCTGTTGCTTTGTTTTTTAGATGTTTCAGGAAACACCATACACATCCCGCCCATCAGCATAACAAGGCTCCCAGTTCTCCATGGCCTGTCCTGCCTTTCTGGATTTTACACTTTTTTCAGATGGCCCTTTTGACCAGGGGGAAGTGAGACTTCATTGTAGTGCAGATTTCCTTTGCAAGCTTGCTTGGTTGGCCAAAAAAGGCGTATGCCTTTTTTCCTGAATAAATTCAGGAAAAAAGGCATACGCCCTTTTAGGCCAAGTGAATCATTGTGGACGATCTGCCTCTTTTCCTATGCTTTAAATGCAATTCCAGTCTACCTCCTGAAATCGTTTTCCTGCAATTCTGCCTTGCTTTCAATGCCTCTTCATAGCCTTACCTCAATATATTTTTTGAAAATAGTTGGCCTTTATAACTCTGCAGATTTTTCAATTGCAGTGGCCCTTAGCTCCATTTTTCAGCTCTTATTTTTGTGATCTTGCCTCGTAACCACAGGATTCCTTCAGGCCCTATTCTTCTTCTGGTGCACCTTGCTGTGCCTTTGGTTTATTCTTCTTACTGATGTGAATTTAGAGTGACATGTGCCCATTGAAACCGCTACAGCTAGTTTCTCACTGGTTCCCCCTATTCCCATTCATCCTCCGCACTAACTGCAGACTGTGCGATACCAGAACTTAAAGGCATTGACTCTCCATGTGGGGATATTTTTGGTAAAGCGGCTGGAATGTCGATCCGGAGCCCCAGGAGAGGAAAAATGAGGTGCGTTTTAGAAACCTTTCCCGATCATATGGTATACCAGTCGCTGGGTTTCCCAAGCATGGTTTAGCTGTAGGAAGATTCCCTTCAACCTGGAGTGTTGGGACCCTTGGAATGAGTAGCATGAAGTATTGCATTAAACTTTTGGCAGTTGCTCACCAAAGCTCATCAATCCTCTCAGCCCCAAGTGTCCAGCCTTATGTCTTATCCAGCTGTGGGTTTATATGTGGTCAATCCAGGTTGCATCACACCCCCTGAGCGAATTTTGTAAGAATTTTTCTCTCTTTCATTGTTTCTGCGTTTTGTTTTTAAAATTTATTTCTATAATGGGGTTTAGCTCATTTTCACTGCTGTGTTTGTGCCACTCTGCACACACTTGATTCCCTTATGGAGATATATCAATACATGGGTTTTAAGATTCTTATTACTCAGATATATTTCTCTGCGGTGTATAGGGTGTGTTGAGGCCAGTTCATTGAGCAAGGTGTAGATCTTGTCTAATATCTATTTGGTTTATTGAACGGTATCTGTGCTAATTTCAAACTCTGGTTTTATGCATCACCCCACCTCTCCTTTCCCCTTAAGCTGAAATAAGTGTGTTTTCTAAATGTGAGACACTGTTCTGTTCTGTAATTCATTTCTTGTGCAGCCATATTTACCCTCCCTCTATAAGTGATATCTTATGATATGTTTCTTTTTCTGTTTGACTTATTTCAAGTAGTATTATCGGACCTAAATCCACTCTTTATCCTTCTACTAGCCTTATTACATTGATTTCATGGTGAAGAGATATTCCATTGTACATAAGTACCACATCTTCTTTATCCATTGTTCTCTTTCCTGGGATATTTAAGGTATACTGAAGTTGAGGTTCTTGTAAACAGAGTAGCCCTAAACTGTGGTGTGCTTGTGTCTTGTTAATTTTTAGATTTCCCTAGATATACTCCCATGATTGGAAGTGTCCTATGCTCTGTAGCTCTGTTTTTTAGATGATTTAGGAACCACCATACACTTCTCCAGAGTGGCTCTCGGCAGTTCACACACTGCCCATCAGCGTATAAAGGCTCCCTGTTCTCCATGGCCTGTCCTGCATTTCTGGTTTTTACAATTTTTTAGGATGGCCCTTTTGACCAGTGGGAAATGAGACTTCTTTGTTGTGCACATTTGCATTGCTTGCTTGCTTCGTTGCCCATAAAGTGCGTATGCGTTTTTTCCTGGATATAATCAGGAAAAAACGCATACGCCCTTTTGGGCCAACTGCATCATTGTCGAAATTCTGCCGCTTTTCATGTGCTTTAAAGACGAGTCCAATCTATCTCTTGAAATCTGTTTCTTGCAATTCTGTCTTGCATTCAGATCCTCTTCTTTGCCTTACCTCAACATATTTTTGGACGTTAGTTTTCATTTATAACTCTGCAGGTTTGTGAATTGCAGTGACCCTGAGCTCCATTTTTTAAGTTGCTCTTTTGTGAGCTGGCCTCAAACCCGCAGGATTGCTTCAGGCCCTATTTTGGCTCGGGCGAGGCGGGCTGAGCCTTTTTTCAATTCTTATTCTTAATGGGAAATTAGAGTGATATGTGCCCGTCCAAACCCCTACAACTATTCTCTCATTGGTTCCCCGTTCATCCTCCTCACAATTTGCAAAATGTGTGAAACAGAAGTTGAAATGTGCTGATTCTCCAAGTGGGGAGATTCTAAGTAACGTGGCTGGAATGGTGAACAGGAGCACCAGGAGAGGATAAATGAGCTGCATTTTAGACACATCTCCCGATCACATGGTGTACAGTCCTCTGGGTTTTCCATGCATGTTTTAGCTGTAGGACGATCCCTTGAACCTGCATATTTGGGACCCATTGAATGGGTACCAGGTAGTATTACTTTAAAGGGTGTGCATTTCCTCACCCAACCTCACATTTCTCTTAGCGCAAACAGTTTCCAGCCTTATGTCTCATCCTGCTGTGGGTCTAGATGTGTTCAATCCATGTTGCATCACCGGCCCTGAGGAAAAGTTGTAAGAGGTTTTCTCTGTCTCTCTGTCGTTTATTTTTTTCAATTTATTACTATATTGGTTACAGCTGATTTTCAAAGCTCTGTTTCTTGCTGCTGTACATCCACTTGATTCACGTACAGAGAGACATCAGTAAATTCTTTTTCAGATTCTTACCAGTCGTATATATTCTTTTCCGGTGACTTGAGTGTGCTGAGTGCAGTTCTTTTAGCTACCGTGTAGGCCTTGTTGATTATCAGTTTGGTATTTGGAATGGTATCTTTGCTAATTTCAACCTCCTGGGTGATGCCTCACCCCTCCCCACCTTTCCCATTTAGCAGCCTTATGCGTGTTTTCTACATATTTGACTATGTTTTTGTTTTGTAATTTATTTCATGTGTAGCCATTTTGGATTCCACCTTTAAGTGATATCTTATGATATGTGTCTTTTTCTTTTTGAATTCTGTCACTTAGAAAGATCATACGTAACTCCTCCGGAGTTGTTACAACTGGCCATATTTCATTGATTTCCAGGCTGAATAATATTCCACTCTACCTAAGTACCACATCTCTACCCATTTTTTCCCTCCAGAGACATTTAAGTTATATCCTAGTTGAGGATCTTTTAAACAGAGAGGGGGTAAACATTGGGGTGCCTGTGTCCTCTCGATTTTTGTTTTTCTCAAGATATACGCCCATGAGTGCAAGTGCCCTATGCTCTGTAGCTCATTTTTTAGATGCTTTAGTAAACACAATACACTTCTCCAGAATGGCCGTTGGCAATATACATTTCCACTATAAGTCTCACAGGGCTCCCTCTTCTCCTTGCCCTGTCCTGCATTTCTGTTGTTTACGCTTTATGAGGATGGCTCTTCTGACTGATGCGAAGTGATATCTTTTGTAGTATTGACTTCCAGTGCCCACCTGTTTGGTTGGCTAAAAAAGTGTATGCCCTTTTCTTGAATATATACAGAAAAAAACGCATACACCATTTTTGGCCAACTGCAATGTTGGCAATGTTCAGCTCCTTTTCTTGTGCTTAATGGCGAGTCCTTTCTACCTCCTCAAATCCCTTTCCTGCCATTCTCCCTTGCTTACAAGTCCTTTTCTCTGACTTTCCTCAAGACATTTTTCAGTGATGGATATTTTCAACTCTGCAGTTTTGTGAATTTTACTGCCCCTGAGTTCCATTGTTCAACTTGTGTTTATGGGAACTGGCCACAAAGCAGCGGGATTTCCTCAAGCCCTATACTGTTTCCATGGGCAACCCTAGCCTTTGGTCAATTCGTCTTCCTGATTGGAAATTAGAGTGACATGTGCCTGTCTGAACACCTAGGACTTGTCTCTCATTGTTCCTCATCCTTCCGCTTCATCCTCTGGACAAATTCCAAACTGTACGCAACAGGATGTTGACAGTGCTGACATCTCCAAGTGGGGAGACTGTTAGTAAAGACGCTGGAGGGGTGAACCCGAGCACCAGGAGATGAGGAGATGAGATGCCTTTTCCAAACTCTTCCCGATCAGACGATATACCATCCTCTGGGTGTGACAGACATGTTTTAGCAGTAGGAAGAGTCCCATTCATGTAAGGAGAACACCAGGGCTTTTTCAAAATCAGTGTCTCCCCGAAACCCAAACTGGGGAATTTTTTAAGCTACGGCTACACATATGTTCATTAAGGGCCTTGGGAAGTAGGCAGAGTCCAAACTTTAGATGATTGAAGTCTTCAGGGTCAGAAGCACTCACCACCAGCTTCCCTTAGGTTACACTTTAACTGTCATTGATAGATGATGTCAATAAAAATATCTATTCTTTTTCAGATTATTTCCCCTTATAGGTTATTGCAAAATGTTGAGTGTAGTTCCCTGTGCTATACAGTAGTTCCTTGTTGATGATCTATTTTATACATAGCAGTGTGTATGTGTTAATCCCAAACTGTTAATTTATCCCTCCTCCCACCTTTCCCCTTTGGTAATAATAAATTATAAGATTTTATACTTCTCAGAAATGGGGGAGCTGAAAGAGAGGTATCATTTTCAATGGAAAAGCATTTAAAACAAGATTGAAGCTTTAACCAAGATTATTAGATGTACATCCTTGGAAAGAAATCACTTCGTTTCTCTAATATTGACCTGACAAATAAGACAAACCTTTTCACTGAACTTGCTTATAATAAAGTGATGGAAATATCAAATGGAAGTGTTAGAAACATCTT
Source organism: Pseudorca crassidens (assembly GCF_039906515.1). NCBI lineage: Eukaryota > Metazoa > Chordata > Mammalia > Artiodactyla > Delphinidae > Pseudorca > Pseudorca crassidens. Next base: position 192,990 of record NC_090300.1, on the reverse strand, counting down.
ATTTTACCCGAGCCTTATACACTGTTCTATGTTAACTACAGTTTGGCTCACACATCTGTTCATTGAGGTTACAATAGTCTCAATTTCTGTTACTGATCCTCCAGAGTGGACCCCAACAAGTGTCCCCCTGCCCAGTGTCATTGGGGCCAACAGATCGAGACTGAGTTTGGTTCACAAGCAAAGGAAACTTTATATTTTGATCAGAGAATGGAGAGGTGAGAGCATGCACTACCCCGTGGGCTGTGGGCTGGGCTGCTGTGTAGAGATCCTGTCAGAGTCAGTGGGAGGGAGGGGGCGGAGCTCTCGAGGGCCAGGTTGGCTGCAGCTCAGGCTCTATATCGCGGAGTCTGCACTGGGCCCCAGGAGCTGAGGTGTCGACCCAGCCATTCTGCACTAGGAAATCTGGTCTGAAGTGCCGGGTGTGGAACCTCTGCATGCGGGACCCTAGGAGCACGTGAAATTAGACAAAGCACAAAGGATAAAAAAGGTTAGACTTGACTTTATTGCCCAGATTCTATTTTTATCTCCCAGGGATTTTTAATGGGCTTTGCTGGGGACAAACCCCTCCTCTGCCTTTTGTCCCGTTCCTCATTCTTGGAGTGCTGAGGGTGCAGACACTTCTTCTGTAACTGCTGAGTGCTGAGTTGGGAGCCCTAATACCCGGGGGCGAGGGTCAGAGCTTCTCCCCAGCAGCCTCCAGGTGACGTTGATTGTCCCCAGGCCCCCTGCCTCCCTGCTCGTCCACCTGAGCACCAGCATTGGAAGTGTTATAGATTCTAACGACCTTTAAGGGTCCAGGAAAGAGATGTGCAGAGACGCTGTGGGGGCCGGTTTCACCCCGCCCCACATTTGTTCGGCCACCTTAGGCTGACCGTTTCTGCCAGCCTAGATGCTCTGACCAGTAGTCTGCGCTTTCTTCAATTAGGCCCCTGAATTAACGTACAAACAGCACCAGGTGTCAGAGCCCTGCCCGCTCAACTCCCAGACAGTCCAGGGTCAGTGGTGATCAAGGACCATGATGACCACTGAGTCAACAGCCTTTTGAAGTAAACAGGAGTCCAGCCGGTCTTATTGGCCACCATCATCACGGTGTCTGTAGGCTTTTCTATGGTGACAGTGTGATATACGGTTCCCCCGCCAAGATTATTAGCTCCCCTCTGGGTGCAGTAAGTCCTGCAAGCAGTAGTCTACTCTTTTGGGACACACTCTTATTGTTTTATGAGAGAAACTCCAGGTCAAGTGATGTTCACACGAGTCGTCATGGTGCCCTGTTGCCCCCGGTTATCTCTCTGGATGTTGGAGTTGGAGGGCCTCCTCACTCGAGGTCGGTGTGCCCACGGAGCGAACCCTGCAACTTCAGGGCATCGTTGGTGGTTAGGATCACCACGTGGGGTCCTTTTCCCTTAGGAAGGAGGTGGCCTTTTGGGCTGCTGATTTCCAGGTTTTTAGATACCGCCAGTATCTTGGCCAGATGCGGCAGTGGGCCAAGCCCCTTGGTGACCGTAGTTTATCCTACCTGGATGGCATTCTTGCATTGTTCCATTTCAAGTGGTCCCAGTTTTTGCACTAATTCTCCAATGGCGATTCACCTTTCACCGGGAATGTAAAGGTCAAAGGGTTTAGCTAAATTAGGGAGTTCCAGGGCAAGGGTCTGAATTGACTGCTCTTTCCATTCTTGAAAGGCCACTTCTGGATTCTATTCAAAAGGATCATCATCTTTTCCTTTCAGTGTTTCATATAGAGGCCCAGCTAGTAGACTGTAGTTAGGGATCCAGAAGCAGCAAACCCTGGCCTCCCCAGGAACCCCTAAGCTGTCTTCTAGTTTTAGAAAGGGGTAAGGCTGCAAATGGTTTCTTCCCTTTCCTGGGATGGGCTTCTCCGACCTTCTGTGAGAATGAAGCCCAGGCAGGTCACCGCAGTCTGTGATATTTGAGCTTTTTCTTGGACAACTTCTATCCTTTATTGGCTTGGTAGTTCAGAGGCCTCCTTAGTAGGGCTGGCGATCAGAATGTCGTCTGCGTACTGAAGGAGGGTTTCCTTTTCCAGAGGTAGAACTTTTAGGTCTTTAGCTAAGCTTTCCCCAAAGATGGTGTGGGAATTTTTGCACCCTTGGGGCAAGACAGCCCGGAAGTATTGTTTTAGTTGTATGTTGAGTCCTGCCACTCACAAGCCAAAATTTCTTGTGACTCTGGGACTAATGGAATACAAAAGAAGGCATCATTGAAGACTAATACAGAATACCATGTCCTGGTGGTTGGTAGAATGACCAGCAGGGTGTAGGAATTAGGAGCAACTGGAGGTATATCCTCGGTGGCTTCACTGACTGTCCTGACATCCTTTACCAGGTCCCCAGCAGCCCATGGGGCTCTCGTGGTCAGACCAATCCCAGAATATGGAGCTCACCTGGGCAGGTACCCCACCCCCACCCCAGCCCACGGGGCTCTCGTGGTCAGGCCCTTCCCAGGATACAGAGCTACCCTTGCAGGTACCATGGCAGGGCTGGGCACACAGGAACCGTGCACATAGCCCTCATTGCAGAGCACCCCCAGCTCACCTGTCGCTCAGAGCTGACACAGAGCACCTCAGAGCAGGACTTGAACTAACAAACAGCAGCTGCGACAGGTCTGTGACCCTGGGCATCACTCTGTGCGGCCTCCCTCCACCTGGTCTTCCAGAGACTTCCACTGCACCCGGGGCACCAGGCCTCTGTCTCCAACCACCACCCACCCCTCCTCTCCCTGACTCCTGGGTTCCTCTCATAAGGAGAGGGTTTTCTTGAAGTTGTCTCCCACTCATGGGCCAGATAAAATGATTAGAAAACAAGCCAAAGCTGCAGCCCCTTGTCTATCCTGACTCTCAGGAGCCCACACCTGTTCCTTGGACCTGGCCGGTTCAGCAAGTTCCATTTTCTGCAACTGTGAGCCCCTGAGGGGTGATGATTGGCTGACCTGGGCAGCCTTACCGTGCGGGCCAGCCCTCCCCAGGTGTGCCTGGGTTGAGATCAATATAAATACCACTCCAGGCAGCAAGAGCCCCTGCAGCCATGCCTGACGCCATTTTCTCTGCCCTGTCAGCAGTCTCGGGGCTGGGCTGGTGGGAGGGAGTGAGAGGCCACGGCTTTGTGGGTGGCCCAGTGTGAGTGGGGCTCTGCTGGACTTTCTGCAGCAGTTGCCAGGCTGCCACCTGCTAAAGAAGAGGATGTGTCACCCATACCTGCTGCTGGAATTTCTCCCTGGGCAGAGGTGAGGAAGGAAAAAAGCAGTGGGGGCAGGGACAGGACGGGTATCTCAGTCAGGGAAATGGAAATCTTCCAGAAGAGCACCCAGGGCCAGGACCATCCTGGCTGGCCTGCAGGCACCAAGTCGGCCGGCATGTTGTCACTCGTGTGGCTCTATGGCCCTTCCTCTAGGCTTTCAAGTCCTTGTATATATTCAGGTGTTTTACCTGGGACGGGTGGGAATAGTTCAGCAGCAACTGGCCTGGGGCTCACCTCCCGTTTACTCACAGATGCCTCGGCACGGTGCCCCAGCTTTGCAATGAGGACGCTTGTTGCGTGGGGGCTGCTGGCTGAATGGGAGACGATTCCCCACCACTGGCCAACTTCAGAATTGTTTACAACTGGAGCAAGTGCCCTGATACGGTTTTCCTCTGTGGAACTGGTGGGTTCTGTGTTTTTTTTTCTCTTTTTCGTTTTTGCTTCAAGGTAGATTTTATTCCTCTTTTTTGTATTTACAGATATAAGCATGGAAATAATTTATTCATATAAATACATGTATGTGAAGGGAATAATTGTTTTTTCTGTTTTATTTTTTAAATTTTATTTCTTTTTAATTTTGAATTTTATTTTATATTTTTATACAGCAGGTTCTTATTGGTTATCTATTTTATACATATAAATGTATACATGCCAATCCCAGTCTCTCAACTCCTCCCACCACCACCCCCCCAACAGCTTTCCCCCCTTGTTGTCCATACATTTGTTGTCTACATCTGTTGCTCTATTTATGCCTTGCAAAATGGTTAATCTGTACAGTTTTTCTAGGTTCCACATATATGCATGAATATACAAGATTTGTTTTTCTCTTTCTGACTTACTTCACTCTGTATGACAGTCTCTAGATCCATCGACGTCTCTACAAATGACCCAATTTCATTCCTTTTCATGGCTTAGTAATATTCCATTTTATATATGTACCACAACTTTATGCATTCGTCTGTCTGTGGGCATTTAGGTTGCTTCCATTACCTCGATATTGTAAATAGTGATGCAATGAACATTGCGGTGAATGTCTCGTTTTGATTTATGGTTTTGTCTGGGTATATGTCCAGTACTGGGATTGCTGTATCATATGGTAATTCTATTGTTAGTTTCTTAAGAAACTCCGTATTGTTCTCCGTAGTGACTGTATCAATTTATATTCCCAACAATAGTGGAAGGGGGTTCCTTTTCTCCACACCCTTTCCAGCATTTTTGTTTGTAGATTTTCTCATGATGCCCATTCTATCAGGTGTGAGGTGATACCTCATTGTTGAGTCCATTTTGTTGAGCAAGGGGTAGGTCTTGTCTATTACATATTTGGCTTATTGAATGGTATCTGTGCTAATTTGAAACTCTGGTTTTATGCAGCACCCCAAATCACTTTCCCCCTTAAGGAAGCATAAGTTGGTTTTCTAAACTTGAGACCCTGTTCTGTTTTGTAATTCAGTTCATGTGTAGCCAAGTTCACATTCCGTGTATTAGTGATATCTTATGATGTTTCTTTTTCTGTGTGACATATTTCAGTTAGAATCATCATACCTGAATCCACTCATTATGCTGCTACGGGCCTGATGACATAGATTTCATGGCTGAGTGATTTTGCATTGTACATAAGTACCACAACTTCTTTATCCATTTTTCACTTTCTGTGATATTGAACTTGTACCGTAAACGAGGTTCTTGTAAACAGAGCTGTCCCAAACAGTGGGGTGGCTGTGTCTTTTTGATTTTAATTTCCCTAAGCTATAGGACCATAAGTGGAAGTGCCCTAGGCTCTGTTGCTTTGTTTTTTAGATGTTTCAGGAAACACCATACACTTCTCCCGAGTGGCTGTTGGCAATTTACATCCCGCCCATCAGCATAACAAGGCTCCCAGTTCTCCATGGCCTGTCCTGCCTTTCTGGATTTTACACTTTTCTCAGATGGCCCTTTTGACCGGGGGGAAGTGAGACTTCATTGTAGTGCAGATTTCCTTTGCAAGCTTGCTTGGTTGGCCAAAAAGTGCGTATGCGTTTTTTCCTGATTCAGGAAAAAATGCATACGCCCTTTTTGGCCAAGTGCATCATTGTGGACGTTCTGCCTCTTTTCCTATGCTTAAAATGCAATTCCAGTCTACCTCCTGAAATCGGTTTCCTGCAATTCTGCCCCGCTTTCAAGTCCTCTTGGCAGCCTTACTTCAGTATATTTTTGGACGATAGCTGTCATTTATAACTCTGCAGGTTTGTGAATTCCTGTGCCCCTGAGCTCCGTTCTTCATCTCGCTTTCTTGTGAGATGGCCGCAACACCGCAGGATTGCTTCAGGCCCTAATCTGGTTCCAGCACGGCACGCTGAGCCTTTGGTTAATTCCTGTCCTTGGTGGGAAATGAGAGTTAAATTTGCCCGTCCAGAAACCTCCAGCTTGTCTCTCATTGGTTCTCCCTATTCCTGTTCATCTTCCACAGAAATTGCAAACTGGGCCAAACAGGAGAATAAAGATACTGACTCTCCAAGTCGGGAGAGTGTTAGTAAAGCGTCTGGAATGTTGCACCCGAGTACCAGGGGACGAAAATTGAGACATATTTGAACACGTCTCCCGATCACATGGTTGATCATACTCTCGGTTCCACATGCATGTTTTAGCTGAAGGAAAAATCCCTTAAACCTGGAGAGTTGAGACCCGTGGAATGGGTACCATGCAATGTGACTTCAAAGGGTCTTCATTTGCTCACCGAACCTCTCCAATCCTATCACTGCTGCGTTTATGCCCCTCTACACACGCTTAATTCCCTTTCAGAGACATAGCAATCCATAGATTTTAAGATACTTGCTAGTCAGGTACATTCTTAGGCGTTTAATATGGGGTGTTGAGTCCATTTCGTTGAGCAAGGAGTAGCTCTTGTCTATTATATATTTGATTAAGGAACTTTATCTGTGCTCATTTCAATCTCTGGTTTTATGCAGCACCCCAACTCCCCTTTCCCCTTAAGCAAGCATAAGTTGGTTTTCTAAATTTGAGACCCTGTTCTGTTTTGGAATTCAGTTCCTGTGTAGCCAAGTTTACATTCCGTGTATTAGTGATATCTTATGATGTTTCTTTTTCTGTGTGACTTATTTCAGATAAAATCATCATACCTGAATCCACTCATTATGCTTCTACGTGTCTGAAGACAGAGATTTCATTGCTGAGTGATATTGCATTGTACGTAAGTACCACAACTTCTTTATCCATTATTCGCTCTTTGCGATATTGAACTTGTATCGTAACCGAGGTTCTTGTAAACAGAGCCGTCCCAAACTTTGGGGTGGCTGTGTCTTTTTGATTTTAATTTCCCTAAGCTATAGGACCATAAGTGGAAGTGCCCTAGGCTCTGTTGCTTTGTTTTTTAGATGTTTCAGGAAACACCATACACTTCTCCCAAGTGTCTGTTGGCAATTTACATCCCACCCATCAGCATAACAAGGCTCCCAGTTCTCCATGGCCTGTCCTGCCTTTCTGGATTTTACACTTTTTTCAGATGGCCCTTTTGACCGGGGGGAATTGAGACTTCATTGTAGTGCGGATTTCATTTGCAAGCTTGCTTGGTTGGCCAAAAAGGGCGTATGCGTTTTTTCCTGAATATATTCAGGAAAAAACGCATACGCCCTTTTTGGCCATGTGCATCATTGTGGACGTTCTGCCTCTTTTCCTATGCTTTCAATGCAATTCCAGTCTACCTCCTGAAATCGGTTTCCTGCAATTCTGCCCCGCTTTCAAGTCCTCTTGGCAGCCTTACTTCAGTATATTTTTGGACGATAGCTGTCATTTATAACTCTGCAGGTTTGTGAATTACAGTGCCCCTGAGCTCCTTTCTTCAACTCGCTTTCTTTTGAGCTGGCCGTAACACCGCAGGATGGCTTCAGGCCCTAATCTGGTTCCGGCACGGCACTCTGAGCCTTTGGTTATTTCTTCTTCCTGGTGGGAAATGAGAGTTAAATTTGCCCGTCCAGACACCTCCAGCTAGTCTCTCATTGGTTCTCCCTATTCCTGTTCATCTTCCGCAGAAATTGCAAACTGGGCCAAACAGGAGGTTAAAGGCGCTGACTCTCCAAGTGGGGAGAGTGTTAGTAAAGCGTCTGGAATGTTGCACCTGAGTACCAGGGGAGGAAAACTGAGACATATTTGAACACGTCTCCCGTTCACACGGTTGATCATACTCTGGGTTCCACATGCATGTTTTAGCTGAAGGAAGAATACCTTAAACCTGGAGAGTTGAGACCCGTTTAATGGGTACCATGCAATATGACTTCAAAGGGTCTTCATTTGCTCACCGAACCTCTCCAATCCTATCACTGCTGTGTTTATGCCCCTGTACACACGCTTGATTCTCTTTCGGAGACATAGCAATCCATAGGTTTTAAGATACTTACTAGTCAGGTAAATTCTTAGGCGTTTAATATGGGGTGTTGAGTCCATTTCGTTGAGCAAGGAGTAGCTCTTGTCTATTCCATATTTGGCTTAAGGAACTTTATCTGTGCTCATTTCAATCTCTGGTTTTATGCATAACCCCAACTCACCTTTCCCCTTAAGCAAGCATAAGTTGGTTTTCTAAATTTGAGACCCTCTTCTGTTCTGTAATTCAGTTCCTGTGGAGCCAAGTTTACATTCCGTGTATTACTGATATCTTATGATGTTTCTTTTTCTGTGTGACTTATTTCAGTTAGAATCATCATACCTGAATCCACTCATTGTGCTGCTAAGGGCCTGATGACATAGATTTCATTGCTGAGTGATATTGATTTGTAAGTAAATACCACAACTTCATTATCCATTTTTCACTTTCTGCGATGTTGAACTTGTACTGTAAACGAGGTTCTTGTAAACAGAGGCGTCCCAAACTTTGGGGTGGCTGTGTCTTTTTGATTTTAATTTCCCTAAGCTATAGGACCATAAGTGGAAGTGCCCTAGGCTCTGTTGCTTTGTTTTTTAGATGTTTCAGGAAACACCATACACTTCTCCCGAGTGTCTGTTGGCAATTTACATCCCGTCCATCAGCATAACAAGGCTCCCAGTTCTCCATGGCCTGTCCTGCCTTTCTGGATTTTACACTTTTTTCAGATGGCCCTTTTGACTGTGGGGAAGTGAGACTTCATTGTAGTGCAGATTTCCTTTGCAAGTTTGCTTAGTTGGCCAAAAAGGACGTATGCGTTTTTTCCTGAAGATATTCAGGAAAAAATGCATACGTCCTTTTTGGCCAAGTGCATCATTGTGGATGTTCTGCCTCTTTTCCTATGCTTTCAATGCAATTCCAGTCTACCTCCTGAAATCGGTTTCCTGCAATTCTGCCCCGCTTTCAAGTCCTCTTGGCAGCCTTACTTTAGTATATTTTTGGACGATAGCTGTCATTTATAACTCTGCAGGTTTGTGAATTACAGTGCCCCTGAGCTCCTTTCTTCAACTCGCTTTCTTTTGAGCTGGCCGCAACACCGCAGGATGGCTTCAGGCCCTAATCTGGTTCCGTCACGGCACGATGAGCCTTTGGTTATTTCCTCTTCCTGGTGGGAAATGAGAGTTAAATTTGCCCGTCCAGACACCTCCAGCTAGTCTCTCATTGGTTCTCGCTATTCCTGTTCATCTTCCGCAGAAATTGCAAACTGGGCCAAACAGGAAGTTAAAGGCGCTGACTCTCCAAGTGGGGAGAGTGTTAGTAAAGCATCTGGAATGTTGCACCCGAGTACCAGGGGAGGAAAACTGAGACATATTTGAACACGTCTCCCGTTCACACGGTTGATCATACTCTGGGTTCCACATGCATGTTTTAGCTGAAGGAAGAATACCTTAAACCTGGAGAGTTGAGACCCGTGGAAAGGGTACCATGCAATATGACTTCAAAGGGTCTTCATTTGCTCACCGAACCTCTCCAATCCTATCACTGCTGCGTTTATGCCCCTGTACACACGCTTGATTCTCTTTCGGAGACATAGCAATCCATAGGTTTTAAGATACTTACTAGTCAGGTACATTCTTAGGCGTTTAATATGGGGTGTTGAGTCCATTTCGTTGAGCAAGGAGTAGCTCTTGTCTATTCCATATTTGGCTTAAGGAAGTTAATCTGTGCTCATTTCAATCTCTGGTTTTATGCAGCACCCCAACTCACCTTTCCCCTTAAGCAAGCATAAGTTGGTTTTCTAAATTTGAGACCCTGTTCTGTTTTGGAATTCAGTTCCTGTGTAGCCAAGTTTACATTCCGTGTATTAGTGATATCTTATGATGTTTCTTTTTCTGTGTCACTTATTTCAGTTAGAATCATCTTACCTGAATCCACTCATTATGCTGCTACGGGCCTGATGACATAGATTTCATTGCTGAGTGATACTGCATTGTACGTAAGTACCACAACTTCTTCATCCATTTTTCACTTTCTGTGATATTGAACTTGTACGGTAAATGAGGTTCTTGTAAACAGAGGCGTCCCAAACTTTGGGGTGGCTGTGTCTTTTTGATTTTAATTTCCCTAAGCTATAGGACCATAAGTGGAAGTGCCCTAGGCTCTGTTGCTTTGTTTTTTAGATGTTTCAGGAAACACCATACACTTCTCCCGAGTGTCTGTTGGCAATTTACATCCCGCCCATCAGCATAACAAGGCTCCCAGTTCTCCATGGCCTGTCCTGCCTTTCTGGATTTTACACTTTATTCAGATGGCCCTTTTGACCGGGGGGAAGTGAGACTTCATTGTAGTGCAGATTTCCTTTGCAAGCTTGCTTGGTTGGCCAAAAAGGGCGTATGCGTTTTTTCCTGAATATATTCAGGAAAAAACACATACGCCCTTTTTGGCCAAGAGCATCATTGTGGACGTTCTGCCTCTTTTCCTATGCTTTCAATGCAATTCCAGTCTACCTCCTGAAATCGGTTTCCTGCAATTCTGCCCCGCTTTCAAGTCCTCTTGGCAGCCTTACTTCAGTATATTTTTGTATGATAGCTGTCATTTATAACTCTGCAGGTTTGTGAATTACAGTGCCCCTGAGCTCCTTTCTTCAACTCGCTTTCTTGTGACCTGGCCGCAACACCGCAGGATGGCTTCAGGCCCTAATCTGGTTCCGGCACGGCACGCTGAGCCTTTGGTTAATTCCTCTTCCTGGTGGGAAATGAGAGTTAAATTTGCCCGTCCAGACACCTCCAGCTAGTCTCTCATTGGTTCTCGCTATTCCTGTTCATCTTCCGCAGAAATTGCAAACTGGGCCAAACAGGAGGTTAAAGGCGCTGACTCTCCAAGTGGGGAGAGTGTTAGTAAAGCGTCTGGAATGTTGCACCCGAGTACCAGGGGAGGAAAACTGAGACATATTTGAACACGTCTCCCGTTCACACAGTTGATCATACTCTGGGTTCCACATGCATGTTTTAGCTGAAGGAAGAATACCTTAAACCTGGAGAGTTGAGACCTGTGGAATGGGTACCATGCAATATGACTTCAAAGGGTCTTCATTTGCTCACCGAACCTCTCCAATCCTATCACTGCTGCGTTTATGCCCCTGTACACACGCTTGATTCTCTTTCGGAGACATAGCAATCCATAGGTTTTAAGATACTTACTAGTCAGGTACATTCTTAGGCGTTTAATATGGGGTGTTGAGTCCATTTCGTTGAGCAAGGAGTAGCTCTTGTCTATTCCATATTTGGCTTAAGGAACTTTATCTGTGCTCATTTCAATCTCTGGTTTTATGCAGCACCCCAACTCACCTTTCCCCTTAAGCAAGCATAAGTTGGTTTTCTAAATTTGAGACCCTGTTCTGTTTTGGAATTCAGTTCCTGTGTAGCCAAGTTTACATTCCGTGTATTAGTGATATCTTATGATGTTTCTTTTTCTGTGTCACTTATTTCAGTTAGAATCATCGTACCTGAATCCACTCGTTATGCTGCTACGGGCCTGATGACATAGATTTCATTGCTGAGTGATACTGCATTGTACGTAAGTACCACAAGTTCTTTATCCATTTTTCACTTTCTGTGATATTGAACTTGTACGGGAAACGAGGTTCTTGTAAACAGAGGCGTCCCAAACTTTGGGGTGGCTGTGTCTTTTTGATTTTAATTTCCCTAAGCTATAGGACCATAAGTGGAAGTGCCCTAGGCTCTGTTGCTTTGTTTTTTAGATGTTTCAGGAAACACCATACACTTCTCCCGAGTGTCTGTTGGCAATTTACATCCCGCCCATCAGCATAACAAGGCTCCCAGTTCTCCATGGCCTGTCCTGCCTTTCTGGATTTTACACTTTATTCAGATGGCCCTTTTGACCGGGGGGAAGTGAGACTTCATTGTAGTGCAGATTTCCTTTGCAAGTTTGCTTTGTTGGCCAAAAAGGGCGTATGCGTTTTTTCCTGAATATATTCAGGAAAAAACACATACGCCCTTTTTGGCCAAGTGCATCATTGTGGACGTTCTGCCTCTTTTCCTATGCTTTCAATGCAATTCCAGTCTACCTCCTGAAATCGGTTTCCTGCAATTCTGCCCCGCTTTCAAGTCCTCTTGGCAGCCTTACTTCAGTATATTTTTGGATGATAGCTGTCATTTATAACTCTGCAGGTTTGTGAATTACAGTGCCCCTGAGCTCCTTTCTTCAACTCGCTTTCTTGTGACCTGGCCGCAACACCGCAGGATGGCTTCAGGCCTTAATCTGGTTCCGGCACGGCACGCTGAGCCTTTGGTTATTTCCTCTTCCTGGTGGGAAATGAGAGTTAAATTTGCCCATCCAGACACCTCCAGCTAGTCTCTCATTGGTTCTCGCTATTCCTGTTCATCTTCCGCAGAAATTGCAAACTGGGCCAAACAGGAGGTTAAAGGCACTGATTCTCCAAGTCGGGAGAGTGTTAGTAAAGCGTCTGGAATGTTTCACCCGAGTACCAGGGGAGGAAAACTGAGACATATTTGAACACGTCTCCCGATCACATGGTTGATCATACTCTAGGTTCCACATGCATGTTTTAGCTGAAGGAAGAATACCTTAAACCTGGGTAGTTGAAACCCGTGGAATGGGTACCATGCAATATGACTTCAAAGGGTCTTCATTTGCTCACCGAACCTCTCCAATCCTATCACTGCTGCGTTTATGCCCCTGTACACATGCTTGATTCTCTTTCGGAGACATAAGAATCCATAGGTTTTAAGATACTTACTAGTCAGGTACATTCTTAGGCGTTTAATATGGGGTGTTGGGTCCATTTCGTTGAGCAAGGAGTAGCTCTTGTCTATTCCATATTTGGCTTAAGGAAGTTAATCTGTGCTCATTTCAATCTCTGGTTTTATGCAGCACCCCAACTCACCTTTCCCCTTAAGCAAGCATAAGTTGGTTTTCTAAATTTGAGACCCTGTTCTGTTCTGTAATTCAGTTCCTGTGGAGCCAAGTTTACATTCCGTGTATTACTGATATCTTATGATGTTTCTTTTTCTGTGTGACTTATTTCAGTTAGAATCATCATACCTGAATCCACTCATTGTGCTGCTACGGGCCTGATGACATAGATTTTATTGCTGAGTGATATTGATTTGTAAGTAAATACCACAACTTCATTATCCATTTTTCACTTTCTGCGATGTTGAACTTGTACTGTAAACGAGGTTCTTGTAAACAGAGGCATCCCAAACTTTGGGGTGGCTGTGTCTTTTTGACTTTAATTTCCCTAAGCTATAGGACCATAAGTGGAAGTGCCCTAGGCTCTGTTGCTTTGTTTTTTAGATGTTTCAGGAAACACCATACACTTCTCCCGAGTGTCTGTTGGCAATTTACATCCCGCCCATCAGCATAACAAGGCTCCCAGTTCTCCATGGCCTGTCCTTCCTTTCTGGATTTTACACTTTTTTCAGATGGCCCTTTTGACCGGGGGGAAGTGAGACTTCATTGTAGTGCAGATTTCCTTTGCAAGTTTGCTTAGTTGGCCAAAAAGGACGTATGCGTTTTTTCCTGAATATATTCAGGAAAAAATGCATACGTCCTTTTTGGCCAAGTGCATCATTGTGGATGTTCTGCCTCTTTTCCTATGCTTTCAATGCAATTCCAGTCTACCTCCTGAAATCGGTTTCCTGCAATTCTGCCCCGCTTTCAAGTCCTCTTGGCAGCCTTACTTCAGTATATTTTTGGACGATAGCTGTCATTTATAACTCTGCAGGTTTGTGAATTACAGTGCCCCTGAGCTCCTTTCTTCAACTCGCTTTCTTGTGAGCTGGCCGCAACACCGCAGGATGGCTTCAGGCCCTAATCTGGTTCCGTCACGGCACGATGAGCCTTTGGTTATTTTCTCTTCCTGGTGGGAAATGAGAGTTAAATTTGCCCGTCCAGACACCTCCAGCTAGTCTCTCATTGGTTCTCGCTATTCCTGTTCATCTTCCGCAGAAATTGCAAACTGGGCCAAACAGGAGGTTAAAGGCGCTGACTCTCCAAGTGGGGAGAGTGTTAGTAAAGCGTCTGGAATGTTGCACCCGATTACCAGGGGAGGAAAACTGAGACATATTTGAACACGTCTCCCATTCACACGGTTGATCATACTCTGGGTTCCACATGCATGTTTTAGCTGAAGGAAGAATACCTTAAACCTGGAGAGTTGAGACCCGTGGAATGGGTACCATGCAATATGACTTCAAAGGGTCTTCATTTGCTCACCGAACCTCTCCAATCCTATCACTGCTGCGTTTATGCCCCTGTACACACGCTTGATTCTCTTTCGGAGACATAGCCATCCATAGGTTTTAAGATACTTACTAGTCAGGTACATTCTTAGGCGTTTAATATGGGGTGTTGAGTCCATTTCGTTGAGCAAGGAGTAGCTCTTGTCTATTCCATATTTGGCTTAAGGAACTTAATCTGTGCTCATTTCAATCTCTGGTTTTATGCAGCACCCCAACTCACCTTTCCCCTTAAGCAAGCATAAGTTGGTTTTCTAAATTTGAGACCCTGTTCTGTTTTGGAATTCAGTTCCTGTGTAGCCAAGTTTACATTCCGTGTATTAGTGATATCTTATGATGTTTCTTTTTCTGTGTCACTTATTTCAGTTAGAATCATCGTACCTGAATCCACTCGTTATGCTGCTACGGGCCTGATGACATAGATTTCATTGCTGAGTGATACTGCATTGTACGTAAGTACCACAAGTTCTTTATCCATTTTTCACTTTCTGTGATATTGAACTTGTACGGTAAATGAGGTTCTTGTAAACAGAGGCGTCCCAAACTTTGGGGTGGCTGTGTCTTTTTGATTTTAATTTCCCTAAGCTATAGGACCATAAGTGGAAGTGCCCTAGGCTCTGTTGCTTTGTTTTTTAGATGTTTCAGGAAACACCATACACTTCTCCCGAGTGTCTGTTGGCAATTTACATCCCGCCCATCAGCATAACAAGGCTCCCAGTTCTCCATGGCCTGTCCTGCCTTTCTGGATTTTACACTTTATTCAGATGGCCCTTTTGACCGGGGGGAAGTGAGACTTCATTGTAGTGCAGATTTCCTTTGCAAGTTTGCTTTGTTGGCCAAAAAGGGCGTATGCGTTTTTTCCTGAATATATTCAGGAAAAAACACATACGCCCTTTTTGGCCAAGTGTATCATTGTGGACGTTCTGCCTCTTTTCCTATGCTTTCAATGCAATTCCAGTCTACCTCCTGAAATCGGTTTCCTGCAATTCTGCCCCGCTTTCAAGTCCTCTTGGCAGCCTTACTTCAGTATATTTTTGGATGATAGCTGTCATTTATAACTCTGCAGGTTTGTGAATTACAGTGCCCCTGAGCTCCTTTCTTCAACTCGCTTTCTTGTGACCTGGCCGCAACACCGCAGGATGGCTTCAGGCCTTAATCTGGTTCCGGCATGGCACGCTGAGCCTTTGGTTATTTCCTCTTCCTGGTGGGAAATGAGAGTTAAATTTGCCCGTCCAGACACCTCCAGCTAGTCTCTCATTGGTTCTCGCTATTCCTGTTCATCTTCCGCAGAAATTGCAAACTGGGCCAAACAGGAGGTTAAAGGCACTGATTCTCCAAGTCGGGAGAGTGTTAGTAAAGCGTCTGGAATGTTGCACCCGAGTACCAGGGGAGGAAAACTGAGACATATTTGAACACGTCTCCCGATCACATGGTTGATCATACTCTAGGTTCCACATGCATGTTTTAGCTGAAGGAAGAATACCTTAAACCTGGGTAGTTGAAACCCGTGGAATGGGTACCATGCAATATGACTTCAAAGGGTCTTCATTTGCTCACCGAACCTCTCCAATCCTATCACTGCTGCGTTTATGCCCCTGTACACATGCTTGATTCTCTTTCGGAGACATAAGAATCCATAGGTTTTAAGATACTTACTAGTCAGGTACATTCTTAGGCGTTTAATATGGGGTGTTGGGTCCATTTCGTTGAGCAAGGAGTAGCTCTTGTCTATTCCATATTTGGCTTAAGGAACTTTATCTGTGCTCATTTCAATCTCTGGTTTTATGCATCACCCCAACTCACCTTTACCCTTAAGCAAGCATAAGTTGGTTTTCTAAATTTGAGACCCTGTTCTGTTCTGTAATTCAGTTCCTGTGGAGCCAAGTTTACATTCCGTGTATTACTGATATCTTATGATGTTTCTTTTTCTGTGTGACTTATTTCAGTTAGAATCATCATACCTGAATCCACTCATTGTGCTGCTACGGGCCTGATGACATAGATTTCATTGCTGAGTGATATTGATTTGTAAGTAAATACCACAACTTCATTATCCATTTTTCACTTTCTGCGATGTTGAACTTGTACTGTAAACGAGGTTCTTGTAAACAGAGGCATCCCAAACTTTGGGGTGGCTGTGTCTTTTTGATTTTAATTTCCCTAAGCTATAGGACCATAAGTGGAAGTGCCCTAGGCTCTGTTGCTTTGTTTTTTAGATGTTTCAGGAAACACCATACACTTCTCCCGAGTGTCTGTTGGCAATTTACATCCCGCCCATCAGCATAACAAGGCTCCCAGTTCTCCATGGCCTGTCCTGCCTTTCTGGATTTTACACTTTTTTCAGATGGCCCTTTTGACCGGGGGGAAGTGAGACTTCATTGTAGTGCAGATTTCCTTTGCAAGTTTGCTTAGTTGGCCAAAAAGGACGTATGCGTTTTTTCCTGAATATATTCAGGAAAAAATGCATACGTCCTTTTTGGCCAAGTGCATCATTGTGGATGTTCTGCCTCTTTTCCTATGCTTTCAATGCAATTCCAGTCTACCTCCTGAAATCGGTTTCCTGCAATTCTGCCCCGCTTTCAAGTCCTCTTGGCAGCCTTACTTCAGTATATTTTTGGATGATAGCTGTCATTTATAACTCTGCAGGTTTGTGAATTACAGTGCCCCTGAGCTCCTTTCTTCAACTCGCTTTCTTGTGACCTGGCCGCAACACCGCAGGATGGCTTCAGGACTTAATCTGGTTCCGGCACGGCACGCTGAGCCTTTGGTTAATTCCTCTTCCTGGTGGGAAATGAGAGTTAAATTTGCCCGTCCAGACACCTCCAGCTAGTCTCTCATTGGTTCTCGCTATTCCTGTTCATCTTCCGCAGAAATTGCAAACTGGGCCAAACAGGAGGTTAAAGGCACTGACTCTCCAAGTCGGGAGGGTGTTAGTAAAGCGTCTGGAATGTTGCACCCGAGTACCAGGGTACGAAAACTGAGACATATTTGAACACGTCTCCCGATCACATGGTTGATCATACTCTAGGTTCCACATGCATGTTTTAGCTGAAGGAAGAATACCTTAAACCTGGGTAGTTGAAACCCGTGGAATGGGTACCATGCAATATGACTTCAAAGGGTCTTCATTTGCTCACCGAACCTCTCCAATCCTATCACTGCTGCGTTTATGCCCCTGTACACATGCTTGATTCTCTTTCGGAGACATAGCAATCCATAGGTTTTAAGATACTTACTAGTCAGGTACATTCTTAGGCATTTAATATGCGGTGTTGAGTCCATTTCGTTGAGCAAGGAGTAGCTCTTGTCTATTCCATATTTGGCTTAAGGAACTTTATCTGTGCTCATTTCAATCTCTGGTTTTATGCAGCACCCCAACTCACCTTTACCCTTAAGCAAGCATAAGTTGGTTTTCTAAATTTGAGACCCTGTTCTGTTCTGTAATTCAGTTCCTGTGTAGCCAAGTTTACATTCCGTGTATTACTGATATCTTATGATGTTTCTTTTTCTGTGTGACTTATTTCAGTTAGAATCATCATACCTGAATCCACTCATTGTGCTGCTAAGGGCCTGATGACATAGATTTCATTGCTGAGTGATATTGCTTTGTAAGTAAATACCACAACTTCTTTATCCATTTTTCACTTTCTGCGATGTTGAACTTGTACTGTAAACGAGGTTCTTGTAAACAGAGGCGTCCCAAACTTTGGGGTGGCTGTGTCTTTTTGATTTTAATTTCCCTAAGCTATAGGACCATAAGTGGAAGTGCCCTAGGCTCTGTTGCTTTGTTTTTTAGATGTTTCAGGAAACACCATACACTTCTCCCGAGTGTCTGTTGGCAATTTACATCCCGCCCATCAGCATAACAAGGCTCCCAGTTCTCCATGGCCTGTCCTGCCTTTCTGGATTTTACACTTTTTTCAGATGGCCCTTTTGACCGGGGGGAAGTGAGACTTCATTGTAGTGCAGATTTCCTTTGCAAGCTTGCTTGGTTGGCCAAAAAGGGCGTATGCGTTTTTTCCTGAATATATTCAGGAAAAAACGCATACGCCCTTTTTGGAAAAGTGCATCATTGTGGACGTTCTGCCTCTTTTCCTATGCTTTCAATGCAATTCCAGTCTACCTCCTGAAATCGGTTTCCTGCAATTCTGCCCCGCTTTCAAGTCCTCTTGGCAGCCTTACTTCAGTATATTTTTGGACGATAGCTGTCATTTATAACTCTGCAGGTTTGTGAATTACAGTGCCCCTGAGCTCCTTTCTTCAATTCGCTTTCTTTTGAGCTGGCCGCAACACCACAGGATGGCTTCAGGCCCTAATCTGGTTCCTGCACGGCATGCAGAGCCTTTGGTTATTTCCTCTTCCTGGTGGGAAATGAGAGTTAAATTTGCCCGTCCAGACACCTCCAGCTAGTCTCTCATTGGTTCTCCCTATTTCTGTTCATCTTCCGCAGAAATTGCAAACTGGGCCAAACAGGAGCTTAAAGGTGCTGACTCTCCAAGTGCGGAGAGTGTTAGTAAAGCGTCTGGAATGTTGCACCCGAGTACCAGGGGACGAAAACTGTGACATATTTGAACATGTCTCCCATTCACACGGATGATCATACTCTGGGTTCCACATGCATGTTTTAGCTGAAGGAAGAATACCTTAAACCTGGAGAGTTGAGACCCGTGGAATGGGTACCATGCAATATGACGTCAAAGGGTCTTCATTTGCTCACTGAACCTCTCCAATCCTATCACTGCTGCGTTTATGCCCCTGTACACATGCTTGATTCTCTTTTGGAGAAATAGCAATCCATAGGTTTTAAGATACTTACTAGTCAGGTACATTCTTAGGCGTTTAATATGGGGTGTTGAGTCCATTTCATTGAGCAAGGAGTAGCTCTTGCTATTCCATATTTGGCTTAAGGAACTTTATCTGTGCTCATTTCAATGTCTGGTTTTATGCAGCACCCCAACTCACCTTTCCCCTTAAGCAAGCATAAGTTGGTTTACTAATTTTGAGACCCTGTTCTGTTTTGGAATTCAGTTCCTGTGTAGCCAAGTTTACATTCCGTGTATTAGTGATATCTTATGATGTTTCCTTTTCTGTGTGACTTATTTCAGTTAGAATCATCGTACCTGAATCCACTCATTATGCTGCTACGGGCCTGATGACATAGATTTCATTGTTGAGTGATACTGCATTGTACGTAAGTACCACAAGTTCTTTATCCATTTTTCACTTTCTGTGATATTGAACTTGTACGGTAAACGAGGTTCTTGTAAACAGAGGCGTCCCAAACTTTGGGGTGGCTGTGTCTTTTTGATTTTAATTTCCCTAAGCTATAGGACCATAAGTGGAAGTGCCCTAGGCTCTGTTGCTTTGTTTTTTAGATGTTTCAGGAAACACCATACACTTCTCCCAAGTGTCTGTTGGCAATTTACATCCCGCCCATCAGCATAACAAGGCTCCCAGTTCTCCATGGCCGGTCCTGCCTTTCTGGATTTTACACTTTTTTCAGATGGCCCTTTTGACCGGGGGGAAGTGAGACTTCATTGTAGTGTAGATTTCCTTTGCAAGTTTGCTTGGTTGGCCAAAAAGTGCGTATGCGTTTTTTCCTGAATATATTCAGGAAAAAACGCGTACGCCCTTTTTGGCCAAGTGCATCATTGTGGACGTTCTGCCTCTTTTCCTATGCTTTCAATGCAATTCCAGTCTACCTCCTGAAATCGGTTTCCTTCAATTCTGCCCCGCTTTCAAGTCCTCTTGGCAGCCTTACTTCAGTATATTTTTGGACGATAGCTGTCATTTATAACTCTGCAGGTTTGTGAATTACAGTGCCCCTGAGCTCCTTTCTTCAACTCGCTTTCTTTTGAGCTGGCCGCAACACCGCAGGATGGCTTCAGGCCCTAATCTGGTTCCGGCACGGCACGCTGAGCCTTTGGTTAATTCCTCTTCCTGGTGGGAAATGAGAGTTAAATTTGCCCGTCCAGACACCTCCAGCTAGTCTCTCATTGGTTCTCCCTATTTCTGTTCATCTTCCGCAGAAATTGCAAACTGGGCCAAACAGGAGCTTAAAGGTGCTGACTCTCCAAGTGCGGAGAGTGTTAGTAAAGCGTCTGGAATGTTGCACCCGAGTACCAGGGGACGAAAACTGTGACATATTTGAACATGTCTCCCATTCACACGGATGATCATACTCTGGGTTCCACATGCATGTTTTAGCTGAAGGAAGAATACCTTAAACCTGGAGAGTTGAGACCCGTGGAATGGGTACCATGCAATATGACGTCAAAGGGTCTTCATTTGCTCACTGAACCTCTCCAATCCTATCACTGCTGCGTTTATGCCCCTGTACACATGCTTGATTCTCTTTTGGAGAAATAGCAATCCATAGGTTTTAAGATACTTACTAGTCAGGTACATTCTTAGGCGTTTAATATGGGGTGTTGAGTCCATTTCATTGAGCAAGGAGTAGCTCTTGCTATTCCATATTTGGCTTAAGGAACTTTATCTGTGCTCATTTCAATGTCTGGTTTTATGCAGCACCCCAACTCACCTTTCCCCTTAAGCAAGCATAAGTTGGTTTTCTAATTTTGAGACCCTGTTCTGTTTTGGAATTCAGTTCCTGTGTAGCCAAGTTTACATTCCGTGTATTAGTGATATCTTATGATGTTTCTTTTTCTGTGTGACTTATTTCAGTTAGAATCATCGTACCTGAATCCACTCATTATGCTGCTACGGGCCTGATGACATAGATTTCATTGTTGAGTGATACTGCATTGTACGTAAGTACCACAAGTTCTTTATCCATTTTTCACTTTCTGTGATATTGAACTTGTACGGTAAACGAGGTTCTTGTAAACAGAGGCGTCCCAAACTTTGGGGTGGCTGTGTCTTTTTGATTTTAATTTCCCTAAGCTATAGGACCATAAGTGGAAGTGCCCTAGGCTCTGTTGCTTTGTTTTTTAGATGTTTCAGGAAACACCATACACTTCTCCCAAGTGTCTGTTGGCAATTTACATCCCGCCCATCAGCATAACAAGGCTCCCAGTTCTCCATGGCCGGTCCTGCCTTTCTGGATTTTACACTTTTTTCAGATGGCCCTTTTGACCGGGGGGAAGTGAGACTTCATTGTAGTGCAGATTTCCTTTGCAAGTTTGCTTTGTTGGCCAAAAAGGGCGTATGCGTTTTTTCCTGAATATATTCAGGAAAAAATGCGTACGCCCTTTTTGGCCAAGTGCATCATTGTGGACGTTCTGCCTCTTTTCCTATGCTTTCAATGCAATTCCAGTCTACCTCCTGAAATCGGTTTCCTGCAATTCTGCCCCACTTTGAAGTCCTCTTGGCAGCCTTACTTCAGTATATTTTTGGACGATAGCTGTCATTTATAACTCTGCAGGTTTGTGAATTACAGTGCCCCTGAGCTCCTTTCTTCAACTCGCTTTCTTTTGAGCTGGCCGCAACACCGCAGGATGGCTTCAGGCCCTAATCTGGTTCCGGCACGGCACGCTGAGCCTTTGGTTAATTCCTCTTCCTGGTGGGAAATGAGAGTTAAATTTGCCCGTCCAGACACCTCCAGCTAGTCTCTCATTGGTTCTCGCTATTCCTGTTCATCTTCCGCAGAATTTGCAAACTGGGCCAAACAGGAGGTTAAAGGGACTGACTCTCCAAGTCGGGAGGGTGTTAGTAAAGCGTCTGGAATGTTTCACCCGAGTTCCAGGGTATGAAAACTGAGACATATTTGAACACATTTCCCGATCACATGGTTGATCATACTCTAGGTTCCACATGCATGTTTTAGCTGAAGGAAGAATACCTTAAACCTGGGTAGTTGAAACCCGTGGAATGGGTACCATGCAATATGACTTCAAAGGGTCTTCATTTGCTCACCGAACCTCTCCAATCCTATCACTGCTGCGTTTATGCCCCTGTACACACGCTTGATTCTCTTTTGGAGACATAGCAATCCATAGGTTATAAGATACTTACTAGTAAGGTACATTCTTAGGCGTTTAATATGCGCTGTTGAGTCCATTTCGTTGAGCAAGGAGTAGCTCTTGTCTATTCCATATTTGGCTTAAGGAACTTTATCTGTGCTCATTTCAGTCTCTGGTTTTATGCAGCACCCCAACTCCCCTTTACCCTTAAGCAAGCATAAGTTGGTTTTCTAAATTTGAGACCCTGTTCTGTTCTGTAATTCAGTTCCTGTGTAGCCAAGTTTACATTCCGTGTATTACTGATATCTTATGATGTTTCTTTTTCTGTGTGACTTATTTCAGTTAGAATCATCATACCTGAATCCACTCATTGTGCTGCTAAGGGCCTGATGACATAGATTTCATTGCTGAGTGATATTGCTTTGTAAGTAAATACCACAACTTCTTTATCCATTTTTCACTTTCTGCGATGTTGAACTTGTACTGTACACGAGGTTCTTGTAAACAGAGGCGTCCCAAACTTTGGGGTGGCTGTGTCTTTTTGATTTTAATTTCCCTAAGCTATAGGACCATAAGTGGAAGTGCCCTAGGCTCTGTTGCTTTGTTTTTTAGATGTTTCAGGAAACACCATACACTTCTCCCGAGTGTCTGTTGGCAATTTACATCCCGCCCATCAGCATAACAAGGCTCCCAGTTCTCCATGGCCTGTCCTGCCTTTCTGGATTTTACACTTTTTTCAGATGGCCCTTTTGACCGGGGGGAAGTGAGACTTCATTGTAGTGCAGATTTCCTTTGCAAGCTTGCTTGGTTGGCCAAAAAGGGCGTATGCGTTTTTTCCTGAATATATTCAGGAAAAAACGCATACGCCCTTTTTGGCCAAGTGCATCATTGTGGACGTTCTGCCTCTTTTCCTATGCTTTCAATGCAATTCCAGTCTACCTCCTGAAATCAGTTTCCTGCAATTCTGCCCCTCTTTGAAGTCCTCTTGGCAGCCTTACTTCAGTATATTTTTGGACGATAGCTGTCATTTATAACTCTGCAGGTTTGTGAATTACAGTGCCCCTGAGCTCCTTTCTTCAACTCGCTTTCTTGTGACCTGGCCGCAACATCGCAGGATTGCTTCAAGCCCTAATCTGGTTCCAGCACGGCACACTGTGCCTTTGCTTAATTCCTCTTCCTGGTGGAAAATGAGAGTTAAATATGCCCGTCCAGACACCTCCAGCTAGTCTCTCATTGGTTCTCCCTATTCCTGTTCATCTTCCACTGAAATTGTAAACAGGGCCAAACAGGAGGTTAAAGGCACTGACTCTCCAAGTCGGGAGAGTGTTAGTAAAGCGTCTGGAATGTTGCACCCGAGTACCAGGGGAGGAAAACTGAGACATATTTGAACATGTCTCCCGTTCACACGGTTGATCATACTCTGTGTTCCACATGCATGTTTTAGCTGAAGGAAGAATACCTTAAACCTCGAGAGTTGAGACCCGTGGAATTGGTACCATGCAATATGACTTCAAAGGGTCTTCATTTGCTCACTGAACCTCTCCAATCCTATCACTGCTGCGTTTATGCCCCTGTACACATGCTTGATTCTCTTTTGGAGACATAGCAATCCATAGGTTTTAAGATACTTACTAGTCAGGTACATTCTTAGGCGTTTAATATGGGGTGTTGAGTCCATTTCGTTGAGCAAGGAGTAGCTCTTGTCTATTCCATATTTGGCTTAAGGAACTTTATCTGTGTTCATTTCAATCTCTGGTTTTATGCAGCACCCCAACTCACCTTTCCCCTTAAGCAAGCATAAGTTGGTTTTCTAAATTTGAGACCCTGTTCTGTTCTGTAATTCAGTTCCTGTGTAGCCAAGTTTACATTCCGTGTATTAGTGATATCTTATGATGTTTCTTTTTCTGTGTGCCTTATTTCAGTTAGAATCATCGTACCTGTATCCACTCATTATGCTGCTGCGGGCCTGATGACATAGATTTCATTGCTGAGTGATACTGCATTGTACGTAAGTACCACAAGTTCTTTATCCATTTTTCACTTTCTGTGATATTGAACTTGTACGGTTAACGAGGTTCTTGTAAACAGAGGCGTCCCAAATTTTGGGGTGGCTGTGTCTTTTTGATTTTAATTTCCCTAAGCTATAGGACCATAAGTGGAATTGCCCTAGGCTCTGTTGCTTTGTTTTTTAGATGTTTCAGGAAACACCATACACATCCCGCCCATCAGCATAACAAGGCTCCCAGTTCTCCATGGCCTGTCCTGCCTTTCTGGATTTTACACTTTTTTCAGATGGCCCTTTTGACCAGGGGGAAGTGAGACTTCATTGTAGTGCAGATTTCCTTTGCAAGCTTGCTTGGTTGGCCAAAAAAGGCGTATGCCTTTTTTCCTGAATAAATTCAGGAAAAAAGGCATACGCCCTTTTTGGCCAAGTGAATCATTGTGGACGATCTGCCTCTTTTCCTATGCTTTAAATGCAATTCCAGTCTACCTCCTGAAATCGTTTTCCTGCAATTCTGCCTTGCTTTCAATGCCTCTTCATAGCCTTACCTCAATATATTTTTTGAAAATAGTTGGCCTTTATAACTCTGCAGATTTTTCAATTGCAGTGGCCCTTAGCTCCATTTTTCAGCTCTTATTTTTGTGATCTTGCCTCGTAACCACAGGATTCCTTCAGGCCCTATTCTTCTTCTGGGGCACCTTGCTGTGCCTTTGGTTTATTCTTCTTACTGATGTGAATTTAGAGTGACATGTGCCCATTGAAACCGCTACAGCTAGTTTCTCACTGGTTCCCCCTATTCCCATTCATCCTCCGCACTAACTGCAGACTGTGCGATACCAGAACTTAAAGGCATTGACTCTCCATGTGGGGATATTTTTGGTAAAGCGGCTGGAATGTCGATCCGGAGCCCCAGGAGAGGAAAAATGAGGTGCGTTTTAGAAACCTTTCCCGATCATATGGTATACCAGTCGCTGGGTTTCCCAAGCATGGTTTAGCTGTAGGAAGATTCCCTTCAACCTGGAGTGTTGGGACCCTTGGAATGAGTAGCATGAAGTATTGCATTAAACTTTTGGCAGTTGCTCACCAAAGCTCATCAATCCTCTCAGCCCCAAGTGTCCAGCCTTATGTCTTATCCAGCTGTGGGTTTATATGTGGTCAATCCAGGTTGCATCACAGCCCCTGAGCGAATTTTGTAAGAATTTTTCTCTCTTTCATTGTTTCTGCGTTTTGTTTTTAAAATTTATTTCTATAATGGGGTTTAGCTCATTTTCACTGCTGTGTTTGTGCCACTCTGCACACACTTGATTCCCTTATGGAGATATATCAATACATGGGTTTTAAGATTCTTATTACTCAGATATATTTCTCTGCGGTGTATAGGGTGTGTTGAGGCCAGTTCATTGAGCAAGGTGTAGATCTTGTCTAATATCTATTTGGTTTATTGAACGGTATCTGTGCTAATTTCAAACTCTGGTTTTATGCATCACCCCACCTCTCCTTTCCCCTTAAGCTGAAATAAGTGTGTTTTCTAAATGTGAGACACTGTTCTGTTCTGTAATTCATTTCTTGTGCAGCCATATTTACCCTCCCTCTATAAGTGATATCTTATGATATGTTTCTTTTTCTGTTTGACTTATTTCAAGTAGTATTATCGGACCTAAATCCACTCTTTATCCTTCTACTAGCCTTATTACATTGATTTCATGGTGAAGAGATATTCCATTGTACATAAGTACCACATCTTCTTTATCCATTGTTCTCTTTCCTGGGATATTTAAGGTATACTGAAGTTGAGGTTCTTGTAAACAGAGTAGCCCTAAACTGTGGTGTGCTTGTGTCTTGTTAATTTTTAGATTTCCCTAGATATACTCCCATGATTGGAAGTGTCCTATGCTCTGTAGCTCTGTTTTTTAGATGATTTAGGAACCACCATACACTTCTCCAGAGTGGCTCTCGGCAGTTCACACACTGCCCATCAGCGTATAAAGGCTCCCTGTTCTCCATGGCCTGTCCTGCATTTCTGGTTTTTACAATTTTTTAGGATGGCCCTTTTGACCAGTGGGAAATGAGACTTCTTTGTTGTGCACATTTGCATTGCTTGCTTGCTTCGTTGCCCATAAAGTGCGTATGCGTTTTTTCCTGGATATAATCAGGAAAAAACGCATACGCCCTTTTGGGCCAACTGCATCATTGTCGAAATTCTGCCGCTTTTCATGTGCTTTAAAGACGAGTCCAATCTATCTCTTGAAATCTGTTTCTTGCAATTCTGTCTTGCATTCAGATCCTCTTCTTTGCCTTACCTCAACATATTTTTGGACGTTAGTTTTCATTTATAACTCTGCAGGTTTGTGAATTGCAGTGACCCTGAGCTCCATTTTTTAAGTTGCTCTTTTGTGAGCTGGCCTCAAACCCGCAGGATTGCTTCAGGCCCTATTTTGGCTCGGGCGAGGCGGGCTGAGCCTTTTTTCAATTCTTATTCTTAATGGGAAATTAGAGTGATATGTGCCCGTCCAAACCCCTACAACTATTCTCTCATTGGTTCCCCGTTCATCCTCCTCACAATTTGCAAAATGTGTGAAACAGAAGTTGAAATGTGCTGATTCTCCAAGTGGGGAGATTCTAAGTAACGTGGCTGGAATGGTGAACAGGAGCACCAGGAGAGGATAAATGAGCTGCATTTTAGACACATCTCCCGATCACATGGTGTACAGTCCTCTGGGTTTTCCATGCATGTTTTAGCTGTAGGACGATCCCTTGAACCTGCATATTTGGGACCCATTGAATGGGTACCAGGTAGTATTACTTTAAAGGGTGTGCATTTCCTCACCCAACCTCACATTTCTCTTAGCGCAAACAGTTTCCAGCCTTATGTCTCATCCTGCTGTGGGTCTAGATGTGTTCAATCCATGTTGCATCACCGGCCCTGAGGAAAAGTTGTAAGAGGTTTTCTCTGTCTCTCTGTCATTTATTTTTTTCAATTTATTACTATATTGGTTACAGCTGATTTTCAAAGCTCTGTTTCTTGCTGCTGTACATCCACTTGATTCACGTACAGAGAGACATCAGTAAATTCTTTTTCAGATTCTTACCAGTCGTATATATTCTTTTCCGGTGACTTGAGTGTGCTGAGTGCAGTTCTTTTAGCTACCGTGTAGGCCTTGTTGATTATCAGTTTGGTATTTGGAATGGTATCTTTGCTAATTTCAACCTCCTGGGTGATGCCTCACCCCTCCCCACCTTTCCCGTTTAGCAGCCTTATGCGTGTTTTCTACATATTTGACTATGTTTTTGTTTTGTAATTTATTTCATGTGTAGCCATTTTGGATTCCACCTTTAAGTGATATCTTATGATATGTGTCTTTTTCTTTTTGAATTATGTCACTTAGAAAGATCATACGTAACTCCTCCGGAGTTGTTACAACTGGCCATATTTCATTGATTTCCAGGCTGAATAATATTCCACTCTACCTAAGTACCACATCTCTACCCATTTTTTCCCTCCAGAGACATTTAAGTTATATCCTAGTTGAGGATCTTTTAAACAGAGAGGGGGTAAACATTGGGGTGCCTGTGTCCTCTCGATTTTTGTTTTTCTCAAGATATACGCCCATGAGTGCAAGTGCCCTATGCTCTGTAGCTCATTTTTTAGATGCTTTAGTAAACACAATACACTTCTCCAGAATGGCCGTTGGCAATATACATTTCCACTATAAGTCTCACAGGGCTCCCTCTTCTCCTTGCCCTGTCCTGCATTTCTGTTGTTTACGCTTTATGAGGATGGCTCTTCTGACTGATGCGAAGTGATATCTTTTGTAGTATTGACTTCCAGTGCCCACCTGTTTGGTTGGCTAAAAAAGTGTATGCCCTTTTCTTGAATATATACAGAAAAAAACGCATACACCATTTTTGGCCAACTGCAATGTTGGCAATGTTCAGCTCCTTTTCTTGTGCTTAATGGCGAGTCCTTTCTACCTCCTCAAATCCCTTTCCTGCCATTCTCCCTTGCTTACAAGTCCTTTTCTCTGACTTTCCTCAAGACATTTTTCAGTGATGGATATTTTCAACTCTGCAGTTTTGTGAATTTTACTGCCCCTGAGTTCCATTGTTCAACTTGTGTTTATGGGAACTGGCCACAAAGCAGCGGGATTTCCTCAAGCCCTATACTGTTTCCATGGGCAACCCTAGCCTTTGGTCAATTCGTCTTCCTGATTGGAAATTAGAGTGACATGTGCCTGTCTGAACACCTAGGACTTGTCTCTCATTGTTCCTCATCCTTCCGCTTCATCCTCTGGACAAATTCCAAACTGTACACAACAGGATGTTGACAGTGCTGACATCTCCAAGTGGGGAGACTGTTAGTAAAGACGCTGGAGGGGTGAACCCGAGCACCAGGAGATGAGGAGATGAGATGCCTTTTCCAAACTCTTCCCGATCAGACGATATACCATCCTCTGGGTGTGACAGACATGTTTTAGCAGTAGGAAGAGTCCCATTCATGTAAGGAGAACACCAGGGCTTTTTCAAAATCAGTGTCTCCCCGAAACCCAAACTGGGGAATTTTTTAAGCTACGGCTACACATATGTTCATTAAGGGCCTTGGGAAGTAGGCAGAGTCCAAACTTTAGATGATTGAAGTCTTCAGGGTCAGAAGCACTCACCACCAGCTTCCCTTAGATTACACTTTAACTGTCATTGATAGATGATGTCAATAAAAATATCTATTCTTTTTCAGATTATTTCCCCTTATAGGTTATTGCAAAATGTTGAGTGTAGTTCCCTGTGCTATACAGTAGTTCCTTGTTGATGATCTATTTTATACATAGCAGTGTGTATGTGTTAATCCCAAACTGTTAATTTATCCCTCCTCCCACCTTTCCCCTTTGGTAATAATAAATTATAAGATTTTATACTTCTCAGAAATGGGGGAGCTGAAAGAGAGGTATCATTTTCAATGGAAAAGCATTTAAAACAAGATTGAAGCTTTAACCAAGATTATTAGATGTACATCCTTGGAAAGAAATCACTTCGTTTCTCTAATATTGACCTGACAAATAAGACAAACCTTTTCACTGAACTTGCTTATAATAAAGTGATGGAAATATCAAATGGAAGTGTTAGAAACATCTTATTTTACCCGAGCCTTATACACTGTTCTATGTTAACTACAGTTTGGCTCACACATCTGTTCATTGAGGTTACAATAGTCTCAATTTCTGTTACTGATCCTCCAGAGTGGACCCCAACAAGTGTCCCCCTGCCCAGTGTCATTGGGGCCAACAGATCGAGACTGAGTTTGGTTCACAAGCAAAGGAAACTTTATATTTTGATCAGAGAATGGAGAGGTGAGAGCATGCACTACCCCGTGGGCTGTGGGCTGGGCTGCTGTGTAGAGATCCTGTCAGAGTCAGTGGGAGGGAGGGGGCGGAGCTCTCGAGGGCCAGGTTGGCTGCAGCTCAGGCTCTATATCGCGGAGTCTGCACTGGGCCCCAGGAGCTGAGGTGTCGACCCAGCCATTCTGCACTAGGAAATCTGGTCTGAAGTGCCGGGTGTGGAACCTCTGCATGCGGGACCCTAGGAGCACGTGAAATTAGCAAAGCACAAAGGATAAAAAAGGTTAGACTTGACTTTATTGCCCAGATTCTATTTTTATCTCCCAGGGATTTTTAATGGGCTTTGCTGGGGACAAACCCCTCCTCTGCCTTTTGTCCCGTTCCTCATTCTTGGAGTGCTGAGGGTGCAGACACTTCTTCTGTAACTGCTGAGTGCTGAGTTGGGAGCCCTAATACCCGGGGGCGAGGGTCAGAGCTTCTCCCCAGCAGCCTCCAGGTGACGTTGATTGTCCCCAGGCCCCCTGCCTCCCTGCTCGTCCACCTGAGCACCAGCATTGGAAGTGTTATAGATTCTAACGACCTTTAAGGGTCCAGGAAAGAGATGTGCAGAGACGCTGTGGGGGCCGGTTTCACCCCGCCCCACATTTGTTCGGCCACCTTAGGCTGACCGTTTCTGCCAGCCTAGATGCTCTGACCAGTAGTCTGCGCTTTCTTCAATTAGGCCCCTGAATTAACGTACAAACAGCACCAGGTGTCAGAGCCCTGCCCGCTCAACTCCCAGACAGTCCAGGGTCAGTGGTGATCAAGGACCATGATGACCACTGAGTCAACAGCCTTTTGAAGTAAACAGGAGTCCAGCCGGTCTTATTGGCCACCATCATCACGGTGTCTGTAGGCTTTTCTATGGTGACAGTGTGATATACGGTTCCCCCGCCAAGATTATTAGCTCCCCTCTGGGTGCAGTAAGTCCTGCAAGCAGTAGTCTACTCTTTTGGGACACACTCTTATTGTTTTATGAGAGAAACTCCAGGTCAAGTGATGTTCACACGAGTCGTCATGGTGCCCTGTTGCCCCCGGTTATCTCTCTGGATGTTGGAGTTGGAGGGCCTCCTCACTCGAGGTCGGTGTGCCCACGGAGCGAACCCTGCAACTTCAGGGCATCGTTGGTGGTTAGGATCACCACGTGGGGTCCTTTTCCCTTAGGAAGGAGGTGGCCTTTTGGGCTGCTGATTTCCAGGTTTTTAGATACCGCCAGTATCTTGGCCAGATGCGGCAGTGGGCCAAGCCCCTTGGTGACCGTAGTTTATCCTACCTGGATGGCATTCTTGCATTGTTCCATTTCAAGTGGTCCCAGTTTTTGCACTAATTCTCCAATGGCGATTCACCTTTCACCGGGAATGTAAAGGTCAAAGGGTTTAGCTAAATTAGGGAGTTCCAGGGCAAGGGTCTGAATTGACTGCTCTTTCCATTCTTGAAAGGCCACTTCTGGATTCTATTCAAAAGGATCATCATCTTTTCCTTTCAGTGTTTCATATAGAGGCCCAGCTAGTAGACTGTAGTTAGGGATCCAGAAGCAGCAAACCCTGGCCTCCCCAGGAACCCCTAAGCTGTCTTCTAGTTTTAGAAAGGGGTAAGGCTGCAAATGGTTTCTTCCCTTTCCTGGGATGGGCTTCTCCGACCTTCTGTGAGAATGAAGCCCAGGCAGGTCACCGCAGTGTGTGATATTTGAGCTTTTTCTTGGACAACTTCTATCCTTTATTGGCTTGGTAGTTCAGAGGCCTCCTTAGTAGGGCTGGCGATCAGAATGTTGTCTGTGTACTGAAGGAGGGTTTCCTTTTCCAGAGGTAGAACTTTTAGGTCTTTAGCTAAGCTTTCCCCAAAGATGGTGTGGGAATTTTTGCACCCTTGGGGCAAGACGGCCCGGAAGTATTGTTTTAGTTGTATGTTGAGTCCTGCCACTCACAAGCCAAAATTTCTTGTGACTCTGGGACTAATGGAATACAAAAGAAGGCATCATTGAAGACTAATACAGAATACCATGTCCTGGTGGTTGGTAGAATGACCAGCAGGGTGTAGGAATTAGGAGCAACTGGAGGTATATCCTCGGTGGCTTCACTGACTGTCCTGACATCATTTACCAGGTCCCCAGCAGCCCATGGGGCTCTCGTGGTCAGACCAATCCCAGAATATGGAGCTCACCTGGGCAGGTACCCCACCCCCACCCCAGCCCACGGGGCTCTCGTGGTCAGGCCCTTCCCAGGATACAGAGCTACCCTTGCAGGTACCATGGCAGGGCTGGGCACACAGGAACCGTGCACATAGCCCTCATTGCAGAGCACCCCCAGCTCACCTGTCGCTCAGAGCTGACACAGAGCACCTCAGAGCAGGACTTGAACTAACAAACAGCAGCTGCGACAGGTCTGTGACCCTGGGCATCACTCTGTGCGGCCTCCCTCCACCTGGTCTTCCAGAGACTTCCACTGCACCCGGGGCACCAGGCCTCTGTCTCCAACCACCACCCACCCCTCCTCTCCCTGACTCCTGGGTTCCTCTCATAAGGAGAGGGTTTTCTTGAAGTTGTCTCCCACTCATGGGCCAGATAAAATGATTAGAAAACAAGCCAAAGCTGCAGCCCCTTGTCTATCCTGACTCTCAGGAGCCCACACCTGTTCCTTGGACCTGGCCGGTTCAGCAAGTTCCATTTTCTGCAACTGTGAGCCCCTGAGGGGTGATGATTGGCTGACCTGGGCAGCCTTACCGTGCGGGCCAGCCCTCCCCAGGTGTGCCTGGGTTGAGATCAATATAAATACCACTCCAGGCAGCAAGAGCCCCTGCAGCCATGCCTGACGCCATTTTCTCTGCCCTGTCAGAAGTCTCGGGGCTGGGCTGGTGGGAGGGAGTGAGAGGCCACGGCTTTGTGGGTGGCCCAGTGTGAGTGGGGCTCTGCTGGACTTTCTGCAGCAGTTGCCAGGCTGCCACCTGCTAAAGAAGAGGATGTGTCACCCATACCTGCTGCTGGAATTTCTCCCTGGGCAGAGGTGAGGAAGGAAAAAAGCAGTGGGGGCAGGGACAGGACGGGTATCTCAGTCAGGGAAATGGAAATCTTCCAGAAGAGCACCCAGGGCCAGGACCATCCTGGCTGGCCTGCAGGCACCAAGTCGGCCGGCATGTTGTCACTCGTGTGGCTCTATGGCCCTTCCTCTAGGCTTTCAAGTCCTTGTATATATTCAGGTGTTTTACCTGGGACGGGTGGGAATAGTTCAGCAGCAACTGGCCTGGGGCTCACCTCCCGTTTACTCACAGATGCCTCGGCACGGTGCCCCAGCTTTGCAATGAGGACGCTTGTTGCGTGGGGGCTGCTGGCTGAATGGGAGACGATTCCCCACCACTGGCCAACTTCAGAATTGTTTACAACTGGAGCAAGTGCCCTGATACGGTTTTCCTCTGTGGAACTGGTGGGTTCTGTGTTTTTTTTTTCTCTTTTTCGTTTTTGCTTCAAGGTAGATTTTATTCCTCTTTTTTGTATTTACAGATATAAGCATGGAAATAATTTATTCATATAAATACATATATGTGAAGGGAATAATTGTTTTTTCTGTTTTATTTTTTAAATTTTATTTCTTTTTAATTTTGAATTTTATTTTATATTTTTATACAGCAGGTTCTTATTGGTTATCTATTTTATACATATAAATGTATACATGCCAATCCCAGTCTCTCAACTCCTCCCACCACCACCCCCCCAGCAGCTTTCCCCCCTTGTTGTCCATACATTTGTTGTCTACATCTGTTGCTCTATTTATGCCTTGCAAAATGGTTAATCTGTACAGTTTTTCTAGGTTCCACATATATGCATGAATATACAAGATTTGTTTTTCTCTTTCTGACTTACTTCACTCTGTATGACAGTCTCTAGATCCATCGACGTCTCTACAAATGACCCAATTTCATTCCTTTTCATGGCTTAGTAATATTCCATTTTATATATGTACCACAACTTTATGCATACGTCTGTCTGTGGGCATTTAGGTTGCTTCCATTACCTCGATATTGTAAATAGTGATGCAATGAACATTGCGGTGAATGTCTCGTTTTGATTTATGGTTTTGTCTGGGTATATGTCCAGTACTGGGATTGCTGTATCATATGGTAATTCTATTGTTAGTTTCTTAAGAAACTCCATATTGTTCTCCGTAGTGACTGTATCAATTTATATTCCCAACAATAGTGGAAGGGGGTTCCTTTTCTCCACACCCTTTCCAGCATTTTTGTTTGTAGATTTTCTCATGATGCCCATTCTATCAGGTGTGAGGTGATACCTCATTGTTGAGTCCATTTTGTTGAGCAAGGGGTAGGTCTTGTCTATTACATATTTGGCTTATTGAATGGTATCTGTGCTAATTTGAAACTCTGGTTTTATGCAGCACCCCAAATCACTTTCCCCCTTAAGGAAGCATAAGTTGGTTTTCTAAACTTGAGACCCTGTTCTGTTTTGTAATTCAGTTCATGTGTAGCCAAGTTCACATTCCGTGTATTAGTGATATCTTATGATGTTTCTTTTTCTGTGTGACATATTTCAGTTAGAATCATCATACCTGAATCCACTCATTATGCTGCTACGGGCCTGATGACATAGATTTCATGGCTGAGTGATTTTGCATTGTACATAAGTACCACAACTTCTTTATCCATTTTTCACTTTCTGCGATATTGAACTTGTACCGTAAACGAGGTTCTTGTAAACAGAGCTGTCCCAAACAGTGGGGTGGCTGTGTCTTTTTGATTTTAATTTCCCTAAGCTATAGGACCATAAGTGGAAGTGCCCTAGGCTCTGTTGCTTTGTTTTTTAGATGTTTCAGGAAACACCATACACTTCTCCCGAGTGGCTGTTGGCAATTTACATCCCGCCCATCAGCATAACAAGGCTCCCAGTTCTCCATGGCCTGTCCTGCCTTTCTGGATTTTACAATTTTCTCAGATGGCCCTTTTGACCGGGGGGAAGTGAGACTTCATTGTAGTGCAGATTTCCTTTGCAAGCTTGCTTGGTTGGCCAAAAAGTGCGTATGCGTTTTTTCCTGATTCAGGAAAAAACGCATACGCCCTTTTTGGCCAAGTGCATCATTGTGGACGTTCTGCCTCTTTTCCTATGCTTAAAATGCAATTCCAGTCTACCTCCTGAAATCGGTTTCCTGCAATTCTGCCCCGCTTTCAAGTCCTCTTGGCAGCCTTACTTCAGTATATTTTTGGACGATAGCTGTCATTTATAACTCTGCAGGTTTGTGAATTCCTGTGCCCCTGAGCTCCGTTCTTCATCTCGCTTTCTTGTGAGATGGCCGCAACACCGCAGGATTGCTTCAGGCCCTAATCTGGTTCCAGCACGGCACGCTGAGCCTTTGGTTAATTCCTGTCCTTGGTGGGAAATGAGAGTTAAATTTGCCCGTCCAGAAACCTCCAGCTTGTCTCTCATTGGTTCTCCCTATTCCTGTTCATCTTCCACAGAAATTGCAAACTGGGCCAAACAGGAGAATAAAGATACTGACTCTCCAAGTCGGGAGAGTGTTAGTAAAGCGTCTGGAATGTTGCACCCGAGTACCAGGGGACGAAAACTGAGACATATTTGAACACGTCTCCCGATCACATGGTTGATCATACTCTGGGTTCCACATGCATGTTTTAGCTGAAGGAAAAATCCCTTAAACCTGGAGAGTTGAGACCCGTGGAATGGGTACCATGCAATGTGACTTCAAAGGGTCTTCATTTGCTCACCGAACCTCTCCAATCCTATCACTGCTGCGTTTATGCCCCTCTACACACGCTTGATTCCCTTTCAGAGACATAGCAATCCATAGATTTTAAGATACTTGCTAGTCAGGTACATTCTTAGGCGTTTAATATGGGGTGTTGAGTCCATTTCGTTGAGCAAAGAGTAGCTCTTGTCTATTATATATTTGATTAAGGAACTTTATCTGTGCTCATTTCAATCTCTGGTTTTATGCAGCACCCCAACTCCCCTTTCCCCTTAAGCAAGCATAAGTTGGTTTTCTAAATTTGAGACCCTGTTCTGTTTTGGAATTCAGTTCCTGTGTAGCCAAGTTTACATTCCATGTATTAGTGATATCTTATGATGTTTCTTTTTCTGTGTGACTTATTTCAGATAAAATCATCATACCTGAATCCACTCATTATGCTTCTACGTGTCTGAAGACAGAGATTTCATTGCTGAGTGATATTGCATTGTACGTAAGTACCACAACTTCTTTATCCATTATTCGCTCTTTGCGATATTGAACTTGTATCGTAACCGAGGTTCTTGTAAACAGAGCCGTCCCAAACTTTGGGGTGGCTGTGTCTTTTTGATTTTAATTTCCCTAAGCTATAGGACCATAAGTGGAAGTGCCCTAGGCTCTGTTGCTTTGTTTTTTAGATGTTTCAGGAAACACCATACACTTCTCCCAAGTGTCTGTTGGCAATTTACATCCCACCCATCAGCATAACAAGGCTCCCAGTTCTCCATGGCCTGTCCTGCCTTTCTGGATTTTACACTTTTTTCAGATGGCCCTTTTGACCGTGGGGAAGTGAGACTTCATTGTAGTGCAGATTTCATTTGCAAGCTTGCTTGGTTGGCCAAAAAGGGCGTATGCGTTTTTTCCTGAATATATTCAGGAAAAAACGCATACGCCCTTTTTGGCCAAGTGCATCATTGTGGACGTTCTGCCTCTTTTCCTATGCTTTCAATGCAATTCCAGTCTACCTCCTGAAATCGGTTTCCTGCAATTCTGCCCCGCTTTCAAGTCCTCTTGGCAGCCTTACTTCAGTATATTTTTGGACGATAGCTGTCATTTATAACTCTGCAGGTTTGTGAATTACAGTGCCCCTGAGCTCCTTTCTTCAACTCGCTTTCTTTTGAGCTGGCCGTAACACCGCAGGATGGCTTCAGGCCCTAATCTGGTTCCGGCACGGCACTCTGAGCCTTTGCTTATTTCTTCTTCCTGGTGGGAAATGAGAGTTAAATTTGCCCGTCCAGACACCTCCAGCTAGTCTCTCATTGGTTCTCCCTATTCCTGTTCATCTTCCGCAGAAATTGCAAACTGGGCCAAACAGGAGGTTAAAGGCGCTGACTCTCCAAGTGGGGAGAGTGTTAGTAAAGCGTCTGGAATGTTGCACCCGAGTACCAGGGGAGGAAAACTGAGACATATTTGAACACGTCTCCCGTTCACACGGTTGATCATACTCTGGGTTCCACATGCATGTTTTAGCTGAAGGAAGAATACCTTAAACCTGGAGAGTTGAGACCCGTTTAATGGGTACCATGCAATATGACTTCAAAGGGTCTTCATTTGCTCACCGAACCTCTCCAATCCTATCACTGCTGCGTTTATGCCCCTGTACACACGCTTGATTCTCTTTCGGAGACATAGCAATCCATAGGTTTTAAGATACTTACTAGTCAGGTACATTCTTAGGCGTTTAATATGGGGTGTTGAGTCCATTTCGTTGAGCAAGGAGTAGCTCTTGTCTATTCCATATTTGGCTTAAGGAACTTTATCTGTGCTCATTTCAATCTCTGGTTTTATGCATCACCCCAACTCACCTTTCCCCTTAAGCAAGCATAAGTTGGTTTTCTAAATTTGAGACCCTGTTCTGTTCTGTAATTCAGTTCCTGTGGAGCCAAGTTTACATTCCGTGTATTACTGATATCTTATGATGTTTCTTTTTCTGTGTGACTTATTTCAGTTAGAATCATCATACCTGAATCCACTCATTGTGCTGCTAAGGGCCTGATGACATAGATTTCATTGCTGAGTGATATTGATTTGTAAGTAAATACCACAACTTCATTATCCATTTTTCACTTTCTGCGATGTTGAACTTGTACTGTAAACGAGGTTCTTGTAAACAGAGGCGTCCCAAACTTTGGGGTGGCTGTGTCTTTTTGATTTTAATTTCCCTAAGCTATAGGACCATAAGTGGAAGTGCCCTAGGCTCTGTTGCTTTGTTTTTTAGATGTTTCAGGAAACACCATACACTTCTCCCGAGTGTCTGTTGGCAATTTACATCCCGCCCATCAGCATAACAAGGCTCCCAGTTCTCCATGGCCTGTCCTGCCTTTCTGGATTTTACACTTTTTTCAGATGGCCCTTTTGACTGGGGGGAAGTGAGACTTCATTGTAGTGCAGATTTCCTTTGCAAGTTTGCTTAGTTGGCCAAAAAGGACGTATGCGTTTTTTCCTGAATATATTCAGGAAAAAATGCATACGTCCTTTTTGGCCAAGTGCATCATTGTGGATGTTCTGCCTCTTTTCCTATGCTTTCAATGCAATTCCAGTCTACCTCCTGAAATCGGTTTCCTGCAATTCTGCCCCGCTTTCAAGTCCTCTTGGCAGCCTTACTTTAGTATATTTTTGGACGATAGCTGTCATTTATAACTCTGCAGGTTTGTGAATTACAGTGCCCCTGAGCTCCTTTCTTCAACTCGCTTTCTTTTGAGCTGGCCACAACACCGCAGGATGGCTTCAGGCCCTAATCTGGTTCCGTCACGGCACGATGAGCCTTTGGTTATTTCCTCTTCCTGGTGGGAAATGAGAGTTAAATTTGCCCGTCCAGACACCTCCAGCTAGTCTCTCATTGGTTCTCGCTATTCCTGTTCATCTTCCGCAGAAATTGCAAACTGGGCCAAACAGGAGGTTAAAGGCGCTGACTCTCCAAGTAGGGAGAGTGTTAGTAAAGCGTCTGGAATGTTGCACCCGAGTACCAGGGGAGGAAAACTGAGACATATTTGAACACGTCTCCCGTTCACACGGTTGATCATACTCTGGGTTCCACATGCATGTTTTAGCTGAAGGAAGAATCCCTGAAACCTGGAGAGTTGAGACCCGTGGAATGGGTACCATGCAATATGACTTCAAAGGGTCTTCATTTGCTCACCGAACCTCTCCAATCCTATCACTGCTGCGTTTATGCCCCTGTACACACGCTTGATTCTCTTTCGGAGACATAGCAATCCATAGGTTTTAAGATACTTACTAGTCAGGTACATTCTTAGGCGTTTAATATGGGGTGTTGAGTCCATTTCGTTGAGCAAGGAGTAGCTCTTGTCTATTCCATATTTGGCTTAAGGAAGTTAATCTGTGCTCATTTCAATCTCTGGTTTTATGCAGCACCCCAACTCACCTTTCCCCTTAAGCAAGCATAAGTTGGTTTTCTAAATTTGAGACCCTGTTCTGTTCTGTAATTCAGTTCCTGTGGAGCCAAGTTTACATTCCGTGTATTAGTGATATCTTATGATGTTTCTTTTTCTGTGTCACTTATTTCAGTTAGAATCATCTTACCTGAATCCACTCATTATGCTGCTACGGGCCTGATGACATAGATTTCATTGCTGAGTGATACTGCATTGTACGTAAGTACCACAACTTCTTCATCCATTTTTCACTTTCTGTGATATTGAACTTGTACGGTAAATGAGGTTCTTGTAAACAGAGGCGTCCCAAACTTTGGGGTGGCTGTGTCTTTTTGATTTTAATTTCCCTAAGCTATAGGACCATAAGTGGAAGTGCCCTAGGCTCTGTTGCTTTGTTTTTTAGATGTTTCAGGAAACACCATACACTTCTCCCGAGTGGCTGTTGGCAATTTACATCCCGCCCATCAGCATAACAAGGCTCCCAGTTCTCCATGGCCTGTCCTGCCTTTCTGGATTTTACAATTTTCTCAGATGGCCCTTTTGACCGGGGGGAAGTGAGACTTCATTGTAGTGCAGATTTCCTTTGCAAGCTTGCTTGGTTGGCCAAAAAGTGCGTATGCGTTTTTTCCTGATTCAGGAAAAAACGCATACGCCCTTTTTGGCCAAGTGCATCATTGTGGACGTTCTGCCTCTTTTCCTATGCTTAAAATGCAATTCCAATCTACCTCCTGAAATCGGTTTCCTGCAATTCTGCCCCGCTTTCAAGTCCTCTTGGCAGCCTTACTTCAGTATATTTTTGGACGATAGCTGTCATTTATAACTCTGCAGGTTTGTGAATTCCTGTGCCCCTGAGCTCCGTTCTTCATCTCGCTTTCTTGTGAGATGGCCGCAACACCGCAGGATTGCTTCAGGCCCTAATCTGGTTCCAGCACGGCACGCTGAGCCTTTGGTTAATTCCTGTCCTTGGTGGGAAATGAGAGTTAAATTTGCCCGTCCAGAAACCTCCAGCTTGTCTCTCATTGGTTCTCCCTATTCCTGTTCATCTTCCACAGAAATTGCAAACTGGGCCAAACAGGAGAATAAAGATACTGACTCTCCAAGTCGGGAGAGTGTTAGTAAAGCGTCTGGAATGTTGCACCCGAGTACCAGGGGACGAAAACTGAGACATATTTGAACACGTCTCCCGATCACATGGTTGATCATACTCTGGGTTCCACATGCATGTTTTAGCTGAAGGAAAAATCCCTTAAACCTGGAGAGTTGAGACCCGTGGAATGGGTACCATGCAATGCGACTTCAAAGGGTCTTCATTTGCTCACCGAACCTCTCCAATCCTATCACTGCTGCGTTTATGCCCCTCTACACACGCTTGATTCCCTTTCAGAGACATAGCAATCCATAGATTTTAAGATACTTGCTAGTCAGGTACATTCTTAGGCGTTTAATATGGGGTGTTGAGTCCATTTCGTTGAGCAAAGAGTAGCTCTTGTCTATTATATATTTGATTAAGGAACTTTATCTGTGCTCATTTCAATCTCTGGTTTTATGCAGCACCCCAACTCCCCTTTCCCCTTAAGCAAGCATAAGTTGGTTTTCTAAATTTGAGACCCTGTTCTGTTTTGGAATTCAGTTCCTGTGTAGCCAAGTTTACATTCCATGTATTAGTGATATCTTATGATGTTTCTTTTTCTGTGTGACTTATTTCAGATAAAATCATCATACCTGAATCCACTCATTATGCTTCTACGTGTCTGAAGACAGAGATTTCATTGCTGAGTGATATTGCATTGTACGTAAGTACCACAACTTCTTTATCCATTATTCGCTCTTTGCGATATTGAACTTGTATCGTAACCGAGGTTCTTGTAAACAGAGCCGTCCCAAACTTTGGGGTGGCTGTGTCTTTTTGATTTTAATTTCCCTAAGCTATAGGACCATAAGTGGAAGTGCCCTAGGCTCTGTTGCTTTGTTTTTTAGATGTTTCAGGAAACACCATACACTTCTCCCAAGTGTCTGTTGGCAATTTACATCCCACCCATCAGCATAACAAGGCTCCCAGTTCTCCATGGCCTGTCCTGCC
Organism: Pseudorca crassidens; assembly: GCF_039906515.1. NCBI lineage: Eukaryota > Metazoa > Chordata > Mammalia > Artiodactyla > Delphinidae > Pseudorca > Pseudorca crassidens. The sequence goes on along the minus strand of NC_090300.1, from coordinate 152,584 downwards.
TTTCTGGATTTTACACTTTTTTCAGATGGCCCTTTTGACCGGGGGGAAGTGAGACTTCATTGTAGTGCAGATTTCATTTGCAAGCTTGCTTGGTTGGCCAAAAAGGGCGTATGCGTTTTTTCCTGAATATATTCAGGAAAAAACGCATACGCCCTTTTTGGCCAAGTGCATCATTGTGGACGTTCTGCCTCTTTTCCTATGCTTTCAATGCAATTCCAGTCTACCTCCTGAAATCGGTTTCCTGCAATTCTGCCCCGCTTTCAAGTCCTCTTGGCAGCCTTACTTCAGTATATTTTTGGACGATAGCTGTCATTTATAACTCTGCAGGTTTGTGAATTACAGTGCCCCTGAGCTCCTTTCTTCAACTCGCTTTCTTTTGAGCTGGCCGTAACACCGCAGGATGGCTTCAGGCCCTAATCTGGTTCTGGCACGGCACTCTGAGCCTTTGCTTATTTCTTCTTCCTGGTGGGAAATGAGAGTTAAATTTGCCCGTCCAGACACCTCCAGCTAGTCTCTCATTGGTTCTCCCTATTCCTGTTCATCTTCCGCAGAAATTGCAAACTGGGCCAAACAGGAGGTTAAAGGCGCTGACTCTCCAAGTGGGGAGAGTGTTAGTAAAGCGTCTGGAATGTTGCACCCGAGTACCAGGGGAGGAAAACTGAGACATATTTGAACACGTCTCCCGTTCACACGGTTGATCATACTCTGGGTTCCACATGCATGTTTTAGCTGAAGGAAGAATACCTTAAACCTGGAGAGTTGAGACCCGTTTAATGGGTACCATGCAATATGACTTCAAAGGGTCTTCATTTGCTCACCGAACCTCTCCAATCCTATCACTGCTGCGTTTATGCCCCTGTACACACGCTTGATTCTCTTTCGGAGACATAGCAATCCATAGGTTTTAAGATACTTACTAGTCAGGTACATTCTTAGGCGTTTAATATGGGGTGTTGAGTCCATTTCGTTGAGCAAGGAGTAGCTCTTGTCTATTCCATATTTGGCTTAAGGAACTTTATCTGTGCTCATTTCAATCTCTGGTTTTATGCATCACCCCAACTCACCTTTCCCCTTAAGCAAGCATAAGTTGGTTTTCTAAATTTGAGACCCTGTTCTGTTCTGTAATTCAGTTCCTGTGGAGCCAAGTTTACATTCCGTGTATTACTGATATCTTATGATGTTTCTTTTTCTGTGTGACTTATTTCAGTTAGAATCATCATACCTGAATCCACTCATTGTGCTGCTAAGGGCCTGATGACATAGATTTCATTGCTGAGTGATATTGATTTGTAAGTAAATACCACAACTTCATTATCCATTTTTCACTTTCTGCGATGTTGAACTTGTACTGTAAACGAGGTTCTTGTAAACAGAGGCGTCCCAAACTTTGGGGTGGCTGTGTCTTTTTGATTTTAATTTCCCTAAGCTATAGGACCATAAGTGGAAGTGCCCTAGGCTCTGTTGCTTTGTTTTTTAGATGTTTCAGGAAACACCATACACTTCTCCCGAGTGTCTGTTGGCAATTTACATCCCGCCCATCAGCATAACAAGGCTCCCAGTTCTCCATGGCCTGTCCTGCCTTTCTGGATTTTACACTTTATTCAGATGGCCCTTTTGACCGGGGAGAAGTGAGACTTCATTGTAGTGCAGATTTCCTTTGCAAGCTTGCTTGGTTGGCCAAAAAGGGCGTATGCGTTTTTTCCTGAATATATTCAGGAAAAAACACATACGCCCTTTTTGGCCAAGTGCATCATTGTGGACGTTCTGCCTCTTTTCCTATGCTTTCAATGCAATTCCAGTCTACCTCCTGAAATCGGTTTCCTGCAATTCTGCCCCGCTTTCAAGTCCTCTTGGCAGCCTTACTTCAGTATATTTTTGTATGATAGCTGTCATTTATAACTCTGCAGGTTTGTGAATTACAGTGCCCCTGAGCTCCTTTCTTCAACTCGCTTTCTTGTGACCTGGCCGCAACACCGCAGGATGGCTTCAGGCCCTAATCTGGTTCCGGCACGGCACGCTGAGCCTTTGGTTAATTCCTCTTCCTGGTGGGAAATGAGAGTTAAATTTGCCCGTCCAGACACCTCCAGCTAGTCTCTCATTGGTTCTCGCTATTCCTGTTCATCTTCCGCAGAAATTGCAAACTGGGCCAAACAGGAGGTTAAAGGCGCTGACTCTCCAAGTGGGGAGAGTGTTAGTAAAGCGTCTGGAATGTTGCACCCGAGTACCAGGGGAGGAAAACTGAGACATATTTGAACACGTCTCCCGTTCACACGGTTGATCATACTCTGGGTTCCACATGCATGTTTTAGCTGAAGGAAGAATACCTTAAACCTGGAGAGTTGAGACCCGTGGAATGGGTACCATGCAATATGACTTCAAAGGGTCTTCATTTGCTCACCGAACCTCTCCAATCCTATCACTGCTGCGTTTATGCCCCTGTACACACGCTTGATTCTCTTTCGGAGACATAGCAATCCATAGGTTTTAAGATACTTACTAGTCAGGTACATTCTTAGGCGTTTAATATGGGGTGTTGAGTCCATTTCGTTGAGCAAGGAGTAGCTCTTGTCTATTCCATATTTGGCTTAAGGAACTTTATCTGTGCTCATTTCAATCTCTGGTTTTATGCAGCACCCCAACTCACCTTTCCCCTTAAGCAAGCATAAGTTGGTTTTCTAAATTTGAGACCCTGTTCTGTTTTGGAATTCAGTTCCTGTGTAGCCAAGTTTACATTCCGTGTATTAGTGATATCTTATGATGTTTCTTTTTCTGTGTGACTTATTTCAGTTAGAATCATCGTATCTGAATCCACTCGTTATGCTGCTACGGGCCTGATGACATAGATTTCATTGCTGAGTGATACTGCATTGTACGTAAGTACCACAAGTTCTTTATCCATTTTTCACTTTCTGTGATATTGAACTTGTACGGGAAACGAGGTTCTTGTAAACAGAGGCGTCCCAAACTTTGGGGTGGCTGTGTCTTTTTGATTTTAATTTCCCTAAGCTATAGGACCATAAGTGGAAGTGCCCTAGGCTCTGTTGCTTTGTTTTTTAGATGTTTCAGGAAACACCATACACTTCTCCCGAGTGTCTGTTGGCAATTTACATCCCGCCCATCAGCATAACAAGGCTCCCAGTTCTCCATGGCCTGTCCTGCCTTTCTGGATTTTACACTTTATTCAGATGGCCCTTTTGACCGGGGGGAAGTGAGACTTCATTGTAGTGCAGATTTCCTTTGCAAGTTTGCTTTGTTGGCCAAAAAGGGCGTATGCGTTTTTTCCTGAATATATTCAGGAAAAAACACATACGCCCTTTTTGGCCAAGTGCATCATTGTGGACGTTCTGCCTCTTTTCCTATGCTTTCAATGCAATTCCAGTCTACCTCCTGAAATCGGTTTCCTGCAATTCTGCCCCGCTTTCAAGTCCTCTTGGCAGCCTTACTTCAGTATATTTTTGTATGATAGCTGTCATTTATAACTCTGCAGGTTTGTGAATTACAGTGCCCCTGAGCTCCTTTCTTCAACTCGCTTTCTTGTGACCTGGCCGCAACACCGCAGGATGGCTTCAGGCCTTAATCTGGTTCCGGCACGGCACGCTGAGCCTTTGGTTATTTCCTCTTCCTGGAGGGAAATGAGAGTTAAATTTGCCCGTCCAGACACCTCCAGCTAGTCTCTCATTGGTTCTCGCTATTCCTGTTCATCTTCCGCAGAAATTGCAAACTGGGCCAAACAGGAGGTTAAAGGCACTGATTCTCCAAGTCGGGAGAGTGTTAGTAAAGCGTCTGGAATGTTGCACCCGAGTACCAGGGGAGGAAAACTGAGACATATTTGAACACGTCTCCCGATCACATGGTTGATCATACTCTAGGTTCCACATGCATGTTTTAGCTGAAGGAAGAATACCTTAAACCTGGGTAGTTGAAACCCGTGGAATGGGTACCATGCAATATGACTTCAAAGGGTCTTCATTTGCTCACCGAACCTCTCCAATCCTATCACTGCTGCGTTTATGCCCCTGTACACACGCTTGATTCTCTTTCGGAGACATAGCAATCCATAGGTTTTAAGATACTTACTAGTCAGGTACATTCTTAGGCGTTTAATATGGGGTGTTGAGTCCATTTCGTTGAGCAAGGAGTAGCTCTTGTCTATTCCATATTTGGCTTAAGGAACTTTATCTGTGCTCATTTCAATCTCTGGTTTTATGCAGCACCCCAACTCACCTTTCCCCTTAAGCAAGCATAAGTTGGTTTTCTAAATTTGAGACCCTGTTCTGTTTTGGAATTCAGTTCCTGTGTAGCCAAGTTTACATTCCGTGTATTAGTGATATCTTATGATGTTTCTTTTTCTGTGTGACTTATTTCAGTTAGAATCATCGTATCTGAATCCACTCGTTATGCTGCTACGGGCCTGATGACATAGATTTCATTGCTGAGTGATACTGCATTGTACGTAAGTACCACAAGTTCTTTATCCATTTTTCACTTTCTGTGATATTGAACTTGTACGGGAAACGAGGTTCTTGTAAACAGAGGCGTCCCAAACTTTGGGGTGGCTGTGTCTTTTTGATTTTAATTTCCCTAAGCTATAGGACCATAAGTGGAAGTGCCCTAGGCTCTGTTGCTTTGTTTTTTAGATGTTTCAGGAAACACCATACACTTCTCCCGAGTGTCTGTTGGCAATTTACATCCCGCCCATCAGCATAACAAGGCTCCCAGTTCTCCATGGCCTGTCCTGCCTTTCTGGATTTTACACTTTATTCAGATGGCCCTTTTGACCGGGGGGAAGTGAGACTTCATTGTAGTGCAGATTTCCTTTGCAAGCTTGCTTGGTTGGCCAAAAAGGGCGTATGCGTTTTTTCCTGAATATATTCAGGAAAAAACACATACGCCCTTTTTGGCCAAGTGCATCATTGTGGACGTTCTGCCTCTTTTCCTATGCTTTCAATGCAATTCCAGTCTACCTCCTGAAATCGGTTTCCTGCAATTCTGCCCCGCTTTCAAGTCCTCTTGGCAGCCTTACTTCAGTATATTTTTGTATGATAGCTGTCATTTATAACTCTGCAGGTTTGTGAATTACAGTGCCCCTGAGCTCCTTTCTTCAACTCGCTTTCTTGTGACCTGGCCGCAACACCGCAGGATGGCTTCAGGCCTTAATCTGGTTCCGGCACGGCACGCTGAGCCTTTGGTTATTTCCTCTTCCTGGAGGGAAATGAGAGTTAAATTTGCCCGTCCAGACACCTCCAGCTAGTCTCTCATTGGTTCTCGCTATTCCTGTTCATCTTCCGCAGAAATTGCAAACTGGGCCAAACAGGAGGTTAAAGGCACTGATTCTCCAAGTCGGGAGAGTGTTAGTAAAGCGTCTGGAATGTTGCACCCGAGTACCAGGGGAGGAAAACTGAGACATATTTGAACACGTCTCCCGATCACATGGTTGATCATACTCTAGGTTCCACATGCATGTTTTAGCTGAAGGAAGAATACCTTAAACCTGGGTAGTTGAAACCCGTGGAATGGGTACCATGCAATATGACTTCAAAGGGTCTTCATTTGCTCACCGAACCTCTCCAATCCTATCACTGCTGCGTTTATGCCCCTGTACACATGCTTGATTCTCTTTCGGAGACATAAGAATCCATAGGTTTTAAGATACTTACTAGTCAGGTACATTCTTAGGCGTTTAATATGGGGTGTTGGGTCCATTTCGTTGAGCAAGGAGTAGCTCTTGTCTATTCCATATTTGGCTTAAGGAACTTTATCTGTGCTCATTTCAATCTCTGGTTTTATGCATCACCCCAACTCACCTTTACCCTTAAGCAAGCATAAGTTGGTTTTCTAAATTTGAGACCCTGTTCTGTTCTGTAATTCAGTTCCTGTGGAGCCAAGTTTACATTCCGTGTATTACTGATATCTTATGATGTTTCTTTTTCTGTGTGACTTATTTCAGTTAGAATCATCATACCTGAATCCACTCATTGTGCTGCTAAGGGCCTGATGACATAGATTTCATTGCTGAGTGATATTGATTTGTAAGTAAATACCACAACTTCATTATCCATTTTTCACTTTCTGCGATGTTGAACTTGTACTGTAAACGAGGTTCTTGTAAACAGAGGCATCCCAAACTTTGGGGTGGCTGTGTCTTTTTGATTTTAATTTCCCTAAGCTATAGGACCATAAGTGGAAGTGCCCTAGGCTCTGTTGCTTTGTTTTTTAGATGTTTCAGGAAACACCATACACTTCTCCCGAGTGTCTGTTGGCAATTTACATCCCGCCCATCAGCATAACAAGGCTCCCAGTTCTCCATGGCCTGTCCTGCCTTTCTGGATTTTACACTTTTTTCAGATGGCCCTTTTGACCGGGGGGAAGTGAGACTTCATTGTAGTGCAGATTTCCTTTGCAAGTTTGCTTAGTTGGCCAAAAAGGACGTATGCGTTTTTTCCTGAATATATTCAGGAAAAAATGCATACGTCCTTTTTGGCCAAGTGCATCATTGTGGATGTTCTGCCTCTTTTCCTATGCTTTCAATGCAATTCCAGTCTACCTCCTGAAATCGGTTTCCTGCAATTCTGCCCCGCTTTCAAGTCCTCTTGGCAGCCTTACTTCAGTATATTTTTGGACGATAGCTGTCATTTATAACTCTGCAGGTTTGTGAATTACAGTGCCCCTGAGCTCCTTTCTTCAACTCGCTTTCTTGTGAGCTGGCCGCAACACCGCAGGATGGCTTCAGGCCCTAATCTGGTTCCGTCACGGCACGATGAGCCTTTGGTTATTTTCTCTTCCTGGTGGGAAATGAGTTAAATTTGCCCGTCCAGACACCTCCAGCTAGTCTCTCATTGGTTCTCGCTATTCCTGTTCATCTTCCGCAGAAATTGCAAACTGGGCCAAACAGGAGGTTAAAGGCGCTGACTCTCCAAGTGGGGAGAGTGTTAGTAAAGCGTCTGGAATGTTGCACCCGAGTACCAGGGGAGGAAAACTGAGACATATTTGAACACGTCTCCCGTTCACACGGTTGATCATACTCTGGGTTCCACATGCATGTTTTAGCTGAAGGAAGAATACCTTAAACCTGGAGAGTTGAGACCCGTGGAATGGGTACCATGCAATATGACTTCAAAGGGTCTTCATTTGCTCACCGAACCTCTCCAATCCTATCACTGCTGCGTTTATGCCCCTGTACACACGCTTGATTCTCTTTCGGAGACATAGCAATCCATAGGTTTTAAGATACTTACTAGTCAGGTACATTCTTAGGCGTTTAATATGGGGTGTTGAGTCCATTTCGTTGAGCAAGGAGTAGCTCTTGTCTATTCCATATTTGGCTTAAGGAACTTAATCTGTGCTTATTTCAATCTCTGGTTTTATGCAGCACCCCAACTCACCTTTCCCCTTAAGCAAGCATAAGTTGGTTTTCTAAATTTGAGACCCTGTTCTGTTTTGGAATTCAGTTCCTGTGTAGCCAAGTTTACATTCCGTGTATTAGTGATATCTTATGATGTTTCTTTTTCTGTGTCACTTATTTCAGTTAGAATCATCTTACCTGAATCCACTCATTATGCTGCTACGGGCCTGATGACATAGATTTCATTGCTGAGTGATACTGCATTGTACGTAAGTACCACAAGTTCTTTATCCATTTTTCACTTTCTGTGATATTGAACTTGTACGGTAAATGAGGTTCTTGTAAACAGAGGCGTCCCAAACTTTGGGGTGGCTGTGTCTTTTTGATTTTAATTTCCCTAAGCTATAGGTCCATAAGTGGAAGTGCCCTAGGCTCTGTTGCTTTGTTTTTTAGATGTTTCAGGAAACACCATACACTTCTCCTGAGTGTCTGTTGGCAATTTACATCCCGCCCATCAGCATAACAAGGCTCCCAGTTCTCCATGGCCTGTCCTGCCTTTCTGGATTTTACACTTTATTCAGATGGCCCTTTTGACCGGGGGGAAGTGAGACTTCATTGTAGTGCAGATTTCCTTTGCAAGTTTCCTTGGTTGTCCAAAAATGGCGTATGCGTTTTTTCCTGAATATATTCAGGAAAAAACACATACGCCCTTTTTGGCCAAGTGCATCATTGTGGACGTTCTGCCTCTTTTCCTATGCTTTCAATGCAATTCCAGTCTACCTCCTGAAATCGGTTTCCTGCAATTCTGCCCCGCTTTCAAGTCCTCTTGGCAGCCTTACTTCAGTATATTTTTGTATGATAGCTGTCATTTATAACTCTGCAGGTTTGTGAATTACAGTGCCCCTGAGCTCCTTTCTTCAACTCGCTTTCTTGTGACCTGGCCGCAACACCGCAGGATGGCTTCAGGCCCTAATCTGGTTCCGGCACGGCACGCTGAGCCTTTGGTTAATTCCTCTTCCTGGTGGGAAATGATAGTTAAATTTGCCCGTCCAGACACCTCCAGCTAGTCTCTCATTGGTTCTCGCTATTCCTGTTCATCTTCCGCAGAAATTGCAAACTGGGCCAAACAGGAGGTTAAAGGCGCTGACTCTCCAAGTGGGGAGAGTGTTAGTAAAGCGTCTGGAATGTTGCACCCGAGTACCAGGGTACGAAAACTGAGACATATTTGAACACGTCTCCCGTTCACACGGTTGATCATACTCTGGGTTCCACATGCATGTTTTAGCTGAAGGAAGAATCCCTGAAACCTGGAGAGTTGAGACCCGTGGAATGGGTACCATGCAATATGACTTCAAAGGGTCTTCATTTGCTCACCGAACCTCTCCAATCCTATCACTGCTGCGTTTATGCCCCTGTACACACGCTTGATTCTCTTTCGGAGACATAGCAATCCATAGGTTTTAAGATACTTACTAGTCAGGTACATTCTTAGGCGTTTAATATGGGGTGTTGAGTCCATTTCGTTGAGCAAGGAGTAGCTCTTGTCTATTCCATATTTGGCTTAAGGAACTTTATCTGTGCTCATTTCAATCTCTGGTTTTATGCAGCACCCCAACTCACCTTTCCCCTTAAGCAAGCATAAGTTGGTTTTCTAAATTTGAGACCCTGTTCTGTTTTGGAATTCAGTACCTGTGTAGCCAAGTTTACATTCCGTGTATTAGTGATATCTTATGATGTTTCTTTTTCTTTGTGACTTATTTCAGTTAGAATCATCGTACCTGAATCCACTCATTATGCTGCTACGGGCCTGATGACATAGATTTCATTGCTGAGTGATACTGCATTGTACGTAAGTACCACAAGTTCTTTATCCATTTTTCACTTTCTGTGATATTGAACTTGTACTGTACACGAGGTTCTTGTAAACAGAGGCGTTCCAAACTTTGGGGTGGCTGTGTCTTTTTTATTTTAATTTCCCTAAGCTATAGGACCATAAGTGGAAGTGCCCTAGGCTCTGTTGCTTTGTTTTTTAGATGTTTCAGGAAACACCATACACTTCTCCCGAGTGTCTGTTGGCAATTTACATCCCGCCCATCAGCATAACAAGGCTCCCAGTTCTCCATGGCCTGTCCTGCCTTTCTGGATTTTACACTTTATTCAGATGGCCCTTTTGACCGGGGGGAAGTGAGACTTCATTGTAGTGCAGATTTCCTTTGCAAGTTTGCTTTGTTGGCCAAAAAGGGCGTATGCGTTTTTTCCTGAATATATTCAGGAAAAAACGCATACGCCCTTTTTGGCCAAGTGCATCATTGTGGACGTTCTGCCTCTTTTCCTATGCTTTCAATGCAATTCCAGTCTACCTCCTGAAATCGGTTTCCTGCAATTCTGCCCCGCTTTCAAGTCCTCTTGGCAGCCTTACTTCAGTATATTTTTGGACGATAGCTGTCATTTATAACTCTGCAGGTTTGTGAATTACAGTGCCCCTGAGCTCCTTTCTTCAACTCGCTTTCTTGTGACCTGGCCGCAACACCGGAGGATGGCTTCAGGCCCTAATCTTGTTACGGCACGGCACGCTGAGCCTTTGGTTAATTCCTCTTCCTGGTGGGAAATGAGAGTTAAATTTGCCCGTCCAGACACCTCCAGCTAGTCTCTCATTGGTTCTCGCTATTCCTGTTCATCTTCCGCAGAAATTGCAAACTGGGCCAAACAGGAGGTTAAAGGGACTGACTCTCCAAGTCGGGAGAGTGTTAGTAAAGCGTCTGGAATGTTGCACCCGAGTACCAGGGTACGAAAACTGAGACATATTTGAACACGTCTCCCGATCTCATGGTTGATCATACTCTAGGTTCCACATGCATGTTTTAGCTGAAGGAAGAATACCTTAAACCTGGATAGTTGAAACCCGTGGAATGGGTACCATGCAATATGACTTCAAAGGGTCTTCATTTGCTCACCGAACCTCTCCAATCCTATCACTGCTGCGTTTATGCCCCTGTACACATGCTTGATTCTCTTTCGGAGACATAAGAATCCATAGGTTTTAAGATACTTACTAGTCAGGTACATTCTTAGGCGTTTAATATGGGGTGTTGGGTCCATTTCGTTGAGCAAGGAGTAGCTCTTGTCTATTCCATATTTGGCTTAAGGAACTTTATCTGTGCTCATTTCAATCTCTGGTTTTATGCATCACCCCAACTCACCTTTACCCTTAAGCAAGCATAAGTTGGTTTTCTAAATTTGAGACCCTGTTCTGTTCTGTAATTCAGTTCCTGTGGAGCCAAGTTTACATTCCGTGTATTACTGATATCTTATGATGTTTCTTTTTCTGTGTGACTTATTTCAGTTAGAATCATCATACCTGAATCCACTCATTGTGCTGCTAAGGGCCTGATGACATAGATTTCATTGCTGAGTGATATTGATTTGTAAGTAAATACCACAACTTCATTATCCATTTTTCACTTTCTGCGATGTTGAACTTGTACTGTAAACGAGGTTCTTGTAAACAGAGGCATCCCAAACTTTGGGGTGGCTGTGTCTTTTTGACTTTAATTTCCCTAAGCTATAGGACCATAAGTGGAAGTGCCCTAGGCTCTGTTGCTTTGTTTTTTAGATGTTTCAGGAAACACCATACACTTCTCCCGAGTGTCTGTTGGCAATTTACATCCCGCCCATCAGCATAACAAGGCTCCCAGTTCTCCATGGCCTGTCCTGCCTTTCTGGATTTTACACTTTTTTCAGATGGCCCTTTTGACCGGGGGGAAGTGAGACTTCATTGTAGTGCAGATTTCCTTTGCAAGTTTGCTTAGTTGGCCAAAAAGGACGTATGCGTTTTTTCCTGAATATATTCAGGAAAAAATGCATACGTCCTTTTTGGCCAAGTGCATCATTGTGGATGTTCTGCCTCTTTTCCTATGCTTTCAATGCAATTCCAGTCTACCTCCTGAAATCGGTTTCCTGCAATTCTGCCCCGCTTTCAAGTCCTCTTGGCAGCCTTACTTCAGTATATTTTTGGACGATAGCTGTCATTTATAACTCTGCAGGTTTGTGAATTACAGTGCCCCTGAGCTCCTTTCTTCAACTTGCTTTCTTTTGAGCTGGCCGCAACACCGCAGGATGGCTTCAGGCCCTAATCTGGTTCCGTCACGGCACGATGAGCCTTTGGTTATTTCCTCTTCCTGGTGGGAAATGAGAGTTAAATTTGCCCGTCCAGACACCTCCAGCTAGTCTCTCATTGGTTCTCGCTATTCCTGTTCATCTTCCGCAGAAATTGCAAACTGGGCCAAACAGGAAGTTAAAGGCGCTGACTCTCCAAGTGGGGAGAGTGTTAGTAAAGCATCTGGAATGTTGCACCCGAGTACCAGGGGAGGAAAACTGAGACATATTTGAACACGTCTCCCGTTCACACGGTTGATCATACTCTGGGTTCCACATGCATGTTTTAGCTGAAGGAAGAATACCTTAAACCTGGAGAGTTGAGACCCGTGGAATGGGTACCATGCAATATGACTTCAAAGGGTCTTCATTTGCTCACCGAACCTCTCCAATCCTATCACTGCTTCGTTTATGCCCCTGTACACACGCTTGATTCTCTTTCGGAGACATAGCATTCCATAGGTTTTAAGATACTTACTAGTCAGGTACATTCTTAGGCGTTTAATATGGGGTGTTGAGTCCATTTCGTTGAGCAAGGAGTAGCTCTTGTCTATTCCATATTTGGCTTAAGGAAGTTAATCTGTGCTCATTTCAATCTCTGGTTTTATGCAGCACCCCAACTCACCTTTCCCCTTAAGCAAGCATAAGTTGGTTTTCTAAATTTGAGACCCTGTTCTGTTTTGGAATTCAGTTCCTGTGTAGCCAAGTTTACATTCCGTGTATTAGTGATATCTTATGATGTTTCTTTTTCTGTGTCACTTATTTCAGTTAGAATCATCTTACCTGAATCCACTCATTATGCTGCTACGGGCCTGATGACATAGATTTCATTGCTGAGTGATACTGCGTTGTACGTAAGTACCACAACTTCTTCATCCATTTTTCACTTTCTGTGATATTAAACTTGTACGGTAAATGAGGTTCTTGTAAACAGAGGCGTCCCAAACTTTGGGGTGGCTGTGTCTTTTTGATTTTAATTTCCCTAAGCTATAGGACCATAAGTGGAAGTGCCCTAGGCTCTGTTGCTTTGTTTTTTAGATGTTTCAGGAAACACCATACACTTCTCCCGAGTGTCTGTTGGCAATTTACATCCCGCCCATCAGCATAACAAGGCTCCCAGTTCTCCATGGCCTGTCCTGCCTTTCTGGATTTTACACTTTATTCAGATGGCCCTTTTGACCGGGGGGAAGTGAGACTTCATTGTAGTGCAGATTTCCTTTGCAAGCTTGCTTGGTTGGCCAAAAAGGGCGTATGCGTTTTTTCCTGAATATATTCAGGAAAAAACACATACGCCCCTTTTGGCCAAGTGCATCATTGTGGACGTTCTGCCTCTTTTCCTATGCTTTCAATGCAATTCCAGTCTACCTCCTGAAATCGGTTTCCTGCAATTCTGCCCCGCTTTCAAGTCCTCTTGGCAGCCTTACTTCAGTATATTTTTGTATGATAGCTGTCATTTATAACTCTGCAGGTTTGTGAATTACAGTGCCCCTGAGCTCCTTTCTTCAACTCGCTTTCTTGTGACCTGGCTGCAACACCGCAGGATGGCTTCAGGCCCTAATCTGGTTCCGGCACGGCACGCTGAGCCTTTGGTTAATTCCTCTTCCTGGTGGGAAATGAGAGTTAAATTTGCCCGTCCAGACACCTCCAGCTAGTCTCTCATTGGTTCTCGCTATTCCTGTTCATCTTCCGCAGAAATTGCAAACTGGGCCAAACAGGAGGTTAAAGGCGCTGACTCTCCAAGTGGGGAGAGTGTTAGTAAAGCGTCTGGAATGTTGCACCCGAGTACCAGGGGAGGAAAACTGAGACATATTTGAACACGTCTCCCGTTCACACAGTTGATCATACTCTGGGTTCCACATGCATGTTTTAGCTGAAGGAAGAATACCTTAAACCTGGAGAGTTGAGACCTGTGGAATGGGTACCATGCAATATGACTTCAAAGGGTCTTCATTTGCTCACCGAACCTCTCCAATCCTATCACTGCTGCGTTTATGCCCCTGTACACACGCTTGATTCTCTTTCGGAGACATAGCAATCCATAGGTTTTAAGATACTTACTAGTCAGGTACATTCTTAGGCGTTTAATATGGGGTGTTGAGTCCATTTCGTTGAGCAAGGAGTAGCTCTTGTCTATTCCATATTTGGCTTAAGGAACTTTATCTGTGCTCATTTCAATCTCTGGTTTTATGCAGCACCCCAACTCACCTTTCCCCTTAAGCAAGCATAAGTTGGTTTTCTAAATTTGAGACCCTGTTCTGTTTTGGAATTCAGTTCCTGTGTAGCCAAGTTTACATTCCGTGTATTAGTGATATCTTATGATGTTTCTTTTTCTGTGTCACTTATTTCAGTTAGAATCATCGTACCTGAATCCACTCATTATGCTGCTACGGGCCTGATGACATAGATTTCATTGCTGAGTGATACTGCATTGTACGTAAGTACCACAAGTTCTTTATCCATTTTTCACTTTCTGTGATATTGAACTTGTACGGGAAACGAGGTTCTTGTAAACAGAGGCGTCCCAAACTTTGGGGTGGCTGTGTCTTTTTGATTTTAATTTCCCTAAGCTATAGGACCATAAGTGGAAGTGCCCTAGGCTCTGTTGCTTTGTTTTTTAGATGTTTCAGGAAACACCATACACTTCTCCCGAGTGTCTGTTGGCAATTTACATCCCGCCCATCAGCATAACAAGGCTCCCAGTTCTCCATGGCCTGTCCTGCCTTTCTGGATTTTACACTTTATTCAGATGGCCCTTTTGACCGGGGGGAAGTGAGACTTCATTGTAGTGCAGATTTCCTTTGCAAGTTTGCTTTGTTGGCCAAAAAGGGCGTATGCGTTTTTTCCTGAATATATTCAGGAAAAAACACATACGCCCTTTTTGGCCAAGTGCATCATTGTGGACGTTCTGCCTCTTTTCCTATGCTTTCAATGCAATTCCAGTCTACCTCCTGAAATCGGTTTCCTGCAATTCTGCCCCGCTTTCAAGTCCTCTTGGCAGCCTTACTTCAGTATATTTTTGGATGATAGCTGTCATTTATAACTCTGCAGGTTTGTGAATTACAGTGCCCCTGAGCTCCTTTCTTCAACTCGCTTTCTTGTGACCTGGCCGCAACACCGCAGGATGGCTTCAGGCCTTAATCTGGTTCCGGCACGGCACGCTGAGCCTTTGGTTATTTCCTCTTCCTGGTGGGAAATGAGAGTTAAATTTGCCCGTCCAGACACCTCCAGCTAGTCTCTCATTGGTTCTCGCTATTCCTGTTCATCTTCCGCAGAAATTGCAAACTGGGCCAAACAGGAGGTTAAAGGCACTGATTCTCCAAGTCGGGAGAGTGTTAGTAAAGCGTCTGGAATGTTGCACCCGAGTACCAGGGGAGGAAAACTGAGACATATTTGAACACGTCTCCCGATCACATGGTTGATCATACTCTAGGTTCCACATGCATGTTTTAGCTGAAGGAAGAATACCTTAAACCTGGGTAGTTGAAACCCGTGGAATGGGTACCATGCAATATGACTTCAAAGGGTCTTCATTTGCTCACCGAACCTCTCCAATCCTATCACTGCTGCGTTTATGCCCCTGTACACATGCTTGATTCTCTTTCGGAGACATAAGAATCCATAGGTTTTAAGATACTTACTAGTCAGGTACATTCTTAGGCATTTAATATGGGGTGTTGGGTCCATTTCGTTGAGCAAGGAGTAGCTCTTGTCTATTCCATATTTGGCTTAAGGAACTTTATCTGTGCTCATTTCAATCTCTGGTTTTATGCATCACCCCAACTCACCTTTCCCCTTAAGCAAGCATAAGTTGGTTTTCTAAATTTGAGACCCTGTTCTGTTCTGTAATTCAGTTCCTGTGGAGCCAAGTTTACATTCCGTGTATTACTGATATCTTATGATGTTTCTTTTTCTGTGTGACTTATTTCAGTTAGAATCATCATACCTGAATCCACTCATTGTGCTGCTAAGGGCCTGATGACATAGATTTCATTGCTGAGTGATATTGATTTGTAAGTAAATACCACAACTTCATTATCCATTTTTCACTTTCTGCGATGTTGAACTTGTACTGTAAACGAGGTTCTTGTAAACAGAGGCGTCCCAAACTTTGGGGTGGCTGTGTCTTTTTGATTTTAATTTCCCTAAGCTATAGGACCATAAGTGGAAGTGCCCTAGGCTCTGTTGCTTTGTTTTTTAGATGTTTCAGGAAACACCATACACTTCTCCCGAGTGTCTGTTGGCAATTTACATCCCGCCCATCAGCATAACAAGGCTCCCAGTTCTCCATGGCCTGTCCTGCCTTTCTGGATTTTACACTTTTTTCAGATGGCCCTTTTGACCGGGGGGAAGTGAGACTTCATTGTAGTGCAGATTTCCTTTGCAAGTTTGCTTAGTTGGCCAAAAAGGACGTATGCGTTTTTTCCTGAATATATTCAGGAAAAAATGCATACGTCCTTTTTGGCCAAGTGCATCATTGTGGATATTCTGCCTCTTTTCCTATGCTTTCAATGCAATTCCAGTCTACCTCCTGAAATCTTTTTCCTGCAATTCTGCCCCGCTTTCAAGTCCTCTTGGCAGCCTTACTTTAGTATATTTTTGGACGATAGCTGTCATTTATAACTCTGCAGGTTTGTGAATTACAGTGCCGCTGAGCTCCTTTCTTCAACTCGCTTTCTTTTGAGCTGGCCGCAACACCGCAGGATGGCTTCAGGCCCTAATCTGGTTCCGTCACGGCACGATGAGCCTTTGGTTATTTCCTCTTCCTGGTGGGAAATGAGAGTTAAATTTGCCCGTCCAGACACCTCCAGCTAGTCTCTCATTGGTTCTCGCTATTCCTGTTCATCTTCCGCAGAAATTGCAAACTGGGCCAAACAGGAGGTTAAAGGCGCTGACTCTCCAAGTAGGGAGAGTGTTAGTAAAGCGTCTGGAATGTTGCACCCGAGTACCAGGGGAGGAAAACTGAGACATATTTGAACACGTCTCCCGTTCACACGGTTGATCATACTCTGGGTTCCACATGCATGTTTTAGCTGAAGGAAGAATCCCTGAAACCTGGAGAGTTGAGACCCGTGGAATGGGTACCATGCAATATGACTTCAAAGGGTCTTCATTTGCTCACCGAACCTCTCCAATCCTATCACTGCTGCGTTTATGCCCCTGTACACACGCTTGATTCTCTTTCGGAGACATAGCAATCCATAGGTTTTAAGATACTTACTAGTCAGGTACATTCTTAGGCGTTTAATATGGGGTGTTGAGTCCATTTCGTTGAGCAAGGAGTAGCTCTTGTCTATTCCATATTTGGCTTAAGGAAGTTAATCTGTGCTCATTTCAATCTCTGGTTTTATGCAGCACCCCAACTCACCTTTCCCCTTAAGCAAGCATAAGTTGGTTTTCTAAATTTGAGACCCTGTTCTGTTTTGGAATTCAGTTCCTGTGTAGCCAAGTTTACATTCCGTGTATTAGTGATATCTTATGATGTTTCTTTTTCTGTGTGACTTATTTCAGTTAGAATCATCGTATCTGAATCCACTCGTTATGCTGCTACGGGCCTGATGACATAGATTTCATTGCTGAGTGATACTGCATTGTACGTAAGTACCACAAGTTCTTTATCCATTTTTCACTTTCTGTGATATTGAACTTGTACGGGAAACGAGGTTCTTGTAAACAGAGGCGTCCCAAACTTTGGGGTGGCTGTGTCTTTTTGATTTTAATTTCCCTAAGCTATAGGACCATAAGTGGAAGTGCCCTAGGCTCTGTTGCTTTGTTTTTTAGATGTTTCAGGAAACACCATACACTTCTCCCGAGTGTCTGTTGGCAATTTACATCCCGCCCATCAGCATAACAAGGCTCCCAGTTCTCCATGGCCTGTCCTGCCTTTCTGGATTTTACACTTTATTCAGATGGCCCTTTTGACCGGGGGGAAGTGAGACTTCATTGTAGTGCAGATTTCCTTTGCAAGGTTGCTTTGTTGGCCAAAAAGTGCGTATGCGTTTTTTCCTGAATATATTCAGGAAAAAACACATACGCCCTTTTTGGCCAAGTGCATCATTGTGGACGTTCTGCCTCTTTTCCTATGCTTTCAATGCAATTCCAGTCTACCTCCTGAAATCGGTTTCCTGCAATTCTGCCCCGCTTTCAAGTCCTCTTGGCAGCCTTACTTCAGTATATTTTTGTATGATAGCTGTCATTTATAACTCTGCAGGTTTGTGAATTACAGTGCCCCTGAGCTCCTTTCTTCAACTCGCTTTCTTGTGACCTGGCCGCAACACCGCATGATGGCTTCAGGCCCTAATCTGGTTCCGGCACGGCACGCTGAGCCTTTGGTTAATTCCTCTTCCTGGTGGGAAATGAGAGTTAAATTTGCCCGTCCAGACACCTCCAGCTAGTCTCTCATTGGTTCTCGCTATTCCTGTTCATCTTCCGCAGAAATTGCAAACTGGGCCAAACAGGAGGTTAAAGGCGCTGACTCTCCAAGTGGGGAGAGTGTTAGTAAAGCGTCTGGAATGTTGCACCCGAGTACCAGGGGAGGAAAACTGAGACATATTTGAACACGTCTCCCGTTCACACGGTTGATCATACTCTGGGTTCCACATGCATGTTTTAGCTGAAGGAAGAATACCTTAAACCTGGAGAGTTGAGACCCGTGGAATGGGTACCATGCAATATGACTTCAAAGGGTCTTCATTTGCTCACCGAACCTCTCCAATCCTATCACTGCTGCGTTTATGCCCCTGTACACACGCTTGATTCTCTTTCGGAGACATAGCAATCCATAGGTTTTAAGATACTTACTAGTCAGGTACATTCTTAGGCGTTTAATATGGGGTGTTGAGTCCATTTCGTTGAGCAAGGAGTAGCTCTTGTCTATTCCATATTTGGCTTAAGGAACTTTATCTGTGCTCATTTCAATCTCTGGTTTTATGCAGCACCCCAACTCACCTTTCCCCTTAAGCAAGCATAAGTTGGTTTTCTAAATTTGAGACCCTGTTCTGTTCTGTAATTCAGTTCCTGTGGAGCCAAGTTTACATTCCGTGTATTACTGATATCTTATGATGTTTCTTTTTCTGTGTGACTTATTTCAGTTAGAATCATCGTACCTGAATCCACTCGTTATGCTGCTACGGGCCTGATGACATAGATTTCATTGCTGAGTGATACTGCATTGTACGTAAGTACCACAACTTCATTATCCATTTTTCACTTTCTGTGATATTGAACTTGTACGGGAAACGAGGTTCTTGTAAACAGAGGCGTTCCAAACTTTGGGGTGGCTGTGTGTTTTTGATTTTAATTTCCCTAAGCTATAGGACCATAAGTGGAAGTGCCCTAGGCTCTGTTGCTTTGTTTTTTAGATGTTTCAGGAAAAACCATACACTTCTCCCGAGTGTCTGTTGGCAATTTACATCCCGCCCATCAGCATAACAAGGCTCCCAGTTCTCCATGGCCTGTCCTGCCTTTCTGGATTTTACACTTTTTTCAGATGGCCCTTTTGACCGGGGGGAAGTGAGACTTCATTGTAGTGCAGATTTCCTTTGCAAGCTTGCTTGGTTGGCCAAAAAGGGCGTATGCGTTTTTTCCTGAATATATTCAGGTAAAAATGCATACGCCCTTTTTGGCCAAGTGCATCATTGTGGACGTTCTGCCTCTTTTCCTATGCCTTCAATGCAATTCCATTCTACCTCCTGAAATCGGTTTCCTGCAATTCTGCCCCTGCTTCAAGTCCTCTTGGCAGCCTTACTTCAGTATATTTTTGGACGATAGCTGTCATTTACAACTCTGCAGATTTGTGAATTACAGTGCCCCTGAGCTCCTTTCTTCAACTCGCTTTCTTGTGACCTGGCCGCAACACCGCAGGATGGCTTCAGGCCCTAATCTGGTTCCGGCATGGCATGCTGAGCCTTTGGTTAATTCCTCTTCCTGGTGGGAAATGAGAGTTAAATTTGCCCGTCCAGACACCTCCAGCTAGTCTCTCATTGGTTCTCGCTATTCCTGTTCATCTTCCGCAGAAATTGCAAACTGGGCCAAACAGGAGGTTAAAGGCGCTGACTCTCCAAGTGGGGAGAGTGTTAGTAAAGCGTCTGGAATGTTGCACCCGAGTACCAATGGAGGAAAACTGAGACATATTTGAACACGTCTCCCGTTCACACGGTTGATCATACTCTGGGTTCCACATGCATGTTTTAGCTGAAGGAAGAATCCCTGAAACCTGGATAGTTGAGACCCGTGGAATGGGTACCATGCAATATGACTTCAAAGGGTCTTCATTTGCTCACCGAACCTCTCCAATCCTATCACTGCTGCGTTTATGCCCCTGTACACACGCTTGATTCTCTTTCGGAGACATAGCAATCCATAGGTTTTAAGATACTTACTAGTCAGGTACATTCTTAGGCGTTTAATATGGGGTGTTGAGTCCATTTCGTTGAGCAAGGAGTAGCTCTTGTCTATTCCATATTTGGCTTAAGGAACTTTATCTGTGCTCATTTCAATCTCTGGTTTTATGCAGCACCCCAACTCACCTTTCCCCTTAAGCAAGCATAAGTTGGTTTTCTAAATTTGAGACCCAGTTCTGTTTTGGAATTCAGTTCCTGTGTAGCCAAGTTTACATTCCGTGTATTAGTGATATCTTATGATGTTTCTTTTTCTGTGTGACTTATTTCAGTTAGAATCATCGTACCTGAATCCACTCATTATGCTGCTACGGGCCTGATGACATAGATTTCATTGCTGAGTGATACTGCATTGTACGTAAGTACCACAAGTTCTTTATCCATTTTTCACTTTCTGTGATATTGAACTTGTACGGTAAACGAGGTTCTTGTAAACAGAGGCGTCCCAAACTTTGGGGTGGCTGTGTCTTTTTGATTTTAATTTCCCTAAGCTATAGGACCATAAGTGGAAGTGCCCTAGGCTCTGTTGCTTTGTTTTTTAGATGTTTCAGGAAACACCATACACTTCTCCCGAGTGTCTGTTGGCAATTTACATCCCGCCCATCAGCATAACAAGGCTCCCAGTTCTCCATGGCCTGTCCTGCCTTTCTGGATTTTACACTTTTTTCAGATGGCCCTTTTGACCGGGGGGAAGTGAGACTTCATTGTAGTGCAGATTTCCTTTGCAAGCTTGCTTCGTTGGCCAAAAAGGGCGTATGCGTTTTTTCCTGAATATATTCAGGTAAAAATGCATACGCCCTTTTTGGCCAAGTGCATCATTGTGGACGTTCTGCCTCTTTTCCTATGCCTTCAATGCAATTCCAGTCTACCTCCTGAAATCGGTTTCCTGCAATTCTGCCCCTGCTTCAAGTCCTCTTGGCAGCCTTACTTCAGTATATTTTTGGACGATAGCTGTCATTTACAACTCTGCAGATTTGTGAATTACAGTGTCCCTGAGCTCCTTTCTTCAACTCGCTTTCTTGTGACCTGGCCGCAACACCGCAGGATGGCTTCAGGCCCTAATCTGGTTCCGGCATGGCATGCTGAGCCTTTGGTTAATTCCTCTTCCTGGTGGGAAATGAGAGTTAAATTTGCCCGTCCAGACACCTCCAGCTAGTCTCTCATTGGTTCTCGCTATTCCTGTTCATCTTCCGCAGAAATTGCAAACTGGGCCAAACAGGAGGTTAAAGGCGCTGACTCTCCAAGTGGGGAGAGTGTTAGTAAAGCGTCTGGAATGTTGCACCCGAGTACCAGGGGAGGAAAACTGAGACATATTTGAACATGTCTCCCGTTCACACGGTTGATCATACTCTGGGTTCCACATGCATGTTTTAGCTGAAGGAAGAATCCCTGAAACCTGGAGAGTTGAGACCCGTGGAATGGGTACCATGCAATATGACTTCAAAGGGTCTTCATTTGCTCACCGAACCTCTCCAATCCTATCACTACTGCGTTTATGCCCCTGTACACACGCTTGATTCTCTTTCGGAGACATAGCAATCCATAGGTTTTAAGATACTTACTAGTCAGGTACATTCTTAGGCGTTTAATATGGGGTGTTGAGTCCATTTCGTTGAGCAAGGAGTAGCTCTTGTCTATTCCATATTTGGCTTAAGGAACTTTATCTGTGCTCATTTCAATCTCTGGTTTTATGCAGCACCCCAACTCACCTTTCCCCTTAAGCAAGCATAAGTTGGTTTTCTAAATTTGAGACCCAGTTCTGTTTTGGAATTCAGTTCCTGTGTAGCCAAGTTTACATTCCGTGTATTAGTGATATCTTATGATGTTTCTTTTTCTGTGTGACTTATTTCAGTTAGAATCATCGTACCTGAATCCACTCATTATGCTGCTACGGGCCTGATGACATAGATTTCATTGCTGAGTGATACTGCATTGTACGTAAGTACCACAAGTTCTTTATCCATTTTTCACTTTCTGTGATATTGAACTTGTACAGTAAACGAGGTTCTTGTAAACAGAGGCGTCCCAAACTTTGGGGTGGCTGTGTCTTTTTGATTTTAATTTCCCTAAGCTATAGGACCATAAGTGGAAGTGCCCTAGGCTCTGTTGCTTTGTTTTTTAGATGTTTCAGGAAACACCATACACTTCTCCCGAGTGTCTGTTGGCAATTTACATCCCGCCCATCAGCATAACAAGGCTCCCAGTTCTCCATGGCCTGTCCTGCCTTTCTGGATTTTACACTTTTTTCAGATGGCCCTTTGGACCGGGGGGAAGTGAGACTTCATTGTAGTGCAGATTTCCTTTGCAAGTTTGCTTGGTTGGCCAAAAAGGGCGTATGCGTTTTTTCCTGAATATATTCAGGAAAAAACGCATACGCCCTTTTTGGCCAAGTGCATCATTGTGGACGTTCTGCCTCTTTTCCTATGCTTTCAATGCAATTCCAGTCTACCTCCTGAAATCGGTTTCCTGCAATTCTGCCCCGCTTTCAAGTCCTCTTGGCAGCCTTACTTCAGTATATTTTTGGATGATAGCTGTCATTTATAACTCTGCAGGTTTGTGAATTACAGTGCCCCTGAGCTCCTTTCTTCAACTCGCTTTCTTGTGACCTGGCCGCAACACCGCAGGATGGCTTCAGGCCTTAATCTGGTTCCGGCACGGCACGCTGAGCCTTTGGTTATTTCCTCTTCCTGGTGGGAAATGAGAGTTAAATTTGCCCGTCCAGACACCTCCAGCTAGTCTCTCATTGGTTCTCGCTATTCCTGTTCATCTTCCGCAGAAATTGCAAACTGGGCCAAACAGGAGGTTAAAGGCACTGATTCTCCAAGTCGGGAGAGTGTTAGTAAAGCGTCTGGAATGTTGCACCCGAGTACCAGGGGAGGAAAACTGAGACATATTTGAACACGTCTCCCGATCACATGGTTGATCATACTCTAGGTTCCACATGCATGTTTTAGCTGAAGGAAGAATACCTTAAACCTGGGTAGTTGAAACCCGTGGAATGGGTACCATGCAATATGACTTCAAAGGGTCTTCATTTGCTCACCGAACCTCTCCAATCCTATCACTGCTGCGTTTATGCCCCTGTACACATGCTTGATTCTCTTTCGGAGACATAAGAATCCATAGGTTTTAAGATACTTACTAGTCAGGTACATTCTTAGGCGTTTAATATGGGGTGTTGGGTCCATTTCGTTGAGCAAGGAGTAGCTCTTGTCTATTCCATATTTGGCTTAAGGAACTTTATCTGTGCTCATTTCAATCTCTGGTTTTATGCATCACCCCAACTCACCTTTCCCCTTAAGCAAGCATAAGTTGGTTTTCTAAATTTGAGACCCTGTTCTGTTCTGTAATTCAGTTCCTGTGGAGCCAAGTTTACATTCCGTGTATTAGTGATATCTTATGATGTTTCTTTTTCTGTGTCACTTATTTCAGTTAGAATCATCTTACCTGAATCCACTCATTATGCTGCTACGGGCCTGATGACATAGATTTCATTGCTGAGTGATACTGCATTGTACGTAAATACCACAACTTCTTTATCCATTTTTCACTTTCTGCGATGTTGAACTTGTACTGTAAACGAGGTTCTTGTAAACAGAGGCGTCCCAAACTTTGGGGTGGCTGTGTCTTTTTGATTTTAATTTCCCTAAGCTATAGGACCATAAGTGGAAGTGCCCTAGGCTCTGTTGTTTTGTTTTTTAGATGTTTCAGGAAACACCATACACTTCTCCCGAGTGTCTGTTGGCAATTTACATCCCGCCCATCAGCATAACAAGGCTCCCAGTTCTCCATGGCCTGTCCTGCCTTTCTGGATTTTACACTTTTTTCAGATGGCCCTTTTGACCGGGGGGAAGTGAGACTTCATTGTAGTGCAGATTTCCTTTGCAAGTTTGCTTAGTTGGCCAAAAAGGACGTATGCGTTTTTTCCTGAATATATTCAGGAAAAAATGCATACGTCCTTTTTGGCCAAGTGCATCATTGTGGACGTTCTGCCTCTTTTCCTATGCCTTCAATGCAATTCCAGTCTACCTCCTGAAATCTTTTTCCTGCAATTCTGCCCCGCTTTCAAGTCCTCTTGGCAGCCTTACTTTAGTATATTTTTGGACGATAGCTGTCATTTATAACTCTGCAGGTTTGTGAATTACAGTGCCGCTGAGCTCCTTTCTTCAACTCGCTTTCTTTTGAGCTGGCCGCAACACCGCAGGATGGCTTCAGGCCCTAATCTGGTTCCGTCACGGCACGATGAGCCTTTGGTTATTTCCTCTTCCTGGTGGGAAATGAGAGTTAAATTTGCCCGTCCAGACACCTCCAGCTAGTCTCTCATTGGTTCTCGCTATTCCTGTTCATCTTCCGCAGAAATTGCAAACTGGGCCAAACAGGAGGTTAAAGGCGCTGACTCTCCAAGTAGGGAGAGTGTTAGTAAAGCGTCTGGAATGTTGCACCCGAGTACCAGGGGAGGAAAACTGAGACATATTTGAACACGTCTCCCGTTCACACGGTTGATCATACTCTGGGTTCCACATGCATGTTTTAGCTGAAGGAAGAATCCCTGAAACCTGGAGAGTTGAGACCCGTGGAATGGGTACCATGCAATATGACTTCAAAGGGTCTTCATTTGCTCACCGA
The DNA here is from genome assembly GCF_039906515.1 of Pseudorca crassidens. Lineage (NCBI taxonomy): Eukaryota > Metazoa > Chordata > Mammalia > Artiodactyla > Delphinidae > Pseudorca > Pseudorca crassidens. The sequence continues at coordinate 128,065 of NC_090300.1, read as the reverse complement.
ACCTCTCCAATCCTATCACTGCTGCGTTTATGCCCCTGTACACACGCTTGATTCTCTTTCGGAGACATAGCAATCCATAGGTTTTAAGATACTTACTAGTCAGGTACATTCTTAGGCGTTTAATATGGGGTGTTGAGTCCATTTCGTTGAGCAAGGAGTAGCTCTTGTCTATTCCATATTTGGCTTAAGGAAGTTAATCTGTGCTCATTTCAATCTCTGGTTTTATGCAGCACCCCAACTCACCTTTCCCCTTAAGCAAGCATAAGTTGGTTTTCTAAATTTGAGACCCTGTTCTGTTCTGTAATTCAGTTCCTGTGTAGCCAAGTTTACATTCCGTGTATTACTGATATCTTATGATGTTTCTTTTTCTGTGTCACTTATTTCAGTTAGAATCATCGTATCTGAATCCACTCGTTATGCTGCTACGGGCCTGATGACATAGATTTCATTGCTGAGTGATACTGCATTGTACGTAAGTACCACAAGTTCTTTATCCATTTTTCACTTTCTGTGATATTGAACTTGTACGGGAAACGAGGTTCTTGTAAACAGAGGCGTCCCAAACTTTGGGGTGGCTGTGTCTTTTTGATTTTAATTTCCCTAAGCTATAGGACCATAAGTGGAAGTGCCCTAGGCTCTGTTGCTTTGTTTTTTAGATGTTTCAGGAAACACCATACACTTCTCCCGAGTGTCTGTTGGCAATTTACATCCCGCCCATCAGCATAACAAGGCTCCCAGTTCTCCATGGCCTGTCCTGCCTTTCTGGATTTTACACTTTATTCAGATGGCCCTTTTGACCGGGGGGAAGTGAGACTTCATTGTAGTGCAGATTTCCTTTGCAAGGTTGCTTTGTTGGCCAAAAAGGGCGTATGCGTTTTTTCCTGAATATATTCAGGAAAAAACACATACGCCCTTTTTGGCCAAGTGCATCATTGTGGACGTTCTGCCTCTTTTCCTATGCTTTCAATGCAATTCCAGTCTACCTCCTGAAATCGGTTTCCTGCAATTCTGCCCCGCTTTCAAGTCCTCTTGGCAGCCTTACTTCAGTATATTTTTGTATGATAGCTGTCATTTATAACTCTGCAGGTTTGTGAATTACAGTGCCCCTGAGCTCCTTTCTTCAACTCGCTTTCTTGTGACCTGGCCGCAACACCGCATGATGGCTTCAGGCCCTAATCTGGTTCCGGCACGGCACGCTGAGCCTTTGGTTAATTCCTCTTCCTGGTGGGAAATGAGAGTTAAATTTGCCCGTCCAGACACCTCCAGCTAGTCTCTCATTGGTTCTCGCTATTCCTGTTCATCTTCCGCAGAAATTGCAAACTGGGCCAAACAGGAGGTTAAAGGCGCTGACTCTCCAAGTGGGGAGAGTGTTAGTAAAGCGTCTGGAATGTTGCACCCGAGTACCAGGGGAGGAAAACTGAGACATATTTGAACACGTCTCCCGTTCACACGGTTGATCATACTCTGGGTTCCACATGCATGTTTTAGCTGAAGGAAGAATACCTTAAACCTGGAGAGTTGAGACCCGTGGAATGGGTACCATGCAATATGACTTCAAAGGGTCTTCATTTGCTCACCGAACCTCTCCAATCCTATCACTGCTGCGTTTATGCCCCTGTACACACGCTTGATTCTCTTTCGGAGACATAGCAATCCATAGGTTTTAAGATACTTACTAGTCAGGTACATTCTTAGGCGTTTAATATGGGGTGTTGAGTCCATTTCGTTGAGCAAGGAGTAGCTCTTGTCTATTCCATATTTGGCTTAAGGAACTTTATCTGTGCTCATTTCAATCTCTGGTTTTATGCAGCACCCCAACTCACCTTTCCCCTTAAGCAAGCATAAGTTGGTTTTCTAAATTTGAGACCCTGTTCTGTTCTGTAATTCAGTTCCTGTGGAGCCAAGTTTACATTCCGTGTATTACTGATATCTTATGATGTTTCTTTTTCTGTGTGACTTATTTCAGTTAGAATCATCGTACCTGAATCCACTCGTTATGCTGCTACGGGCCTGATGACATAGATTTCATTGCTGAGTGATACTGCATTGTACGTAAGTACCACAAGTTCTTTATCCATTTTTCACTTTCTGTGATATTGAACTTGTACGGGAAACGAGGTTCTTGTAAACAGAGGCGTTCCAAACTTTGGGGTGGCTGTGTGTTTTTGATTTTAATTTCCCTAAGCTATAGGACCATAAGTGGAAGTGCCCTAGGCTCTGTTGCTTTGTTTTTTAGATGTTTCAGGAAAAACCATACACTTCTCCCGAGTGTCTGTTGGCAATTTACATCCCGCCCATCAGCATAACAAGGCTCCCAGTTCTCCATGGCCTGTCCTGCCTTTCTGGATTTTACACTTTTTTCAGATGGCCCTTTTGACCGGGGGGAAGTGAGACTTCATTGTAGTGCAGATTTCCTTTGCAAGCTTGCTTGGTTGGCCAAAAAGGGCGTATGCGTTTTTTCCTGAATATATTCAGGTAAAAATGCATACGCCCTTTTTGGCCAAGTGCATCATTGTGGACGTTCTGCCTCTTTTCCTATGCCTTCAATGCAATTCCAGTCTACCTCCTGAAATCGGTTTCCTGCAATTCTGCCCCTGCTTCAAGTCCTCTTGGCAGCCTTACTTCAGTATATTTTTGGACGATAGCTGTCATTTACAACTCTGCAGATTTGTGAATTACAGTGCCCCTGAGCTCCTTTCTTCAACTCGCTTTCTTGTGACCTGGCCGCAACACCGCAGGATGGCTTCAGGCCCTAATCTGGTTCCGGCATGGCATGCTGAGCCTTTGGTTAATTCCTCTTCCTGGTGGGAAATGAGAGTTAAATTTGCCCGTCCAGACACCTCCAGCTAGTCTCTCATTGGTTCTCGCTATTCCTGTTCATCTTCCGCAGAAATTGCAAACTGGGCCAAACAGGAGGTTAAAGGCGCTGACTCTCCAAGTGGGGAGAGTGTTAGTAAAGCGTCTGGAATGTTGCACCCGAGTACCAAGGGAGGAAAACTGAGACATATTTGAACACGTCTCCCGTTCACACGGTTGATCATACTCTGGGTTCCACATGCATGTTTTAGCTGAAGGAAGAATCCCTGAAACCTGGAGAGTTGAGACCCGTGGAATGGGTACCATGCAATATGACTTCAAAGGGTCTTCATTTGCTCACCGAACCTCTCCAATCCTATCACTGCTGCGTTTATGCCCCTGTACACACGCTTGATTCTCTTTCGGAGACATAGCAATCCATAGGTTTTAAGATACTTACTAGTCAGGTACATTCTTAGGCGTTTAATATGGGGTGTTGAGTCCATTTCGTTGAGCAAGGAGTAGCTCTTGTCTATTCCATATTTGGCTTAAGGAACTTTATCTGTGCTCATTTCAATCTCTGGTTTTATGCAGCACCCCAACTCACCTTTCCCCTTAAGCAAGCATAAGTTGGTTTTCTAAATTTGAGACCCAGTTCTGTTTTGGAATTCAGTTCCTGTGTAGCCAAGTTTACATTCCGTGTATTAGTGATATCTTATGATGTTTCTTTTTCTGTGTGACTTATTTCAGTTAGAATCATCGTACCTGAATCCACTCATTATGCTGCTACGGGCCTGATGACATAGATTTCATTGCTGAGTGATACTGCATTGTACGTAAGTACCACAAGTTCTTTATCCATTTTTCACTTTCTGTGATATTGAACTTGTACGGTAAACGAGGTTCTTGTAAACAGAGGCGTCCCAAACTTTGGGGTGGCTGTGTCTTTTTGATTTTAATTTCCCTAAGCTATAGGACCATAAGTGGAAGTGCCCTAGGCTCTGTTGCTTTGTTTTTTAGATGTTTCAGGAAACACCATACACTTCTCCCGAGTGTCTGTTGGCAATTTACATCCCGCCCATCAGCATAACAAGGCTCCCAGTTCTCCATGGCCTGTCCTGCCTTTCTGGATTTTACACTTTTTTCAGATGGCCCTTTTGACCGGGGGGAAGTGAGACTTCATTGTAGTGCAGATTTCCTTTGCAAGCTTGCTTCGTTGGCCAAAAAGGGCGTATGCGTTTTTTCCTGAATATATTCAGGTAAAAATGCATACGCCCTTTTTGGCCAAGTGCATCATTGTGGACGTTCTGCCTCTTTTCCTATGCCTTCAATGCAATTCCAGTCTACCTCCTGAAATCGGTTTCCTGCAATTCTGCCCCTGCTTCAAGTCCTCTTGGCAGCCTTACTTCAGTATATTTTTGGACGATAGCTGTCATTTACAACTCTGCAGATTTGTGAATTACAGTGTCCCTGAGCTCCTTTCTTCAACTCGCTTTCTTGTGACCTGGCCGCAACACCGCAGGATGGCTTCAGGCCCTAATCTGGTTCCGGCATGGCATGCTGAGCCTTTGGTTAATTCCTCTTCCTGGTGGGAAATGAGAGTTAAATTTGCCCGTCCAGACACCTCCAGCTAGTCTCTCATTGGTTCTCGCTATTCCTGTTCATCTTCCGCAGAAATTGCAAACTGGGCCAAACAGGAGGTTAAAGGCGCTGACTCTCCAAGTGGGGAGAGTGTTAGTAAAGCGTCTGGAATGTTGCACCCGAGTACCAGGGGAGGAAAACTGAGACATATTTGAACATGTCTCCCGTTCACACGGTTGATCATACTCTGGGTTCCACATGCATGTTTTAGCTGAAGGAAGAATCCCTGAAACCTGGAGAGTTGAGACCCGTGGAATGGGTACCATGCAATATGACTTCAAAGGGTCTTCATTTGCTCACCGAACCTCTCCAATCCTATCACTACTGCGTTTATGCCCCTGTACACACGCTTGATTCTCTTTCGGAGACATAGCAATCCATAGGTTTTAAGATACTTACTAGTCAGGTACATTCTTAGGCGTTTAATATGGGGTGTTGAGTCCATTTCGTTGAGCAAGGAGTAGCTCTTGTCTATTCCATATTTGGCTTAAGGAACTTTATCTGTGCTCATTTCAATCTCTGGTTTTATGCAGCACCCCAACTCACCTTTCCCCTTAAGCAAGCATAAGTTGGTTTTCTAAATTTGAGACCCAGTTCTGTTTTGGAATTCAGTTCCTGTGTAGCCAAGTTTACATTCCGTGTATTAGTGATATCTTATGATGTTTCTTTTTCTGTGTGACTTATTTCAGTTAGAATCATCGTACCTGAATCCACTCATTATGCTGCTACGGGCCTGATGACATAGATTTCATTGCTGAGTGATACTGCATTGTACGTAAGTACCACAAGTTCTTTATCCATTTTTCACTTTCTGTGATATTGAACTTGTACAGTAAACGAGGTTCTTGTAAACAGAGGCGTCCCAAACTTTGGGGTGGCTGTGTCTTTTTGATTTTAATTTCCCTAAGCTATAGGACCATAAGTGGAAGTGCCCTAGGCTCTGTTGCTTTGTTTTTTAGATGTTTCAGGAAACACCATACACTTCTCCCGAGTGTCTGTTGGCAATTTACATCCTGCCCATCAGCATAACAAGGCTCCCAGTTCTCCATGGCCTGTCCTGCCTTTCTGGATTTTACACTTTTTTCAGATGGCCCTTTGGACCGGGGGGAAGTGAGACTTCATTGTAGTGCAGATTTCCTTTGCAAGTTTGCTTGGTTGGCCAAAAAGGGCGTATGCGTTTTTTCCTGAATATATTCAGGAAAAAACGCATACGCCCTTTTTGGCCAAGTGCATCATTGTGGACGTTCTGCCTCTTTTCCTATGCTTTCAATGCAATTCCAGTCTACCTCCTGAAATCGGTTTCCTGCAATTCTGCCCCGCTTTCAAGTCCTCTTGGCAGCCTTACTTCAGTATATTTTTGGATGATAGCTGTCATTTATAACTCTGCAGGTTTGTGAATTACAGTGCCCCTGAGCTCCTTTCTTCAACTCGCTTTCTTGTGACCTGGCCGCAACACCGCAGGATGGCTTCAGGCCTTAATCTGGTTCCGGCACGGCACGCTGAGCCTTTGGTTATTTCCTCTTCCTGGTGGGAAATGAGAGTTAAATTTGCCCGTCCAGACACCTCCAGCTAGTCTCTCATTGGTTCTCGCTATTCCTGTTCATCTTCCGCAGAAATTGCAAACTGGGCCAAACAGGAGGTTAAAGGCACTGATTCTCCAAGTCGGGAGAGTGTTAGTAAAGCGTCTGGAATGTTGCACCCGAGTACCAGGGGAGGAAAACTGAGACATATTTGAACACGTCTCCCGATCACATGGTTGATCATACTCTAGGTTCCACATGCATGTTTTAGCTGAAGGAAGAATACCTTAAACCTGGGTAGTTGAAACCCGTGGAATGGGTACCATGCAATATGACTTCAAAGGGTCTTCATTTGCTCACCGAACCTCTCCAATCCTATCACTGCTGCGTTTATGCCCCTGTACACATGCTTGATTCTCTTTCGGAGACATAAGAATCCATAGGTTTTAAGATACTTACTAGTCAGGTACATTCTTAGGCGTTTAATATGGGGTGTTGGGTCCATTTCGTTGAGCAAGGAGTAGCTCTTGTCTATTCCATATTTGGCTTAAGGAACTTTATCTGTGCTCATTTCAATCTCTGGTTTTATGCATCACCCCAACTCACCTTTCCCCTTAAGCAAGCATAAGTTGGTTTTCTAAATTTGAGACCCTGTTCTGTTCTGTAATTCAGTTCCTGTGGAGCCAAGTTTACATTCCGTGTATTAGTGATATCTTATGATGTTTCTTTTTCTGTGTCACTTATTTCAGTTAGAATCATCTTACCTGAATCCACTCATTATGCTGCTACGGGCCTGATGACATAGATTTCATTGCTGAGTGATACTGCATTGTACGTAAATACCACAACTTCTTTATCCATTTTTCACTTTCTGCGATGTTGAACTTGTACTGTAAACGAGGTTCTTGTAAACAGAGGCGTCCCAAACTTTGGGGTGGCTGTGTCTTTTTGATTTTAATTTCCCTAAGCTATAGGACCATAAGTGGAAGTGCCCTAGGCTCTGTTGTTTTGTTTTTTAGATGTTTCAGGAAACACCATACACTTCTCCCGAGTGTCTGTTGGCAATTTACATCCCGCCCATCAGCATAACAAGGCTCCCAGTTCTCCATGGCCTGTCCTGCCTTTCTGGATTTTACACTTTTTTCAGATGGCCCTTTTGACCGGGGGGAAGTGAGACTTCATTGTAGTGCAGATTTCCTTTGCAAGTTTGCTTAGTTGGCCAAAAAGGACATATGCGTTTTTTCCTGAAGATATTCAGGAAAAAATGCATACGTCCTTTTTGGCCAAGTGCATCATTGTGGATGTTCTGCCTCTTTTCCTATGCTTTCAATGCAATTCCAGTCTACCTCCTGAAATCGGTTTCCTGCAATTCTGCCCCGCTTTCAAGTCCTCTTGGCAGCCTTACTTTAGTATATTTTTGGACGATAGCTGTCATTTATAACTCTGCAGGTTTGTGAATTACAGTGACCCTGAGCTCCTTTCTTCAACTCGCTTTCTTGTGACCTGGCCGCAACACCGCAGGATGGCTTCAGGCCCTAATCTGGTTCCGGCATGGCATGCTGAGCCTTTGGTTAATTCCTCTTCCTGGTGGGAAATGAGAGTTAAATTTGCCCGTCCAGACACCTCCAGCTAGTCTCTCATTGGTTCTCGCTATTCCTGTTCATCTTCCGCAGAAATTGCAAACTGGGCCAAACAGGAGGTTAAAGGCGCTGACTCTCCAAGTGGGGAGAGTGTTAGTAAAGCGTCTGGAATGTTGCACCCGAGTACCAGGGGAGGAAAACTGAGACATATTTGAACACGTCTCCCGTTCACACGGTTGATCATACTCTGGGTTCCACATGCATGTTTTAGCTGAAGGAAGAATCCCTGAAACCTGGAGAGTTGAGACCCGTGGAATGGGTACCATGCAATATGACTTCAAAGGGTCTTCATTTGCTCACCGAACCTCTCCAATCCTATCACTGCTGCGTTTATGCCCCTGTACACATGCTTGATTCTCTTTCGGAGACATAGCAATCCATAGGTTTTAAGATACTTACTAGTCAGGTACATTCTTAGGCGTTTAATATGGGGTGTTGAGTCCATTTCGTTGAGCAAGGAGTAGCTCTTGTCTATTCCATATTTGGCTTAAGGAACTTTATCTGTGCTCATTTCAATCTCTGGTTTTATGCAGCACCCCAACTCACCTTTCCCCTTAAGCAAGCATAAGTTGGTTTTCTAAATTTGAGACCCAGTTCTGTTTTGGAATTCAGTTCCTGTGTAGCCAAGTTTACATTCCGTGTATTAGTGATATCTTATGATGTTTCTTTTTCTGTGTGACTTATTTCAGTTAGAATCATCGTACCTGAATCCACTCATTATGCTGCTACGGGCCTGATGACATAGATTTCATTGCTGAGTGATACTGCATTGTACGTAAGTACCACAAGTTCTTTATCCATTTTTCACTTTCTGTGATATTGAACTTGTACAGTAAACGAGGTTCTTGTAAACAGAGGCGTCCCAAACTTTGGGGTGGCTGTGTCTTTTTGATTTTAATTTCCCTAAGCTATAGGACCATAAGTGGAAGTGCCCTAGGCTCTGTTGCTTTGTTTTTTAGATGTTTCAGGAAACACCATACACTTCTCCCGAGTGTCTGTTGGCAATTTACATCCCGCCCATCAGCATAACAAGGCTCCCAGTTCTCCATGGCCTGTCCTGCCTTTCTGGATTTTACACTTTTTTCAGATGGCCCTTTGGACCGGGGGGAAGTGAGACTTCATTGTAGTGCAGATTTCCTTTGCAAGTTTGCTTGGTTGGCCAAAAAGGTCGTATGAGTTTTTTCCTGAATATATTCAGGAAAAAACTCATACGCCCTTTTTGGCCAAGTGCATCATTGTGGACGTTCTGCCTCTTTTCCTATGCTTTCAATGCAATTCCAGTCTACCTCCTGAAATCGGTTTCCTGCAATTCTGCCCCGCTTTCAAGTCCTCTTGGCAGCCTTACTTCAGTATATTTTTGGATGATAGCTGTCATTTATAACTCTGCAGGTTTGTGAATTACAGTGCCCCTGAGCTCCTTTCTTCAACTCGCTTTCTTGTGACCTGGCCGCAACACCGCAGGATGGCTTCAGGCCCTAATCTTGTTCCGGCACGGCACGCTGAGCCTTTGGTTATTTCCTCTTCCTGGTGGGAAATGAGAGTTAAATTTGCCCGTCCAGACACCTCCAGCTAGTCTCTCATTGCTTCTCGCTATTCCTGTTCATCTTCCGCAGAAATTGCAAACTGGGCCAAACAGGAGGTTAAAGGCACTGATTCTCCAAGTCGGGAGAGTGTTAGTAAAGCGTCTGGAATGTTGCACCCGAGTACCAGGGGAGGAAAACTGAGACATATTTGAACACGTCTCCCGATCACATGGTTGATCATACTCTAGGTTCCACATGCATGTTTTAGCTGAAGGAAGAATACCTTAAACCTGGGTAGTTGAAACCCGTGGAATGGGTACTATGCAATATGACTTCAAAGGGTCTTCATTTGCTCACCGAACCTCTCCAATCCTATCACTGCTGCGTTTATGCCCCTGTACACATGCTTGATTCTCTTTCGGAGACATAGCAATCCATAGGTTTTAAGATACTTACTAGTCAGGTACATTCTTAGGCGTTTAATATGCGGTGTTGAGTCCATTTCGTTGAGCAAGGAGTAGCTCTTGTCTATTCCATATTTGGCTTAAGGAACTTTATCTGTGCTCATTTCAATCTCTGGTTTTATGCAGCAACCCAACTCACCTTTACCCTTAAGCAAGCATAAGTTGGTTTTCTAAATTTGAGACCCTGTTCTGTTCTGTAATTCAGTTCCTGTGGAGCCAAGTTTACATTCCGTGTATTACTGATATCTTATGATGTTTCTTTTTCTGTGTGACTTATTTCAGTTAGAATCATCATACCTGAATCCACTCATTGTGCTGCTAAGGGCCTGATGACATAGATTTCATTGCTGAGTGATATTGCTTTGTAAGTAAATACCACAACTTCTTTATCCATTTTTCACTTTCTGCGATGTTGAACTTGTACTGTAAACGAGGTTCTTGTAAAAAGAGGCGTCCCAAAATTTTGGGTGGCTGTGTCTTTTAGATTTTAATTTCCCTAAGCTATAGGACCATAAGTGGAAGTGCCCTAGGCTCTGTTGCTTTGTTTTTTAGATGTTTCAGGAAACACCATACACTTCTCCCGAGTGTCTGTTGGCAATTTACATCCCGCCCATCAGCATAACAAGGCTCCCAGTTCTCCATGGCCTGTCCTGCCTTTCTGGATTTTACACTTTTTTCAGATGGCCCTTTTGACCGGGGGGAAGTGAGACTTCATTGTAGTGCAGATTTCCTTTGCAAGCTTGCTTGGTTGGCCAGAAAGGGCGTATGCGTTTTTTCCTGAATATATTCAGGAAAAAACGCATACGCCCTTTTTGGCCAAGTGCATCATTGTGGACGTTCTGCCTCTTTTCCTATGCTTAAAATGCAATTCCAGTCTACCTCCTGAAATCGGTTTCCTGCAATTCTGCCCCGCTTTCAAGTCCTCTTGGCAGCCTTACTTCAGTATATTTTTGGACGATTGCTGTCATTTATAACTCTGCAGGTTTGTGAATTCCTGTGTCCCTGAGCTCCGTTCTTCATCTCGCTTTCTTGTGAGCTGGCCGCAACACCGCAGGATTGCTTCAGGCCCTAATCTGGTTCCAGCACGGCACGCTGAGCCTTTGGTTAATTCCTGTCCTTGGTGGGAAATGAGAGTTAAATTTGCCCGTCCAGAAACCTCCAGCTTGTCTCTCATTGGTTCTCCCTATTCCTGTTCATCTTCCACTGAAATTGAAAACAGGGCCAAACAGGAGGTTAAAGGCACTGACTCTCCAAGTCGGGAGAGTGTTAGTAAAATGTCTGGAATGTTGCACCCGAGTTCCAGGGGACGAAAACTGAGACATATTGGAACACGTCTCCCGATCACATGGTTGATCATACTCTGGGTTCCACATGCATGTTTTAGCTGAAGGAAGAATCCCTGAAACCTGGATAGTTGAGACCCGTGGAATGAGTACCATGCAATATGATTTCAAAGGGTCTTCATTTGCTCACCAAACCTCTCCAATCCTATCACTGCTGCGTTTATGCCCCTGTACACACGCTTGATTCCCTTTCGGAGACATAGCAATCCATAGGTTTTAAGATAATTACTAGTCAGGTACATTCTTAGGCATTTAATATGGGGTGTTGAGTCCATTTCGTTGAGCAAGGAGTAGCTCTTGTCTATTACATATTTGGCTTAAGGAACTTTATCTGTGCTCATTTCAATCTCTGGTTTTATGCAGCACCCCAACTCACCTTTCCCATTAAGCAAGCATAAGTTGGTTTTCTAAATTTGAGACCCTGTTCTGTTTTGTAATTCAGTTCCTGTGTAGCCAAGTTTACATTCCGTGTATTAGTGATATCTTATGATGTTTCTTTTTCTGTGTGACTTATTTCAGTTAGAATCATCATACCTGAATCCACTCATTGTGCTGCTAAGGGCCTGATGACATAGATTTCATTGCTGAGTGATATTGCTTTGGAAGTAAATACCACAACTTCTTTATCCATTTTTCACTTTCTGCGATGTTGAACTTGTACGGTAAACGAGGTTCTTGTAAACAGAGGCGTCCCAAATTTTGGGGTGGCTGTGTCTTTTTGATTTTAATTTCCCTAAGCTATAGGACCATAAGTGGAAGTGCCCTAGGCTCTGTTGCTTTGTTTTTTAGATGTTTCAGGAAACACCATACACATCCCGCCCATCAGCATAACAAGGCTCCCAGTTCTCCATGGCCTGTCCTGCCTTTCTGGATTTTACACTTTTTTCAGATGGCCCTTTTGACCAGGGGGAAGTGAGACTTCATTGTAGTGCAGATTTCCTTTGCAAGCTTGCTTGGTTGGCCAAAAAGGGCGTATGCCTTTTTTCCTGAATAAATTCAGGTAAAACGGCATACGCCCTTTTTGGCCAAGTGAATCATTGTGGACGTTCTGCCTCTTTTCCTATGCTTTAAATGCAATTCCAGTCTACCTCCTGAAATCGTTTTCCTGCAATTCTGCCTTGCTTTCAATGCCTCTTCATAGCCTTACCTCAATATATTTTTTGAAAATAGTTGACCTTTATAACTCTGCAGGTTTTTGAATTGCAGTGGCCCTTAGCTCCATTTTTCAGCTCTTATTTTTGTGATCTTGCCTCATAACCACAGGATTCCTTCAGGCCCTATTCTTCTTCTGGGGCACCTTGCTGTGCCTTTGGTTTATTCTTCTTACTGATGTGAATTTAGAGTGACATGTGCCCATTGAAACCGCTACAGCTAGTTTCTCACTGGTTCCCCCTATTCCCATTCATCCTCCGCACTAACTGCAGACTGTGCGATACCAGAACTTAAAGGCATTGACTCTCCATGTGGGGATATTTTTGGTAAAGCGGCTGGAATGTCGATCCGGAGCCCCAGGAGAGGAAAAATGAGGTGCGTTTTAGAAACCTTTCCCGATCATATGGTATACCAGTCGCTGGGTTTCCCAAGCATGGTTTAGCTGTAGGAAGATTCCCTTCAACCTGGAGTGTTGGGACCCTTGGAATGAGTAGCATGAAGTATTGCATTAAACTTTTGGCAGTTGCTCACCAAAGCTCATCAATCCTCTCAGCCCCAAGTGTCCAGCCTTATGTCTTATCCAGCTGTGGGTTTATATGTGGTCAATCCAGGTTGCATCACACCCCCTGAGCGAATTTTGTAAGAATTTTTCTCTCTTTCATTGTTTCTGCGTTTTGTTTTTAAAATTTATTTCTATAATGGGGTTTAGCTCATTTTCACTGCTGTGTTTGTGCCACTCTGCACACACTTGATTCCCTTATGGAGATATATCAATACATGGGTTTTAAGATTCTTATTACTCAGATATATTTCTCTGCGGTGTATAGGGTGTGTTGAGGCCAGTTCATTGAGCAAGGTGTAGATCTTGTCTAATATCTATTTGGTTTATTGAACGGTATCTGTGCTAATTTCAAACTCTGGTTTTATGCATCACCCCACCTCTCCTTTCCCCTTAAGCTGAAATAAGTGTGTTTTCTAAATGTGAGACACTGTTCTGTTCTGTAATTCATTTCTTGTGCAGCCATATTTACCCTCCCTCTATAAGTGATATCTTATGATATGTTTCTTTTTCTGTTTGACTTATTTCAAGTAGTATTATCGGACCTAAATCCACTCTTTATCCTTCTACTAGCCTTATTACATTGATTTCATGGTGAAGAGATATTCCATTGTACATAAGTACCACATCTTCTTTATCCATTGTTCTCTTTCCTGGGATATTTAAGGTATACTGAAGTTGAGGTTCTTGTAAACAGAGTAGCCCTAAACTGTGGTGTGCTTGTGTCTTGTTAATTTTTAGATTTCCCTAGATATACTCCCATGATTGGAAGTGTCCTATGCTCTGTAGCTCTGTTTTTTAGATGATTTAGGAACCACCATACACTTCTCCAGAGTGGCTCTCGGCAGTTCACACACTGCCCATCAGCGTATAAAGGCTCCCTGTTCTCCATGACCTGTCCTGCATTTCTGGTTTTTACAATTTTTTAGGATGGCCCTTTTGACCAGTGGGAAATGAGACTTCTTTGTTGTGCACATTTGCATTGCTTGCTTGCTTCGTTGCCCATAAAGTGCGTATGCGTTTTTTCCTGGATATAATCAGGAAAAAACGCATACGCCCTTTTGGGCCAACTGCATCATTGTCGAAATTCTGCCGCTTTTCATGTGCTTTAAAGACGAGTCCAATCTATCTCTTGAAATCTGTTTCTTGCAATTCTGTCTTGCATTCAGATCCTCTTCTTTGCCTTACCTCAACATATTTTTGGACGTTAGTTTTCATTTATAACTCTGCAGGTTTGTGAATTGCAGTGACCCTGAGCTCCATTTTTTAAGTTGCTCTTTTGTGAGCTGGCCTCAAACCCGCAGGATTGCTTCAGGCCCTATTTTGGCTCGGGCGAGGCGGGCTGAGCCTTTTTTCAATTCTTATTCTTAATGGGAAATTAGAGTGATATGTGCCCGTCCAAACCCCTACAACTATTCTCTCATTGGTTCCCCGTTCATCCTCCTCACAATTTGCAAAATGTGTGAAACAGAAGTTGAAATGTGCTGATTCTCCAAGTGGGGAGATTCTAAGTAACGTGGCTGGAATGGTGAACAGGAGCACCAGGAGAGGATAAATGAGCTGCATTTTAGACACATCTCCCGATCACATGGTGTACAGTCCTCTGGGTTTTCCATGCATGTTTTAGCTGTAGGAAGATCCCTTGAACCTGCATATTTGGGACCCATTGAATGGGTACCAGGTAGTATTACTTTAAAGGGTGTGCATTTCCTCACCCAACCTCACATTTCTCTTAGCGCAAACAGTTTCCAGCCTTATGTCTCATCCTGCTGTGGGTCTAGATGTGTTCAATCCATGTTGCATCACCGGCCCTGAGGAAAAGTTGTAAGAGGTTTTCTCTGTCTCTCTGTCGTTTATTTTTTTCAATTTATTACTATATTGGTTACAGCTGATTTTCAAAGCTCTGTTTCTTGCTGCTGTACATCCACTTGATTCACGTACAGAGAGACATCAGTAAATTCTTTTTCAGATTCTTACCAGTCGTATATATTCTTTTCCGGTGACTTGAGTGTGCTGAGTGCAGTTCTTTTAGCTACCGTGTAGGCCTTGTTGATTATCAGTTTGGTATTTGGAATGGTATCTTTGCTAATTTCAACCTCCTGGGTGATGCCTCACCCCTCCCCACCTTTCCCGTTTAGCAGCCTTATGCGTGTTTTCTACATATTTGACTATGTTTTTGTTTTGTAATTTATTTCATGTGTAGCCATTTTGGATTCCACCTTTAAGTGATATCTTATGATATGTGTCTTTTTCTTTTTGAATTCTGTCACTTAGAAAGATCATACATAACTCCTCCGGAGTTGTTACAACTGGCCATATTTCATTGATCTCCAGGCTGAATAATATTCCACTCTACCTAAGTACCACATCTCTACCCATTTTTTCCCTCCAGAGACATTTAAGTTATATCCTAGTTGAGGATCTTTTAAACAGAGAGGGGGTAAACATTGGGGTGCCTGTGTCCTCTCGATTTTTGTTTTTCTCAAGATATACGCCCATGAGTGCAAGTGCCCTATGCTCTGTAGCTCATTTTTTAGATGCTTTAGTAAACACAATACACTTCTCCAGAATGGCCGTTGGCAATATACATTTCCACTATAAGTCTCACAGGGCTCCCTCTTCTCCTTGCCCTGTCCTGCATTTCTGTTGTTTACGCTTTATGAGGATGGCTCTTCTGACTGATGCGAAGTGATATCTTTTGTAGTATTGACTTCCAGTGCCCACCTGTTTGGTTGGCTAAAAAAGTGTATGCCCTTTTCTTGAATATATACAGAAAAAAACGCATACACCCTTTTTGGCCAACTGCAATGTTGGCAATGTTCAGCTCCTTTTCTTGTGCTTAATGGTGAGTCCTTTCTACCTCCTCAAATCCCTTTCCTGCCATTCTCCCTTGCTTACAAGTCCTTTTCTCTGACTTTCCTCAAGACATTTTTCAGTGATGGATATTTTCAACTCTGCAGTTTTGTGAATTTTACTGCCCCTGAGTTCCATTGTTCAACTTGTGTTTATGGGAACTGGCCACAAAGCAGCGGGATTTCCTCAAGCCCTATACTGTTTCCATGGGCAACCCTAGCCTTTGGTCAATTCGTCTTCCTGATTGGAAATTAGAGTGACATGTCCCTGTCTGAACACCTAGGACTTGTCTCTCATTGTTCCTCATCCTTCCGCTTCATCCTCTGGACAAATTCCAAACTGTACGCAACAGGATGTTGACAGTGCTGACATCTCCAAGTGGGGAGACTGTTAATAAAGACTCTGGAGGGGTGAACCCGAGCACCAGGAGATGAGGAGATGAGATGCCTTTTCCAAACTCTTCCCGATCAGATGGTATACCATCCTCTGGGTGTGACAGACATGTTTTAGCAGTAGGAAGAGTCCCATTCATGTAAGGAGAACACCAGGGCTTTTTCAAAATCAGTGTCTCCCCGAAACCCAAACTGGGGAATTTTTTAAGCTACGGCTACACATATGTTCATTAAGGGCCTTGGGAAGTAGGCAGAGTCCAAACTTTAGATGATTGAAGTCTTCAGGGTCAGAAGCACTCACCACCAGCTTCCCTTAGGTTACACTTTAACTGTCATTGATAGATGATGTCAATAAAAATATCTATTCTTTTTCAGATTATTTCCCCTTATAGGTTATTGCAAAATGTTGAGTGTAGTTCCCTGTGCTATACAGTAGTTCCTTGTTGATGATCTATTTTATACATAGCAGTGTGTATGTGTTAATCCCAAACTGTTAATTTATCCCTCCTCCCACCTTTCCCCTTTGGTAATAATAAATTATAAGATTTTATACTTCTCAGAAATGGGGGAGCTGAAAGAGAGGTATCATTTTCAATGGAAAAGCATTTAAAACAAGATTGAAGCTTTAACCAAGATTATTAGATGTACATCCTTGGAAAGAAATCACTTCGTTTCTCTAATATTGACCTGACAAATAAGACAAACCTTTTCACTGAACTTGCTTATAATAAAGTGATGGAAATATCAAATGGAAGTGTTAGAAACATCTTATTTTACCCGAGCCTTATACACTGTTCTATGTTAACTACAGTTTGGCTCACACATCTGTTCATTGAGGTTACAATAGTCTCAATTTCTGTTACTGATCCTCCAGAGTGGACCCCAACAAGTGTCCCCCTGCCCAGTGTCATTGGGGCCAACAGATCGAGACTGAGTTTGGTTCACAAGCAAAGGAAACTTTATATTTTGATCAGAGAATGGAGAGGTGAGAGCATGCACTACCCCGTGGGCTGTGGGCTGGGCTGCTGTGTAGAGATCCTGTCAGAGTCAGTGGGAGGGAGGGGGCGGAGCTCTCGAGGGCCAGGTTGGCTGCAGCTCAGGCTCTATATCGCGGAGTCTGCACTGGGCCCCAGGAGCTGAGGTGTCGACCCAGCCATTCTGCACTAGGAAATCTGGTCTGAAGTGCCGGGTGTGGAACCTCTGCATGCGGGACCCTAGGAGCACGTGAAATTAGACAAAGCACAAAGGATAAAAAAGGTTAGACTTGACTTTATTGCCCAGATTCTATTTTTATCTCCCAGGGATTTTTAATGGGCTTTGCTGGGGACAAACCCCTCCTCTGCCTTTTGTCCCGTTCCTCATTCTTGGAGTGCTGAGGGTGCAGACACTTCTTCTGTAACTGCTGAGTGCTGAGTTGGGAGCCCTAATACCCGGGGGCGAGGGTCAGAGCTTCTCTCCAGCAGCCTCCAGGTGACGTTGATTGTCCCCAGGTCCCCTGCCTCCCTGCTCGTCCACCTGAGCACCAGCATTGGAAGTGTTATAGATTCTAATGACCTTTAAGGGTCCAGGAAAGAGATGTGCAGAGACGCTGTGGGGGCCGGTTTCACCCCGCCCCACATTTGTTCGGCCACCTTAGGCTGACCGTTTCTGCCAGCCTAGATGCTCTGACCAGTAGTCTGCGCTTTCTTCAATTAGGCCCCTGAATTAACGTACAAACAGCACCAGGTGTCAGAGCCCTGCCCGCTCAACTCCCAGACAGTCCAGGGTCAGTGGTGATCAAGGACCATGATGACCACTGAGTCAACAGCCTTTTGAAGTAAACAGGAGTCCAGCCGGTCTTATTGGCCACCATCATCACGGTGTCTGTAGGCTTTTCTATGGTGACAGTGTGATATACGGTTCTCCCGCCAAGATTATTAGCTCCCCTCTGGGTACAGTAAGTCCTGCAAGCAGTAGTCTGCTCTTTTGGGACACACTCTTGTTGTTTTATGAGAGAAACTCCAGGTCAAGTGATGTTCACACGAATCGTCATGGTGCCCTGTTGCCCCCGGTTATCTCTCTGGATGTTGGAGTTGGAGGGCCTCCTCACTCGAGGTCGGTGTGCCCACGGAGCGAACCCTGCAACTTCAGGGCATGGTTGGTGGTTAGGATCACCACGTGGGGTCCTTTTCCCTTAGGAGGGAGGTGGCCTTTTGGGCTGCTGATTTCCAGGTTTTTAGATACCGCCAGTATCTTGGCCAGATGCGGCAGTGGGCCAAGCCCCTTGGTGACCGTAGTTTATCCTACCTGGATGGCATTCTTGCATTGTTCCATTTCAAGTGGTCCCAGTTTTTGCACTAATTCTCCAATGGCGATTCACCTTTCACCGGGAATGTAAAGGTCAAAGGGTTTAGCTAAATTAGGGAGTTCCAGGGCAAGGGTCTGAATTGACTGCTCTTTCCATTCTTGAAAGGCCACTTCTGGATTCTATTCAAAAGGATCATCATCTTTTCCTTTCAGTGTTTCATATAGAGGCCCAGCTAGTAGACTGTAGTTAGGGATCCAGAAGCAGCAAACCCTGGCCTCCCCAGGAACCCCTAAGCTGTCTTCTAGTTTTAGAAAGGGGTAAGGCTGCAAATGGTTTCTTCCCTTTCCTGGGATGGGCTTCTCCGACCTTCTGTGAGAATGAAGCCCAGGCAGGTCACTGCAGTCTGTGATATTTGAGCTTTTTCTTGGACAACTTCTATCCTTTATTGGCTTGGTAGTTCAGAGGCCACCTTAGTAGGGCTGGCGATCAGAATGTCGTCTGCGTACTGAAGGAGGGTTTCCTTTTCCAGAGGTAGAACTTTTAGGTCTTTAGCTAAGCTTTCCCCAAAGATGGTGTGGGAATTTTTGCACCCTTGGGGCAAGACGGCCCGGAAGTATTGTTTTAGTTGTATGTTGAGTCCTGCCACTCACAAGCCAAAATTTCTTGTGACTCTGGGACTAATGGAATACAAAAGAAGGCATCATTGAAGACTAATACAGAATACCATGTCCTGGTGGTTGGTAGAATGACCAGCAGGGTGTAGGAATTAGGAGCAACTGGAGGTATATCCTCGGTGGTTTCACTGACTGTCCTGACATCCTTTACCAGGTCCCCAGCAGCCCATGGGGCTCTCGTGGTCAGACCAATCCCAGAATATGGAGCTCACCTGGGCAGGTACCCCACCCCCACCCCAGCCCACGGGGCTCTCGTGGTCAGGCCCTTCCCAGGATACAGAGCTACCCTTGCAGGTACCGTGGCAGGGCTGGGCACACAGGAACCGTGCACATAGCCCTCATTGCAGAGCACCCCCAGCTCACCTGTCGCTCAGAGCTGACACAGAGCACCTCAGAGCAGGACTTGAACTAACAAACAGCAGCTGCGACAGGTCTGTGACCCTGGGCATCACTCTGTGCGGCCTCCCTCCACCTGGTCTTCCAGAGACTTCCACTGCACCCGGGGCACCAGGCCTCTGTCTCCAACCACCACCCACCCCTCCTCTCCCTGACTCCTGGGTTCCTCTCATAAGGAGAGGGTTTTCTTGAAGTTGTCTCCCACTCATGGGCCAGATAAAATGATTAGAAAACAAGCCAAAGCTGCAGCCCCTTGTCTATCCTGACTCTCAGGAGCCCACACCTGTTCCTTGGACCTGGCCGGTTCAGCAAGTTCCATTTTCTGCAACTGTGAGCCCCTGAGGGGTGATGATTGGCTGACCTGGGCAGCCTTACCGTGCGGGCCAGCCCTCCCCAGGTGTGCCTGGGTTGAGATCAATATAAATACCACTCCAGGCAGCAAGAGCCCCTGCAGCCGTGCCTGACGCCATTTTCTCTGCCCTGTCAGCAGTCTCGGGGCTGGGCTGGTGGGAGGGAGTGAGAGGCCACGGCTTTGTGGGTGGCCCAGTGTGAGTGGGGCTCTGCTGGACTTTCTGCAGCAGTTGCCAGGCTGCCACCTGCTAAAGAAGAGGATGTGTCACCCATACCTGCTGCTGGAATTTCTCCCTGGGCAGAGGTGAGGAAGGAAAAAAGCAGTGGGGGCAGGGACAGGACGGGTATCTCAGTCAGGGAAATGGAAATCTTCCAGAAGAGCACCCAGGGCCAGGACCATCCTGGCTGGCCTGCAGGCACCAAGTCGGCCGGCATGTTGTCACTCGTGTGGCTCTATGGCCCTTCCTCTAGGCTTTCAAGTCCTTGTATATATTCAGGTGTTTTACCTGGGACGGGTGGGAATAGTTCAGCAGCAACTGGCCTGGGGCTCAGCTCACGTTTACTCACAGATGCCTCGGCACGGTGCCCCAGCTTTGCAATGAGGACGCTTGTTGCGTGGGGGCTGCTGGCTGAATGGGAGACGATTCCCCACCACTGGCCAACTTCAGAATTGTTTACAACTGGAGCAAGTGCCCTGATACGGTTTTCCTCTGTGGAACTGGTGGGTTCTGTGTTTTTTTTCTCTTTTTCGTTTTTGCTTCAAGGTAGATTTTATTCCTCTTTTTTGTATTTACAGATATAAGCATGGAAATAATTTATTCATATAAATACATGTATGTGAAGGGAATAATTGTTTTTTCTGTTTTATTTTTTAAATTTTATTTCTTTTTAATTTTGAATTTTATTTTATATTTTTATACAGCAGGTTCTTATTGGTTATCTATTTTATACATATAAATGTATACATGCCAATCCCAGTCTCTCAACTCCTCCCACCACCACCCCCCCAGCAGCTTTCCCCCCTTGTTGTCCATACATTTGTTGTCTACATCTGTTGCTCTATTTATGCCTTGCAAAATGGTTAATCTGTACAGTTTTTCTAGGTTCCACATATATGCATGAATATACAAGATTTGTTTTTCTCTTTCTGACTTACTTCACTCTGTATGACAGTCTCTAGATCCATCGACGTCTCTACAAATGACCCAATTTCATTCCTTTTCATGGCTTAGTAATATTCCATTTTATATATGTACCACAGCTTTATGCATTCGTCTGTCTGTGGGCATTTAGGTTGCTTCCATTACCTCGATATTGTAAATAATGATGCAATGAACATTGCGGTGAATGTCTCGTTTTGATTTATGGTTTTGTCTGGGTATATGTCCAGTACTGGGATTGCTGTATCATATGGTAATTCTATTGTTAGTTTCTTAAGAAACTCCATATTGTTCTCCGTAGTGACTGTATCAATTTATATTCCCAACAATAGTGGAAGAGGGTTCCTTTTCTCCACACCCTTTCCAGCATTTTTGTTTGTAGATTTTCTCATGATGCCCATTCTATCAGGTGTGAGGTGATACCTCATTGTTGAGTCCATTTTGTTGAGCAAGGGTTAGGTCTTGCCTATTACATATTTGGCTTATTGAATGGTATCTGTGCTAATTTCAAACTCTGGTTTTATGCAGCACCCCAACTCACTTTCCCCCTTAAGGAAGCATAAGTTGGTTTTCTAAACTTGAGACCCTGTTCTGTTTTGTAATTCAGTTCATGTGTAGCCAAGTTCACATTCCGTGTATTAGTGATATCTTATGATGTTTCTTTTTCTGTGTGACATATTTCAGTTAGAATCATCATACCTGAATCCACTCATTATGCTTCTAAGGGCCTGATGACATAGATTTCATTGCAGAGTGATATTGCTTTGTAAGTAAATACCACAACTTCTTTATCCATTTTTCACTTTCTGCGATGTTGAACTTGTATTGTAAACGAGGTTCTTGTAAACAGAGGCGTCGCAAACATTGGGGTGGCTGTGTCTTTTTGATTTTAATTTCCCTAAGCTATAGGACCATAAGTGGAAGTGCCCTAGGCTCTGTTGCTTTGTTTTTTAGATGTTTCAGGAAACACCATACACTTCTCCCGAGTGTCTGTTGGCAATTTACATCCCGCCCATCAGCATAACAAGGCTCCCAGTTCTCCATGGCCTGTCCTGCCTTTCTGGATTTTACACTTTTTTCAGATGGCCCTTTTGACCGGGGGGAAGTGAGACTTCATTGTAGTGCAGATTTCCTTTGCAAGTTTGCTTGGTTGGCCAAAAAGGGCGTATGCGTTTTTTCCTGAATATATTCAGGAAAAAACACATACGCCCTTTTTGGCCAAGTGCATCATTGTGGACGTTCTGCCTCTTTTCCTATGCTTTCAATGCAATTCCAGTCTACCTCCTGAAATCGGTTTCCTGCAATTCTGCCCCGCTTTCAAGTCCTCTTGGCAGCCTTACTTCAGTATATTTTTGGACGATAGCTGTCATTTATAACTCTGCAGGTTTGTGAATTACAGTGCCCCTGAGCTCCTTTCTTCAACTCGCTTTCTTTTGAGCTGGCCGCAACACCGCAGGATGGCTTCAGGCCCTAATCTGGTTCCGGCACGGCACGCTGAGCCTTTGGTTAATTCCTCTTCCTGGTGGGAAATGAGAGTTAAATTTGCCCGTCCAGACACCTCCAGGTAGTCTCTCATTGATTCTCGCTATTCCTGTTCATCTTCCGCAGAAATTGCAAACTGGGCCAAACAGGAGGTTAAAGGGACTGACTCTCCAAGTCGGGAGGATGTTAGTAAAGCGTCTGGAATGTTGCACCCGAGTACCAGGGTACGAAAACTGAGACATATTTCAACACGTCTCCCGATCACATGGTTGATCATACTCTAGGTTCCACATGCATGTTTTAGCTGAAGGAAGAATACCTTAAACCTGGGTAGTTGAAACCCGTGGAATGGGTACCATGCAATATGACTTCAAAGGGTCTTCATTTGCTCACCGAACCTCTCCAATCCTATCACTGCTGCGTTTATGCCCCTGTACACATGCTTGATTCTCTTTCGGAGACATAGCAATCCATAGGTTTTAAGATACTTACTAGTCAGGTACATTCTTAGGCGTTTAATATGCGGTGTTGAGTCCATTTCGTTGAGCAAGGAGTAGCTCTTGTCTATTCCATATTTGGCTTAAGGAACTTTATCTGTGCTCATTTCAATCTCTGGTTTTATGCAGCACCCCAACTCACCTTTCCCCTTAAGCAAGCATAAGTTGGTTTTCTAAATTTGAGACCCTGTTCTGTTTTGGAATTCAGTTCCTGTGTAGCCAAGTTTACATTCTGTGTATTACTGATATCTTATGATGTTTCTTTTTCTGTGTGACTTATTTCAGTTAGAATCATCATACCTGAATCCACTCATTGTGCTGCTAAGGGCCTGATGACATAGATTTCATTGCTGAGTGATATTGCTTTGTAAGTAAATACCACAACTTCTTTATCCATTTTTCACTTTCTGCGATGTTGAACTTGTACTGTAAACGAGGTTATTGTAAACAGAGGCGTCCCAAACTTTGGGGTGGCTGTGTCTTTTTGATTTTAATTTCCCTAAGCTATAGGACCATAAGTGGAAGTGCCCTAGGCTCTGTTGCTTTGTTTTTTAGATGTTTCAGGAAACACCATACACTTCTCCCGAGTGTCTGTTGGCAATTTACATCCCGCCCATCAGCATAACAAGGCTCCCAGTTCTCCATGGCCTGTCCTGCCTTTCTGGATTTTACACTTTTTTCAGATGGCCCTTTTGACCGGGGGGAAGTGAGACTTCATTGTAGTGCAGATTTCCTTTGCAAGCTTGCTTGGTTGGCCAAAAAGGGCGTATGCGTTTTTTCCTGAATATATTCAGGAAAAAACGCATACGCCCTTTTTGACCAAGTGCATCATGGTGGACGTTCTGCCTCTTTTCCTGTGCTTTAAATGCAATTCCAGTCTACCTCCTGAAATCGGTTTCCTGCAATTCTGCCCCGCTTTCAAGTCCTCTTGGCAGCCTTACTTCAGTATATTTTTGGACGATAGCTGTCATTTATAACTCTGCAGGTTTGTGAATTACAGTGCCCCTGAGCTCCTTTCTTCAACTCGCTTTCTTGTGACCTGGCCGCAGCACCGCAGGATGGCTTCAGGCCCTAATCTGGTTCCGGCACGGCACGCTGAGCCTTTGGTTAATTCCTCTTCCTGGTGGGAAATGAGAGTTAAATTTGCCCGTTCAGACACCTCCAGCTAGTCTCTCATTGGTTCTCGCTATTCCTGTTCATCTTCCACAGAAATTGCAAACTGGGCCAAACAGGAGGTTAAAGGGACTGACTCTCCAAGTCGGGAGAGTGTTAGGAAAGCGTCTGGAATGTTGCACCCGAGTACCAGGGTACGAAAACTGAGACATATTTGAACACGTCTCCCGATCACATGGTTGATCATACTCTAGGTTCCACATGCATGTTTTAGCTGAAGGAAGAATACCTTAAACCTGGGTAGTTGAAACCCGTGGAATGGGTACCATGCAATATGACTTCAAAGGGTCTTCATTTGCTCACCGAACCTCTCCAATCCTATCACTGCTGCGTTTATGCCCCTGTACACATGCTTGATTCTCTTTCGGAGACATAGCAATCCATAGGTTTTAAGATACTTACTAGTCAGGTACATTCTTAGGCGTTTAATATGCGGTGTTGAGTCCATTTCGTTGAGCAAGGAGTAGCTCTTGTCTATTCCATATTTGGCTTAAGGAACTTTATCTGTGCTCAGTTCAATCTCTGGTTTTATGCATCACCCCAACTCACCTTTCCCCTTAAGCAAGCATAAGTTGGTTTTCTAAATTTGAGACCCTGTTCTGTTCTGTAATTCAGTTCCTGTGGAGCCAAGTTTACATTCCGTGTATTACTGATATCTTATGATGTTTCTTTTTCTGTGTGACTTATTTCAGTTAGAATCATCATACCTGAATCCACTCATTGTGCTGCTAAGGGCCTGATGACATAGATTTCATTGCTGAGTGATATTGCTTTGTAAGTAAATACCACAACTTCTTTATCCATTTTTCACTTTCTGCGATGTTGAACTTGTACTGTAAACGAGGTTCTTGTAAACAGAGGCGTCCCAAACTTTGGGGTGGCTGTGTCTTTTTGATTTTAATTTCCCTAAGCTATAGGACCATAAGTGGAAGTGCCCTAGGCTCTGTTGCTTTGTTTTTTAGATGTTTCAGGAAACACCATACACTTCTCCCGAGTGTCTGTTGGCAATTTACATCCCGCCCATCAGCATAACAAGGCTCCCAGTTCTCCATGGCCTGTCCTGCCTTTCTGGATTTTACACTTTTTTCAGATGGCCCTTTTGACCGGGGGGAAGTGAGACTTCATTGTAGTGCAGATTTCCTTTGCAAGCTTGCTTAGTTGGCCAAAAAGGACGTATGCGTTTTTTCCTGAATATATTCAGGAAAAAACGCATACGTCCTTTTTGGCCAAGTGCATCATTGTGGATGTTCTGCCTCTTTTCCTATGCTTTCAATGCAATTCCAGTCTACCTCCTGAAATCGGTTTCCTGCAATTCTGCCCCGCTTTCAAGTCCTCTTGGCAGCCTTACTTCAGTATATTTTTGGACGATAGCTGTCATTTATAACTCTGCAGGTTTGTGAATTACAGTGCCCCTGAGCTCCTTTCTTCAACTCGCTTTCTTTTGAGCTGGCCGCAACACCGCAGGATGGCTTCAGGCCCTAATCTGGTTCCGTCACGGCACGATGAGCCTTTGGTTATTTCCTCTTCCTGGTGGGAAATGAGAGTTAAATTTGCCCGTCCAGACACCTCCAGCTAGTCTCTCATTGGTTCTCGCTATTCCTGTTCATCTTCCGCAGAAATTGCAAACTGGGCCAAACAGGAGGTTAAAGGCGCTGACTCTCCAAGTGGGGAGAGTGTTAGTAAAGCGTCTGGAATGTTGCACCCGAGTACCAGGGGAGGAAAACTGAGACATATTTGAACATGTCTCCCGTTCACACGGTTGAACATACTCTGGGTTCCACATGCATGTTTTAGCTGAAGGAAGAATACCTTAAACCTGGAGAGTTGAGACCCGTGGAATGGGTACCATGCAATATGACTTCAAAGGGTCTTCATTTGCTCACCAAACCTCTCCAATCCTATCACTGCTGCGTTTATGCCCCTGTACACACGCTTGATTCTCTTTCGGAGACATAGCAATCCATAGGTTTTAAGATACTTACTAGTCAGGTACATTCTTAGGCGTTTAATATGGGGTGTTGAGTCCATTTCGTTGAGCAAGGAGTAGCTCTTGTCTATTCCATATTTGGCTTAAGGAACTTTATCTGTGCTCATTTCAATCTCTGGTTTTATGCAGCACCCCAACTCACCTTTACCCTTAAGCAAGCATAAGTTGGTTTTCTAAATTTGAGACCCTGTTCTGTTTTGGAATTCAGTTCCTGTGTAGCCAAGTTTACATTCCGTGTATTAGTGATATCTTATGATGTTTCTTTTTCTGTGTCACTTATTTCAGTTAGAATCATCTTACCTGAATCCACTCATTATGCTGCTATGGGCCTGATGACATAGATTTCATTGCTGAGTGATACTGCATTGTACGTAAGTACCACAAGTTCTTTATCCATTTTTCACTTTCTGTGATATTGAACTTGTACAGTAAATGAGGTTCTTGTAAACAGAGGCATCCCAAACTTTGGGGTGGCTGTGTCTTTTTGATTTTAATTTCCCTAAGCTATAGGACCATAAGTGGAAGTGCCCTAGGCTCTGTTGCTTTGTATTTTAGATGTTTCAGGAAACACCATACACTTCTCCCGAGTGTCTGTTGGCAATTTACATCCCGCCCATCAGCATAACAAGGCTCCCAGTTCTCCATGGCCTGTCCTGCCTTTCTGGATTTTACACTTTTTTCAGATGGCCCTTTTGACCGGGGGGAAGTGAGACTTCATTGTAGTGCAGATTTCCTTTGCAAGTTTGCTTGGTTGGCCAAAAAGGGCGTATGCGTTTTTTCCTGAATATATTCAGGAAAAAACACATACGCCCTTTTTGGCCAAGTGCATCATTGTGGACGTTCTGCCTCTTTTCCTATGCTTTCAATGCAATTCCAGTCTACCTCCTGAAATCGGTTTCCTGCAATTCTGCCCCGCTTTCAAGTCCTCTTGGCAGCCTTACTTCAGTATATTTTTGTATGATAGCTGTCATTTATAACTCTGCAGGTTTGTGAATTACAGTGCCCCTGAGCTCCTTTCTTCAACTCGCTTTCTTGTGACCTGGCCGCAACACCGCAGGATGGCTTCAGGCCCTAATCTGGTTCCGGCACGGCACGCTGAGCCTTTGGTTAATTCCTCTTCCTGGTGGGAAATGAGAGTTAAATTTGCCCGTCCAGACACCTCCAGCTAGTCTCTCATTGGTTCTCGCTATTCCTGTTCATCTTCCGCAGAAATTGCAAACTGGGCCAAACAGGAGGTTAAAGGCACTGACTCTCCAAGTTGGGAGAGTGTTAGTAAAGCGTCTGGAATGTTGCACCCGAGTACCAGGGGAGGAAAACTGAGACATATTTGAACACGTCTCCCGATCACATGGTTGATCATACTCTAGGTTCCACATGCATGTTTTAGCTGAAGGAAGAATACCTTAAACCTGGGTAGTTGAAACCCGTGGAATGGGTACCATGCAATATGACTTCAAAGGGTCTTCATTTGCTCACCGAACCTCTCCAATCCTATCACTGCTGCGTTTATGCCCCTGTACACATGCTTGATTCTCTTTCGGAGACATAAGAATCCATAGGTTTTAAGATACTTACTAGTCAGGTACATTCTTAGGCGTTTAATATGGGGTGTTGGGTCCATTTCGTTGAGCAAGGAGTAGCTCTTGTCTATTCCATATTTGGCTTAAGGAACTTTATCTGTGCTCATTTCAATCTCTGGTTTTATGCATCACCCCAACTCACCTTTACCCTTAAGCAAGCATAAGTTGGTTTTCTAAATTTGAGACCCTGTTCTGTTCTGTAATTCAGTTCCTGTGGAGCCAAGTTTACATTCCGTGTATTACTGATATCTTATGATGTTTCTTTTTCTGTGTGACTTATTTCAGTTAGAATCATCATACCTGAATCCACTCATTGTGCTGCTAAGGGCCTGATGACATAGATTTCATTGCTGAGTGATATTGCTTTGTAAGTAAATACCACAACTTCTTTATCCATTTTTCACTTTCTGCGATGTTGAACTTGTACTGTAAACGAGGTTCTTGTAAACAGAGGCGTCCCAAACTTTGGGGTGGCTGTGTCTTTTTGATTTTAATTTCCCTAAGCTATAGGACCATAAGTGGAAGTGCCCTAGGCTCTGTTGCTTTGTTTTTTAGATGTTTCAGGAAACACCATACACTTCTCCCGAGTGTCTGTTGGCAATTTACATCCCGCCCATCAGCATAACAAGGCTCCCAGTTCTCCATGGCCTGTCCTGCCTTTCTGGATTTTACACTTTTTTCAGATGGCCCTTTTGACCGGGGGGAAGTGAGACTTCATTGTAGTGCAGATTTCCTTTGCAAGTTTGCTTAGTTGGCCAAAAAGGACGTATGCGTTTTTTCCTGAATATATTCAGCAAAAAATGCATACGTCCTTTTTGGCCAAGTGCATCATTGTGGATGTTCTGCCTCTTTTCCTATGCTTTCAATGCAATTCCAGTCTACCTCCTGAAATCGGTTTCCTGCAATTCTGCCCCGCTTTCAAGTCCTCTTGGCAGCCTTACTTTAGTATATTTTTGGACGATAGCTGTCATTTATAACTCTGCAGGTTTGTGAATTACAGTGCCCCTGAGCTCCTTTCTTCAACTCGCTTTCTTTTGAGCTGGCCGCAACACCGCAGGATGGCTTCAGGCCCTAATCTGGTTCCGTCATGGCACGATGAGCCTTTGGTTATTTCCTCTTCCTGGTGGGAAATGAGAGTTAAATTTGCCCGTCCAGACACCTCCAGCTAGTCTCTCATTGGTTCTCGCTATTCCTGTTCATCTTTCGCAGAAATTGCAAACTGGGCCAAACAGGAGGTTAAAGGCGCTGACTCTCCAAGTGGGGAGAGTGTTAGTAAAGCGTCTGGAATGTTGCACCCGAGTACCAGGGGAGGAAAACTGAGACATATTTGAACATGTCTCCCGTTCACACGGTTGATCATACTCTGGGTTCCACATGCATGTTTTAGCTGAAGGAAGAATACCTTAAACCTGGAGAGTTGAGACCCGTGGAATGGGTACCATGCAATATGACTTCAAAGGGTCTTCATTTGCTCACCGAACCTCTCCAATCCTATCACTGCTGCGTTTATGCCCCTGTACACACGCTTGATTCTCTTTCGGAGACATAGCAATCCATAGGTTTTAAGATACTTACTAGTCAGGTACATTCTTAGGCGTTTAATATGGGGTGTTGAGTCCATTTCGTTGAGCAAGGAGTAGCTCTTGTCTATTCCATATTTGGCTTAAGGAACTTTATCTGTGCTCATTTCAATCTCTGGTTTTATGCAGCACCCCAACTCACCTTTACCCTTAAGCAAGCATAAGTTGGTTTTCTAAATTTGAGACCCTGTTCTGTTTTGGAATTCAGTTCCTGTGTAGCCAAGTTTACATTCCGTGTATTAGTGATATCTTATGATGTTTCTTTTTCTGTGTCACTTATTTCAGTTAGAATCATCTTACCTGAATCCACTCATTATGCTGCTATGGGCCTGATGACATAGATTTCATTGCTGAGTGATACTGCATTGTACGTAAGTACCACAAGTTCTTTATCCATTTTTCACTTTCTGTGATATTGAACTTGTACAGTAAATGAGGTTCTTGTAAACAGAGGCATCCCAAACTTTGGGGTGGCTGTGTCTTTTTGATTTTAATTTCCCTAAGCTATAGGACCATAAGTGGAAGTGCCCTAGGCTCTGTTGCTTTGTATTTTAGATGTTTCAGGAAACACCATACACTTCTCCCGAGTGTCTGTTGGCAATTTACATCCCGCCCATCAGCATAACAAGGCTCCCAGTTCTCCATGGCCTGTCCTGCCTTTCTGGATTTTACACTTTTTTCAGATGGCCCTTTTGACCGGGGGGAAGTGAGACTTCATTGTAGTGCAGATTTCCTTTGCAAGTTTGCTTGGTTGGCCAAAAAGGGCGTATGCGTTTTTTCCTGAATATATTCAGGAAAAAACACATACGCCCTTTTTGGCCAAGTGCATCATTGTGGACGTTCTGCCTCTTTTCCTATGCTTTCAATGCAATTCCAGTCTACCTCCTGAAATCGGTTTCCTGCAATTCTGCCCCGCTTTCAAGTCCTCTTGGCAGCCTTACTTCAGTATATTTTTGTATGATAGCTGTCATTTATAACTCTGCAGGTTTGTGAATTACAGTGCCCCTGAGCTCCTTTCTTCAACTCGCTTTCTTGTGACCTGGCCGCAACACCGCAGGATGGCTTCAGGCCCTAATCTGGTTCCGGCACGGCACGCTGAGCCTTTGGTTAATTCCTCTTCCTGGTGGGAAATGAGAGTTAAATTTGCCCGTCCAGACACCTCCAGCTAGTCTCTCATTGGTTCTCGCTATTCCTGTTCATCTTCCGCAGAAATTGCAAACTGGGCCAAACAGGAGGTTAAAGGCACTGACTCTCCAAGTTGGGAGAGTGTTAGTAAAGCGTCTGGAATGTTGCACCCGAGTACCAGGGGAGGAAAACTGAGACATATTTGAACACGTCTCCCGATCACATGGTTGATCATACTCTAGGTTCCACATGCATGTTTTAGCTGAAGGAAGAATACCTTAAACCTGGGTAGTTGAAACCCGTGGAATGGGTACCATGCAATATGACTTCAAAGGGTCTTCATTTGCTCACCGAACCTCTCCAATCCTATCACTGCTGCGTTTATGCCCCTGTACACATGCTTGATTCTCTTTCGGAGACATAAGAATCCATAGGTTTTAAGATACTTACTAGTCAGGTACATTCTTAGGCGTTTAATATGGGGTGTTGGGTCCATTTCGTTGAGCAAGGAGTAGCTCTTGTCTATTCCATATTTGGCTTAAGGAACTTTATCTGTGCTCATTTCAATCTCTGGTTTTATGCATCACCCCAACTCACCTTTACCCTTAAGCAAGCATAAGTTGGTTTTCTAAATTTGAGACCCTGTTCTGTTCTGTAATTCAGTTCCTGTGGAGCCAAGTTTACATTCCGTGTATTACTGATATCTTATGATGTTTCTTTTTCTGTGTGACTTATTTCAGTTAGAATCATCATACCTGAATCCACTCATTGTGCTGCTAAGGGCCTGATGACATAGATTTCATTGCTGAGTGATATTGCTTTGTAAGTAAATACCACAACTTCTTTATCCATTTTTCACTTTCTGCGATGTTGAACTTGTACTGTAAACGAGGTTCTTGTAAACAGAGGCGTCCCAAACTTTGGGGTGGCTGTGTCTTTTTGATTTTAATTTCCCTAAGCTATAGGACCATAAGTGGAAGTGCCCTAGGCTCTGTTGCTTTGTTTTTTAGATGTTTCAGGAAACACCATACACTTCTCCCGAGTGTCTGTTGGCAATTTACATCCCGCCCATCAGCATAACAAGGCTCCCAGTTCTCCATGGCCTGTCCTGCCTTTCTGGATTTTACACTTTTTTCAGATGGCCCTTTTGACCGGGGGGAAGTGAGACTTCATTGTAGTGCAGATTTCCTTTGCAAGCTTGCTTGGTTGGCCAAAAAGGGCGTATGCGTTTTTTCCTGAATATATTCAGGAAAAAACGCATACGCCCTTTTTGGCCAAGTGCATCATTGTGGACGTTCTGCCTCTTTTCCTATGCTTTCAATGCAATTCCAGTCTACCTCCTGAAATCGGTTTCCTGCAATTCTGCCCCGCTTTCAAGTCCTCTTGGCAGCCTTACTTCAGTATATTTTTGGACGATAGCTGTCATTTATAACTCTGCAGGTTTGTGAATTACAGTGCCCCTGAGCTCCTTTCTTCAACTCGCTTTCTTTTGAGCTGGCCGCAACACCGCAGGATGGCTTCAGGCCTTAATCTGGTTCCGGCACGGCAAGCTGAGCCTTTGGTTAATTCCTCTTCCTGGTGGGAAATGAGAGTTAAATTTGCCCGTCCAGACACCTCCAGCTAGTCTCTCATTGGTTCTCGCTATTCCTGTTCATCTTCCGCAGAAATTGCAAACTGGGCCAAAGAGGAGGTTAAAGGGACTGACTCTCCAAGTCGGGAGGGTGTTAGTAAAGCGTCTGGAATGTTGCACCCGAGTACCAGGGTACGAAAACTGAGACATATTTGAACATGTTTCCCGATCACATGGTTGATCATACTCTAGTTTCCACATGCATGTTTTAGCTGAAGGTAGAATACCTTAAACCTGGGTAGTTGAAACCCGTGGAATGGGTACCATGCAATATGACTTCAAAGGGTCTTCATGTGCTCACCGAACCTCTCCAATCCTATCACTGCTGCGTTTATGCCCCTGTACACATGCTTGATTCTCTTTCGGAGACATAGCAATCCATAGGTTTTAAGATACTTACTAGTCAGGTACATTCTTAGGCGTTTAATATGCGGTGTTGAGTCCATTTCGTTGAGCAAGGAGTAGCTCTTGTCTATTCCATATTTGGCTTAAGGAACTTTATCTGTGCTCATTTCAATCTCTGGTTTTATGCAGCACCCCAACTCACCTTTATCCTTAAGCAAGCATAAGTTGGTTTTCTAAATTTGAGACCCTGTTCTGTTCTGTAATTCAGTTCCTGTGTAGCCAAGTTTACATTCCGTGTATTACTGATATCTTATGATGTTTCTTTTTCTGTGTGACTTATATCAGTTAGAATCACCATACCTGAATCCACTCATTGTGCTGCTAAGGGCCTGATGACATAGATTTCATTGCTGAGTGATATTGCTTTGTAAGTAAATACCACAACTTCTTTATCCATTTTTCACTTTCTGCGATGTTGAACTTGTACTGTAAACGAGGTTCTTGTAAACAGAGGCGTCCCAAACTTTGGGGTGGCTGTGTCTTTTTGATTTTAATTTCCCTAAGCTATAGGACCATAAGTGGAAGTGCCCTAGGCTCTGTTGCTTTGTTTTTTAGATGTTTCAGGAAACACCATACACTTCTCCCGAGTGTCTGTTGGCAATTTACATCCCGCCCATCAGCATAACAAGGCTCCCAGTTCTCCATGGCCTGTCCTGCCTTTCTGGATTTTACACTTTTTTCAGATGGCCCTTTTGACCGGGGGGAAGTGAGACTTCATTGTAGTGCAGATTTCCTTTGCAAGCTTGCTTGGTTGGCCAAAAAGGGCGTATGCGTTTTTTCCTGAATATATTCAGGAAAAAACGCATACGCCCTTTTTGGCCAAGTGCATCATTGTGGACGTTCTGCCTCTTTTCCTATGCTTTCAATGCAATTCCAGTCTACCTCCTGAAATCGGTGTCCTGCAATTCTGCCCCGCTTTCAAGTCCTCTTGGCAGCCTTACTTCAGTATATTTTTGGACGATAGCTGTCATTTATAACTCTGCAGGTTTGTGAATTACAGTGCCCCTGAGCTCCTTTCTTCAACTCGCTTTCTTGTGAGCTGGCCGCAACACCGCAGGATGGCTTCAGGCCCTAATCTGGTTCCGGCACGGCACGCTGAGCCTTTGGTTAATTCCTCTTCCTGGTGGGAAATGAGAGTTAAATTTGCCCGTCCAGACACCTCCAGCTAGTCTCTCATTGGTTCTCGCTATTCCTGTTCATCTTCCGCAGAAATTGCAAACTGGGCCAAACAGGAGGTTAAAGGGACTGACTCTCCAAGTCGGGAGGGTGTTAGTAAAGCGTCTGGAATGTTGCACCCGAGTACCAGGGTACGAAAACTGAGACATATTTGAACACGTTTCCCGATCACATGGTTGATCGTACTCTAGGTTCCACATGCATGTTTTAGCTGAAGGAAGAATACCTTAAACCTGGGTAGCTGAAACCCGTGGAATGGGTACTATGCAATATGACTTCAAAGGGTCTTCATTTGCTCACCGAACCTCTCCAATCCTATCACTGCTGCGTTTATGCCCCTGTACACATGCTTGATTCTCTTTCGGAGACATAGCAATCCATAGGTTTTAAGATACTTACTAGTCAGGTACATTCTTAGGCGTTTAATATGCGGTGTTGAGTCCATTTCGTTGAGCAAGGAGTAGCTCTTGTCTATTCCATATTTGGCTTAAGGAACTTTATCTGTGCTCATTTCAATCTCTGGTTTTATGCAGCACCCCAACTCACCTTTACCCTTAAGCAAGCATAAGTTGGTTTTCTAAATTTGAGACCCTGTTCTGTTCTGTAATTCAGTTCCTGTGGAGCCAAGTTTACATTCCGTGTATTACTGATATCTTATGATGTTTCTTTTTCTGTGTGACTTATTTCAGTTAGAATCATCATACCTGAATCCACTCATTGTGCTGCTAAGGGCCTGATGACATAGATTTCATTGCTGAGTGATATTGCTTTGTAAGTAAATACCACAACTTCTTTATCCATTTTTCACTTTCTGCGATGTTGAACTTGTACTGTAAACGAGGTTCTTGTAAACAGAGGCGTCCCAAACTTTGGGGTGGCTGTGTCTTTTTGATTTTAATTTCCCTAAGCTATAGGACCATAAGTGGAAGTGCCCTAGGCTCTGTTGCTTTGTTTTTTAGATGTTTCAGGAAACACCATACACTTCTCCCGAGTGTCTGTTGGCAATTTACATCCCGCCCATCAGCATAACAAGGCTCCCAGTTCTCCATGGCCTGTCCTGCCTTTCTGGATTTTACACTTTTTTCAGATGGCCCTTTTGACCGGGGGGAAGTGAGACTTCATTGTAGTGCAGATTTCCTTTGCAAGCTTGCTTGGTTGGCCAAAAAGGGCGTATGCGTTTTTTCCTGAATATATTCAGGAAAAAACGCATACGCCCTTTTTGGCCAAGTGCATCATTGTGGACGTTCTGCCTCTTTTCCTATGCTTTCAATGCAATTCCAGTCTACCTCCTGAAATCGGTTTCCTGCAATTCTGCCCCGCTTTCAAGTCCTCTTGGCAGCCTTACTTCAGTATATTTTTGGACGATAGCTGTCATTTATAACTCTGCAGGTTTGTGAATTACAGTGCCCCTGAGCTCCTTTCTTCAACTCGCTTTCTTGTGAGCTGGCCGCAACACCGCAGGATGGCTTCAGGCCCTAATCTGGTTCCGGCACGGCACGCTGAGCCTTTGGTTAATTCCTCTTCCTGGTGGGAAATGAGAGTTAAATTTGCCCGTCCAGACACCTCCAGCTAGTCTCTCATTGGTTCTCGCTATTCCTGTTCATCTTCCGCAGAAATTGCAAACTGGGTCAAACAGGAGGTTAAAGGGACTGACTCTCCAAGTCGGGAGGGTGTTAGTAAAGCGTCTGGAATGTTGCACCCGAGTACCAGGGTACGAAAACTGAGACATATTTGAACACGTTTCCCGATCACATGGTTGATCGTACTCTAGGTTCCACATGCATGTTTTAGCTGAAGGAAGAATACCTTAAACCTGGGTAGTTGAAACCCGTGGAATGGGTACTATGCAATATGACTTCAAAGGGTCTTCATTTGCTCACCGAACCTCTCCAATCCTATCACTGCTGCGTTTATGCCCCTGTACACATGCTTGATTCTCTTTCGGAGACATAGCAATCCATAGGTTTTAAGATACTTACTAGTCAGGTACATTCTTAGGCGTTTAATATGCGGTGTTGAGTCCATTTCGTTGAGCAAGGAGTAGCTCTTGTCTATTCCATATTTGGCTTAAGGAACTTTATCTGTGCTCATTTCAATCTCTGGTTTTATGCAGCACCCCAACTCACCTTTACCCTTAAGCAAGCATAAGTTGGTTTTCTAAATTTGAGACCCTGTTCTGTTCTGTAATTCAGTTCCTGTGTAGCCAAGTTTACATTCCGTGTATTACTGATATCTTATGATGTTTCTTTTTCTGTGTGACTTATTTCAGTTAGAATCATCATACCTGAATCCACTCATTGTGCTGCTAAGGGCCTGATGACATAGATTTCATTGCTGAGTGATATTGCTTTGTAAGTAAATACCACAACTTCTTTATCCATTTTTCACTTTCTGCGATGTTGAACTTGTACTGTAAACGAGGTTCTTGTAAACAGAGGCGTCCCAAACTGTGGGGTGGCTGTGTCTTTTTGATTTTAATTTCCCTAAGCTATAGGACCATAAGTGGAAGTGCCCTAGGCTCTGTTGCTTTGTGTTTTAGATGTTTCAGGAAACACCATACACTTCTCCCGAGTGTCTGTTGGCAATTTACATCCCGCCCATCAGCATAACAAGGCTCCCAGTTCTCCATGGCCTGTCCTGCCTTTCTGGATTTTACACTTTTTTCAGATGGCCCTTTTGACCAGGGGGAAGTGAGACTTCATTGTAGTGCAGATTTCCTTTGCAAGCTTGCTTGGTTGGCCAAAAAAGGCGTATGCCTTTTTTCCTGAATAAATTCAGGAAAAAAGGCATACGCCCTTTTAGGCCAAGTGAATCATTGTGGACGATCTGCCTCTTTTCCTATGCTTTAAATGCAATTCCAGTCTACCTCCTGAAATCGTTTTCCTGCAATTCTGCCTTGCTTTCAATGCCTCTTCATAGCCTTACCTCAATATATTTTTTGAAAATAGTTGGCCTTTATAACTCTGCAGATTTTTCAATTGCAGTGGCCCTTAGCTCCATTTTTCAGCTCTTATTTTTGTGATCTTGCCTCGTAACCACAGGATTCCTTCAGGCCCTATTCTTCTTCTGGTGCACCTTGCTGTGCCTTTGGTTTATTCTTCTTACTGATGTGAATTTAGAGTGACATGTGCCCATTGAAACCGCTACAGCTAGTTTCTCACTGGTTCCCCCTATTCCCATTCATCCTCCGCACTAACTGCAGACTGTGCGATACCAGAACTTAAAGGCATTGACTCTCCATGTGGGGATATTTTTGGTAAAGCGGCTGGAATGTCGATCCGGAGCCCCAGGAGAGGAAAAATGAGGTGCGTTTTAGAAACCTTTCCCGATCATATGGTATACCAGTCGCTGGGTTTCCCAAGCATGGTTTAGCTGTAGGAAGATTCCCTTCAACCTGGAGTGTTGGGACCCTTGGAATGAGTAGCATGAAGTATTGCATTAAACTTTTGGCAGTTGCTCACCAAAGCTCATCAATCCTCTCAGCCCCAAGTGTCCAGCCTTATGTCTTATCCAGCTGTGGGTTTATATGTGGTCAATCCAGGTTGCATCACACCCCCTGAGCGAATTTTGTAAGAATTTTTCTCTCTTTCATTGTTTCTGCGTTTTGTTTTTAAAATTTATTTCTATAATGGGGTTTAGCTCATTTTCACTGCTGTGTTTGTGCCACTCTGCACACACTTGATTCCCTTATGGAGATATATCAATACATGGGTTTTAAGATTCTTATTACTCAGATATATTTCTCTGCGGTGTATAGGGTGTGTTGAGGCCAGTTCATTGAGCAAGGTGTAGATCTTGTCTAATATCTATTTGGTTTATTGAACGGTATCTGTGCTAATTTCAAACTCTGGTTTTATGCATCACCCCACCTCTCCTTTCCCCTTAAGCTGAAATAAGTGTGTTTTCTAAATGTGAGACACTGTTCTGTTCTGTAATTCATTTCTTGTGCAGCCATATTTACCCTCCCTCTATAAGTGATATCTTATGATATGTTTCTTTTTCTGTTTGACTTATTTCAAGTAGTATTATCGGACCTAAATCCACTCTTTATCCTTCTACTAGCCTTATTACATTGATTTCATGGTGAAGAGATATTCCATTGTACATAAGTACCACATCTTCTTTATCCATTGTTCTCTTTCCTGGGATATTTAAGGTATACTGAAGTTGAGGTTCTTGTAAACAGAGTAGCCCTAAACTGTGGTGTGCTTGTGTCTTGTTAATTTTTAGATTTCCCTAGATATACTCCCATGATTGGAAGTGTCCTATGCTCTGTAGCTCTGTTTTTTAGATGATTTAGGAACCACCATACACTTCTCCAGAGTGGCTCTCGGCAGTTCACACACTGCCCATCAGCGTATAAAGGCTCCCTGTTCTCCATGGCCTGTCCTGCATTTCTGGTTTTTACAATTTTTTAGGATGGCCCTTTTGACCAGTGGGAAATGAGACTTCTTTGTTGTGCACATTTGCATTGCTTGCTTGCTTCGTTGCCCATAAAGTGCGTATGCGTTTTTTCCTGGATATAATCAGGAAAAAACGCATACGCCCTTTTGGGCCAACTGCATCATTGTCGAAATTCTGCCGCTTTTCATGTGCTTTAAAGACGAGTCCAATCTATCTCTTGAAATCTGTTTCTTGCAATTCTGTCTTGCATTCAGATCCTCTTCTTTGCCTTACCTCAACATATTTTTGGACGTTAGTTTTCATTTATAACTCTGCAGGTTTGTGAATTGCAGTGACCCTGAGCTCCATTTTTTAAGTTGCTCTTTTGTGAGCTGGCCTCAAACCCGCAGGATTGCTTCAGGCCCTATTTTGGCTCGGGCGAGGCGGGCTGAGCCTTTTTTCAATTCTTATTCTTAATGGGAAATTAGAGTGATATGTGCCCATCCAAACCCCTACAACTATTCTCTCATTGGTTCCCCGTTCATCCTCCTCACAATTTGCAAAATGTGTGAAACAGAAGTTGAAATGTGCTGATTCTCCAAGTGGGGAGATTCTAAGTAACGTGGCTGGAATGGTGAACAGGAGCACCAGGAGAGGATAAATGAGCTGCATTTTAGACACATCTCCCGATCACATGGTGTACAGTCCTCTGGGTTTTCCATGCATGTTTTAGCTGTAGGACGATCCCTTGAACCTGCATATTTGGGACCCATTGAATGGGTACCAGGTAGTATTACTTTAAAGGGTGTGCATTTCCTCACCCAACCTCACATTTCTCTTAGCGCAAACAGTTTCCAGCCTTATGTCTCATCCTGCTGTGGGTCTAGATGTGTTCAATCCATGTTGCATCACCGGCCCTGAGGAAAAGTTGTAAGAGGTTTTCTCTGTCTCTCTGTCGTTTATTTTTTTCAATTTATTACTATATTGGTTACAGCTGATTTTCAAAGCTCTGTTTCTTGCTGCTGTACATCCACTTGATTCACGTACAGAGAGACATCAGTAAATTCTTTTTCAGATTCTTACCAGTCGTATATATTCTTTTCCGGTGACTTGAGTGTGCTGAGTGCAGTTCTTTTAGCTACCGTGTAGGCCTTGTTGATTATCAGTTTGGTATTTGGAATGGTATCTTTGCTAATTTCAACCTCCTGGGTGATGCCTCACCCCTCCCCACCTTTCCCATTTAGCAGCCTTATGCGTGTTTTCTACATATTTGACTATGTTTTTGTTTTGTAATTTATTTCATGTGTAGCCATTTTGGATTCCACCTTTAAGTGATATCTTATGATATGTGTCTTTTTCTTTTTGAATTCTGTCACTTAGAAAGATCATACGTAACTCCTCCGGAGTTGTTACAACTGGCCATATTTCATTGATTTCCAGGCTGAATAATATTCCACTCTACCTAAGTACCACATCTCTACCCATTTTTTCCCTCCAGAGACATTTAAGTTATATCCTAGTTGAGGATCTTTTAAACAGAGAGGGGGTAAACATTGGGGTGCCTGTGTCCTCTCGATTTTTGTTTTTCTCAAGATATACGCCCATGAGTGCAAGTGCCCTATGCTCTGTAGCTCATTTTTTAGATGCTTTAGTAAACACAATACACTTCTCCAGAATGGCCGTTGGCAATATACATTTCCACTATAAGTCTCACAGGGCTCCCTCTTCTCCTTGCCCTGTCCTGCATTTCTGTTGTTTACGCTTTATGAGGATGGCTCTTCTGACTGATGCGAAGTGATATCTTTTGTAGTATTGACTTCCAGTGCCCACCTGTTTGGTTGGCTAAAAAAGTGTATGCCCTTTTCTTGAATATATACAGAAAAAAACGCATACACCATTTTTGGCCAACTGCAATGTTGGCAATGTTCAGCTCCTTTTCTTGTGCTTAATGGCGAGTCCTTTCTACCTCCTCAAATCCCTTTCCTGCCATTCTCCCTTGCTTACAAGTCCTTTTCTCTGACTTTCCTCAAGACATTTTTCAGTGATGGATATTTTCAACTCTGCAGTTTTGTGAATTTTACTGCCCCTGAGTTCCATTGTTCAACTTGTGTTTATGGGAACTGGCCACAAAGCAGCGGGATTTCCTCAAGCCCTATACTGTTTCCATGGGCAACCCTAGCCTTTGGTCAATTCGTCTTCCTGATTGGAAATTAGAGTGACATGTGCCTGTCTGAACACCTAGGACTTGTCTCTCATTGTTCCTCATCCTTCCGCTTCATCCTCTGGACAAATTCCAAACTGTACGCAACAGGATGTTGACAGTGCTGACATCTCCAAGTGGGGAGACTGTTAGTAAAGACGCTGGAGGGGTGAACCCGAGCACCAGGAGATGAGGAGATGAGATGCCTTTTCCAAACTCTTCCCGATCAGACGATATACCATCCTCTGGGTGTGACAGACATGTTTTAGCAGTAGGAAGAGTCCCATTCATGTAAGGAGAACACCAGGGCTTTTTCAAAATCAGTGTCTCCCCGAAACCCAAACTGGGGAATTTTTTAAGCTACGGCTACACATATGTTCATTAAGGGCCTTGGGAAGTAGGCAGAGTCCAAACTTTAGATGATTGAAGTCTTCAGGGTCAGAAGCACTCACCACCAGCTTCCCTTAGGTTACACTTTAACTGTCATTGATAGATGATGTCAATAAAAATATCTATTCTTTTTCAGATTATTTCCCCTTATAGGTTATTGCAAAATGTTGAGTGTAGTTCCCTGTGCTATACAGTAGTTCCTTGTTGATGATCTATTTTATACATAGCAGTGTGTATGTGTTAATCCCAAACTGTTAATTTATCCCTCCTCCCACCTTTCCCCTTTGGTAATAATAAATTATAAGATTTTATACTTCTCAGAAATGGGGGAGCTGAAAGAGAGGTATCATTTTCAATGGAAAAGCATTTAAAACAAGATTGAAGCTTTAACCAAGATTATTAGATGTACATCCTTGGAAAGAAATCACTTCGTTTCTCTAATATTGACCTGACAAATAAGACAAACCTTTTCACTGAACTTGCTTATAATAAAGTGATGGAAATATCAAATGGAAGTGTTAGAAACATCTTATTTTACCCGAGCCTTATACACTGTTCTATGTTAACTACAGTTTGGCTCACACATCTGTTCATTGAGGTTACAATAGTCTCAATTTCTGTTACTGATCCTCCAGAGTGGACCCCAACAAGTGTCCCCCTGCCCAGTGTCATTGGGGCCAACAGATCGAGACTGAGTTTGGTTCACAAGCAAAGGAAACTTTATATTTTGATCAGAGAATGGAGAGGTGAGAGCATGCACTACCCCGTGGGCTGTGGGCTGGGCTGCTGTGTAGAGATCCTGTCAGAGTCAGTGGGAGGGAGGGGGCGGAGCTCTCGAGGGCCAGGTTGGCTGCAGCTCAGGCTCTATATCGCGGAGTCTGCACTGGGCCCCAGGAGCTGAGGTGTCGACCCAGCCATTCTGCACTAGGAAATCTGGTCTGAAGTGCCGGGTGTGGAACCTCTGCATGCGGGACCCTAGGAGCACGTGAAATTAGACAAAGCACAAAGGATAAAAAAGGTTAGACTTGACTTTATTGCCCAGATTCTATTTTTATCTCCCAGGGATTTTTAATGGGCTTTGCTGGGGACAAACCCCTCCTCTGCCTTTTGTCCCGTTCCTCATTCTTGGAGTGCTGAGGGTGCAGACACTTCTTCTGTAACTGCTGAGTGCTGAGTTGGGAGCCCTAATACCCGGGGGCGAGGGTCAGAGCTTCTCTCCAGCAGCCTCCAGGTGACGTTGATTGTCCCCAGGTCCCCTGCCTCCCTGCTCGTCCACCTGAGCACCAGCATTGGAAGTGTTATAGATTCTAATGACCTTTAAGGGTCCAGGAAAGAGATGTGCAGAGACGCTGTGGGGGCCGGTTTCACCCCGCCCCACATTTGTTCGGCCACCTTAGGCTGACCGTTTCTGCCAGCCTAGATGCTCTGACCAGTAGTCTGCGCTTTCTTCAATTAGGCCCCTGAATTAACGTACAAACAGCACCAGGTGTCAGAGCCCTGCCCGCTCAACTCCCAGACAGTCCAGGGTCAGTGGTGATCAAGGACCATGATGACCACTGAGTCAACAGCCTTTTGAAGTAAACAGGAGTCCAGCCGGTCTTATTGGCCACCATCATCACGGTGTCTGTAGGCTTTTCTATGGTGACAGTGTGATATACGGTTCCCCCGCCAAGATTATTAGCTCCCCTCTGGGTGCAGTAAGTCCTGCAAGCAGTAGTCTACTCTTTTGGGACACACTCTTATTGTTTTATGAGAGAAACTCCAGGTCAAGTGATGTTCACACGAGTCGTCATGGTGCCCTGTTGCCCCCGGTTATCTCTCTGGATGTTGGAGTTGGAGGGCCTCCTCACTCGAGGTCGGTGTGCCCACGGAGCGAACCCTGCAACTTCAGGGCATCGTTGGTGGTTAGGATCACCACGTGGGGTCCTTTTCCCTTAGGAAGGAGGTGGCCTTTTGGGCTGCTGATTTCCAGGTTTTTAGATACCGCCAGTATCTTGGCCAGATGCGGCAGTGGGCCAAGCCCCTTGGTGACCGTAGTTTATCCTACCTGGATGGCATTCTTGCATTGTTCCATTTCAAGTGGTCCCAGTTTTTGCACTAATTCTCCAATGGCGATTCACCTTTCACCGGGAATGTAAAGGTCAAAGGGTTTAGCTAAATTAGGGAGTTCCAGGGCAAGGGTCTGAATTGACTGCTCTTTCCATTCTTGAAAGGCCACTTCTGGATTCTATTCAAAAGGATCATCATCTTTTCCTTTCAGTGTTTCATATAGAGGCCCAGCTAGTAGACTGTAGTTAGGGATCCAGAAGCAGCAAACCCTGGCCTCCCCAGGAACCCCTAAGCTGTCTTCTAGTTTTAGAAAGGGGTAAGGCTGCAAATGGTTTCTTCCCTTTCCTGGGATGGGCTTCTCCGACCTTCTGTGAGAATGAAGCCCAGGCAGGTCACCGCAGTCTGTGATATTTGAGCTTTTTCTTGGACAACTTCTATCCTTTATTGGCTTGGTAGTTCAGAGGCCTCCTTAGTAGGGCTGGCGATCAGAATGTCGTCTGCGTACTGAAGGAGGGTTTCCTTTTCCAGAGGTAGAACTTTTAGGTCTTTAGCTAAGCTTTCCCCAAAGATGGTGTGGGAATTTTTGCACCCTTGGGGCAAGACAGCCCGGAAGTATTGTTTTAGTTGTATGTTGAGTCCTGCCACTCACAAGCCAAAATTTCTTGTGACTCTGGGACTAATGGAATACAAAAGAAGGCATCATTGAAGACTAATACAGAATACCATGTCCTGGTGGTTGGTAGAATGACCAGCAGGGTGTAGGAATTAGGAGCAACTGGAGGTATATCCTCGGTGGCTTCACTGACTGTCCTGACATCCTTTACCAGGTCCCCAGCAGCCCATGGGGCTCTCGTGGTCAGACCAATCCCAGAATATGGAGCTCACCTGGGCAGGTACCCCACCCCCACCCCAGCCCACGGGGCTCTCGTGGTCAGGCCCTTCCCAGGATACAGAGCTACCCTTGCAGGTACCATGGCAGGGCTGGGCACACAGGAACCGTGCACATAGCCCTCATTGCAGAGCACCCCCAGCTCACCTGTCGCTCAGAGCTGACACAGAGCACCTCAGAGCAGGACTTGAA
Organism: Pseudorca crassidens; assembly: GCF_039906515.1. Taxonomy (NCBI): domain Eukaryota; kingdom Metazoa; phylum Chordata; class Mammalia; order Artiodactyla; family Delphinidae; genus Pseudorca; species Pseudorca crassidens. Next base: position 84,576 of record NC_090300.1, on the reverse strand, counting down.
CTAACAAACAGCAGCTGCGACAGGTCTGTGACCCTGGGCATCACTCTGTGCGGCCTCCCTCCACCTGGTCTTCCAGAGACTTCCACTGCACCCGGGGCACCAGGCCTCTGTCTCCAACCACCACCCACCCCTCCTCTCCCTGACTCCTGGGTTCCTCTCATAAGGAGAGGGTTTTCTTGAAGTTGTCTCCCACTCATGGGCCAGATAAAATGATTAGAAAACAAGCCAAAGCTGCAGCCCCTTGTCTATCCTGACTCTCAGGAGCCCACACCTGTTCCTTGGACCTGGCCGGTTCAGCAAGTTCCATTTTCTGCAACTGTGAGCCCCTGAGGGGTGATGATTGGCTGACCTGGGCAGCCTTACCGTGCGGGCCAGCCCTCCCCAGGTGTGCCTGGGTTGAGATCAATATAAATACCACTCCAGGCAGCAAGAGCCCCTGCAGCCATGCCTGACGCCATTTTCTCTGCCCTGTCAGCAGTCTCGGGGCTGGGCTGGTGGGAGGGAGTGAGAGGCCACGGCTTTGTGGGTGGCCCAGTGTGAGTGGGGCTCTGCTGGACTTTCTGCAGCAGTTGCCAGGCTGCCACCTGCTAAAGAAGAGGATGTGTCACCCATACCTGCTGCTGGAATTTCTCCCTGGGCAGAGGTGAGGAAGGAAAAAAGCAGTGGGGGCAGGGACAGGACGGGTATCTCAGTCAGGGAAATGGAAATCTTCCAGAAGAGCACCCAGGGCCAGGACCATCCTGGCTGGCCTGCAGGCACCAAGTCGGCCGGCATGTTGTCACTCGTGTGGCTCTATGGCCCTTCCTCTAGGCTTTCAAGTCCTTGTATATATTCAGGTGTTTTACCTGGGACGGGTGGGAATAGTTCAGCAGCAACTGGCCTGGGGCTCACCTCCCGTTTACTCACAGATGCCTCGGCACGGTGCCCCAGCTTTGCAATGAGGACGCTTGTTGCGTGGGGGCTGCTGGCTGAATGGGAGACGATTCCCCACCACTGGCCAACTTCAGAATTGTTTACAACTGGAGCAAGTGCCCTGATACGGTTTTCCTCTGTGGAACTGGTGGGTTCTGTGTTTTTTTTTCTCTTTTTCGTTTTTGCTTCAAGGTAGATTTTATTCCTCTTTTTTGTATTTACAGATATAAGCATGGAAATAATTTATTCATATAAATACATGTATGTGAAGGGAATAATTGTTTTTTCTGTTTTATTTTTTAAATTTTATTTCTTTTTAATTTTGAATTTTATTTTATATTTTTATACAGCAGGTTCTTATTGGTTATCTATTTTATACATATAAATGTATACATGCCAATCCCAGTCTCTCAACTCCTCCCACCACCACCCCCCCAACAGCTTTCCCCCCTTGTTGTCCATACATTTGTTGTCTACATCTGTTGCTCTATTTATGCCTTGCAAAATGGTTAATCTGTACAGTTTTTCTAGGTTCCACATATATGCATGAATATACAAGATTTGTTTTTCTCTTTCTGACTTACTTCACTCTGTATGACAGTCTCTAGATCCATCGACGTCTCTACAAATGACCCAATTTCATTCCTTTTCATGGCTTAGTAATATTCCATTTTATATATGTACCACAACTTTATGCATTCGTCTGTCTGTGGGCATTTAGGTTGCTTCCATTACCTCGATATTGTAAATAGTGATGCAATGAACATTGCGGTGAATGTCTCGTTTTGATTTATGGTTTTGTCTGGGTATATGTCCAGTACTGGGATTGCTGTATCATATGGTAATTCTATTGTTAGTTTCTTAAGAAACTCCGTATTGTTCTCCGTAGTGACTGTATCAATTTATATTCCCAACAATAGTGGAAGGGGGTTCCTTTTCTCCACACCCTTTCCAGCATTTTTGTTTGTAGATTTTCTCATGATGCCCATTCTATCAGGTGTGAGGTGATACCTCATTGTTGAGTCCATTTTGTTGAGCAAGGGGTAGGTCTTGTCTATTACACATTTGGCTTATTGAATGGTATCTGTGCTAATTTGAAACTCTGGTTTTATGCAGCACCCCAAATCACTTTCCCCCTTAAGGAAGCATAAGTTGGTTTTCTAAACTTGAGACCCTGTTCTGTTTTGTAATTCAGTTCATGTGTAGCCAAGTTCACATTCCGTGTATTAGTGATATCTTATGATGTTTCTTTTTCTGTGTGACATATTTCAGTTAGAATCATCATACCTGAATCCACTCATTATGCTGCTACGGGCCTGATGACATAGATTTCATGGCTGAGTGATTTTGCATTGTACATAAGTACCACAACTTCTTTATCCATTTTTCACTTTCTGTGATATTGAACTTGTACCGTAAACGAGGTTCTTGTAAACAGAGCTGTCCCAAACAGTGGGGTGGCTGTGTCTTTTTGATTTTAATTTCCCTAAGCTATAGGACCATAAGTGGAAGTGCCCTAGGCTCTGTTGCTTTGTTTTTTAGATGTTTCAGGAAACACCATACACTTCTCCCGAGTGGCTGTTGGCAATTTACATCCCGCCCATCAGCATAACAAGGCTCCCAGTTCTCCATGGCCTGTCCTGCCTTTCTGGATTTTACACTTTTCTCAGATGGCCCTTTTGACCGGGGGGAAGTGAGACTTCATTGTAGTGCAGATTTCCTTTGCAAGCTTGCTTGGTTGGCCAAAAAGTGCGTATGCGTTTTTTCCTGATTCAGGAAAAAACGCATACGCCCTTTTTGGCCAAGTGCATCATTGTGGACGTTCTGCCTCTTTTCCTATGCTTAAAATGCAATTCCAGTCTACCTCCTGAAATCGGTTTCCTGCAATTCTGCCCCGCTTTCAAGTCCTCTTGGCAGCCTTACTTCAGTATATTTTTGGACGATAGCTGTCATTTATAACTCTGCAGGTTTGTGAATTCCTGTGCCCCTGAGCTCCGTTCTTCATCTCGCTTTCTTGTGAGATGGCCGCAACACCGCAGGATTGCTTCAGGCCCTAATCTGGTTCCAGCACGGCACGCTGAGCCTTTGGTTAATTCCTGTCCTTGGTGGGAAATGAGAGTTAAATTTGCCCGTCCAGAAACCTCCAGCTTGTCTCTCATTGGTTCTCCCTATTCCTGTTCATCTTCCACAGAAATTGCAAACTGGGCCAAACAGGAGAATAAAGATACTGACTCTCCAAGTCGGGAGAGTGTTAGTAAAGCGTCTGGAATGTTGCACCCGAGTACCAGGGGACGAAAATTGAGACATATTTGAACACGTCTCCCGATCACATGGTTGATCATACTCTCGGTTCCACATGCATGTTTTAGCTGAAGGAAAAATCCCTTAAACCTGGAGAGTTGAGACCCGTGGAATGGGTACCATGCAATGTGACTTCAAAGGGTCTTCATTTGCTCACCGAACCTCTCCAATCCTATCACTGCTGCGTTTATGCCCCTCTACACACGCTTAATTCCCTTTCAGAGACATAGCAATCCATAGATTTTAAGATACTTGCTAGTCAGGTACATTCTTAGGCGTTTAATATGGGGTGTTGAGTCCATTTCGTTGAGCAAGGAGTAGCTCTTGTCTATTATATATTTGATTAAGGAACTTTATCTGTGCTCATTTCAATCTCTGGTTTTATGCAGCACCCCAACTCCCCTTTCCCCTTAAGCAAGCATAAGTTGGTTTTCTAAATTTGAGACCCTGTTCTGTTTTGGAATTCAGTTCCTGTGTAGCCAAGTTTACATTCCGTGTATTAGTGATATCTTATGATGTTTCTTTTTCTGTGTGACTTATTTCAGATAAAATCATCATACCTGAATCCACTCATTATGCTTCTACGTGTCTGAAGACAGAGATTTCATTGCTGAGTGATATTGCATTGTACGTAAGTACCACAACTTCTTTATCCATTATTCGCTCTTTGCGATATTGAACTTGTATCGTAACCGAGGTTCTTGTAAACAGAGCCGTCCCAAACTTTGGGGTGGCTGTGTCTTTTTGATTTTAATTTCCCTAAGCTATAGGACCATAAGTGGAAGTGCCCTAGGCTCTGTTGCTTTGTTTTTTAGATGTTTCAGGAAACACCATACACTTCTCCCAAGTGTCTGTTGGCAATTTACATCCCACCCATCAGCATAACAAGGCTCCCAGTTCTCCATGGCCTGTCCTGCCTTTCTGGATTTTACACTTTTTTCAGATGGCCCTTTTGACCGGGGGGAAGTGAGACTTCATTGTAGTGCGGATTTCATTTGCAAGCTTGCTTGGTTGGCCAAAAAGGGCGTATGCGTTTTTTCCTGAATATATTCAGGAAAAAACGCATACGCCCTTTTTGGCCATGTGCATCATTGTGGACGTTCTGCCTCTTTTCCTATGCTTTCAATGCAATTCCAGTCTACCTCCTGAAATCGGTTTCCTGCAATTCTGCCCCGCTTTCAAGTCCTCTTGGCAGCCTTACTTCAGTATATTTTTGGACGATAGCTGTCATTTATAACTCTGCAGGTTTGTGAATTACAGTGCCCCTGAGCTCCTTTCTTCAACTCGCTTTCTTTTGAGCTGGCCGTAACACCGCAGGTTGGCTTCAGGCCCTAATCTGGTTCCGGCACGGCACTCTGAGCCTTTGGTTATTTCTTCTTCCTGGTGGGAAATGAGAGTTAAATTTGCCCGTCCAGACACCTCCAGCTAGTCTCTCATTGGTTCTCCCTATTCCTGTTCATCTTCCGCAGAAATTGCAAACTGGGCCAAACAGGAGGTTAAAGGCGCTGACTCTCCAAGTGGGGAGAGTGTTAGTAAAGCGTCTGGAATGTTGCACCTGAGTACCAGGGGAGGAAAACTGAGACATATTTGAACACGTCTCCCGTTCACACGGTTGATCATACTCTGGGTTCCACATGCATGTTTTAGCTGAAGGAAGAATACCTTAAACCTGGAGAGTTGAGACCCGTTTAATGGGTACCATGCAATATGACTTCAAAGGGTCTTCATTTGCTCACCGAACCTCTCCAATCCTATCACTGCTGCGTTTATGCCCCTGTACACACGCTTGATTCTCTTTCGGAGACATAGCAATCCATAGGTTTTAAGATACTTACTAGTCAGGTACATTCTTAGGCGTTTAATATGGGGTGTTGAGTCCATTTCGTTGAGCAAGGAGTAGCTCTTGTCTATTCCATATTTGGCTTAAGGAACTTTATCTGTGCTCATTTCAATCTCTGGTTTTATGCATAACCCCAACTCACCTTTCCCCTTAAGCAAGCATAAGTTGGTTTTCTAAATTTGAGACCCTGTTCTGTTCTGTAATTCAGTTCCTGTGGAGCCAAGTTTACATTCCGTGTATTACTGATATCTTATGATGTTTCTTTTTCTGTGTGACTTATTTCAGTTAGAATCATCATACCTGAATCCACTCATTGTGCTGCTAAGGGCCTGATGACATAGATTTCATTGCTGAGTGATATTGATTTGTAAGTAAATACCACAACTTCATTATCCATTTTTCACTTTCTGCGATGTTGAACTTGTACTGTAAACGAGGTTCTTGTAAACAGAGGCGTCCCAAACTTTGGGGTGGCTGTGTCTTTTTGATTTTAATTTCCCTAAGCTATAGGACCATAAGTGGAAGTGCCCTAGGCTCTGTTGCTTTGTTTTTTAGATGTTTCAGGAAACACCATACACTTCTCCCGAGTGTCTGTTGGCAATTTACATCCCGCCCATCAGCATAACAAGGCTCCCAGTTCTCCATGGCCTGTCCTGCCTTTCTGGATTTTACACTTTTTTCAGATGGCCCTTTTGACTGTGGGGAAGTGAGACTTCATTGTAGTGCAGATTTCCTTTGCAAGTTTGCTTAGTTGGCCAAAAAGGACGTATGCGTTTTTTCCTGAAGATATTCAGGAAAAAATGCATACGTCCTTTTTGGCCAAGTGCATCATTGTGGATGTTCTGCCTCTTTTCCTATGCTTTCAATGCAATTCCAGTCTACCTCCTGAAATCGGTTTCCTGCAATTCTGCCCCGCTTTCAAGTCCTCTTGGCAGCCTTACTTTAGTATATTTTTGGACGATAGCTGTCATTTATAACTCTGCAGGTTTGTGAATTACAGTGCCCCTGAGCTCCTTTCTTCAACTCGCTTTCTTTTGAGCTGGCCGCAACACCGCAGGATGGCTTCAGGCCCTAATCTGGTTCCGTCACGGCACGATGAGCCTTTGGTTATTTCCTCTTCCTGGTGGGAAATGAGAGTTAAATTTGCCCGTCCAGACACCTCCAGCTAGTCTCTCATTGGTTCTCGCTATTCCTGTTCATCTTCCGCAGAAATTGCAAACTGGGCCAAACAGGAAGTTAAAGGCGCTGACTCTCCAAGTGGGGAGAGTGTTAGTAAAGCATCTGGAATGTTGCACCCGAGTACCAGGGGAGGAAAACTGAGACATATTTGAACACGTCTCCCGTTCACACGGTTGATCATACTCTGGGTTCCACATGCATGTTTTAGCTGAAGGAAGAATACCTTAAACCTGGAGAGTTGAGACCCGTGGAAAGGGTACCATGCAATATGACTTCAAAGGGTCTTCATTTGCTCACCGAACCTCTCCAATCCTATCACTGCTGCGTTTATGCCCCTGTACACACGCTTGATTCTCTTTCGGAGACATAGCAATCCATAGGTTTTAAGATACTTACTAGTCAGGTACATTCTTAGGCGTTTAATATGGGGTGTTGAGTCCATTTCGTTGAGCAAGGAGTAGCTCTTGTCTATTCCATATTTGGCTTAAGGAAGTTAATCTGTGCTCATTTCAATCTCTGGTTTTATGCAGCACCCCAACTCACCTTTCCCCTTAAGCAAGCATAAGTTGGTTTTCTAAATTTGAGACCCTGTTCTGTTTTGGAATTCAGTTCCTGTGTAGCCAAGTTTACATTCCGTGTATTAGTGATATCTTATGATGTTTCTTTTTCTGTGTCACTTATTTCAGTTAGAATCATCTTACCTGAATCCACTCATTATGCTGCTACGGGCCTGATGACATAGATTTCATTGCTGAGTGATACTGCATTGTACGTAAGTACCACAACTTCTTCATCCATTTTTCACTTTCTGTGATATTGAACTTGTACGGTAAATGAGGTTCTTGTAAACAGAGGCGTCCCAAACTTTGGGGTGGCTGTGTCTTTTTGATTTTAATTTCCCTAAGCTATAGGACCATAAGTGGAAGTGCCCTAGGCTCTGTTGCTTTGTTTTTTAGATGTTTCAGGAAACACCATACACTTCTCCCGAGTGTCTGTTGGCAATTTACATCCCGCCCATCAGCATAACAAGGCTCCCAGTTCTCCATGGCCTGTCCTGCCTTTCTGGATTTTACACTTTATTCAGATGGCCCTTTTGACCGGGGGGAAGTGAGACTTCATTGTAGTGCAGATTTCCTTTGCAAGCTTGCTTGGTTGGCCAAAAAGGGCGTATGCGTTTTTTCCTGAATATATTCAGGAAAAAACACATACGCCCTTTTTGGCCAAGAGCATCATTGTGGACGTTCTGCCTCTTTTCCTATGCTTTCAATGCAATTCCAGTCTACCTCCTGAAATCGGTTTCCTGCAATTCTGCCCCGCTTTCAAGTCCTCTTGGCAGCCTTACTTCAGTATATTTTTGTATGATAGCTGTCATTTATAACTCTGCAGGTTTGTGAATTACAGTGCCCCTGAGCTCCTTTCTTCAACTCGCTTTCTTGTGACCTGGCCGCAACACCGCAGGATGGCTTCAGGCCCTAATCTGGTTCCGGCACGGCACGCTGAGCCTTTGGTTATTTCCTCTTCCTGGTGGGAAATGAGAGTTAAATTTGCCCGTCCAGACACCTCCAGCTAGTCTCTCATTGGTTCTCGCTATTCCTGTTCATCTTCCGCAGAAATTGCAAACTGGGCCAAACAGGAGGTTAAAGGCACTGATTCTCCAAGTCGGGAGAGTGTTAGTAAAGCGTCTGGAATGTTTCACCCGAGTACCAGGGGAGGAAAACTGAGACATATTTGAACACGTCTCCCGATCACATGGTTGATCATACTCTAGGTTCCACATGCATGTTTTAGCTGAAGGAAGAATACCTTAAACCTGGGTAGTTGAAACCCGTGGAATGGGTACCATGCAATATGACTTCAAAGGGTCTTCATTTGCTCACCGAACCTCTCCAATCCTATCACTGCTGCGTTTATGCCCCTGTACACATGCTTGATTCTCTTTCGGAGACATAAGAATCCATAGGTTTTAAGATACTTACTAGTCAGGTACATTCTTAGGCGTTTAATATGGGGTGTTGGGTCCATTTCGTTGAGCAAGGAGTAGCTCTTGTCTATTCCATATTTGGCTTAAGGAACTTTATCTGTGCTCATTTCAATCTCTGGTTTTATGCATCACCCCAACTCACCTTTACCCTTAAGCAAGCATAAGTTGGTTTTCTAAATTTGAGACCCTGTTCTGTTCTGTAATTCAGTTCCTGTGGAGCCAAGTTTACATTCCGTGTATTACTGATATCTTATGATGTTTCTTTTTCTGTGTGACTTATTTCAGTTAGAATCATCATACCTGAATCCACTCATTGTGCTGCTACGGGCCTGATGACATAGATTTTATTGCTGAGTGATATTGATTTGTAAGTAAATACCACAACTTCATTATCCATTTTTCACTTTCTGCGATGTTGAACTTGTACTGTAAACGAGGTTCTTGTAAACAGAGGCATCCCAAACTTTGGGGTGGCTGTGTCTTTTTGATTTTAATTTCCCTAAGCTATAGGACCATAAGTGGAAGTGCCCTAGGCTCTGTTGCTTTGTTTTTTAGATGTTTCAGGAAACACCATACACTTCTCCCGAGTGTCTGTTGGCAATTTACATCCCGCCCATCAGCATAACAAGGCTCCCAGTTCTCCATGGCCTGTCCTGCCTTTCTGGATTTTACACTTTTTTCAGATGGCCCTTTTGACCGGGGGGAAGTGAGACTTCATTGTAGTGCAGATTTCCTTTGCAAGTTTGCTTAGTTGGCCAAAAAGGACGTATGCGTTTTTTCCTGAATATATTCAGGAAAAAATGCATACGTCCTTTTTGGCCAAGTGCATCATTGTGGATGTTCTGCCTCTTTTCCTATGCTTTCAATGCAATTCCAGTCTACCTCCTGAAATCGGTTTCCTGCAATTCTGCCCCGCTTTCAAGTCCTCTTGGCAGCCTTACTTCAGTATATTTTTGGACGATAGCTGTCATTTATAACTCTGCAGGTTTGTGAATTACAGTGCCCCTGAGCTCCTTTCTTCAACTCGCTTTCTTGTGAGCTGGCCGCAACACCGCAGGATGGCTTCAGGCCCTAATCTGGTTCCGTCACGGCACGATGAGCCTTTGGTTATTTTCTCTTCCTGGTGGGAAATGAGAGTTAAATTTGCCCGTCCAGACACCTCCAGCTAGTCTCTCATTGGTTCTCGCTATTCCTGTTCATCTTCCGCAGAAATTGCAAACTGGGCCAAACAGGAGGTTAAAGGCGCTGACTCTCCAAGTGGGGAGAGTGTTAGTAAAGCGTCTGGAATGTTGCACCCGATTACCAGGGGAGGAAAACTGAGACATATTTGAACACGTCTCCCATTCACACGGTTGATCATACTCTGGGTTCCACATGCATGTTTTAGCTGAAGGAAGAATACCTTAAACCTGGAGAGTTGAGACCCGTGGAATGGGTACCATGCAATATGACTTCAAAGGGTCTTCATTTGCTCACCGAACCTCTCCAATCCTATCACTGCTGCGTTTATGCCCCTGTACACACGCTTGATTCTCTTTCGGAGACATAGCCATCCATAGGTTTTAAGATACTTACTAGTCAGGTACATTCTTAGGCGTTTAATATGGGGTGTTGAGTCCATTTCGTTGAGCAAGGAGTAGCTCTTGTCTATTCCATATTTGGCTTAAGGAACTTAATCTGTGCTCATTTCAATCTCTGGTTTTATGCAGCACCCCAACTCACCTTTCCCCTTAAGCAAGCATAAGTTGGTTTTCTAAATTTGAGACCCTGTTCTGTTTTGGAATTCAGTTCCTGTGTAGCCAAGTTTACATTCCGTGTATTAGTGATATCTTATGATGTTTCTTTTTCTGTGTCACTTATTTCAGTTAGAATCATCGTACCTGAATCCACTCGTTATGCTGCTACGGGCCTGATGACATAGATTTCATTGCTGAGTGATACTGCATTGTACGTAAGTACCACAAGTTCTTTATCCATTTTTCACTTTCTGTGATATTGAACTTGTACGGTAAATGAGGTTCTTGTAAACAGAGGCGTCCCAAACTTTGGGGTGGCTGTGTCTTTTTGATTTTAATTTCCCTAAGCTATAGGACCATAAGTGGAAGTGCCCTAGGCTCTGTTGCTTTGTTTTTTAGATGTTTCAGGAAACACCATACACTTCTCCCGAGTGTCTGTTGGCAATTTACATCCCGCCCATCAGCATAACAAGGCTCCCAGTTCTCCATGGCCTGTCCTGCCTTTCTGGATTTTACACTTTATTCAGATGGCCCTTTTGACCGGGGGGAAGTGAGACTTCATTGTAGTGCAGATTTCCTTTGCAAGTTTGCTTTGTTGGCCAAAAAGGGCGTATGCGTTTTTTCCTGAATATATTCAGGAAAAAACACATACGCCCTTTTTGGCCAAGTGTATCATTGTGGACGTTCTGCCTCTTTTCCTATGCTTTCAATGCAATTCCAGTCTACCTCCTGAAATCGGTTTCCTGCAATTCTGCCCCGCTTTCAAGTCCTCTTGGCAGCCTTACTTCAGTATATTTTTGGATGATAGCTGTCATTTATAACTCTGCAGGTTTGTGAATTACAGTGCCCCTGAGCTCCTTTCTTCAACTCGCTTTCTTGTGACCTGGCCGCAACACCGCAGGATGGCTTCAGGCCTTAATCTGGTTCCGGCATGGCACGCTGAGCCTTTGGTTATTTCCTCTTCCTGGTGGGAAATGAGAGTTAAATTTGCCCGTCCAGACACCTCCAGCTAGTCTCTCATTGGTTCTCGCTATTCCTGTTCATCTTCCGCAGAAATTGCAAACTGGGCCAAACAGGAGGTTAAAGGCACTGATTCTCCAAGTCGGGAGAGTGTTAGTAAAGCGTCTGGAATGTTGCACCCGAGTACCAGGGGAGGAAAACTGAGACATATTTGAACACGTCTCCCGATCACATGGTTGATCATACTCTAGGTTCCACATGCATGTTTTAGCTGAAGGAAGAATACCTTAAACCTGGGTAGTTGAAACCCGTGGAATGGGTACCATGCAATATGACTTCAAAGGGTCTTCATTTGCTCACCGAACCTCTCCAATCCTATCACTGCTGCGTTTATGCCCCTGTACACATGCTTGATTCTCTTTCGGAGACATAAGAATCCATAGGTTTTAAGATACTTACTAGTCAGGTACATTCTTAGGCGTTTAATATGGGGTGTTGGGTCCATTTCGTTGAGCAAGGAGTAGCTCTTGTCTATTCCATATTTGGCTTAAGGAACTTTATCTGTGCTCATTTCAATCTCTGGTTTTATGCATCACCCCAACTCACCTTTACCCTTAAGCAAGCATAAGTTGGTTTTCTAAATTTGAGACCCTGTTCTGTTCTGTAATTCAGTTCCTGTGGAGCCAAGTTTACATTCCGTGTATTACTGATATCTTATGATGTTTCTTTTTCTGTGTGACTTATTTCAGTTAGAATCATCATACCTGAATCCACTCATTGTGCTGCTACGGGCCTGATGACATAGATTTCATTGCTGAGTGATATTGATTTGTAAGTAAATACCACAACTTCATTATCCATTTTTCACTTTCTGCGATGTTGAACTTGTACTGTAAACGAGGTTCTTGTAAACAGAGGCATCCCAAACTTTGGGGTGGCTGTGTCTTTTTGATTTTAATTTCCCTAAGCTATAGGACCATAAGTGGAAGTGCCCTAGGCTCTGTTGCTTTGTTTTTTAGATGTTTCAGGAAACACCATACACTTCTCCCGAGTGTCTGTTGGCAATTTACATCCCGCCCATCAGCATAACAAGGCTCCCAGTTCTCCATGGCCTGTCCTGCCTTTCTGGATTTTACACTTTTTTCAGATGGCCCTTTTGACCGGGGGGAAGTGAGACTTCATTGTAGTGCAGATTTCCTTTGCAAGTTTGCTTAGTTGGCCAAAAAGGACGTATGCGTTTTTTCCTGAATATATTCAGGAAAAAATGCATACGTCCTTTTTGGCCAAGTGCATCATTGTGGATGTTCTGCCTCTTTTCCTATGCTTTCAATGCAATTCCAGTCTACCTCCTGAAATCGGTTTCCTGCAATTCTGCCCCGCTTTCAAGTCCTCTTGGCAGCCTTACTTCAGTATATTTTTGGATGATAGCTGTCATTTATAACTCTGCAGGTTTGTGAATTACAGTGCCCCTGAGCTCCTTTCTTCAACTCGCTTTCTTGTGACCTGGCCGCAACACCGCAGGATGGCTTCAGGACTTAATCTGGTTCCGGCATGGCACGCTGAGCCTTTGGTTATTTCCTCTTCCTGGTGGGAAATGAGAGTTAAATTTGCCCGTCCAGACACCTCCAGCTAGTCTCTCATTGGTTCTCGCTATTCCTGTTCATCTTCCGCAGAAATTGCAAACTGGGCCAAACAGGAGGTTAAAGGCACTGATTCTCCAAGTCGGGAGAGTGTTAGTAAAGCGTCTGGAATGTTGCACCCGAGTACCAGGGGAGGAAAACTGAGACATATTTGAACACGTCTCCCGATCACATGGTTGATCATACTCTAGGTTCCACATGCATGTTTTAGCTGAAGGAAGAATACCTTAAACCTGGGTAGTTGAAACCCGTGGAATGGGTACCATGCAATATGACTTCAAAGGGTCTTCATTTGCTCACCGAACCTCTCCAATCCTATCACTGCTGCGTTTATGCCCCTGTACACATGCTTGATTCTCTTTCGGAGACATAAGAATCCATAGGTTTTAAGATACTTACTAGTCAGGTACATTCTTAGGCGTTTAATATGGGGTGTTGGGTCCATTTCGTTGAGCAAGGAGTAGCTCTTGTCTATTCCATATTTGGCTTAAGGAACTTTATCTGTGCTCATTTCAATCTCTGGTTTTATGCATCACCCCAACTCACCTTTACCCTTAAGCAAGCATAAGTTGGTTTTCTAAATTTGAGACCCTGTTCTGTTCTGTAATTCAGTTCCTGTGGAGCCAAGTTTACATTCCGTGTATTACTGATATCTTATGATGTTTCTTTTTCTGTGTGACTTATTTCAGTTAGAATCATCATACCTGAATCCACTCATTGTGCTGCTACGGGCCTGATGACATAGATTTCATTGCTGAGTGATATTGATTTGTAAGTAAATACCACAACTTCATTATCCATTTTTCACTTTCTGCGATGTTGAACTTGTACTGTAAACGAGGTTCTTGTAAACAGAGGCATCCCAAACTTTGGGGTGGCTGTGTCTTTTTGATTTTAATTTCCCTAAGCTATAGGACCATAAGTGGAAGTGCCCTAGGCTCTGTTGCTTTGTTTTTTAGATGTTTCAGGAAACACCATACACTTCTCCCGAGTGTCTGTTGGCAATTTACATCCCGCCCATCAGCATAACAAGGCTCCCAGTTCTCCATGGCCTGTCCTGCCTTTCTGGATTTTACACGTTATTCAGATGGCCCTTTTGACCGGGGGGAAGTGAGACTTCATTGTAGTGCAGATTTCCTTTGCAAGTTTCCTTGATTGTCCAAAAATGGCGTATGCGTTTTTTCCTGAATATATTCAGGAAAAAACACATACGCCCTTTTTGGCCAAGTGCATCATTGTGGACGTTCTGCCTCTTTTCCTATGCTTTCAATGCAATTCCAGTCTACCTCCTGAAATCGGTTTCCTGCAATTCTGCCCCGCTTTCAAGTCCTCTTGGCAGCCTTACTTCAGTATATTTTTGTATGATAGCTGTCATTTATAACTCTGCAGGTTTGTGAATTACAGTGCCCCTGAGCTCCTTTCTTCAACTCGCTTTCTTGTGACCTGGCCGCAACACCGCAGGATGGCTTCAGGCCCTAATCTGGTTCCGGCACGGCACGCTGAGCCTTTGGTTAATTCCTCTTCCTGGTGGGAAATGAGAGTTAAATTTGCCCGTCCAGACACCTCCAGCTAGTCTCTCATTGGTTCTCGCTATTCCTGTTCATCTTCCGCAGAAATTGCAAACTGGGCCAAACAGGAGGTTAAAGGCGCTGACTCTCCAAGTGGGGAGAGTGTTAGTAAAGCGTCTGGAATGTTGCACCCGAGTACCAGGGTACGAAAACTGAGACATATTTGAACACGTCTCCCGTTCACACGGTTGATCATACTCTGGGTTCCACATGCATGTTTTAGCTGAAGGAAGAATACCTTAAACCTGGGTAGTTGAAACCCGTGGAATGGGTACCATGCAATATGACTTCAAAGGGTCTTCATTTGCTCACCGAACCTCTCCAATCCTATCACTGCTGCGTTTATGCCCCTGTACACACGCTTGATTCTCTTTCGGAGACATAGCAATCCATAGGTTTTAAGATACTTACTAGTCAGGTACATTCTTAGGCGTTTAATATGGGGTGTTGAGTCCATTTCGTTGAGCAAGGAGTAGCTCTTGTCTATTCCATATTTGGCTTAAGGAACTTTATCTGTGCTCATTTCAATCTCTGGTTTTATGCAGCACCCCAACTCACCTTTCCCCTTAAGCAAGCATAAATTGGTTTTCTAAATTTGAGACCCTGTTCTGTTTTGGAATTCAGTTCCTGTGTAGCCAAGTTTACATTCCGTGTATTAGTGATATCTTATGATGTTTCTTTTTCTTTGTGACTTATTTCAGTTAGAATCATCGTACCTGAATCCACTCATTATGCTGCTACGGGCCTGATGACATAGATTTCATTGCTGAGTGATACTGCATTGTACGTAAGTACCACAAGTTCTTTATCCATTTTTCACTTTCTGTGATATTGAACTTGTACGGTAAACGAGGTTCTTGTAAACAGAGGCGTCCCAAACTTTGGGGTGGCTGTGTCTTTTTGATTTTAATTTCCCTAAGCTATAGGACCATAAGTGGAAGTGCCCTAGGCTCTGTTGCTTTGTTTTTTAGATGTTTCAGGAAACACCATACACTTCTCCCGAGTGTCTGTTGGCAATTTACATCCCGCCCATCAGCATAACAAGGCTCCCAGTTCTCCATGGCCTGTCCTGCCTTTCTGGATTTTACACGTTATTCAGATGGCCCTTTTGACCGGGGGGAAGTGAGACTTCATTGTAGTGCAGATTTCCTTTGCAAGTTTGCTTTGTTGGCCAAAAAGGGCGTATGCGTTTTTTCCTGAATATATTCAGGAAAAAACGCATACGCCCTTTTTGGCCAAGTGCATCATTGTGGACGTTCTGCCTCTTTTCCTATGCTTTCAATGCAATTCCAGTCTACCTCCTGAAATCGGTTTCCTGCAATTCTGCCCCGCTTTCAAGTCCTCTTGGCAGCCTTACTTCAGTATATTTTTGGACGATAGCTGTCATTTATAACTCTGCAGGTTTGTGAATTACAGTGCCCCTGAGCTCCTTTCTTCAACTCGCTTTCTTTTGAGCTGGCCGCAACACCGCAGGATGGCTTCAGGCCCTAATCTGGTTCCGGCACGGCACGCTGAGCCTTTGGTTAATTCCTCTTCCTGGTGGGAAATGAGAGTTAAATTTGCCCGTCCAGACACCTCCAGCTAGTCTCTCATTGGTTCTCGCTATTCCTGTTCATCTTCCGCAGAAATTGCAAACTGGGCCAAACAGGAGGTTAAAGGCACTGATTCTCCAAGTCGGGAGAGTGTTAGTAAAGCGTCTGGAATGTTGCACCCGAGTACCAGGGGAGGAAAACTGAGACATATTTGAACACGTCTCCCGATCACATGGTTGATCATACTCTAGGTTCCACATGCATGTTTTAGCTGAAGGAAGAATACCTTAAACCTGGGTAGTTGAAACCCGTGGAATGGGTACCATGCAATATGACTTCAAAGGGTCTTCATTTGCTCACCGAACCTCTCCAATCCTATCACTGCTGCGTTTATGCCCCTGTACACATGCTTGATTCTCTTTCGGAGACATAAGAATCCATAGGTTTTAAGATACTTACTAGTCAGGTACATTCTTAGGCGTTTAATATGGGGTGTTGGGTCCATTTCGTTGAGCAAGGAGTAGCTCTTGTCTATTCCATATTTGGCTTAAGGAACTTTATCTGTGCTCATTTCAATCTCTGGTTTTATGCATCACCCCAACTCACCTTTCCCCTTAAGCAAGCATAAGTTGGTTTTCTAAATTTGAGACCCTGTTCTGTTCTGTAATTCAGTTCCTGTGGAGCCAAGTTTACATTCCGTGTATTACTGATATCTTATGATGTTTCTTTTTCTGTGTGACTTATTTCAGTTAGAATCATCATACCTGAATCCACTCATTGTGCTGCTAAGGGCCTGATGACATAGATTTCATTGCTGAGTGATATTGATTTGTAAGTAAATACCACAACTTCATTATCCATTTTTCACTTTCTGCGATGTTGAACTTGTACTGTAAACGAGGTTCTTGTAAACAGAGGCATCCCAAACTTTGGGGTGGCTGTGTCTTTTTGATTTTAATTTCCCTAAGCTATAGGACCATAAGTGGAAGTGCCCTAGGCTCTGTTGCTTTGTTTTTTAGATGTTTCAGGAAACACCATACACTTCTCCCGAGTGTCTGTTGGCAATTTACATCCCGCCCATCAGCATAACAAGGCTCCCAGTTCTCCATGGCCTGTCCTGCCTTTCTGGATTTTACACTTTTTTCAGATGGCCCTTTTGACCGGGGGGAAGTGAGACTTCATTGTAGTGCAGATTTCCTTTGCAAGTTTGCTTAGTTGGCCTAAAAGGACGTATGCGTTTTTTCCTGAATATATTCAGGAAAAAATGCATACGTCCTTTTTGGCCAAGTGCATCATTGTGGATGTTCTGCCTCTTTTCCTATGCTTTCAATGCAATTCCAGTCTACCTCCTGAAATCGGTTTCCTGCAATTCTGCCCCGCTTTCAAGTCCTCTTGGCAGCCTTACTTCAGTATATTTTTGGACGATAGCTGTCATTTATAACTCTGCAGGTTTGTGAATTACAGTGCCCCTGAGCTCCTTTCTTCAACTCGCTTTCTTGTGAGCTGGCCGCAACACCGCAGGATGGCTTCAGGCCCTAATCTGGTTCCGTCACGGCACGATGAGCCTTTGGTTATTTTCTCTTCCTGGTGGGAAATGAGAGTTAAATTTGCCCGTCCAGACACCTCCAGCTAGTCTCTCATTGGTTCTCGCTATTCCTGTTCATCTTCCGCAGAAATTGCAAACTGGGCCAAACAGGAGGTTAAAGGCGCTGACTCTCCAAGTGGGGAGAGTGTTAGTAAAGCGTCTGGAATGTTGCACCCGAGTACCAGGGGAGGAAAACTGAGACATATTTGAACACGTCTCCCGTTCACACGGTTGATCATACTCTGGGTTCCACATGCATGTTTTAGCTGAAGGAAGAATACCTTAAACCTGGAGAGTTGAGACCCGTGGAATAGGTACCATGCAATATGACTTCAAAGGGTCTTCATTTGCTCACCGAACCTCTCCAATCCTATCACTGCTGCGTTTATGCCCCTGTACACACGCTTGATTCTCTTTCGGAGACATAGCAATCCATAGGTTTTAAGATACTTACTAGTCAGGTACATTCTTAGGCGTTTAATATGGGGTGTTGAGTCCATTTCGTTGAGCAAGGAGTAGCTCTTGTCTATTCCATATTTGGCTTAAGGAACTTTATCTGTGCTCATTTCAATCTCTGGTTTTATGCAGCACCCCAACTCACCTTTCCCCTTAAGCAAGCATAAGTTGGTTTTCTAAATTTGAGACCCTGTTCTGTTTTGGAATTCAGTTCCTGTGTAGCCAAGTTTACATTCCGTGTATTAGTGATATCTTATGATGTTTCTTTTTCTTTGTGACTTATTTCAGTTAGAATCATCGTACCTGAATCCACTCATTGTGCTGCTAAGGGCCTGATGACATAGATTTCATTGCTGAGTGATACTGCATTGTACGTAAGTACCACAAGTTCTTTATCCATTTTTCACTTTCTGTGATATTGAACTTGTACGGTAAACGAGGTTCTTGTAAACAGAGGCGTCCCAAACTTTGGGGTGGCTGTGTCTTTTTGATTTTAATTTCCCTAAGCTATAGGACCATAAGTGGAAGTGCCCTAGGC
The DNA here is from genome assembly GCF_039906515.1 of Pseudorca crassidens. NCBI lineage: Eukaryota > Metazoa > Chordata > Mammalia > Artiodactyla > Delphinidae > Pseudorca > Pseudorca crassidens. The sequence continues at coordinate 66,348 of NC_090300.1, read as the reverse complement.
TCTGTTGCTTTGTTTTTTAGATGTTTCAGGAAACACCATACACTTCTCCCGAGTGTCTGTTGGCAATTTACATCCCGCCCATCAGCATAACAAGGCTCCCAGTTCTCCATGGCCTGTCCTGCCTTTCTGGATTTTACACGTTATTCAGATGGCCCTTTTGACCGGGGGGAAGTGAGACTTCATTGTAGTGCAGATTTCCTTTGCAAGTTTGCTTTGTTGGCCAAAAAGGGCGTATGCGTTTTTTCCTGAATATATTCAGGAAAAAACACATACGCCCTTTTTGGCCAAGTGCATCATTGTGGACGTTCTGCCTCTTTTCCTATGCTTTCAATGCAATTCCAGTCTACCTCCTGAAATCGGTTTCCTGCAATTCTGCCCCGCTTTCAAGTCCTCTTGGCAGCCTTACTTCAGTATATTTTTGGACGATAGCTGTCATTTATAACTCTGCAGGTTTGTGAATTACAGTGCCCCTGAGCTCCTTTCTTCAACTCGCTTTCTTTTGAGCTGGCCGCAACACCGCAGGATGGCTTCAGGCCCTAATCTTGTTACGGCACGGCACGCTGAGCCTTTGGATAATTCCTCTTCCTGGTGGGAAATGAGAGTTAAATTTGCCCGTCCAGACACCTCCAGCTAGTCTCTCATTGGTTCTCGCTATTCCTGTTCATCTTCCGCAGAAATTGCAAACTGGGCCAAACAGGAGGTTAAAGGCGCTGACTCTCCAAGTGGGGAGAGTGTTAGTAAAGCGTCTGGAATGTTGCACCCGATTACCAGGGGAGGAAAACTGAGACATATTTGAACACGTCTCCCATTCACACGGTTGATCATACTCTGGGTTCCACATGCATGTTTTAGCTGAAGGAAGAATACCTTAAACCTGGAGAGTTGAGACCCGTGGAATGGGTACCATGCAATATGACTTCAAAGGGTCTTCATTTGCTCACCGAACCTCTCCAATCCTATCACTGCTGCGTTTATGCCCCTGTACACACGCTTGATTCTCTTTCGGAGACATAGCCATCCATAGGTTTTAAGATACTTACTAGTCAGGTACATTCTTAGGCGTTTAATATGGGGTGTTGAGTCCATTTCGTTGAGCAAGGAGTAGCTCTTGTCTATTCCATATTTGGCTTAAGGAACTTAATCTGTGCTCATTTCAATCTCTGGTTTTATGCAGCACCCCAACTCACCTTTCCCCTTAAGCAAGCATAAGTTGGTTTTCTAAATTTGAGACCCTGTTCTGTTTTGGAATTCAGTTCCTGTGTAGCCAAGTTTACATTCCGTGTATTAGTGATATCTTATGATGTTTCTTTTTCTGTGTCACTTATTTCAGTTAGAATCATCGTACCTGAATCCACTCGTTATGCTGCTACGGGCCTGATGACATAGATTTCATTGCTGAGTGATACTGCATTGTACGTAAGTACCACAAGTTCTTTATCCATTTTTCACTTTCTGTGATATTGAACTTGTACGGTAAATGAGGTTCTTGTAAACAGAGGCGTCCCAAACTTTGGGGTGGCTGTGTCTTTTTGATTTTAATTTCCCTAAGCTATAGGACCATAAGTGGAAGTGCCCTAGGCTCTGTTGCTTTGTTTTTTAGATGTTTCAGGAAACACCATACACTTCTCCCGAGTGTCTGTTGGCAATTTACATCCCGCCCATCAGCATAACAAGGCTCCCAGTTCTCCATGGCCTGTCCTGCCTTTCTGGATTTTACACTTTATTCAGATGGCCCTTTTGACCGGGGGGAAGTGAGACTTCATTGTAGTGCAGATTTCCTTTGCAAGTTTGCTTTGTTGGCCAAAAAGGGCGTATGCGTTTTTTCCTGAATATATTCAGGAAAAAACACATACGCCCTTTTTGGCCAAGTGTATCATTGTGGACGTTCTGCCTCTTTTCCTATGCTTTCAATGCAATTCCAGTCTACCTCCTGAAATCGGTTTCCTGCAATTCTGCCCCGCTTTCAAGTCCTCTTGGCAGCCTTACTTCAGTATATTTTTGGATGATAGCTGTCATTTATAACTCTGCAGGTTTGTGAATTACAGTGCCCCTGAGCTCCTTTCTTCAACTCGCTTTCTTGTGACCTGGCCGCAACACCGCAGGATGGCTTCAGGCCTTAATCTGGTTCCGGCATGGCACGCTGAGCCTTTGGTTATTTCCTCTTCCTGGTGGGAAATGAGAGTTAAATTTGCCCGTCCAGACACCTCCAGCTAGTCTCTCATTGGTTCTCGCTATTCCTGTTCATCTTCCGCAGAAATTGCAAACTGGGCCAAACAGGAGGTTAAAGGCACTGATTCTCCAAGTCGGGAGAGTGTTAGTAAAGCGTCTGGAATGTTGCACCCGAGTACCAGGGGAGGAAAACTGAGACATATTTGAACACGTCTCCCGATCACATGGTTGATCATACTCTAGGTTCCACATGCATGTTTTAGCTGAAGGAAGAATACCTTAAACCTGGGTAGTTGAAACCCGTGGAATGGGTACCATGCAATATGACTTCAAAGGGTCTTCATTTGCTCACCGAACCTCTCCAATCCTATCACTGCTGCGTTTATGCCCCTGTACACATGCTTGATTCTCTTTCGGAGACATAAGAATCCATAGGTTTTAAGATACTTACTAGTCAGGTACATTCTTAGGCGTTTAATATGGGGTGTTGGGTCCATTTCGTTGAGCAAGGAGTAGCTCTTGTCTATTCCATATTTGGCTTAAGGAACTTTATCTGTGCTCATTTCAATCTCTGGTTTTATGCATCACCCCAACTCACCTTTACCCTTAAGCAAGCATAAGTTGGTTTTCTAAATTTGAGACCCTGTTCTGTTCTGTAATTCAGTTCCTGTGGAGCCAAGTTTACATTCCGTGTATTACTGATATCTTATGATGTTTCTTTTTCTGTGTGACTTATTTCAGTTAGAATCATCATACCTGAATCCACTCATTGTGCTGCTACGGGCCTGATGACATAGATTTCATTGCTGAGTGATATTGATTTGTAAGTAAATACCACAACTTCATTATCCATTTTTCACTTTCTGCGATGTTGAACTTGTACTGTAAACGAGGTTCTTGTAAACAGAGGCATCCCAAACTTTGGGGTGGCTGTGTCTTTTTGATTTTAATTTCCCTAAGCTATAGGACCATAAGTGGAAGTGCCCTAGGCTCTGTTGCTTTGTTTTTTAGATGTTTCAGGAAACACCATACACTTCTCCCGAGTGTCTGTTGGCAATTTACATCCCGCCCATCAGCATAACAAGGCTCCCAGTTCTCCATGGCCTGTCCTGCCTTTCTGGATTTTACACTTTTTTCAGATGGCCCTTTTGACCGGGGGGAAGTGAGACTTCATTGTAGTGCAGATTTCCTTTGCAAGTTTGCTTAGTTGGCCAAAAAGGACGTATGCGTTTTTTCCTGAATATATTCAGGAAAAAATGCATACGTCCTTTTTGGCCAAGTGCATCATTGTGGATGTTCTGCCTCTTTTCCTATGCTTTCAATGCAATTCCAGTCTACCTCCTGAAATCGGTTTCCTGCAATTCTGCCCCGCTTTCAAGTCCTCTTGGCAGCCTTACTTCAGTATATTTTTGGATGATAGCTGTCATTTATAACTCTGCAGGTTTGTGAATTACAGTGCCCCTGAGCTCCTTTCTTCAACTCGCTTTCTTGTGACCTGGCCGCAACACCGCAGGATGGCTTCAGGACTTAATCTGGTTCCGGCATGGCACGCTGAGCCTTTGGTTATTTCCTCTTCCTGGTGGGAAATGAGAGTTAAATTTGCCCGTCCAGACACCTCCAGCTAGTCTCTCATTGGTTCTCGCTATTCCTGTTCATCTTCCGCAGAAATTGCAAACTGGGCCAAACAGGAGGTTAAAGGCACTGATTCTCCAAGTCGGGAGAGTGTTAGTAAAGCGTCTGGAATGTTGCACCCGAGTACCAGGGGAGGAAAACTGAGACATATTTGAACACGTCTCCCGATCACATGGTTGATCATACTCTAGGTTCCACATGCATGTTTTAGCTGAAGGAAGAATACCTTAAACCTGGGTAGTTGAAACCCGTGGAATGGGTACCATGCAATATGACTTCAAAGGGTCTTCATTTGCTCACCGAACCTCTCCAATCCTATCACTGCTGCGTTTATGCCCCTGTACACATGCTTGATTCTCTTTCGGAGACATAAGAATCCATAGGTTTTAAGATACTTACTAGTCAGGTACATTCTTAGGCGTTTAATATGGGGTGTTGGGTCCATTTCGTTGAGCAAGGAGTAGCTCTTGTCTATTCCATATTTGGCTTAAGGAACTTTATCTGTGCTCATTTCAATCTCTGGTTTTATGCATCACCCCAACTCACCTTTCCCCTTAAGCAAGCATAAGTTGGTTTTCTAAATTTGAGACCCTGTTCTGTTCTGTAATTCAGTTCCTGTGGAGCCAAGTTTACATTCCGTGTATTACTGATATCTTATGATGTTTCTTTTTCTGTGTGACTTATTTCAGTTAGAATCATCATACCTGAATCCACTCATTGTGCTGCTACGGGCCTGATGACATAGATTTCATTGCTGAGTGATATTGATTTGTAAGTAAATACCACAACTTCATTATCCATTTTTCACTTTCTGCGATGTTGAACTTGTACTGTAAACGAGGTTCTTGTAAACAGAGGCATCCCAAACTTTGGGGTGGCTGTGTCTTTTTGATTTTAATTTCCCTAAGCTATAGGACCATAAGTGGAAGTGCCCTAGGCTCTGTTGCTTTGTTTTTTAGATGTTTCAGGAAACACCATACACTTCTCCCGAGTGTCTGTTGGCAATTTACATCCCGCCCATCAGCATAACAAGGCTCCCAGTTCTCCATGGCCTGTCCTGCCTTTCTGGATTTTACACTTTATTCAGATGGCCCTTTTGACCGGGGGGAAGTGAGACTTCATTGTAGTGCAGATTTCCTTTGCAAGTTTCCTTGATTGTCCAAAAATGGCGTATGCGTTTTTTCCTGAATATATTCAGGAAAAAACACATACGCCCTTTTTGGCCAAGTGCATCATTGTGGACGTTCTGCCTCTTTTCCTATGCTTTCAATGCAATTCCAGTCTACCTCCTGAAATCGGTTTCCTGCAATTCTGCCCCGCTTTCAAGTCCTCTTGGCAGCCTTACTTCAGTATATTTTTGTATGATAGCTGTCATTTATAACTCTGCAGGTTTGTGAATTACAGTGCCCCTGAGCTCCTTTCTTCAACTCGCTTTCTTGTGACCTGGCCGCAACACCGCAGGATGGCTTCAGGCCCTAATCTGGTTCCGGCACGGCACGCTGAGCCTTTGGTTAATTCCTCTTCCTGGTGGGAAATGAGAGTTAAATTTGCCCGTCCAGACACCTCCAGCTAGTCTCTCATTGGTTCTCGCTATTCCTGTTCATCTTCCGCAGAAATTGCAAACTGGGCCAAACAGGAGGTTAAAGGCGCTGACTCTCCAAGTGGGGAGAGTGTTAGTAAAGCGTCTGGAATGTTGCACCCGAGTACCAGGGGAGGAAAACTGAGACATATTTGAACACGTCTCCCGTTCACACGGTTGATCATACTCTGGGTTCCACATGCATGTTTTAGCTGAAGGAAGAATCCCTGAAACCTGGAGAGTTGAGACCCGTGGAATGGGTACCATGCAATATGACTTCAAAGGGTCTTCATTTGCTCACCGAACCTCTCCAATCCTATCACTGCTGCGTTTATGCCCCTGTACACACGCTTGATTCTCTTTCGGAGACATAGCAATCCATAGGTTTTAAGATACTTACTAGTCAGGTACATTCTTAGGCGTTTAATATGGGGTGTTGAGTCCATTTCGTTGAGCAAGGAGTAGCTCTTGTCTATTCCATATTTGGCTTAAGGAACTTTATCTGTGCTCATTTCAATCTCTGGTTTTATGCAGCACCCCAACTCACCTTTCCCCTTAAGCAAGCATAAGTTGGTTTTCTAAATTTGAGACCCTGTTCTGTTTTGGAATTCAGTTCCTGTGTAGCCAAGTTTACATTCCGTGTATTAGTGATATCTTATGATGTTTCTTTTTCTTTGTGACTTATTTCAGTTAGAATCATCGTACCTGAATCCACTCATTGTGCTGCTAAGGGCCTGATGACATAGATTTCATTGCTGAGTGATACTGCATTGTACGTAAGTACCACAAGTTCTTTATCCATTTTTCACTTTCTGTGATATTGAACTTGTACGGTAAACGAGGTTCTTGTAAACAGAGGCGTCCCAAACTTTGGGGTGGCTGTGTCTTTTTGATTTTAATTTCCCTAAGCTATAGGACCATAAGTGGAAGTGCCCTAGGCTCTGTTGCTTTGTTTTTTAGATGTTTCAGGAAACACCATACACTTCTCCCGAGTGTCTGTTGGCAATTTACATCCCGCCCATCAGCATAACAAGGCTCCCAGTTCTCCATGGCCTGTCCTGCCTTTCTGGATTTTACACGTTATTCAGATGGCCCTTTTGACCGGGGGGAAGTGAGACTTCATTGTAGTGCAGATTTCCTTTGCAAGTTTGCTTTGTTGGCCAAAAAGGGCGTATGCGTTTTTTCCTGAATATATTCAGGAAAAAACACATACGCCCTTTTTGGCCAAGTGCATCATTGTGGACGTTCTGCCTCTTTTCCTATGCTTTCAATGCAATTCCAGTCTACCTCCTGAAATCGGTTTCCTGCAATTCTGCCCCGCTTTCAAGTCCTCTTGGCAGCCTTACTTCAGTATATTTTTGGACGATAGCTGTCATTTATAACTCTGCAGGTTTGTGAATTACAGTGCCCCTGAGCTCCTTTCTTCAACTCGCTTTCTTTTGAGCTGGCCGCAACACCGCAGGATGGCTTCAGGCCCTAATCTTGTTACGGCACGGCACGCTGAGCCTTTGGATAATTCCTCTTCCTGGTGGGAAATGAGAGTTAAATTTGCCCGTCCAGACACCTCCAGCTAGTCTCTCATTGGTTCTCGCTATTCCTGTTCATCTTCCGCAGAAATTGCAAACTGGGCTAAACAGGAGGTTAAAGGGACTGACTCTCCAAGTCGGGAGAGTGTTAGTAAAGCGTCTGGAATGTTGCACCCGAGTACCAGGGGAGGAAAACTGAGACATATTTGAACACGTCTCCCGATCACATGGTTGATCATAATCTAGGTTCCACATGCATGTTTTAGCTGAAGGAAGAATACCTTAAACCTGGGTAGTTGAAACCCGTGGAATGGGTACCATGCAATATGACTTCAAAGGGTCTTCATTTGCTCACCGAACCTCTCCAATCCTATCACTGCTGCGTTTATGCCCCTGTACACATGCTTGATTCTCTTTCGGAGACATAAGAATCCATAGGTTTTAAGATACTTACTAGTCAGGTACATTCTTAGGCGTTTAATATGGGGTGTTGGGTCCATTTCGTTGAGCAAGGAGTAGCTCTTGTCTATTCCATATTTGGCTTAAGGAACTTTATCTGTGCTCATTTCAATCTCTGGTTTTATGCATCACCCCAACTCACCTTTCCCCTTAAGCAAGCATAAGTTGGTTTTCTAAATTTGAGACCCTGTTCTGTTCTGTAATTCAGTTCCTGTGGAGCCAAGTTTACATTCCGTGTATTACTGATATCTTATGATGTTTCTTTTTCTGTGTGACTTATTTCAGTTAGAATCATCATACCTGAATCCACTCATTGTGCTGCTAAGGGCCTGATGACATAGATTTCATTGCTGAGTGATATTGATTTGTAAGTAAATACCACAACTTCATTATCCATTTTTCACTTTCTGCGATGTTGAACTTGTACTGTAAACGAGGTTCTTGTAAACAGAGGCATCCCAAACTTTGGGGTGGCTGTGTCTTTTTGATTTTAATTTCCCTAAGCTATAGGACCATAAGTGGAAGTGCCCTAGGCTCTGTTGCTTTGTTTTTTAGATGTTTCAGGAAACACCATACACTTCTCCCGAGTGGCTGTTGGCAATTTACATCCCGCCCATCAGCATAACAAGGCTCCCAGTTCTCCATGGCCTGTCCTGCCTTTCTGGATTTTACACTTTTTTCAGATGGCCCTTTTGACCGGGGGGAAGTGAGACTTCATTGTAGTGCAGATTTCCTTTGCAAGCTTGCTTGGTTGGCCAAAAAGGGCGTATGCGTTTTTTCCTGAATATATTCAGGAAAAAACACATACGCCCTTTTTGGCCAAGTGCATCATTGTGGACGTTCTGCCTCTTTTCCTATGCTTTCAATGCAATTCCAGTCTACCTCCTGAAATCGGTTTCCTGCAATTCTGCCCCGCTTTCAAGTCCTCTTGGCAGCCTTACTTCAGTATATTTTTGGATGATAGCTGTCATTTATAACTCTGCAGGTTTGTGAATTACAGTGCCCCTGAGCTCCTTTCTTCAACTCGCTTTCTTGTGACCTGGCCGCAACACCGCAGGATGGCTTCAGGCCCTAATCTGGTTCCGGCACGGCACGCTGAGCCTTTGGTTAATTCCTCTTCCTGGTGGGAAATGAGAGTTAAATTTGCCCGTCCAGACACCTCCAGCTAGTCTCTCATTGGTTCTCGCTATTCCTGTTCATCTTCCGCAGAAATTGCAAACTGGGCCAAACAGGAGGTTAAAGGCGCTGACTCTCCAAGTGGGGAGAGTGTTAGTAAAGCGTCTGGAATGTTGCACCCGAGTACCAGGGGAGGAAAACTGAGACGTATTTGAACACGTCTCCCGTTCACACGGTTGATCATACTCTGGGTTCCACATGCATGTTTTAGCTGAAGGAAGAATACCTTAAACCTGGAGAGTTGAGACCTGTGGAATGGGTACCATGCAATATGACTTCAAAGGGTCTTCATTTGCTCACCGAACCTCTCCAATCCTATCACTGCTGCATTTATGCCCCTGTACACACGCTTGATTCTCCTTCGGAGACATAGCAATCCATAGGTTTTAAGATACTTACTAGTCAGGTACATTCTTAGGCGTTTAATATGGGGTGTTGAGTCCATTTCGTTGAGCAAGGAGTAGCTCTTGTCTATTCCATATTTGGCTTAAGGAACTTTATCTGTGCTCATTTCAATCTCTGGTTTTATGCAGCACCCCAACTCACCTTTCCCCTTAAGCAAGCATAAGTTGGTTTTCTAAATTTGAGACCCTGTTCTGTTTTGGAATTCAGTTCCTGTGTAGCCAAGTTTACATTCCGTGTATTAGTGATATCTTATGATGTTTCTTTTTCTGTGTCACTTATTTCAGTTAGAATCATCGTACCTGAATCCACTCGTTATGCTGCTACGGGCCTGATGACATAGATTTCATTGCTGAGTGATACTGCATTGTACGTAAGTACCACAAGTTCTTTATCCATTTTTCACTTTCTGTGATATTGAACTTGTACGGGAAACGAGGTTCTTGTAAACAGAGGCGTCCCAAACTTTGGGGTGGCTGTGTCTTTTTGATTTTAATTTCCCTAAGCTATAGGACCATAAGTGGAAGTGCCCTAGGCTCTGTTGCTTTGTTTTTTAGATGTTTCAGGAAACACCATACACTTCTCCCGAGTGTCTGTTGGCAATTTACATCCCGCCCATCAGCATAACAAGGCTCCCAGTTCTCCATGGCCTGTCCTGCCTTTCTGGATTTTACACTTTATTCAGATGGCCCTTTTGACCGGGGGGAAGTGAGACTTCATTGTAGTGCAGATTTCCTTTGCAAGTTTGCTTTGTTGGCCAAAAAGGGCGTATACGTTTTTTCCTGAATATATTCAGGAAAAAACACATACGCCCTTTTTGGCCAAGTGCATCATTGTGGATGTTCTGCCTCTTTTCCTATGCTTTCAATGCAATTCCAGTCTACCTCCTGAAATCGGTTTCCTGCAATTCTGCCCCGCTTTCAAGTCCTCTTGGCAGCCTTACTTCAGTATATTTTTGGATGATAGCTGTCATTTATAACTCTGCAGGTTTGTGAATTACAGTGCCCCTGAGCTCCTTTCTTCAACTCGCTTTCTTTTGAGCTGGCCGCAACACCGCAGGATGGCTTCAGGCCTTAATCTGGTTCCGGCACGGCACGCTGAGACTTTGGTTATTATCTCTTCCTGGTGGGAAATGAGAGTTAAATTTGCCCGTCCAGACACCTCCAGCTAGTCTCTCATTGGTTCTCGCTATTCCTGTTCATCTTCCGCAGAAATTGCAAACTGGGCCAAACAGGAGGTTAAAGGCACTGATTCTCCAAGTCGGGAGAGTGTTAGTAAAGCGTCTGGAATGTTGCACCCGAGTACCAGGGGAGGAAAACTGAGACATATTTGAACACGTCTCCCGATCACATGGTTGATCATACTCTAGGTTCCACATGCATGTTTTAGCTGAAGGAAGAATACCTTAAACCTGGGTAGTTGAAACCCGTGGAATGGGTACCATGCAATATGACTTCAAAGGGTCTTCATTTGCTCACCGAACCTCTCCAATCCTATCACTGCTGCGTTTATGCCCCTGTACACATGCTTGATTCTCTTTCGGAGACATAAGAATCCATAGGTTTTAAGATACTTACTAGTCAGGTACATTCTTAGGCGTTTAATATGGGGTGTTGGGTCCATTTCGTTGAGCAAGGAGTAGCTCTTGTCTATTCCATATTTGGCTTAAGGAACTTTATCTGTGCTCATTTCAATCTCTGGTTTTATGCAGCACCCCAACTCACCTTTCCCCTTAAGCAAGCATAAGTTGGTTTTCTAAATTTGAGACCCTGTTCTGTTTTGGAATTCAGTTCCTGTGTAGCCAAGTTTACATTCCGTGTATTAGTGATATCTTATGATGTTTCTTTTTCTTTGTGACTTATTTCAGTTAGAATCATCGTACCTGAATCCACTCATTGTGCTGCTAAGGGCCTGATGACATAGATTTCATTGCTGAGTGATACTGCATTGTACGTAAGTACCACAAGTTCTTTATCCATTTTTCACTTTCTGTGATATTGAACTTGTACGGTAAACGAGGTTCTTGTAAACAGAGGCGTCCCAAACTTTGGGGTGGCTGTGTCTTTTTGATTTTAATTTCCCTAAGCTATAGGACCATAAGTGGAAGTGCCCTAGGCTCTGTTGCTTTGTTTTTTAGATGTTTCAGGAAACACCATACACTTCTCCCGAGTGTCTGTTGGCAATTTACATCCCGCCCATCAGCATAACAAGGCTCCCAGTTCTCCATGGCCTGTCCTGCCTTTCTGGATTTTACACGTTATTCAGATGGCCCTTTTGACCGGGGGGAAGTGAGACTTCATTGTAGTGCAGATTTCCTTTGCAAGTTTGCTTTGTTGGCCAAAAAGGGCGTATGCGTTTTTTCCTGAATATATTCAGGAAAAAACACATACGCCCTTTTTGGCCAAGTGCATCATTGTGGACGTTCTGCCTCTTTTCCTATGCTTTCAATGCAATTCCAGTCTACCTCCTGAAATCGGTTTCCTGCAATTCTGCCCCGCTTTCAAGTCCTCTTGGCAGCCTTACTTCAGTATATTTTTGGACGATAGCTGTCATTTATAACTCTGCAGGTTTGTGAATTACAGTGCCCCTGAGCTCCTTTCTTCAACTCGCTTTCTTTTGAGCTGGCCGCAACACCGCAGGATGGCTTCAGGCCCTAATCTTGTTACGGCACGGCACGCTGAGCCTTTGGATAATTCCTCTTCCTGGTGGGAAATGAGAGTTAAATTTGCCCGTCCAGACACCTCCAGCTAGTCTCTCATTGGTTCTCGCTATTCCTGTTCATCTTCCGCAGAAATTGCAAACTGGGCCAAACAGGAGGTTAAAGGGACTGACTCTCCAAGTCGGGAGAGTGTTAGTAAAGCGTCTGGAATGTTGCACCCGAGTACCAGGGGAGGAAAACTGAGACATATTTGAACACGTCTCCCGATCACATGGTTGATCATAATCTAGGTTCCACATGCATGTTTTAGCTGAAGGAAGAATACCTTAAACCTGGGTAGTTGAAACCCGTGGAATGGGTACCATGCAATATGACTTCAAAGGGTCTTCATTTGCTCACCGAACCTCTCCAATCCTATCACTGCTGCGTTTATGCCCCTGTACACATGCTTGATTCTCTTTCGGAGACATAAGAATCCATAGGTTTTAAGATACTTACTAGTCAGGTACATTCTTAGGCGTTTAATATGGGGTGTTGGGTCCATTTCGTTGAGCAAGGAGTAGCTCTTGTCTATTCCATATTTGGCTTAAGGAACTTTATCTGTGCTCATTTCAATCTCTGGTTTTATGCATCACCCCAACTCACCTTTCCCCTTAAGCAAGCATAAGTTGGTTTTCTAAATTTGAGACCCTGTTCTGTTCTGTAATTCAGTTCCTGTGGAGCCAAGTTTACATTCCGTGTATTACTGATATCTTATGATGTTTCTTTTTCTGTGTGACTTATTTCAGTTAGAATCATCATACCTGAATCCACTCATTGTGCTGCTAAGGGCCTGATGACATAGATTTCATTGCTGAGTGATATTGATTTGTAAGTAAATACCACAACTTCATTATCCATTTTTCACTTTCTGCGATGTTGAACTTGTACTGTAAACGAGGTTCTTGTAAACAGAGGCATCCCAAACTTTGGGGTGGCTGTGTCTTTTTGATTTTAATTTCCCTAAGCTATAGGACCATAAGTGGAAGTGCCCTAGGCTCTGTTGCTTTGTTTTTTAGATGTTTCAGGAAACACCGTACACTTCTCCCGAGTGTCTGTTGGCAATTTACATCCCGCCCATCAGCATAACAAGGCTCCCAGTTCTCCATGGCCTGTCCTGCCTTTCTGGATTTTACACTTTATTCAGATGGCCCTTTTGACCGGGGGGAAGTGAGACTTCATTGTAGTGCAGATTTCCTTTGCAAGCTTGCTTGGTTGGCCAAAAAGGGCGTATGCGTTTTTTCCTGAATATATTCAGGAAAAAACACATACGCCCTTTTTGGCCAAGTGCATCATTGTGGACGTTCTGCCTCTTTTCCTATGCTTTCAATGCAATTCCAGTCTACCTCCTGAAATCGGTTTCCTGCAATTCTGCCCCGCTTTCAAGTCCTCTTGGCAGCCTTACTTCAGTATATTTTTGGATGATAGCTGTCATTTATAACTCTGCAGGTTTGTGAATTACAGTGCCCCTGAGCTCCTTTCTTCAACTCGCTTTCTTGTGACCTGGCCGCAACACCGCAGGATGGCTTCAGGCCCTAATCTGGTTCCGGCACGGCACGCTGAGCCTTTGGTTAATTCCTCTTCCTGGTGGGAAATGAGAGTTAAATTTGCCCGTCCAGACACCTCCAGCTAGTCTCTCATTGGTTCTCGCTATTCCTGTTCATCTTCCGCAGAAATTGCAAACTGGGCCAAACAGGAGGTTAAAGGCGCTGACTCTCCAAGTGGGGAGAGTGTTAGTAAAGCGTCTGGAATGTTGCACCCGAGTACCAGGGGAGGAAAACTGAGACGTATTTGAACACGTCTCCCGTTCACACGGTTGATCATACTCTGGGTTCCACATGCATGTTTTAGCTGAAGGAAGAATACCTTAAACCTGGAGAGTTGAGACCTGTGGAATGGGTACCATGCAATATGACTTCAAAGGGTCTTCATTTGCTCACCGAACCTCTCCAATCCTATCACTGCTGCATTTATGCCCCTGTACACACGCTTGATTCTCCTTCGGAGACATAGCAATCCATAGGTTTTAAGATACTTACTAGTCAGGTACATTCTTAGGCGTTTAATATGGGGTGTTGAGTCCATTTCGTTGAGCAAGGAGTAGCTCTTGTCTATTCCATATTTGGCTTAAGGAACTTTATCTGTGCTCATTTCAATCTCTGGTTTTATGCAGCACCCCAACTCACCTTTCCCCTTAAGCAAGCATAAGTTGGTTTTCTAAATTTGAGACCCTGTTCTGTTTTGGAATTCAGTTCCTGTGTAGCCAAGTTTACATTCCGTGTATTAGTGATATCTTATGATGTTTCTTTTTCTGTGTCACTTATTTCAGTTAGAATCATCGTACCTGAATCCACTCGTTATGCTGCTACGGGCCTGATGACATAGATTTCATTGCTGAGTGATACTGCATTGTACGTAAGTACCACAAGTTCTTTATCCATTTTTCACTTTCTGTGATATTGAACTTGTACGGGAAACGAGGTTCTTGTAAACAGAGGCGTCCCAAACTTTGGGGTGGCTGTGTCTTTTTGATTTTAATTTCCCTAAGCTATAGGACCATAAGTGGAAGTGCCCTAGGCTCTGTTGCTTTGTTTTTTAGATGTTTCAGGAAACACCATACACTTCTCCCGAGTGTCTGTTGGCAATTTACATCCCGCCCATCAGCATAACAAGGCTCCCAGTTCTCCATGGCCTGTCCTGCCTTTCTGGATTTTACACTTTATTCAGATGGCCCTTTTGACCGGGGGGAAGTGAGACTTCATTGTAGTGCAGATTTCCTTTGCAAGTTTGCTTTGTTGGCCAAAAAGGGCGTATACGTTTTTTCCTGAATATATTCAGGAAAAAACACATACGCCCTTTTTGGCCAAGTGCATCATTGTGGATGTTCTGCCTCTTTTCCTATGCTTTCAATGCAATTCCAGTCTACCTCCTGAAATCGGTTTCCTGCAATTCTGCCCCGCTTTCAAGTCCTCTTGGCAGCCTTACTTCAGTATATTTTTGGATGATAGCTGTCATTTATAACTCTGCAGGTTTGTGAATTACAGTGCCCCTGAGCTCCTTTCTTCAACTCGCTTTCTTTTGAGCTGGCCGCAACACCGCAGGATGGCTTCAGGCCTTAATCTGGTTCCGGCACGGCACGCTGAGACTTTGGTTATTATCTCTTCCTGGTGGGAAATGAGAGTTAAATTTGCCCGTCCAGACACCTCCAGCTAGTCTCTCATTGGTTCTCGCTATTCCTGTTCATCTTCCGCAGAAATTGCAAACTGGGCCAAACAGGAGGTTAAAGGCACTGATTCTCCAAGTCGGGAGAGTGTTAGTAAAGCGTCTGGAATGTTGCACCCGAGTACCAGGGGAGGAAAACTGAGACATATTTGAACACGTCTCCCGATCACATGGTTGATCATACTCTAGGTTCCACATGCATGTTTTAGCTGAAGGAAGAATACCTTAAACCTGGGTAGTTGAAACCCGTGGAATGGGTACCATGCAATATGACTTCAAAGGGTCTTCATTTGCTCACCGAACCTCTCCAATCCTATCACTGCTGCGTTTATGCCCCTGTACACATGCTTGATTCTCTTTCGGAGACATAAGAATCCATAGGTTTTAAGATACTTACTAGTCAGGTACATTCTTAGGCGTTTAATATGGGGTGTTGGGTCCATTTCGTTGAGCAAGGAGTAGCTCTTGTCTATTCCATATTTGGCTTAAGGAACTTTATCTGTGCTCATTTCAATCTCTGGTTTTATGCATCACCCCAACTCACCTTTCCCCTTAAGCAAGCATAAGTTGGTTTTCTAAATTTGAGACCCTGTTCTGTTCTGTAATTCAGTTCCTGTGGAGCCAAGTTTACATTCCGTGTATTACTGATATCTTATGATGTTTCTTTTTCTGTGTGACTTATTTCAGTTAGAATCATCATACCTGAATCCACTCATTGTGCTGCTAAGGGCCTGATGACATAGATTTCATTGCTGAGTGATATTGATTTGTAAGTAAATACCACAACTTCATTATCCATTTTTCACTTTCTGCGATGTTGAACTTGTACTGTAAACGAGGTTCTTGTAAACAGAGGCATCCCAAACTTTGGGGTGGCTGTGTCTTTTTGATTTTAATTTCCCTAAGCTATAGGACCATAAGTGGAAGTGCCCTAGGCTCTGTTGCTTTGTTTTTTAGATGTTTCAGGAAACACCATACACTTCTCCGGAGTGGCTGTTGGCAATTTACATCCCGCCCATCAGCATAACAAGGCTCCCAGTTCTCCATGGCCTGTCCTGCCTTTCTGGATTTTACACTTTTTTCAGATGGCCCTTTTGACCGGGGGGAAGTGAGACTTCATTGTAGTGCAGATTTCCTTTGCAAGTTTGCTTAGTTGGCCAAAAAGGACGTATGCGTTTTTTCCTGAATATATTCAGGAAAAAATGCATACGTCCTTTTTGGCCAAGTGCATCATTGTGGATGTTCTGCCTCTTTTCCTATGCTTTCAATGCAATTCCAGTCTACCTCCTGAAATCGGTTTCCTGCAATTCTGCCCCGCTTTCAAGTCCTCTTGGCAGCCTTACTTCAGTATATTTTTGGACGATAGCTGTCATTTATAACTCTGCAGGTTTGTGAATTACAGTGCCCCTGAGCTCCTTTCTTCAACTCGCTTTCTTGTGAGCTGGCCGCAACACCGCAGGATGGCTTCAGGCCCTAATCTGGTTCCGTCACGGCACGATGAGCCTTTGGTTATTTTCTCTTCCTGGTGGGAAATGAGAGTTAAATTTGCCCGTCCAGACACCTCCAGCTAGTCTCTCATTGGTTCTCGCTATTCCTGTTCATCTTCCGCAGAAATTGCAAACTGGGCCAAACAGGAGGTTAAAGGCGCTGACTCTCCAAGTGGGGAGAGTGTTAGTAAAGCGTCTGGAATGTTGCACCCGAGTACCAGGGGAGGAAAACTGAGACATATTTGAACACGTCTCCCGTTCACACGGTTGATCATACTCTGGGTTCCACATGCATGTTTTAGCTGAAGGAAGAATACCTTAAACCTGGAGAGTTGAGACCCGTGGAATGGGTACCATGCAATATGACTTCAAAGGGTCTTCATTTGCTCACCGAACCTCTCCAATCCTATCACTGCTGCGTTTATGCCCCTGTACACACGCTTGATTCTCTTTCGGAGACATAGCAATCCATAGGTTTTAAGATACTTACTAGTCAGGTACATTCTTAGGCGTTTAATATGGGGTGTTGAGTCCATTTCGTTGAGCAAGGAGTAGCTCTTGTCTATTCCATATTTGGCTTAAGGAACTTAATCTGTGCTCATTTCAATCTCTGGTTTTATGCAGCACCCCAACTCACCTTTCCCCTTAAGCAAGCATAAGTTGGTTTTCTAAATTTGAGACCCTGTTCTGTTTTGGAATTCAGTTCCTGTGTAGCCAAGTTTACATTCCGTGTATTAGTGATATCTTATGATGTTTCTTTTTCTGTGTCACTTATTTCAGTTAGAATCATCTTACCTGAATCCACTCATTATGCTGCTACAGGCCTGATGACATAGATTTCATTGCTGAGTGATACTGCATTGTACGTAAGTACCACAAGTTGTTTATCCATTTTTCACTTTCTGTGATATTGAACTTGTACGGTAAATGAGGTTCTTGTAAACAGAGGCGTCCCAAACTTTGGGGTGGCTGTGTCTTTTTGATTTTAATTTCCCTAAGCTATAGGACCATAAGTGGAAGTGCCCTAGGCTCTGTTGCTTTGTTTTTTAGATGTTTCAGGAAACACCATACACTTCTCCCGAGTGTCTGTTGGCAATTTACATCCCGCCCATCAGCATAACAAGGCTCCCAGTTCTCCATGGCCTGTCCTGCCTTTCTGGATTTTACACTTTATTCAGATGGCCCTTTTGACCGGGGGGAAGTGAGACTTCATTGTAGTGCAGATTTCCTTTGCAAGTTTCCTTGGTTGGCCAAAAATGGCGTATGCGTTTTTTCCTGAATATATTCAGGAAAAAACACATACGCCCTTTTTGGCCAAGTGCATCATTGTGGACGTTCTGCCTCTTTTCCTATGCTTTCAATGCAATTCCAGTCTACCTCCTGAAATCGGTTTCCTGCAATTCTGCCCCGCTTTCAAGTCCTCTTGGCAGCCTTACTTCAGTATATTTTTGTATGATAGCTGTCATTTATAACTCTGCAGGTTTGTGAATTACAGTGCCCCTGAGCTCCTTTCTTCAACTCGCTTTCTTGTGACCTGGCCGCAACACCGCAGGATGGCTTCAGGCCCTAATCTGGTTCCGGCACGGCACGCTGAGCCTTTGGTTAATTCCTCTTCCTGGTGGGAAATGAGAGTTAAATTTGCCCGTCCAGACACCTCCAGCTAGTCTCTCATTGGTTCTCGCTATTCCTGTTCATCTTCCGCAGAAATTGCAAACTGGGCCAAACAGGAGGTTAAAGGCGCTGACTCTCCAAGTGGGGAGAGTGTTAGTAAAGCGTCTGGAATGTTGCACCCGAGTACCAGGGGAGGAAAACTGAGACATATTTGAACACGTCTCCCGTTCACACGGTTGATCATACTCTGGGTTCCACATGCATGTTTTAGCTGAAGGAAGAATCCCTGAAACCTGGAGAGTTGAGACCCGTGGAATGGGTACCATGCAATATGACTTCAAAGGGTCTTCATTTGCTCACCGAACCTCTCCAATCCTATCACTGCTGCGTTTATGCCCCTGTACACACGCTTGATTCTCTTTCGGAGACATAGCAATCCATAGGTTTTAAGATACTTACTAGTCAGGTACATTCTTAGGCGTTTAATATGGGGTGTTGAGTCCATTTCGTTGAGCAAGGAGTAGCTCTTGTCTATTCCATATTTGGCTTAAGGAACTTTATCTGTGCTCATTTCAATCTCTGGTTTTATGCAGCACCCCAACTCACCTTTCCCCTTAAGCAAGCATATGTTGGTTTTCTAAATTTGAGACCCTGTTCTGTTTTGGAATTCAGTTCCTGTGTAGCCAAGTTTACATTCCGTGTATTAGTGATATCTTATGATGTTTCTTTTTCTTTGTGACTTATTTCAGTTAGAATCATCGTACCTGAATCCACTCATTATGCTGCTACGGGCCTGATGACATAGATTTCATTGCTGAGTGATACTGCATTGTACGTAAGTACCACAAGTTCTTTATCCATTTTTCACTTTCTGTGATATTGAACTTGTACGGTAAACGAGGTTCTTGTAAACAGAGGCGTCCCAAACTTTGGGGTGGCTGTGTATTTTTGATTTTAATTTCCCTAAGCTATAGGACCATAAGTGGAAGTGCCCTAGGCTCTGTTGCTTTGTTTTTTAGATGTTTCAGGAAACACCATACACTTCTCCCGAGTGTCTGTTGGCAATTTACATCCCGCCCATCAGCATAACAAGGCTCCCAGTTCTCCATGGCCTGTCCTGCCTTTCTGGATTTTACACGTTATTCAGATGGCCCTTTTGACCGGGGGGAAGTGAGACTTCATTGTAGTGCAGATTTCCTTTGCAAGTTTGCTTTGTTGGCCAAAAAGGGCGTATGCGTTTTTTCCTGAATATATTCAGGAAAAAACACATACGCCCTTTTTGGCCAAGTGCATCATTGTGGACGTTCTGCCTCTTTTCCTATGCTTTCAATGCAATTCCAGTCTACCTCCTGAAATCGGTTTCCTGCAATTCTGCCCCGCTTTCAAGTCCTCTTGGCAGCCTTACTTCAGTATATTTTTGGACGATAGCTGTCATTTATAACTCTGCAGGTTTGTGAATTACAGTGCCCCTGAGCTCCTTTCTTCAACTCGCTTTCTTTTGAGCTGGCCGCAACACCGCAGGATGGCTTCAGGCCCTAATCTTGTTACGGCACGGCACGCTGAGCCTTTGGATAATTCCTCTTCCTGGTGGGAAATGAGAGTTAAATTTGCCCGTCCAGACACCTCCAGCTAGTCTCTCATTGGTTCTCGCTATTCCTGTTCATCTTCCGCAGAAATTGCAAACTGGGCTAAACAGGAGGTTAAAGGGACTGACTCTCCAAGTCGGGAGAGTGTTAGTAAAGCGTCTGGAATGTTGCACCCGAGTACCAGGGGAGGAAAACTGAGACATATTTGAACACGTCTCCCAATCACATGGTTGATCATAATCTAGGTTCCACATGCATGTTTTAGCTGAAGGAAGAATACCTTAAACCTGGGTAGTTGAAACCCGTGGAATGGGTACCATGCAATATGACTTCAAAGGGTCTTCATTTGCTCACCGAACCTCTCCAATCCTATCACTGCTGCGTTTATGCCCCTGTACACATGCTTGATTCTCTTTCGGAGACATAAGAATCCATAGGTTTTAAGATACTTACTAGTCAGGTACATTCTTAGGCGTTTAATATGGGGTGTTGGGTCCATTTCGTTGAGCAAGGAGTAGCTCTTGTCTATTCCATATTTGGCTTAAGGAACTTTATCTGTGCTCATTTCAATCTCTGGTTTTATGCATCACCCCAACTCACCTTTCCCCTTAAGCAAGCATAAGTTGGTTTTCTAAATTTGAGACCCTGTTCTGTTCTGTAATTCAGTTCCTGTGGAGCCAAGTTTACATTCCGTGTATTACTGATATCTTATGATGTTTCTTTTTCTGTGTGACTTATTTCAGTTAGAATCATCATACCTGAATCCACTCATTGTGCTGCTAAGGGCCTGATGACATAGATTTCATTGCTGAGTGATATTGATTTGTAAGTAAATACCACAACTTCATTATCCATTTTTCACTTTCTGCGATGTTGAACTTGTACTGTAAACGAGGTTCTTGTAAACAGAGGCATCCCAAACTTTGGGGTGGCTGTGTCTTTTTGATTTTAATTTCCCTAAGCTATAGGACCATAAGTGGAAGTGCCCTAGGCTCTGTTGCTTTGTTTTTTAGATGTTTCAGGAAACACCATACACTTCTCCCGAGTGGCTGTTGGCAATTTACATCCCGCCCATCAGCATAACAAGGCTCCCAGTTCTCCATGGCCTGTCCTGCCTTTCTGGATTTTACACTTTTTTCAGATGGCCCTTTTGACCGGGGGGAAGTGAGACTTCATTGTAGTGCAGATTTCCTTTGCAAGTTTGCTTAGTTGGCCAAAAAGGACGTATGCGTTTTTTCCTGAATATATTCAGGAAAAAATGCATACGTCCTTTTTGGCCAAGTGCATCATTGTGGATGTTCTGCCTCTTTTCCTATGCTTTCAATGCAATTCCAGTCTACCTCCTGAAATCGGTTTCCTGCAATTCTGCCCCGCTTTCAAGTCCTCTTGGCAGCCTTACTTTAGTATATTTTTGGACGATAGCTGTCATTTATAACTCTGCAGGTTTGTGAATTACAGTGCCCCTGAGCTCCTTTCTTCAACTCGCTTTCTTTTGAGCTGGCCGCAACACCGCAGGATGGCTTCAGGCCCTAATCTGGTTCTGTCACGGCACGATGAGCCTTTGGTTAATTCCTCTTCCTGGTGGGAAATGAGAGTTAAATTTGCCCGTCCAGACACCTCCAGCTAGTCTCTCATTGGTTCTCGCTATTCCTGTTCATCTTCCGCAGAAATTGCAAACTGGGCCAAACAGGAGGTTAAAGGCGCTGACTCTCCAAGTGGGGAGAGTGTTAGTAAAGCGTCTGGAATGTTGCACCCGAGTACCAGGGTACGAAAACTGAGACATATTTGAACACGTCTCCCGTTCACACCGTTGATCATACTCTGGGTTCCACATGCATGTTTTAGCTGAAGGAAGAATACCTTAAACCTGGAGAGTTGAGACCCGTGGAATGGGTACCATGCAATATGACTTCAAAGGGTCTTCATTTGCTCACCGAACCTCTCCAATCCTATCACTGCTGCGTTTATGCCCCTGTACACACGCTTGATTCTCTTTCGGAGACATAGCAATCCATAGGTTTTAAGATACTTACTAGTCAGGTACATTCTTAGGCGTTTAATATGGGGTGTTGAGTCCATTTCGTTGAGCAAGGAGTAGCTCTTGTCTATTCCATATTTGGCTTAAGGAACTTAATCTGTGCTCATTTCAATCTCTGGTTTTATGCAGCACCCCAACTCACCTTTCCCCTTAAGCAAGCATAAGTTGGTTTTCTAAATTTGAGACCCTGTTCTGTTTTGGAATTCAGTTCCTGTGTAGCCAAGTTTACATTCCGTGTATTAGTGATATCTTATGATGTTTCTTTTTCTGTGTCACTTATTTCAGTTAGAATCATCTTACCTGAATCCACTCATTATGCTGCTACGGGGCTGATGACATAGATTTCATTGCTGAGTGATACTGCATTGTACGTAAGTACCACAAGTTCTTTATCCATTTTTCACTTTCTGTGATATTGAACTTGTACGGTAAATGAGGTTCTTGTAAACAGAGGCGTCCCAAACTTTGGGGTGGCTGTGTCTTTTTGATTTTAATTTCCCTAAGCTATAGGACCATAAGTGGAAGTGCCCTAGGCTCTGTTGCTTTGTTTTTTAGATGTTTCAGGAAACACCATACACTTCTCCCGAGTGTCTGTTGGCAATTTACATCCCACCCATCAGCATAACAAGGCTCCCAGTTCTCCATGGCCTGTCCTGTCTTTCTGGATTTTACACTTTATTCAGATGGCCCTTTTGACCGGGGGGAAGTGAGACTTCATTGTAGTGCAGATTTCCTTTGCAAGGTTGCTTTGTTGGCCAAAAAGGGCGTATGCGTTTTTTCCTGAATATATTCAGGAAAAAACACATATGCCCTTTTTGGCCAAGTGCATCATTGTGGACGTTCTGCCTCTTTTCCTATGCTTTCAATGCAATTCCAGTCTACCTCCTGAAATCGGTTTCCTGCAATTCTGCCCCGCTTTCAAGTCCTCTTGGCAGCCTTACTTCAGTATATTTTTGTATGATAGCTGTCATTTATAACTCTGCAGGTTTGTGAATTACAGTGCCCCTGAGCTCCTTTCTTCAACTCGCTTTCTTGTGACCTGGCCGCAACACCGCAGGATGGCTTCAGGCCCTAATCTGGTTCCGGCACGGCACGCTGAGCCTTTGGTTAATTCCTCTTCCTGGTGGGAAATGAGAGTTAAATTTGCCCGTCCAGACACCTCCAGCTAGTCTCTCATTGGTTCTCGCTATTCCTGTTCATCTTCCGCAGAAATTGCAAACTGGGCCAAACAGGAGGTTAAAGGGACTGACTCTCCAAGTCGGGAGGGTGTTAGTAAAGCGTCTGGAATGTTGCACCCGAGTACCAGGGTACGAAAACTGAGACATATTTGAACACGTCTCCCGATCACATGGTTGATCATACTCTAGGTTCCACATGCATGTTTTAGCTGAAGGAAGAATACCTTAAACCTGGGTAGTTGAAACCCGTGGAATGGGTACCATGCAATATGACTTCAAAGGGTCTTCATTTGCTCACCGAACCTCTCCAATCCTATCACTGCTGCGTTTATGCCCCTGTACACATGCTTGATTCTCTTTCGGAGACATAGCAATCCATAGGTTTTAAGATACTTACTAGTCAGGTACATTCTTAGGCATTTAATATGCGGTGTTGAGTCCATTTCGTTGAGCAAGAGGTAGCTCTTGTCTATTCCATATTTGGCTTAAGGAACTTTATCTGTGCTCATTTCAATCTCTGGTTTTATGCAGCACCCCAACTCACCTTTACCCTTAAGAAAGCATAAGTTGGTTTTCTAAATTTGAGACCCTGTTCTGTTCTGTAATTCAGTTCCTGTGTAGCCAAGTTTACATTCCGTGTATTACTGATATCTTATGATATTTCTTTTTCTGTGTGACTTATTTCAGTTAGAATCATCATACCTGAATCCACTCATTGTGCTGCTAAGGGCCTGATGACATAGATTTCATTGCTGAGTGATATTGCTTTGTAAGTAAATACCACAACTTCTTTATCCATTTTTCACTTTCTGCGATGTTGAACTTGTACTGTAAACGAGGTTCTTGTAAACAGAGGCGTCCCAAACTTTGGGGTGGCTGTGTCTTTTTGATTTTAATTTCCCTAAGCTATAGGACCATAAGTGGAAGTGCCCTAGGCTCTGTTGCTTTGTTTTTTAGATGTTTCAGGAAACACCATACACTTCTCCCGAGTGTCTGTTGGCAATTTACATCCCGCCCATCAGCATAACAAGGCTCCCAGTTCTCCATGGCCTGTCCTGCCTTTCTGGATTTTACACTTTTTTCAGATGGCCCTTTTGACCGGGGGGAAGTGAGACTTCATTGTAGTGCAGATTTCCTTTGCAAGCTTGCTTGGTTGGCCAAAAAGGGCGTATGCGTTTTTTCCTGAATATATTCAGGAAAAAACGCATACGCCCTTTTTGGCCAAGTGCATCATTGTGGACGTTCTGCCTCTTTTCCTATGCTTTCAATGCAATTCCAGTCTACCTCCTGAAATCGGTTTCCTGCAATTCTGCCCCGCTTTCAAGTCCTCTTGGCAGCCTTACTTCAGCATATTTTTGGACGATAGCTGTCATTTATAACTCTGCAGGTTTGTGAATTACAGTGCCCCTGAGCTCCTTTCTTCAACTCGCTTTCTTTTGAGCTGGCCGCAACACCGCAGGATGGCTTCAGGCCCTAATCTGGTTCCGGCACGGCACGCTGAGCCTTTGGTTAATTCCTCTTCCTGGTGGGAAATGAGAGTTAAATTTGCCCGTCCAGACACCTCCAGCTAGTCTCTCATTGGTTCTCGCTATTCCTGTTCATCTTCCGCAGAAATTGCAAACTGGGCCAAACAGGAGGTTAAAGGCACTGACTCTCCAAGTCGGGAGGGTGTTAGTAAAGCGTCTGGAATGTTGCACCCGAGTACCAGGGTACGAAAACTGAGACATATTTGAACACGTCTCCCGATCACATGGTTGATCATACTCTAGGTTCCACATGCATGTTTTAGCTGAAGGAAGAATACCTTAAACCTGGGTAGTTGAAACCCGTGGAATGGGTACCATGCAATATGACTTCAAAGGGTCTTCATTTGCTCACCGAACCTCTCCAATCCTATCACTGCTGCGTTTATGCCCCTGTACACATGCTTGATTCTCTTTCGGAGACATAGCAATCCATAGGTTTTAAGATACTTACTAGTCAGGTACATTCTTAGGCATTTAATATGCGGTGTTGAGTCCATTTCGTTGAGCAAGGAGTAGCTCTTGTCTATTCCATATTTGGCTTAAGGAACTTTATCTGTGCTCATTTCAATCTCTGGTTTTATGCAGCACCCCAACTCACCTTTACCCTTAAGCAAGCATAAGTTGGTTTTCTAAATTTGAGACCCTGTTCTGTTCTGTAATTCAGTTCCTGTGTAGCCAAGTTTACATTCCGTGTATTACTGATATCTTATGATGTTTCTTTTTCTGTGTGACTTATTTCAGTTAGAATCATCATACCTGAATCCACTCATTGTGCTGCTAAGGGCCTGATGACATAGATTTCATTGCTGAGTGATATTGCTTTGTAAGTAAATACCACAACTTCTTTATCCATTTTTCACTTTCTGCGATGTTGAACTTGTACTGTAAACGAGGTTCTTGTAAACAGAGGCGTCCCAAACTTTGGGGTGGCTGTGTCTTTTTGATTTTAATTTCCCTAAGCTATAGGACCATAAGTGGAAGTGCCCTAGGCTCTGTTGCTTTGTTTTTTAGATGTTTCAGGAAACACCATACACTTCTCCCGAGTGTCTGTTGACAATTTACATCCCGCCCATCAGCATAACAAGGCTCCCAGTTCTCCATGGCCTGTCCTGCCTTTCTGGATTTTACACTTTTTTCAGATGGCCCTTTTGACCGGGGGGAAGTGAGACTTCATTGTAGTGCAGATTTCCTTTGCAAGCTTGCTTGGTTGGCCAAAAAGGGCGTATGCGTTTTTTCCTGAATATATTCAGGAAAAAACGCATACGCCCTTTTTGGAAAAGTGCATCATTGTGGACGTTCTGCCTCTTTTCCTATGCTTTCAATGCAATTCCAGTCTACCTCCTGAAATCGGTTTCCTGCAATTCTGCCCCGCTTTCAAGTCCTCTTGGCAGCCTTACTTCAGTATATTTTTGGACGATAGCTGTCATTTATAACTCTGCAGGTTTGTGAATTACAGTGCCCCTGAGCTCCTTTCTTCAATTCGCTTTCTTTTGAGCTGGCCGCAACACCACAGGATGGCTTCAGGCCCTAATCTGGTTCCGGCACGGCATGCAGAGCCTTTGGTTATTTCCTCTTCCTGGTGGGAAATGAGAGTTAAATTTGCCCGTCCAGACACCTCCAGCTAGTCTCTCATTGGTTCTCCCTATTTCTGTTCATCTTCCGCAGAAATTGCAAACTGGGCCAAACAGGAGCTTAAAGGTGCTGACTCTCCAAGTGCGGAGAGTGTTAGTAAAGCGTCTGGAATGTTGCACCCGAGTACCAGGGGACGAAAACTGTGACATATTTGAACATGTCTCCCATTCACACGGATGATCATACTCTGGGTTCCACATGCATGTTTTAGCTGAAGGAAGAATACCTTAAACCTGGAGAGTTGAGACCCGTGGAATGGGTACCATGCAATATGACGTCAAAGGGTCTTCATTTGCTCACTGAACCTCTCCAATCCTATCACTGCTGCGTTTATGCCCCTGTACACATGCTTGATTCTCTTTTGGAGAAATAGCAATCCATAGGTTTTAAGATACTTACTAGTCAGGTACATTCTTAGGCGTTTAATATGGGGTGTTGAGTCCATTTCATTGAGCAAGGAGTAGCTCTTGCTATTCCATATTTGGCTTAAGGAACTTTATCTGTGCTCATTTCAATGTCTGGTTTTATGCAGCACCCCAACTCACCTTTCCCCTTAAGCAAGCATAAGTTGGTTTTCTAATTTTGAGACCCTGTTCTGTTTTGGAATTCAGTTCCTGTGTAGCCAAGTTTACATTCCGTGTATTAGTGATATCTTATGATGTTTCTTTTTCTGTGTGACTTATTTCAGTTAGAATCATCGTACCTGAATCCACTCATTATGCTGCTACGGGCCTGATGACATAGATTTCATTGTTGAGTGATACTGCATTGTACGTAAGTACCACAAGTTCTTTATCCATTTTTCACTTTCTGTGATATTGAACTTGTACGGTAAACGAGGTTCTTGTAAACAGAGGCGTCCCAAACTTTGGGGTGGCTGTGTCTTTTTGATTTTAATTTCCCTAAGCTATAGGACCATAAGTGGAAGTGCCCTAGGCTCTGTTGCTTTGTTTTTTAGATGTTTCAGGAAACACCATACACTTCTCCCAAGTGTCTGTTGGCAATTTACATCCCGCCCATCAGCATAACAAGGCTCCCAGTTCTCCATGGCCGGTCCTGCCTTTCTGGATTTTACACTTTTTTCAGATGGCCCTTTTGACCGGGGGGAAGTGAGACTTCATTGTAGTGTAGATTTCCTTTGCAAGTTTGCTTGGTTGGCCAAAAAGTGCGTATGCGTTTTTTCCTGAATATATTCAGGAAAAAACGCGTACGCCCTTTTTGGCCAAGTGCATCATTGTGGACGTTCTGCCTCTTTTCCTATGCTTTCAATGCAATTCCAGTCTACCTCCTGAAATCGGTTTCCTTCAATTCTGCCCCGCTTTCAAGTCCTCTTGGCAGCCTTACTTCAGTATATTTTTGGACGATAGCTGTCATTTATAACTCTGCAGGTTTGTGAATTACAGTGCCCCTGAGCTCCTTTCTTCAACTCGCTTTCTTTTGAGCTGGCCGCAACACCGCAGGATGGCTTCAGGCCCTAATCTGGTTCCGGCACGGCACGCTGAGCCTTTGGTTAATTCCTCTTCCTGGTGGGAAATGAGAGTTAAATTTGCCCGTCCAGACACCTCCAGCTAGTCTCTCATTGGTTCTCCCTATTTCTGTTCATCTTCCGCAGAAATTGCAAACTGGGCCAAACAGGAGCTTAAAGGTGCTGACTCTCCAAGTGCGGAGAGTGTTAGTAAAGCGTCTGGAATGTTGCACCCGAGTACCAGGGGACGAAAACTGTGACATATTTGAACATGTCTCCCATTCACACGGATGATCATACTCTGGGTTCCACATGCATGTTTTAGCTGAAGGAAGAATACCTTAAACCTGGAGAGTTGAGACCCGTGGAATGGGTACCATGCAATATGACGTCAA
This sequence comes from Pseudorca crassidens, assembly GCF_039906515.1. NCBI lineage: Eukaryota > Metazoa > Chordata > Mammalia > Artiodactyla > Delphinidae > Pseudorca > Pseudorca crassidens. Next base: position 38,567 of record NC_090300.1, on the reverse strand, counting down.
AGGGTCTTCATTTGCTCACTGAACCTCTCCAATCCTATCACTGCTGCGTTTATGCCCCTGTACACATGCTTGATTCTCTTTTGGAGAAATAGCAATCCATAGGTTTTAAGATACTTACTAGTCAGGTACATTCTTAGGCGTTTAATATGGGGTGTTGAGTCCATTTCATTGAGCAAGGAGTAGCTCTTGCTATTCCATATTTGGCTTAAGGAACTTTATCTGTGCTCATTTCAATGTCTGGTTTTATGCAGCACCCCAACTCACCTATCCCCTTAAGCAAGCATAAGTTGGTTTTCTAATTTTGAGACCCTGTTCTGTTTTGGAATTCAGTTCCTGTGTAGCCAAGTTTACATTCCGTGTATTAGTGATATCTTATGATGTTTCTTTTTCTGTGTGACTTATTTCAGTTAGAATCATCGTACCTGAATCCACTCATTATGCTGCTACGGGCCTGATGACATAGATTTCATTGTTGAGTGATACTGCATTGTACGTAAGTACCACAAGTTCTTTATCCATTTTTCACTTTCTGTGATATTGAACTTGTACGGTAAACGAGGTTCTTGTAAACAGAGGCGTCCCAAACTTTGGGGTGGCTGTGTCTTTTTGATTTTAATTTCCCTAAGCTATAGGACCATAAGTGGAAGTGCCCTAGGCTCTGTTGCTTTGTTTTTTAGATGTTTCAGGAAACACCATACACTTCTCCCAAGTGTCTGTTGGCAATTTACATCCCGCCCATCAGCATAACAAGGCTCCCAGTTCTCCATGGCCTGTCCTGCCTTTCTGGATTTTACACTTTTTTCAGATGGCCCTTTTGACCGGGGGGAAGTGAGACTTCATTGTAGTGCAGATTTCCTTTGCAAGCTTGCTTGGTTGGCCAAAAAGGGCGTATGCGTTTTTTCCTGAATATATTCAGGAAAAAACGCATACGCCCTTTTTGGCCAAGTGCATCATTGTGGACGTTCTGCCTCTTTTCCTATGCTTTCAATGCAATTCCAGTCTACCTCCTGAAATCGGTTTCCTGCAATTCTGCCCCGCTTTCAAGTCCTCTTGGCAGCCTTACTTCAGCATATTTTTGGACGATAGCTGTCATTTATAACTCTGCAGGTTTGTGAATTACAGTGCCCCTGAGCTCCTTTCTTCAACTCGCTTTCTTTTGAGCTGGCCGCAACACCGCAGGATGGCTTCAGGCCCTAATCTGGTTCCGGCACGGCACGCTGAGCCTTTGGTTAATTCCTCTTCCTGGTGGGAAATGAGAGTTAAATTTGCCCGTCCAGACACCTCCAGCTAGTCTCTCATTGGTTCTCGCTATTCCTGTTCATCTTCCGCAGAAATTGCAAACTGGGCCAAACAGGAGGTTAAAGGCACTGACTCTCCAAGTCGGGAGGGTGTTAGTAAAGCGTCTGGAATGTTGCACCCGAGTACCAGGGTACGAAAACTGAGACATATTTGAACACGTCTCCCGATCACATGGTTGATCATACTCTAGGTTCCACATGCATGTTTTAGCTGAAGGAAGAATACCTTAAACCTGGGTAGTTGAAACCCGTGGAATGGGTACCATGCAATATGACTTCAAAGGGTCTTCATTTGCTCACCGAACCTCTCCAATCCTATCACTGCTGCGTTTATGCCCCTGTACACATGCTTGATTCTCTTTCGGAGACATAGCAATCCATAGGTTTTAAGATACTTACTAGTCAGGTACATTCTTAGGCATTTAATATGCGGTGTTGAGTCCATTTCGTTGAGCAAGGAGTAGCTCTTGTCTATTCCATATTTGGCTTAAGGAACTTTATCTGTGCTCATTTCAATCTCTGGTTTTATGCAGCACCCCAACTCACCTTTACCCTTAAGCAAGCATAAGTTGGTTTTCTAAATTTGAGACCCTGTTCTGTTCTGTAATTCAGTTCCTGTGTAGCCAAGTTTACATTCCGTGTATTACTGATATCTTATGATGTTTCTTTTTCTGTGTGACTTATTTCAGTTAGAATCATCATACCTGAATCCACTCATTGTGCTGCTAAGGGCCTGATGACATAGATTTCATTGCTGAGTGATATTGCTTTGTAAGTAAATACCACAACTTCTTTATCCATTTTTCACTTTCTGCGATGTTGAACTTGTACTGTAAACGAGGTTCTTGTAAACAGAGGCGTCCCAAACTTTGGGGTGGCTGTGTCTTTTTGATTTTAATTTCCCTAAGCTATAGGACCATAAGTGGAAGTGCCCTAGGCTCTGTTGCTTTGTTTTTTAGATGTTTCAGGAAACACCATACACTTCTCCCGAGTGTCTGTTGGCAATTTACATCCCGCCCATCAGCATAACAAGGCTCCCAGTTCTCCATGGCCTGTCCTGCCTTTCTGGATTTTACACTTTTTTCAGATGGCCCTTTTGACCGGGGGGAAGTGAGACTTCATTGTAGTGCAGATTTCCTTTGCAAGCTTGCTTGGTTGGCCAAAAAGGGCGTATGCGTTTTTTCCTGAATATATTCAGGAAAAAACGCATACGCCCTTTTTGGAAAAGTGCATCATTGTGGACGTTCTGCCTCTTTTCCTATGCTTTCAATGCAATTCCAGTCTACCTCCTGAAATCGGTTTCCTGCAATTCTGCCCCGCTTTCAAGTCCTCTTGGCAGCCTTACTTCAGTATATTTTTGGACGATAGCTGTCATTTATAACTCTGCAGGTTTGTGAATTACAGTGCCCCTGAGCTCCTTTCTTCAATTCGCTTTCTTTTGAGCTGGCCGCAACACCACAGGATGGCTTCAGGCCCTAATCTGGTTCCGGCACGGCATGCAGAGCCTTTGGTTATTTCCTCTTCCTGGTGGGAAATGAGAGTTAAATTTGCCCGTCCAGACACCTCCAGCTAGTCTCTCATTGGTTCTCCCTATTTCTGTTCATCTTCCGCAGAAATTGCAAACTGGGCCAAACAGGAGCTTAAAGGTGCTGACTCTCCAAGTGCGGAGAGTGTTAGTAAAGCGTCTGGAATGTTGCACCCGAGTACCAGGGGACGAAAACTGTGACATATTTGAACATGTCTCCCATTCACACGGATGATCATACTCTGGGTTCCACATGCATGTTTTAGCTGAAGGAAGAATACCTTAAACCTGGAGAGTTGAGACCCGTGGAATGGGTACCATGCAATATGACGTCAAAGGGTCTTCATTTGCTCACTGAACCTCTCCAATCCTATCACTGCTGCGTTTATGCCCCTGTACACATGCTTGATTCTCTTTTGGAGAAATAGCAATCCATAGGTTTTAAGATACTTACTAGTCAGGTACATTCTTAGGCGTTTAATATGGGGTGTTGAGTCCATTTCATTGAGCAAGGAGTAGCTCTTGCTATTCCATATTTGGCTTAAGGAACTTTATCTGTGCTCATTTCAATGTCTGGTTTTATGCAGCACCCCAACTCACCTTTCCCCTTAAGCAAGCATAAGTTGGTTTTCTAATTTTGAGACCCTGTTCTGTTTTGGAATTCAGTTCCTGTGTAGCCAAGTTTACATTCCGTGTATTAGTGATATCTTATGATGTTTCTTTTTCTGTGTGACTTATTTCAGTTAGAATCATCGTACCTGAATCCACTCATTATGCTGCTACGGGCCTGATGACATAGATTTCATTGTTGAGTGATACTGCATTGTACGTAAGTACCACAAGTTCTTTATCCATTTTTCACTTTCTGTGATATTGAACTTGTACGGTAAACGAGGTTCTTGTAAACAGAGGCGTCCCAAACTTTGGGGTGGCTGTGTCTTTTTGATTTTAATTTCCCTAAGCTATAGGACCATAAGTGGAAGTGCCCTAGGCTCTGTTGCTTTGTTTTTTAGATGTTTCAGGAAACACCATACACTTCTCCCAAGTGTCTGTTGGCAATTTACATCCCGCCCATCAGCATAACAAGGCTCCCAGTTCTCCATGGCCGGTCCTGCCTTTCTGGATTTTACACTTTTTTCAGATGGCCCTTTTGACCGGGGGGAAGTGAGACTTCATTGTAGTGTAGATTTCCTTTGCAAGTTTGCTTGGTTGGCCAAAAAGTGCGTATGCGTTTTTTCCTGAATATATTCAGGAAAAAACGCGTACGCCCTTTTTGGCCAAGTGCATCATTGTGGACGTTCTGCCTCTTTTCCTATGCTTTCAATGCAATTCCAGTCTACCTCCTGAAATCGGTTTCCTTCAATTCTGCCCCGCTTTCAAGTCCTCTTGGCAGCCTTACTTCAGTATATTTTTGGACGATAGCTGTCATTTATAACTCTGCAGGTTTGTGAATTACAGTGCCCCTGAGCTCCTTTCTTCAACTCGCTTTCTTTTGAGCTGGCCGCAACACCGCAGGATGGCTTCAGGCCCTAATCTGGTTCCGGCACGGCACGCTGAGCCTTTGGTTAATTCCTCTTCCTGGTGGGAAATGAGAGTTAAATTTGCCCGTCCAGACACCTCCAGCTAGTCTCTCATTGGTTCTCCCTATTTCTGTTCATCTTCCGCAGAAATTGCAAACTGGGCCAAACAGGAGCTTAAAGGTGCTGACTCTCCAAGTGCGGAGAGTGTTAGTAAAGCGTCTGGAATGTTGCACCCGAGTACCAGGGGACGAAAACTGTGACATATTTGAACATGTCTCCCATTCACACGGATGATCATACTCTGGGTTCCACATGCATGTTTTAGCTGAAGGAAGAATACCTTAAACCTGGAGAGTTGAGACCCGTGGAATGGGTACCATGCAATATGACGTCAAAGGGTCTTCATTTGCTCACTGAACCTCTCCAATCCTATCACTGCTGCGTTTATGCCCCTGTACACATGCTTGATTCTCTTTTGGAGAAATAGCAATCCATAGGTTTTAAGATACTTACTAGTCAGGTACATTCTTAGGCGTTTAATATGGGGTGTTGAGTCCATTTCATTGAGCAAGGAGTAGCTCTTGCTATTCCATATTTGGCTTAAGGAACTTTATCTGTGCTCATTTCAATGTCTGGTTTTATGCAGCACCCCAACTCACCTTTCCCCTTAAGCAAGCATAAGTTGGTTTTCTAATTTTGAGACCCTGTTCTGTTTTGGAATTCAGTTCCTGTGTAGCCAAGTTTACATTCCGTGTATTAGTGATATCTTATGATGTTTCTTTTTCTGTGTGACTTATTTCAGTTAGAATCATCGTACCTGAATCCACTCATTATGCTGCTACGGGCCTGATGACATAGATTTCATTGTTGAGTGATACTGCATTGTACGTAAGTACCACAAGTTCTTTATCCATTTTTCACTTTCTGTGATATTGAACTTGTACGGTAAACGAGGTTCTTGTAAACAGAGGCGTCCCAAACTTTGGGGTGGCTGTGTATTTTTGATTTTAATTTCCCTAAGCTATAGGACCATAAGTGGAAGTGCCCTAGGCTCTGTTGCTTTGTTTTTTAGATGTTTCAGGAAACACCATACACTTCTCCCAAGTGTCTGTTGGCAATTTACATCCCGCCCATCAGCATAACAAGGCTCCCAGTTCTCCATGGCCGGTCCTGCCTTTCTGGATTTTACACTTTTTTCAGATGGCCCTTTTGACCGGGGGGAAGTGAGACTTCATTGTAGTGCAGATTTCCTTTGCAAGTTTGCTTTGTTGGCCAAAAAGGGCGTATGCGTTTTTTCCTGAATATATTCAGGAAAAAACGCGTACGCCCTTTTTGGCCAAGTGCATCATTGTGGACGTTCTGCCTCTTTTCCTATGCTTTCAATGCAATTCCAGTCTACCTCCTGAAATCGGTTTCCTGCAATTCTGCCCCACTTTGAAGTCCTCTTGGCAGCCTTACTTCAGTATATTTTTGGACGATAGCTGTCATTTATAACTCTGCAGGTTTGTGAATTACAGTGCCCCTGAGCTCCTTTCTTCAACTCGCTTTCTTTTGAGCTGGCCGCAACACCGCAGGATGGCTTCAGGCCCTAATCTGGTTCCGGCACGGCACGCTGAGCCTTTGGTTAATTCCTCTTCCTGGTGGGAAATGAGAGTTAAATTTGCCCGTCCAGACACCTCCAGCTAGTCTCTCATTGGTTCTCGCTATTCCTGTTCATCTTCCGCAGAATTTGCAAACTGGGCCAAACAGGAGGTTAAAGGGACTGACTCTCCAAGTCGGGAGGGTGTTAGTAAAGCGTCTGGAATGTTTCACCCGAGTTCCAGGGTACGAAAACTGAGACATATTTGAACACATTTCCCGATCACATGGTTGATCATACTCTAGGTTCCACATGCATGTTTTAGCTGAAGGAAGAATACCTTAAACCTGGGTAGTTGAAACCCGTGGAATGGGTACCATGCAATATGACTTCAAAGGGTCTTCATTTGCTCACCGAACCTCTCCAATCCTATCACTGCTGCGTTTATGCCCCTGTACACACGCTTGATTCTCTTTTGGAGACATAGCAATCCATAGGTTATAAGATACTTACTAGTAAGGTACATTCTTAGGCGTTTAATATGCGCTGTTGAGTCCATTTCGTTGAGCAAGGAGTAGCTCTTGTCTATTCCATATTTGGCTTAAGGAACTTTATCTGTGCTCATTTCAATCTCTGGTTTTATGCAGCACCCCAACTCCCCTTTACCCTTAAGCAAGCATAAGTTGGTTTTCTAAATTTGAGACCCTGTTCTGTTCTGTAATTCAGTTCCTGTGTAGCCAAGTTTACATTCCGTGTATTACTGATATCTTATGATGTTTCTTTTTCTGTGTGACTTATTTCAGTTAGAATCATCATATCTGAATCCACTCATTGTGCTGCTAAGGGCCTGATGACATAGATTACATTGCTGAGTGATATTGCTTTGTAAGTAAATACCACAACTTCTTCATCCATTTTTCACTTTCTGCAATGTTGAACTTGTACTGTAAACGAGGTTCTTGTAAACAGAGACGTCGCAAACTTTGGGGTGGCTGTGTCTTTTTGATTTTAATTTCCCTAAGCTATAGGACCATAAGTGGAAGTGCCCTAGGCTCTGTTGCTTTGTTTTTTAGATGTTTCAGGAAACACCATACACTTCTCCCGAGTGTCTGTTGGCAATTTACATCCCGCCCATCAGCATAACAAGGCTCCCAGTTCTCCATGGCCTGTCCTGCCTTTCTGGATTTTACACTTTTTTCAGATGGCCCTTTTGACCGGGGGGAAGTGAGACTTCATTGTAGTGCAGATTTCCTTTGCAAGCTTGCTTGGTTGGCCAAAAAGGGCGTATGCGTTTTTTCCTGAATATATTCAGGAAAAAACGCATACGCCCTTTTTGGCCAAGTGCATCATTGTGGACGTTCTGCCTCTTTTCCTATGCTTTCAATGCAATTCCAGTCTACCTCCTGAAATCAGTTTCCTGCAATTCTGCCCCTCTTTGAAGTCCTCTTGGCAGCCTTACTTCAGTATATTTTTGGACGATAGCTGTCATTTATAACTCTGCAGGTTTGTGAATTACAGTGCCCCTGAGCTCCTTTCTTCAACTCGCTTTCTTGTGACCTGGCCGCAACATCGCAGGATTGCTTCAAGCCCTAATCTGGTTCCAGCACGGCACACTGTGCCTTTGCTTAATTCCTCTTCCTGGTGGAAAATGAGAGTTAAATATGCCCGTCCAGACACCTCCAGCTAGTCTCTCATTGGTTCTCCCTATTCCTGTTCATCTTCCACTGAAATTGTAAACAGGGCCAAACAGGAGGTTAAAGGCACTGACTCTCCAAGTCGGGAGAGTGTTAGTAAAGCGTCTGGAATGTTGCACCCGAGTACCAGGGGAGGAAAACTGAGACATATTTGAACATGTCTCCCGTTCACACGGTTGATCATACTCTGTGTTCCACATGCATGTTTTAGCTGAAGGAAGAATACCTTAAACCTCGAGAGTTGAGACCCGTGGAATTGGTACCATGCAATATGACTTCAAAGGGTCTTCATTTGCTCACTGAACCTCTCCAATCCTATCACTGCTGCGTTTATGCCCCTGTACACATGCTTGATTCTCTTTTGGAGACATAGCAATCCATAGGTTTTAAGATACTTACTAGTCAGGTACATTCTTAGGCGTTTAATATGGGGTGTTGAGTCCATTTCGTTGAGCAAGGAGTAGCTCTTGTCTATTCCATATTTGGCTTAAGGAACTTTATCTGTGTTCATTTCAATCTCTGGTTTTATGCAGCACCCCAACTCACCTTTCCCCTTAAGCAAGCATAAGTTGGTTTTCTAAATTTGAGACCCTGTTCTGTTCTGTAATTCAGTTCCTGTGTAGCCAAGTTTACATTCCGTGTATTAGTGATATCTTATGATGTTTCTTTTTCTGTGTGCCTTATTTCAGTTAGAATCATCGTACCTGTATCCACTCATTATGCTGCTGCGGGCCTGATGACATAGATTTCATTGCTGAGTGATACTGCATTGTACGTAAGTACCACAAGTTCTTTATCCATTTTTCACTTTCTGTGATATTGAACTTGTACGGTTAACGAGGTTCTTGTAAACAGAGGCGTCCCAAATTTTGGGGTGGCTGTGTCTTTTTGATTTTAATTTCCCTAAGCTATAGGACCATAAGTGGAATTGCCCTAGGCTCTGTTGCTTTGTTTTTTAGATGTTTCAGGAAACACCATACACATCCCGCCCATCAGCATAACAAGGCTCCCAGTTCTCCATGGCCTGTCCTGCCTTTCTGGATTTTACACTTTTTTCAGATGGCCCTTTTGACCAGGGGGAAGTGAGACTTCATTGTAGTGCAGATTTCCTTTGCAAGCTTGCTTGGTTGGCCAAAAAAGGCGTATGCCTTTTTTCCTGAATAAATTCAGGAAAAAAGGCATACGCCCTTTTTGGCCAAGTGAATCATTGTGGACGATCTGCCTCTTTTCCTATGCTTTAAATGCAATTCCAGTCTACCTCCTGAAATCGTTTTCCTGCAATTCTGCCTTGCTTTCAATGCCTCTTCATAGCCTTACCTCAATATATTTTTTGAAAATAGTTGGCCTTTATAACTCTGCAGATTTTTCAATTGCAGTGGCCCTTAGCTCCATTTTTCAGCTCTTATTTTTGTGATCTTGCCTCGTAACCACAGGATTCCTTCAGGCCCTATTCTTCTTCTGGGGCACCTTGCTGTGCCTTTGGTTTATTCTTCTTACTGATGTGAATTTAGAGTGACATGTGCCCATTGAAACCGCTACAGCTAGTTTCTCACTGGTTCCCCCTATTCCCATTCATCCTCCGCACTAACTGCAGACTGTGCGATACCAGAACTTAAAGGCATTGACTCTCCATGTGGGGATATTTTTGGTAAAGCGGCTGGAATGTCGATCCGGAGCCCCAGGAGAGGAAAAATGAGGTGCGTTTTAGAAACCTTTCCCGATCATATGGTATACCAGTCGCTGGGTTTCCCAAGCATGGTTTAGCTGTAGGAAGATTCCCTTCAACCTGGAGTGTTGGGACCCTTGGAATGAGTAGCATGAAGTATTGCATTAAACTTTTGGCAGTTGCTCACCAAAGCTCATCAATCCTCTCAGCCCCAAGTGTCCAGCCTTATGTCTTATCCAGCTGTGGGTTTATATGTGGTCAATCCAGGTTGCATCACAGCCCCTGAGCGAATTTTGTAAGAATTTTTCTCTCTTTCATTGTTTCTGCGTTTTGTTTTTAAAATTTATTTCTATAATGGGGTTTAGCTCATTTTCACTGCTGTGTTTGTGCCACTCTGCACACACTTGATTCCCTTATGGAGATATATCAATACATGGGTTTTAAGATTCTTATTACTCAGATATATTTCTCTGCGGTGTATAGGGTGTGTTGAGGCCAGTTCATTGAGCAAGGTGTAGATCTTGTCTAATATCTATTTGGTTTATTGAACGGTATCTGTGCTAATTTCAAACTCTGGTTTTATGCATCACCCCACCTCTCCTTTCCCCTTAAGCTGAAATAAGTGTGTTTTCTAAATGTGAGACACTGTTCTGTTCTGTAATTCATTTCTTGTGCAGCCATATTTACCCTCCCTCTATAAGTGATATCTTATGATATGTTTCTTTTTCTGTTTGACTTATTTCAAGTAGTATTATCGGACCTAAATCCACTCTTTATCCTTCTACTAGCCTTATTACATTGATTTCATGGTGAAGAGATATTCCATTGTACATAAGTACCACATCTTCTTTATCCATTGTTCTCTTTCCTGGGATATTTAAGGTATACTGAAGTTGAGGTTCTTGTAAACAGAGTAGCCCTAAACTGTGGTGTGCTTGTGTCTTGTTAATTTTTAGATTTCCCTAGATATACTCCCATGATTGGAAGTGTCCTATGCTCTGTAGCTCTGTTTTTTAGATGATTTAGGAACCACCATACACTTCTCCAGAGTGGCTCTCGGCAGTTCACACACTGCCCATCAGCGTATAAAGGCTCCCTGTTCTCCATGGCCTGTCCTGCATTTCTGGTTTTTACAATTTTTTAGGATGGCCCTTTTGACCAGTGGGAAATGAGACTTCTTTGTTGTGCACATTTGCATTGCTTGCTTGCTTCGTTGCCCATAAAGTGCGTATGCGTTTTTTCCTGGATATAATCAGGAAAAAACGCATACGCCCTTTTGGGCCAACTGCATCATTGTCGAAATTCTGCCGCTTTTCATGTGCTTTAAAGACGAGTCCAATCTATCTCTTGAAATCTGTTTCTTGCAATTCTGTCTTGCATTCAGATCCTCTTCTTTGCCTTACCTCAACATATTTTTGGACGTTAGTTTTCATTTATAACTCTGCAGGTTTGTGAATTGCAGTGACCCTGAGCTCCATTTTTTAAGTTGCTCTTTTGTGAGCTGGCCTCAAACCCGCAGGATTGCTTCAGGCCCTATTTTGGCTCGGGCGAGGCGGGCTGAGCCTTTTTTCAATTCTTATTCTTAATGGGAAATTAGAGTGATATGTGCCCGTCCAAACCCCTACAACTATTCTCTCATTGGTTCCCCGTTCATCCTCCTCACAATTTGCAAAATGTGTGAAACAGAAGTTGAAATGTGCTGATTCTCCAAGTGGGGAGATTCTAAGTAACGTGGCTGGAATGGTGAACAGGAGCACCAGGAGAGGATAAATGAGCTGCATTTTAGACACATCTCCCGATCACATGGTGTACAGTCCTCTGGGTTTTCCATGCATGTTTTAGCTGTAGGACGATCCCTTGAACCTGCATATTTGGGACCCATTGAATGGGTACCAGGTAGTATTACTTTAAAGGGTGTGCATTTCCTCACCCAACCTCACATTTCTCTTAGCGCAAACAGTTTCCAGCCTTATGTCTCATCCTGCTGTGGGTCTAGATGTGTTCAATCCATGTTGCATCACCGGCCCTGAGGAAAAGTTGTAAGAGGTTTTCTCTGTCTCTCTGTCGTTTATTTTTTTCAATTTATTACTATATTGGTTACAGCTGATTTTCAAAGCTCTGTTTCTTGCTGCTGTACATCCACTTGATTCACGTACAGAGAGACATCAGTAAATTCTTTTTCAGATTCTTACCAGTCGTATATATTCTTTTCCGGTGACTTGAGTGTGCTGAGTGCAGTTCTTTTAGCTACCGTGTAGGCCTTGTTGATTATCAGTTTGGTATTTGGAATGGTATCTTTGCTAATTTCAACCTCCTGGGTGATGCCTCACCCCTCCCCACCTTTCCCGTTTAGCAGCCTTATGCGTGTTTTCTACATATTTGACTATGTTTTTGTTTTGTAATTTATTTCATGTGTAGCCATTTTGGATTCCACCTTTAAGTGATATCTTATGATATGTGTCTTTTTCTTTTTGAATTATGTCACTTAGAAAGATCATACGTAACTCCTCCGGAGTTGTTACAACTGGCCATATTTCATTGATTTCCAGGCTGAATAATATTCCACTCTACCTAAGTACCACATCTCTACCCATTTTTTCCCTCCAGAGACATTTAAGTTATATCCTAGTTGAGGATCTTTTAAACAGAGAGGGGGTAAACATTGGGGTGCCTGTGTCCTCTCGATTTTTGTTTTTCTCAAGATATACGCCCATGAGTGCAAGTGCCCTATGCTCTGTAGCTCATTTTTTAGATGCTTTAGTAAACACAATACACTTCTCCAGAATGGCCGTTGGCAATATACATTTCCACTATAAGTCTCACAGGGCTCCCTCTTCTCCTTGCCCTGTCCTGCATTTCTGTTGTTTACGCTTTATGAGGATGGCTCTTCTGACTGATGCGAAGTGATATCTTTTGTAGTATTGACTTCCAGTGCCCACCTGTTTGGTTGGCTAAAAAAGTGTATGCCCTTTTCTTGAATATATACAGAAAAAAACGCATACACCATTTTTGGCCAACTGCAATGTTGGCAATGTTCAGCTCCTTTTCTTGTGCTTAATGGCGAGTCCTTTCTACCTCCTCAAATCCCTTTCCTGCCATTCTCCCTTGCTTACAAGTCCTTTTCTCTGACTTTCCTCAAGACATTTTTCAGTGATGGATATTTTCAACTCTGCAGTTTTGTGAATTTTACTGCCCCTGAGTTCCATTGTTCAACTTGTGTTTATGGGAACTGGCCACAAAGCAGCGGGATTTCCTCAAGCCCTATACTGTTTCCATGGGCAACCCTAGCCTTTGGTCAATTCGTCTTCCTGATTGGAAATTAGAGTGACATGTGCCTGTCTGAACACCTAGGACTTGTCTCTCATTGTTCCTCATCCTTCCGCTTCATCCTCTGGACAAATTCCAAACTGTACACAACAGGATGTTGACAGTGCTGACATCTCCAAGTGGGGAGACTGTTAGTAAAGACGCTGGAGGGGTGAACCCGAGCACCAGGAGATGAGGAGATGAGATGCCTTTTCCAAACTCTTCCCGATCAGACGATATACCATCCTCTGGGTGTGACAGACATGTTTTAGCAGTAGGAAGAGTCCCATTCATGTAAGGAGAACACCAGGGCTTTTTCAAAATCAGTGTCTCCCCGAAACCCAAACTGGGGAATTTTTTAAGCTACGGCTACACATATGTTCATTAAGGGCCTTGGGAAGTAGGCAGAGTCCAAACTTTAGATGATTGAAGTCTTCAGGGTCAGAAGCACTCACCACCAGCTTCCCTTAGATTACACTTTAACTGTCATTGATAGATGATGTCAATAAAAATATCTATTCTTTTTCAGATTATTTCCCCTTATAGGTTATTGCAAAATGTTGAGTGTAGTTCCCTGTGCTATACAGTAGTTCCTTGTTGATGATCTATTTTATACATAGCAGTGTGTATGTGTTAATCCCAAACTGTTAATTTATCCCTCCTCCCACCTTTCCCCTTTGGTAATAATAAATTATAAGATTTTATACTTCTCAGAAATGGGGGAGCTGAAAGAGAGGTATCATTTTCAATGGAAAAGCATTTAAAACAAGATTGAAGCTTTAACCAAGATTATTAGATGTACATCCTTGGAAAGAAATCACTTCGTTTCTCTAATATTGACCTGACAAATAAGACAAACCTTTTCACTGAACTTGCTTATAATAAAGTGATGGAAATATCAAATGGAAGTGTTAGAAACATCTTATTTTACCCGAGCCTTATACACTGTTCTATGTTAACTACAGTTTGGCTCACACATCTGTTCATTGAGGTTACAATAGTCTCAATTTCTGTTACTGATCCTCCAGAGTGGACCCCAACAAGTGTCCCCCTGCCCAGTGTCATTGGGGCCAACAGATCGAGACTGAGTTTGGTTCACAAGCAAAGGAAACTTTATATTTTGATCAGAGAATGGAGAGGTGAGAGCATGCACTACCCCGTGGGCTGTGGGCTGGGCTGCTGTGTAGAGATCCTGTCAGAGTCAGTGGGAGGGAGGGGGCGGAGCTCTCGAGGGCCAGGTTGGCTGCAGCTCAGGCTCTATATCGCGGAGTCTGCACTGGGCCCCAGGAGCTGAGGTGTCGACCCAGCCATTCTGCACTAGGAAATCTGGTCTGAAGTGCCGGGTGTGGAACCTCTGCATGCGGGACCCTAGGAGCACGTGAAATTAGCAAAGCACAAAGGATAAAAAAGGTTAGACTTGACTTTATTGCCCAGATTCTATTTTTATCTCCCAGGGATTTTTAATGGGCTTTGCTGGGGACAAACCCCTCCTCTGCCTTTTGTCCCGTTCCTCATTCTTGGAGTGCTGAGGGTGCAGACACTTCTTCTGTAACTGCTGAGTGCTGAGTTGGGAGCCCTAATACCCGGGGGCGAGGGTCAGAGCTTCTCCCCAGCAGCCTCCAGGTGACGTTGATTGTCCCCAGGCCCCCTGCCTCCCTGCTCGTCCACCTGAGCACCAGCATTGGAAGTGTTATAGATTCTAACGACCTTTAAGGGTCCAGGAAAGAGATGTGCAGAGACGCTGTGGGGGCCGGTTTCACCCCGCCCCACATTTGTTCGGCCACCTTAGGCTGACCGTTTCTGCCAGCCTAGATGCTCTGACCAGTAGTCTGCGCTTTCTTCAATTAGGCCCCTGAATTAACGTACAAACAGCACCAGGTGTCAGAGCCCTGCCCGCTCAACTCCCAGACAGTCCAGGGTCAGTGGTGATCAAGGACCATGATGACCACTGAGTCAACAGCCTTTTGAAGTAAACAGGAGTCCAGCCGGTCTTATTGGCCACCATCATCACGGTGTCTGTAGGCTTTTCTATGGTGACAGTGTGATATACGGTTCCCCCGCCAAGATTATTAGCTCCCCTCTGGGTGCAGTAAGTCCTGCAAGCAGTAGTCTACTCTTTTGGGACACACTCTTATTGTTTTATGAGAGAAACTCCAGGTCAAGTGATGTTCACACGAGTCGTCATGGTGCCCTGTTGCCCCCGGTTATCTCTCTGGATGTTGGAGTTGGAGGGCCTCCTCACTCGAGGTCGGTGTGCCCACGGAGCGAACCCTGCAACTTCAGGGCATCGTTGGTGGTTAGGATCACCACGTGGGGTCCTTTTCCCTTAGGAAGGAGGTGGCCTTTTGGGCTGCTGATTTCCAGGTTTTTAGATACCGCCAGTATCTTGGCCAGATGCGGCAGTGGGCCAAGCCCCTTGGTGACCGTAGTTTATCCTACCTGGATGGCATTCTTGCATTGTTCCATTTCAAGTGGTCCCAGTTTTTGCACTAATTCTCCAATGGCGATTCACCTTTCACCGGGAATGTAAAGGTCAAAGGGTTTAGCTAAATTAGGGAGTTCCAGGGCAAGGGTCTGAATTGACTGCTCTTTCCATTCTTGAAAGGCCACTTCTGGATTCTATTCAAAAGGATCATCATCTTTTCCTTTCAGTGTTTCATATAGAGGCCCAGCTAGTAGACTGTAGTTAGGGATCCAGAAGCAGCAAACCCTGGCCTCCCCAGGAACCCCTAAGCTGTCTTCTAGTTTTAGAAAGGGGTAAGGCTGCAAATGGTTTCTTCCCTTTCCTGGGATGGGCTTCTCCGACCTTCTGTGAGAATGAAGCCCAGGCAGGTCACCGCAGTGTGTGATATTTGAGCTTTTTCTTGGACAACTTCTATCCTTTATTGGCTTGGTAGTTCAGAGGCCTCCTTAGTAGGGCTGGCGATCAGAATGTTGTCTGTGTACTGAAGGAGGGTTTCCTTTTCCAGAGGTAGAACTTTTAGGTCTTTAGCTAAGCTTTCCCCAAAGATGGTGTGGGAATTTTTGCACCCTTGGGGCAAGACGGCCCGGAAGTATTGTTTTAGTTGTATGTTGAGTCCTGCCACTCACAAGCCAAAATTTCTTGTGACTCTGGGACTAATGGAATACAAAAGAAGGCATC
Organism: Pseudorca crassidens; assembly: GCF_039906515.1. Classification (NCBI taxonomy): domain Eukaryota; kingdom Metazoa; phylum Chordata; class Mammalia; order Artiodactyla; family Delphinidae; genus Pseudorca; species Pseudorca crassidens. The sequence continues at coordinate 22,837 of NC_090300.1, read as the reverse complement.
ATTGAAGACTAATACAGAATACCATGTCCTGGTGGTTGGTAGAATGACCAGCAGGGTGTAGGAATTAGGAGCAACTGGAGGTATATCCTCGGTGGCTTCACTGACTGTCCTGACATCCTTTACCAGGTCCCCAGCAGCCCATGGGGCTCTCGTGGTCAGACCAATCCCAGAATATGGAGCTCACCTGGGCAGGTACCCCACCCCCACCCCAGCCCACGGGGCTCTCGTGGTCAGGCCCTTCCCAGGATACAGAGCTACCCTTGCAGGTACCATGGCAGGGCTGGGCACACAGGAACCGTGCACATAGCCCTCATTGCAGAGCACCCCCAGCTCACCTGTCGCTCAGAGCTGACACAGAGCACCTCAGAGCAGGACTTGAACTAACAAACAGCAGCTGCGACAGGTCTGTGACCCTGGGCATCACTCTGTGCGGCCTCCCTCCACCTGGTCTTCCAGAGACTTCCACTGCACCCGGGGCACCAGGCCTCTGTCTCCAACCACCACCCACCCCTCCTCTCCCTGACTCCTGGGTTCCTCTCATAAGGAGAGGGTTTTCTTGAAGTTGTCTCCCACTCATGGGCCAGATAAAATGATTAGAAAACAAGCCAAAGCTGCAGCCCCTTGTCTATCCTGACTCTCAGGAGCCCACACCTGTTCCTTGGACCTGGCCGGTTCAGCAAGTTCCATTTTCTGCAACTGTGAGCCCCTGAGGGGTGATGATTGGCTGACCTGGGCAGCCTTACCGTGCGGGCCAGCCCTCCCCAGGTGTGCCTGGGTTGAGATCAATATAAATACCACTCCAGGCAGCAAGAGCCCCTGCAGCCATGCCTGACGCCATTTTCTCTGCCCTGTCAGAAGTCTCGGGGCTGGGCTGGTGGGAGGGAGTGAGAGGCCACGGCTTTGTGGGTGGCCCAGTGTGAGTGGGGCTCTGCTGGACTTTCTGCAGCAGTTGCCAGGCTGCCACCTGCTAAAGAAGAGGATGTGTCACCCATACCTGCTGCTGGAATTTCTCCCTGGGCAGAGGTGAGGAAGGAAAAAAGCAGTGGGGGCAGGGACAGGACGGGTATCTCAGTCAGGGAAATGGAAATCTTCCAGAAGAGCACCCAGGGCCAGGACCATCCTGGCTGGCCTGCAGGCACCAAGTCGGCCGGCATGTTGTCACTCGTGTGGCTCTATGGCCCTTCCTCTAGGCTTTCAAGTCCTTGTATATATTCAGGTGTTTTACCTGGGACGGGTGGGAATAGTTCAGCAGCAACTGGCCTGGGGCTCAGCTCACGTTTACTCACAGATGCCTCGGCACGGTGCCCCAGCTTTGCAATGAGGACGCTTGTTGCGTGGGGGCTGCTGGCTGAATGGGAGACGATTCCCCACCACTGGCCAACTTCAGAATTGTTTACAACTGGAGCAAGTGCCCTGATACGGTTTTCCTCTGTGGAACTGGTGGGTTCTGTGTTTTTTTTTTCTCTTTTTCGTTTTTGCTTCAAGGTAGATTTTATTCCTCTTTTTTGTATTTACAGATATAAGCATGGAAATAATTTATTCATATAAATACATATATGTGAAGGGAATAATTGTTTTTTCTGTTTTATTTTTTAAATTTTATTTCTTTTTAATTTTGAATTTTATTTTATATTTTTATACAGCAGGTTCTTATTGGTTATCTATTTTATACATATAAATGTATACATGCCAATCCCAGTCTCTCAACTCCTCCCACCACCACCCCCCCAGCAGCTTTCCCCCCTTGTTGTCCATACATTTGTTGTCTACATCTGTTGCTCTATTTATGCCTTGCAAAATGGTTAATCTGTACAGTTTTTCTAGGTTCCACATATATGCATGAATATACAAGATTTGTTTTTCTCTTTCTGACTTACTTCACTCTGTATGACAGTCTCTAGATCCATCGACGTCTCTACAAATGACCCAATTTCATTCCTTTTCATGGCTTAGTAATATTCCATTTTATATATGTACCACAACTTTATGCATACGTCTGTCTGTGGGCATTTAGGTTGCTTCCATTACCTCGATATTGTAAATAGTGATGCAATGAACATTGCGGTGAATGTCTCGTTTTGATTTATGGTTTTGTCTGGGTATATGTCCAGTACTGGGATTGCTGTATCATATGGTAATTCTATTGTTAGTTTCTTAAGAAACTCCATATTGTTCTCCGTAGTGACTGTATCAATTTATATTCCCAACAATAGTGGAAGGGGGTTCCTTTTCTCCACACCCTTTCCAGCATTTTTGTTTGTAGATTTTCTCATGATGCCCATTCTATCAGGTGTGAGGTGATACCTCATTGTTGAGTCCATTTTGTTGAGCAAGGGGTAGGTCTTGTCTATTACATATTTGGCTTATTGAATGGTATCTGTGCTAATTTGAAACTCTGGTTTTATGCAGCACCCCAAATCACTTTCCCCCTTAAGGAAGCATAAGTTGGTTTTCTAAACTTGAGACCCTGTTCTGTTTTGTAATTCAGTTCATGTGTAGCCAAGTTCACATTCCGTGTATTAGTGATATCTTATGATGTTTCTTTTTCTGTGTGACATATTTCAGTTAGAATCATCATACCTGAATCCACTCATTATGCTGCTACGGGCCTGATGACATAGATTTCATGGCTGAGTGATTTTGCATTGTACATAAGTACCACAACTTCTTTATCCATTTTTCACTTTCTGCGATATTGAACTTGTACCGTAAACGAGGTTCTTGTAAACAGAGCTGTCCCAAACAGTGGGGTGGCTGTGTCTTTTTGATTTTAATTTCCCTAAGCTATAGGACCATAAGTGGAAGTGCCCTAGGCTCTGTTGCTTTGTTTTTTAGATGTTTCAGGAAACACCATACACTTCTCCCGAGTGGCTGTTGGCAATTTACATCCCGCCCATCAGCATAACAAGGCTCCCAGTTCTCCATGGCCTGTCCTGCCTTTCTGGATTTTACAATTTTCTCAGATGGCCCTTTTGACCGGGGGGAAGTGAGACTTCATTGTAGTGCAGATTTCCTTTGCAAGCTTGCTTGGTTGGCCAAAAAGTGCGTATGCGTTTTTTCCTGATTCAGGAAAAAACGCATACGCCCTTTTTGGCCAAGTGCATCATTGTGGACGTTCTGCCTCTTTTCCTATGCTTAAAATGCAATTCCAGTCTACCTCCTGAAATCGGTTTCCTGCAATTCTGCCCCGCTTTCAAGTCCTCTTGGCAGCCTTACTTCAGTATATTTTTGGACGATAGCTGTCATTTATAACTCTGCAGGTTTGTGAATTCCTGTGCCCCTGAGCTCCGTTCTTCATCTCGCTTTCTTGTGAGATGGCCGCAACACCGCAGGATTGCTTCAGGCCCTAATCTGGTTCCAGCACGGCACGCTGAGCCTTTGGTTAATTCCTGTCCTTGGTGGGAAATGAGAGTTAAATTTGCCCGTCCAGAAACCTCCAGCTTGTCTCTCATTGGTTCTCCCTATTCCTGTTCATCTTCCACAGAAATTGCAAACTGGGCCAAACAGGAGAATAAAGATACTGACTCTCCAAGTCGGGAGAGTGTTAGTAAAGCGTCTGGAATGTTGCACCCGAGTACCAGGGTACGAAAACTGAGACATATTTGAACATGTCTCCCGATCACATGGTTGATCATACTCTAGGTTCCACATGCATGTTTTAGCTGAAGGAAGAATACCTTAAACCTGGGTAGTTGAAACCCGTGGAATGGGTACCATGCAATATGACTTCAAAGGGTCTTCATTTGCTCACCGAACCTCTCCAATCCTATCACTGCTGCGTTTATGCCCCTGTACACATGCTTGATTCTCTTTCGGAGACATAGCAATCCATAGGTTTTAAGATACTTACTAGTCAGGTACATTCTTAGGCGTTTAATATGGGGTGTTGAGTCCATTTCGTTGAGCAAGGAGTAGCTCTTGTCTATTCCATATTTGGCTTAAGGAACTTTATCTGTGCTCATTTCAATCTCTGGTTTTATGCATCACCCCAACTCACCTTTCCCCTTAAGCAAGCATAAGTTGGTTTTCTAAATTTGAGACACTGTTCTGTTTTGGAATTCAGTTCCTGTGTAGCCAAGTTTACATTCCATGTATTAGTGATATCTTATGATGTTTCTTTTTCTGTGTGACTTATTTCAGATAAAATCATCATACCTGAATCCACTCATTATGCTTCTACGTGTCTGAAGACAGAGATTTCATTGCTGAGTGATATTGCATTGTACGTAAGTACCACAACTTCTTTATCCATTATTCGCTCTTTGCGATATTGAACTTGTATCGTAACCGAGGTTCTTGTAAACAGAGCCGTCCCAAACTTTGGGGTGGCTGTGTCTTTTTGATTTTAATTTCCCTAAGCTATAGGACCATAAGTGGAAGTGCCCTAGGCTCTGTTGCTTTGTTTTTTAGATGTTTCAGGAAACACCATACACTTCTCCCAAGTGTCTGTTGGCAATTTACATCCCACCCATCAGCATAACAAGGCTCCCAGTTCTCCATGGCCTGTCCTGCCTTTCTGGATTTTACACTTTTTTCAGATGGCCCTTTTGACCGGGGGGAAGTGAGACTTCATTGTAGTGCAGATTTCATTTGCAAGCTTGCTTGGTTGGCCAAAAAGGGCGTATGCGTTTTTTCCTGAATATATTCAGGAAAAAACGCATACGCCCTTTTTGGCCAAGTGCATCATTGTGGACGTTCTGCCTCTTTTCCTATGCTTTCAATGCAATTCCAGTCTACCTCCTGAAATCGGTTTCCTGCAATTCTGCCCCGCTTTCAAGTCCTCTTGGCAGCCTTACTTCAGTATATTTTTGGACGATAGCTGTCATTTATAACTCTGCAGGTTTGTGAATTACAGTGCCCCTGAGCTCCTTTCTTCAACTCGCTTTCTTTTGAGCTGGCCGTAACACCGCAGGATGGCTTCAGGCCCTAATCTGGTTCCGGCACGGCACTCTGAGCCTTTGCTTATTTCTTCTTCCTGGTGGGAAATGAGAGTTAAATTTGCCCGTCCAGACACCTCCAGCTAGTCTCTCATTGGTTCTCCCTATTCCTGTTCATCTTCCGCAGAAATTGCAAACTGGGCCAAACAGGAGGTTAAAGGCGCTGACTCTCCAAGTGGGGAGAGTGTTAGTAAAGCGTCTGGAATGTTGCACCCGAGTACCAGGGGAGGAAAACTGAGACATATTTGAACACGTCTCCCGTTCACACGGTTGATCATACTCTGGGTTCCACATGCATGTTTTAGCTGAAGGAAGAATACCTTAAACCTGGAGAGTTGAGACCCGTTTAATGGGTACCATGCAATATGACTTCAAAGGGTCTTCATTTGCTCACCGAACCTCTCCAATCCTATCACTGCTGCGTTTATGCCCCTGTACACACGCTTGATTCTCTTTCGGAGACATAGCAATCCATAGGTTTTAAGATACTTACTAGTCAGGTACATTCTTAGGCGTTTAATATGGGGTGTTGAGTCCATTTCGTTGAGCAAGGAGTAGCTCTTGTCTATTCCATATTTGGCTTAAGGAACTTTATCTGTGCTCATTTCAATCTCTGGTTTTATGCATCACCCCAACTCACCTTTCCCCTTAAGCAAGCATAAGTTGGTTTTCTAAATTTGAGACCCTGTTCTGTTCTGTAATTCAGTTCCTGTGGAGCCAAGTTTACATTCCGTGTATTACTGATATCTTATGATGTTTCTTTTTCTGTGTGACTTATTTCAGTTAGAATCATCATACCTGAATCCACTCATTGTGCTGCTAAGGGCCTGATGACATAGATTTCATTGCTGAGTGATATTGATTTGTAAGTAAATACCACAACTTCATTATCCATTTTTCACTTTCTGCGATGTTGAACTTGTACTGTAAACGAGGTTCTTGTAAACAGAGGCGTCCCAAACTTTGGGGTGGCTGTGTCTTTTTGATTTTAATTTCCCTAAGCTATAGGACCATAAGTGGAAGTGCCCTAGGCTCTGTTGCTTTGTTTTTTAGATGTTTCAGGAAACACCATACACTTCTCCCGAGTGTCTGTTGGCAATTTACATCCCGCCCATCAGCATAACAAGGCTCCCAGTTCTCCATGGCCTGTCCTGCCTTTCTGGATTTTACACTTTTTTCAGATGGCCCTTTTGACTGGGGGGAAGTGAGACTTCATTGTAGTGCAGATTTCCTTTGCAAGTTTGCTTAGTTGGCCAAAAAGGACGTATGCGTTTTTTCCTGAATATATTCAGGAAAAAATGCATACGTCCTTTTTGGCCAAGTGCATCATTGTGGATGTTCTGCCTCTTTTCCTATGCTTTCAATGCAATTCCAGTCTACCTCCTGAAATCGGTTTCCTGCAATTCTGCCCCGCTTTCAAGTCCTCTTGGCAGCCTTACTTTAGTATATTTTTGGACGATAGCTGTCATTTATAACTCTGCAGGTTTGTGAATTACAGTGCCCCTGAGCTCCTTTCTTCAACTCGCTTTCTTTTGAGCTGGCCACAACACCGCAGGATGGCTTCAGGCCCTAATCTGGTTCCGTCACGGCACGATGAGCCTTTGGTTATTTCCTCTTCCTGGTGGGAAATGAGAGTTAAATTTGCCCGTCCAGACACCTCCAGCTAGTCTCTCATTGGTTCTCGCTATTCCTGTTCATCTTCCGCAGAAATTGCAAACTGGGCCAAACAGGAGGTTAAAGGCGCTGACTCTCCAAGTAGGGAGAGTGTTAGTAAAGCGTCTGGAATGTTGCACCCGAGTACCAGGGGAGGAAAACTGAGACATATTTGAACACGTCTCCCGTTCACACGGTTGATCATACTCTGGGTTCCACATGCATGTTTTAGCTGAAGGAAGAATCCCTGAAACCTGGAGAGTTGAGACCCGTGGAATGGGTACCATGCAATATGACTTCAAAGGGTCTTCATTTGCTCACCGAACCTCTCCAATCCTATCACTGCTGCGTTTATGCCCCTGTACACACGCTTGATTCTCTTTCGGAGACATAGCAATCCATAGGTTTTAAGATACTTACTAGTCAGGTACATTCTTAGGCGTTTAATATGGGGTGTTGAGTCCATTTCGTTGAGCAAGGAGTAGCTCTTGTCTATTCCATATTTGGCTTAAGGAAGTTAATCTGTGCTCATTTCAATCTCTGGTTTTATGCAGCACCCCAACTCACCTTTCCCCTTAAGCAAGCATAAGTTGGTTTTCTAAATTTGAGACCCTGTTCTGTTCTGTAATTCAGTTCCTGTGGAGCCAAGTTTACATTCCGTGTATTAGTGATATCTTATGATGTTTCTTTTTCTGTGTCACTTATTTCAGTTAGAATCATCTTACCTGAATCCACTCATTATGCTGCTACGGGCCTGATGACATAGATTTCATTGCTGAGTGATACTGCATTGTACGTAAGTACCACAACTTCTTCATCCATTTTTCACTTTCTGTGATATTGAACTTGTACGGTAAATGAGGTTCTTGTAAACAGAGGCGTCCCAAACTTTGGGGTGGCTGTGTCTTTTTGATTTTAATTTCCCTAAGCTATAGGACCATAAGTGGAAGTGCCCTAGGCTCTGTTGCTTTGTTTTTTAGATGTTTCAGGAAACACCATACACTTCTCCCGAGTGGCTGTTGGCAATTTACATCCCGCCCATCAGCATAACAAGGCTCCCAGTTCTCCATGGCCTGTCCTGCCTTTCTGGATTTTACAATTTTCTCAGATGGCCCTTTTGACCGGGGGGAAGTGAGACTTCATTGTAGTGCAGATTTCCTTTGCAAGCTTGCTTGGTTGGCCAAAAAGTGCGTATGCGTTTTTTCCTGATTCAGGAAAAAACGCATACGCCCTTTTTGGCCAAGTGCATCATTGTGGACGTTCTGCCTCTTTTCCTATGCTTAAAATGCAATTCCAATCTACCTCCTGAAATCGGTTTCCTGCAATTCTGCCCCGCTTTCAAGTCCTCTTGGCAGCCTTACTTCAGTATATTTTTGGACGATAGCTGTCATTTATAACTCTGCAGGTTTGTGAATTCCTGTGCCCCTGAGCTCCGTTCTTCATCTCGCTTTCTTGTGAGATGGCCGCAACACCGCAGGATTGCTTCAGGCCCTAATCTGGTTCCAGCACGGCACGCTGAGCCTTTGGTTAATTCCTGTCCTTGGTGGGAAATGAGAGTTAAATTTGCCCGTCCAGAAACCTCCAGCTTGTCTCTCATTGGTTCTCCCTATTCCTGTTCATCTTCCACAGAAATTGCAAACTGGGCCAAACAGGAGAATAAAGATACTGACTCTCCAAGTCGGGAGAGTGTTAGTAAAGCGTCTGGAATGTTGCACCCGAGTACCAGGGGACGAAAACTGAGACATATTTGAACACGTCTCCCGATCACATGGTTGATCATACTCTGGGTTCCACATGCATGTTTTAGCTGAAGGAAAAATCCCTTAAACCTGGAGAGTTGAGACCCGTGGAATGGGTACCATGCAATGTGACTTCAAAGGGTCTTCATTTGCTCACCGAACCTCTCCAATCCTATCACTGCTGCGTTTATGCCCCTCTACACACGCTTGATTCCCTTTCAGAGACATAGCAATCCATAGATTTTAAGATACTTGCTAGTCAGGTACATTCTTAGGCGTTTAATATGGGGTGTTGAGTCCATTTCGTTGAGCAAAGAGTAGCTCTTGTCTATTATATATTTGATTAAGGAACTTTATCTGTGCTCATTTCAATCTCTGGTTTTATGCAGCACCCCAACTCCCCTTTCCCCTTAAGCAAGCATAAGTTGGTTTTCTAAATTTGAGACCCTGTTCTGTTTTGGAATTCAGTTCCTGTGTAGCCAAGTTTACATTCCATGTATTAGTGATATCTTATGATGTTTCTTTTTCTGTGTGACTTATTTCAGATAAAATCATCATACCTGAATCCACTCATTATGCTTCTACGTGTCTGAAGACAGAGATTTCATTGCTGAGTGATATTGCATTGTACGTAAGTACCACAACTTCTTTATCCATTATTCGCTCTTTGCGATATTGAACTTGTATCGTAACCGAGGTTCTTGTAAACAGAGCCATCCCAAACTTTGGGGTGGCTGTGTCTTTTTGATTTTAATTTCCCTAAGCTATAGGACCATAAGTGGAAGTGCCCTAGGCTCTGTTGCTTTGTTTTTTAGATGTTTCAGGAAACACCATACACTTCTCCCAAGTGTCTGTTGGCAATTTACATCCCACCCATCAGCATAACAAGGCTCCCAGTTCTCCATGGCCTGTCCTGCCTTTCTGGATTTTACACTTTTTTCAGATGGCCCTTTTGACCGGGGGGAAGTGAGACTTCATTGTAGTGCAGATTTCCTTTGCAAGCTTGCTTGGTTGGCCAAAAAGGGCGTATGCGTTTTTTCCTGAATATATTCAGGAAAAAACGCATACGCCCTTTTTGGCCAAGTGCATCATTGTGGACGTTCTGCCTCTTTTCCTATGCTTTCAATGCAATTCCAGTCTACCTCCTGAAATCGGTTTCCTGCAATTCTGCCCCGCTTTCAAGTCCTCTTGGCAGCCTTACTTCAGTATATTTTTGGACGATAGCTGTCATTTATAACTCTGCAGGTTTGTGAATTACAGTGCCCCTGAGCTCCTTTCTTCAACTCGCTTTCTTTTGAGCTGGCCGTAACACCGCAGGATGGCTTCAGGCCCTAATCTGGTTCTGGCACGGCACTCTGAGCCTTTGCTTATTTCTTCTTCCTGGTGGGAAATGAGAGTTAAATTTGCCCGTCCAGACACCTCCAGCTAGTCTCTCATTGGTTCTCCCTATTCCTGTTCATCTTCCGCAGAAATTGCAAACTGGGCCAAACAGGAGGTTAAAGGCGCTGACTCTCCAAGTGGGGAGAGTGTTAGTAAAGCGTCTGGAATGTTGCACCCGAGTACCAGGGGAGGAAAACTGAGACATATTTGAACACGTCTCCCGTTCACACGGTTGATCATACTCTGGGTTCCACATGCATGTTTTAGCTGAAGGAAGAATACCTTAAACCTGGAGAGTTGAGACCCGTTTAATGGGTACCATGCAATATGACTTCAAAGGGTCTTCATTTGCTCACCGAACCTCTCCAATCCTATCACTGCTGCGTTTATGCCCCTGTACACACGCTTGATTCTCTTTCGGAGACATAGCAATCCATAGGTTTTAAGATACTTACTAGTCAGGTACATTCTTAGGCGTTTAATATGGGGTGTTGAGTCCATTTCGTTGAGCAAGGAGTAGCTCTTGTCTATTCCATATTTGGCTTAAGGAACTTTATCTGTGCTCATTTCAATCTCTGGTTTTATGCATCACCCCAACTCACCTTTCCCCTTAAGCAAGCATAAGTTGGTTTTCTAAATTTGAGACCCTGTTCTGTTCTGTAATTCAGTTCCTGTGGAGCCAAGTTTACATTCCGTGTATTACTGATATCTTATGATGTTTCTTTTTCTGTGTGACTTATTTCAGTTAGAATCATCATACCTGAATCCACTCATTGTGCTGCTAAGGGCCTGATGACATAGATTTCATTGCTGAGTGATATTGATTTGTAAGTAAATACCACAACTTCATTATCCATTTTTCACTTTCTGCGATGTTGAACTTGTACTGTAAACGAGGTTCTTGTAAACAGAGGCGTCCCAAACTTTGGGGTGGCTGTGTCTTTTTGATTTTAATTTCCCTAAGCTATAGGACCATAAGTGGAAGTGCCCTAGGCTCTGTTGCTTTGTTTTTTAGATGTTTCAGGAAACACCATACACTTCTCCCGAGTGTCTGTTGGCAATTTACATCCCGCCCATCAGCATAACAAGGCTCCCAGTTCTCCATGGCCTGTCCTGCCTTTCTGGATTTTACACTTTTTTCAGATGGCCCTTTTGACTGGGGGGAAGTGAGACTTCATTGTAGTGCAGATTTCCTTTGCAAGTTTGCTTAGTTGGCCAAAAAGGACGTATGCGTTTTTTCCTGAATATATTCAGGAAAAAATGCATACGTCCTTTTTGGCCAAGTGCATCATTGTGGATGTTCTGCCTCTTTTCCTATGCTTTCAATGCAATTCCAGTCTACCTCCTGAAATCGGTTTCCTGCAATTCTGCCCCGCTTTCAAGTCCTCTTGGCAGCCTTACTTTAGTATATTTTTGGACGATAGCTGTCATTTATAACTCTGCAGGTTTGTGAATTACAGTGCCCCTGAGCTCCTTTCTTCAACTCGCTTTCTTTTGAGCTGGCCACAACACCGCAGGATGGCTTCAGGCCCTAATCTGGTTCCGTCACGGCACGATGAGCCTTTGGTTATTTCCTCTTCCTGGTGGGAAATGAGAGTTAAATTTGCCCGTCCAGACACCTCCAGCTAGTCTCTCATTGGTTCTCGCTATTCCTGTTCATCTTCCGCAGAAATTGCAAACTGGGCCAAACAGGAGGTTAAAGGCGCTGACTCTCCAAGTAGGGAGAGTGTTAGTAAAGCGTCTGGAATGTTGCACCCGAGTACCAGGGGAGGAAAACTGAGACATATTTGAACACGTCTCCCGTTCACACGGTTGATCATACTCTGGGTTCCACATGCATGTTTTAGCTGAAGGAAGAATCCCTGAAACCTGGAGAGTTGAGACCCGTGGAATGGGTACCATGCAATATGACTTCAAAGGGTCTTCATTTGCTCACCGAACCTCTCCAATCCTATCACTGCTGCGTTTATGCCCCTGTACACACGCTTGATTCTCTTTCGGAGACATAGCAATCCATAGGTTTTAAGATACTTACTAGTCAGGTACATTCTTAGGCGTTTAATATGGGGTGTTGAGTCCATTTCGTTGAGCAAGGAGTAGCTCTTGTCTATTCCATATTTGGCTTAAGGAAGTTAATCTGTGCTCATTTCAATCTCTGGTTTTATGCAGCACCCCAACTCACCTTTCCCCTTAAGCAAGCATAAGTTGGTTTTCTAAATTTGAGACCCTGTTCTGTTCTGTAATTCAGTTCCTGTGGAGCCAAGTTTACATTCCGTGTATTAGTGATATCTTATGATGTTTCTTTTTCTGTGTCACTTATTTCAGTTAGAATCATCTTACCTGAATCCACTCATTATGCTGCTACGGGCCTGATGACATAGATTTCATTGCTGAGTGATACTGCATTGTACGTAAGTACCACAACTTCTTCATCCATTTTTCACTTTCTGTGATATTGAACTTGTACGGTAAATGAGGTTCTTGTAAACAGAGGCGTCCCAAACTTTGGGGTGGCTGTGTCTTTTTGATTTTAATTTCCCTAAGCTATAGGACCATAAGTGGAAGTGCCCTAGGCTCTGTTGCTTTGTTTTTTAGATGTTTCAGGAAACACCATACACTTCTCCCGAGTGTCTGTTGGCAATTTACATCCCGCCCATCAGCATAACAAGGCTCCCAGTTCTCCATGGCCTGTCCTGCCTTTCTGGATTTTACACTTTATTCAGATGGCCCTTTTGACCGGGGAGAAGTGAGACTTCATTGTAGTGCAGATTTCCTTTGCAAGCTTGCTTGGTTGGCCAAAAAGGGCGTATGCGTTTTTTCCTGAATATATTCAGGAAAAAACACATACGCCCTTTTTGGCCAAGTGCATCATTGTGGACGTTCTGCCTCTTTTCCTATGCTTTCAATGCAATTCCAGTCTACCTCCTGAAATCGGTTTCCTGCAATTCTGCCCCGCTTTCAAGTCCTCTTGGCAGCCTTACTTCAGTATATTTTTGGACGATAGCTGTCATTTATAACTCTGCAGGTTTGTGAATTACAGTGCCCCTGAGCTCCTTTCTTCAACTCGCTTTCTTGTGACCTGGCCGCAACACCGCAGGATGGCTTCAGGCCCTAATCTGGTTCCGGCACGGCACGCTGAGCCTTTGGTTAATTCCTCTTCCTGGTGGGAAATGAGAGTTAAATTTGCCCGTCCAGACACCTCCAGCTAGTCTCTCATTGGTTCTCGCTATTCCTGTTCATCTTCCGCAGAAATTGCAAACTGGGCCAAACAGGAGGTTAAAGGCGCTGACTCTCCAAGTGGGGAGAGTGTTAGTAAAGCGTCTGGAATGTTGCACCCGAGTACCAGGGGAGGAAAACTGAGACATATTTGAACACGTCTCCCGTTCACACGGTTGATCATACTCTGGGTTCCACATGCATGTTTTAGCTGAAGGAAGAATACCTTAAACCTGGAGAGTTGAGACCCGTGGAATGGGTACCATGCAATATGACTTCAAAGGGTCTTCATTTGCTCACCGAACCTCTCCAATCCTATCACTGCTGCGTTTATGCCCCTGTACACACGCTTGATTCTCTTTCGGAGACATAGCAATCCATAGGTTTTAAGATACTTACTAGTCAGGTACATTCTTAGGCGTTTAATATGGGGTGTTGAGTCCATTTCGTTGAGCAAGGAGTAGCTCTTGTCTATTCCATATTTGGCTTAAGGAACTTTATCTGTGCTCATTTCAATCTCTGGTTTTATGCAGCACCCCAACTCACCTTTCCCCTTAAGCAAGCATAAGTTGGTTTTCTAAATTTGAGACCCTGTTCTGTTTTGGAATTCAGTTCCTGTGTAGCCAAGTTTACATTCCGTGTATTAGTGATATCTTATGATGTTTCTTTTTCTGTGTGACTTATTTCAGTTAGAATCATCGTATCTGAATCCACTCGTTATGCTGCTACGGGCCTGATGACATAGATTTCATTGCTGAGTGATACTGCATTGTACGTAAGTACCACAAGTTCTTTATCCATTTTTCACTTTCTGTGATATTGAACTTGTACGGGAAACGAGGTTCTTGTAAACAGAGGCGTCCCAAACTTTGGGGTGGCTGTGTCTTTTTGATTTTAATTTCCCTAAGCTATAGGACCATAAGTGGAAGTGCCCTAGGCTCTGTTGCTTTGTTTTTTAGATGTTTCAGGAAACACCATACACTTCTCCCGAGTGTCTGTTGGCAATTTACATCCCGCCCATCAGCATAACAAGGCTCCCAGTTCTCCATGGCCTGTCCTGCCTTTCTGGATTTTACACTTTATTCAGATGGCCCTTTTGACCGGGGGGAAGTGAGACTTCATTGTAGTGCAGATTTCCTTTGCAAGTTTGCTTTGTTGGCCAAAAAGGGCGTATGCGTTTTTTCCTGAATATATTCAGGAAAAAACACATACGCCCTTTTTGGCCAAGTGCATCATTGTGGACGTTCTGCCTCTTTTCCTATGCTTTCAATGCAATTCCAGTCTACCTCCTGAAATCGGTTTCCTGCAATTCTGCCCCGCTTTCAAGTCCTCTTGGCAGCCTTACTTCAGTATATTTTTGTATGATAGCTGTCATTTATAACTCTGCAGGTTTGTGAATTACAGTGCCCCTGAGCTCCTTTCTTCAACTCGCTTTCTTGTGACCTGGCCGCAACACCGCAGGATGGCTTCAGGCCTTAATCTGGTTCCGGCACGGCACGCTGAGCCTTTGGTTATTTCCTCTTCCTGGAGGGAAATGAGAGTTAAATTTGCCCGTCCAGACACCTCCAGCTAGTCTCTCATTGGTTCTCGCTATTCCTGTTCATCTTCCGCAGAAATTGCAAACTGGGCCAAACAGGAGGTTAAAGGCACTGATTCTCCAAGTCGGGAGAGTGTTAGTAAAGCGTCTGGAATGTTGCACCCGAGTACCAGGGGAGGAAAACTGAGACATATTTGAACACGTCTCCCGATCACATGGTTGATCATACTCTAGGTTCCACATGCATGTTTTAGCTGAAGGAAGAATACCTTAAACCTGGGTAGTTGAAACCCGTGGAATGGGTACCATGCAATATGACTTCAAAGGGTCTTCATTTGCTCACCGAACCTCTCCAATCCTATCACTGCTGCGTTTATGCCCCTGTACACATGCTTGATTCTCTTTCGGAGACATAAGAATCCATAGGTTTTAAGATACTTACTAGTCAGGTACATTCTTAGGCGTTTAATATGGGGTGTTGGGTCCATTTCGTTGAGCAAGGAGTAGCTCTTGTCTATTCCATATTTGGCTTAAGGAACTTTATCTGTGCTCATTTCAATCTCTGGTTTTATGCATCACCCCAACTCACCTTTACCCTTAAGCAAGCATAAGTTGGTTTTCTAAATTTGAGACCCTGTTCTGTTCTGTAATTCAGTTCCTGTGGAGCCAAGTTTACATTCCGTGTATTACTGATATCTTATGATGTTTCTTTTTCTGTGTGACTTATTTCAGTTAGAATCATCATACCTGAATCCACTCATTGTGCTGCTAAGGGCCTGATGACATAGATTTCATTGCTGAGTGATATTGATTTGTAAGTAAATACCACAACTTCATTATCCATTTTTCACTTTCTGCGATGTTGAACTTGTACTGTAAACGAGGTTCTTGTAAACAGAGGCATCCCAAACTTTGGGGTGGCTGTGTCTTTTTGATTTTAATTTCCCTAAGCTATAGGACCATAAGTGGAAGTGCCCTAGGCTCTGTTGCTTTGTTTTTTAGATGTTTCAGGAAACACCATACACTTCTCCCGAGTGTCTGTTGGCAATTTACATCCCGCCCATCAGCATAACAAGGCTCCCAGTTCTCCATGGCCTGTCCTGCCTTTCTGGATTTTACACTTTTTTCAGATGGCCCTTTTGACCGGGGGGAAGTGAGACTTCATTGTAGTGCAGATTTCCTTTGCAAGTTTGCTTAGTTGGCCAAAAAGGACGTATGCGTTTTTTCCTGAATATATTCAGGAAAAAATGCATACGTCCTTTTTGGCCAAGTGCATCATTGTGGATGTTCTGCCTCTTTTCCTATGCTTTCAATGCAATTCCAGTCTACCTCCTGAAATCGGTTTCCTGCAATTCTGCCCCGCTTTCAAGTCCTCTTGGCAGCCTTACTTCAGTATATTTTTGGACGATAGCTGTCATTTATAACTCTGCAGGTTTGTGAATTACAGTGCCCCTGAGCTCCTTTCTTCAACTCGCTTTCTTGTGAGCTGGCCGCAACACCGCAGGATGGCTTCAGGCCCTAATCTGGTTCCGTCACGGCACGATGAGCCTTTGGTTATTTTCTCTTCCTGGTGGGAAATGAGTTAAATTTGCCCGTCCAGACACCTCCAGCTAGTCTCTCATTGGTTCTCGCTATTCCTGTTCATCTTCCGCAGAAATTGCAAACTGGGCCAAACAGGAGGTTAAAGGCGCTGACTCTCCAAGTGGGGAGAGTGTTAGTAAAGCGTCTGGAATGTTGCACCCGAGTACCAGGGGAGGAAAACTGAGACATATTTGAACACGTCTCCCGTTCACACGGTTGATCATACTCTGGGTTCCACATGCATGTTTTAGCTGAAGGAAGAATACCTTAAACCTGGAGAGTTGAGACCCGTGGAATGGGTACCATGCAATATGACTTCAAAGGGTCTTCATTTGCTCACCGAACCTCTCCAATCCTATCACTGCTGCGTTTATGCCCCTGTACACACGCTTGATTCTCTTTCGGAGACATAGCAATCCATAGGTTTTAAGATACTTACTAGTCAGGTACATTCTTAGGCGTTTAATATGGGGTGTTGAGTCCATTTCGTTGAGCAAGGAGTAGCTCTTGTCTATTCCATATTTGGCTTAAGGAACTTAATCTGTGCTTATTTCAATCTCTGGTTTTATGCAGCACCCCAACTCACCTTTCCCCTTAAGCAAGCATAAGTTGGTTTTCTAAATTTGAGACCCTGTTCTGTTTTGGAATTCAGTTCCTGTGTAGCCAAGTTTACATTCCGTGTATTAGTGATATCTTATGATGTTTCTTTTTCTGTGTCACTTATTTCAGTTAGAATCATCTTACCTGAATCCACTCATTATGCTGCTACGGGCCTGATGACATAGATTTCATTGCTGAGTGATACTGCATTGTACGTAAGTACCACAAGTTCTTTATCCATTTTTCACTTTCTGTGATATTGAACTTGTACGGTAAATGAGGTTCTTGTAAACAGAGGCGTCCCAAACTTTGGGGTGGCTGTGTCTTTTTGATTTTAATTTCCCTAAGCTATAGGACCATAAGTGGAAGTGCCCTAGGCTCTGTTGCTTTGTTTTTTAGATGTTTCAGGAAACACCATACACTTCTCCTGAGTGTCTGTTGGCAATTTACATCCCGCCCATCAGCATAACAAGGCTCCCAGTTCTCCATGGCCTGTCCTGCCTTTCTGGATTTTACACTTTATTCAGATGGCCCTTTTGACCGGGGGGAAGTGAGACTTCATTGTAGTGCAGATTTCCTTTGCAAGTTTCCTTGGTTGTCCAAAAATGGCGTATGCGTTTTTTCCTGAATATATTCAGGAAAAAACACATACGCCCTTTTTGGCCAAGTGCATCATTGTGGACGTTCTGCCTCTTTTCCTATGCTTTCAATGCAATTCCAGTCTACCTCCTGAAATCGGTTTCCTGCAATTCTGCCCCGCTTTCAAGTCCTCTTGGCAGCCTTACTTCAGTATATTTTTGTATGATAGCTGTCATTTATAACTCTGCAGGTTTGTGAATTACAGTGCCCCTGAGCTCCTTTCTTCAACTCGCTTTCTTGTGACCTGGCCGCAACACCGCAGGATGGCTTCAGGCCCTAATCTGGTTCCGGCACGGCACGCTGAGCCTTTGGTTAATTCCTCTTCCTGGTGGGAAATGATAGTTAAATTTGCCCGTCCAGACACCTCCAGCTAGTCTCTCATTGGTTCTCGCTATTCCTGTTCATCTTCCGCAGAAATTGCAAACTGGGCCAAACAGGAGGTTAAAGGCGCTGACTCTCCAAGTGGGGAGAGTGTTAGTAAAGCGTCTGGAATGTTGCACCCGAGTACCAGGGTACGAAAACTGAGACATATTTGAACACGTCTCCCGTTCACACGGTTGATCATACTCTGGGTTCCACATGCATGTTTTAGCTGAAGGAAGAATCCCTGAAACCTGGAGAGTTGAGACCCGTGGAATGGGTACCATGCAATATGACTTCAAAGGGTCTTCATTTGCTCACCGAACCTCTCCAATCCTATCACTGCTGCGTTTATGCCCCTGTACACACGCTTGATTCTCTTTCGGAGACATAGCAATCCATAGGTTTTAAGATACTTACTAGTCAGGTACATTCTTAGGCGTTTAATATGGGGTGTTGAGTCCATTTCGTTGAGCAAGGAGTAGCTCTTGTCTATTCCATATTTGGCTTAAGGAACTTTATCTGTGCTCATTTCAATCTCTGGTTTTATGCAGCACCCCAACTCACCTTTCCCCTTAAGCAAGCATAAGTTGGTTTTCTAAATTTGAGACCCTGTTCTGTTTTGGAATTCAGTACCTGTGTAGCCAAGTTTACATTCCGTGTATTAGTGATATCTTATGATGTTTCTTTTTCTTTGTGACTTATTTCAGTTAGAATCATCGTACCTGAATCCACTCATTATGCTGCTACGGGCCTGATGACATAGATTTCATTGCTGAGTGATACTGCATTGTACGTAAGTACCACAAGTTCTTTATCCATTTTTCACTTTCTGTGATATTGAACTTGTACTGTACACGAGGTTCTTGTAAACAGAGGCGTTCCAAACTTTGGGGTGGCTGTGTCTTTTTTATTTTAATTTCCCTAAGCTATAGGACCATAAGTGGAAGTGCCCTAGGCTCTGTTGCTTTGTTTTTTAGATGTTTCAGGAAACACCATACACTTCTCCCGAGTGTCTGTTGGCAATTTACATCCCGCCCATCAGCATAACAAGGCTCCCAGTTCTCCATGGCCTGTCCTGCCTTTCTGGATTTTACACTTTATTCAGATGGCCCTTTTGACCGGGGGGAAGTGAGACTTCATTGTAGTGCAGATTTCCTTTGCAAGTTTGCTTTGTTGGCCAAAAAGGGCGTATGCGTTTTTTCCTGAATATATTCAGGAAAAAACGCATACGCCCTTTTTGGCCAAGTGCATCATTGTGGACGTTCTGCCTCTTTTCCTATGCTTTCAATGCAATTCCAGTCTACCTCCTGAAATCGGTTTCCTGCAATTCTGCCCCGCTTTCAAGTCCTCTTGGCAGCCTTACTTCAGTATATTTTTGGACGATAGCTGTCATTTATAACTCTGCAGGTTTGTGAATTACAGTGCCCCTGAGCTCCTTTCTTCAACTCGCTTTCTTGTGACCTGGCCGCAACACCGCAGGATGGCTTCAGGCCCTAATCTTGTTACGGCACGGCACGCTGAGCCTTTGGTTAATTCCTCTTCCTGGTGGGAAATGAGAGTTAAATTTGCCCGTCCAGACACCTCCAGCTAGTCTCTCATTGGTTCTCGCTATTCCTGTTCATCTTCCGCAGAAATTGCAAACTGGGCCAAACAGGAGGTTAAAGGGACTGACTCTCCAAGTCGGGAGAGTGTTAGTAAAGCGTCTGGAATGTTGCACCCGAGTACCAGGGTACGAAAACTGAGACATATTTGAACACGTCTCCCGATCTCATGGTTGATCATACTCTAGGTTCCACATGCATGTTTTAGCTGAAGGAAGAATAC
The DNA here is from genome assembly GCF_039906515.1 of Pseudorca crassidens. Classification (NCBI taxonomy): domain Eukaryota; kingdom Metazoa; phylum Chordata; class Mammalia; order Artiodactyla; family Delphinidae; genus Pseudorca; species Pseudorca crassidens. The sequence goes on along the minus strand of NC_090300.1, from coordinate 3,368 downwards.
CTTAAACCTGGATAGTTGAAACCCGTGGAATGGGTACCATGCAATATGACTTCAAAGGGTCTTCATTTGCTCACCGAACCTCTCCAATCCTATCACTGCTGCGTTTATGCCCCTGTACACATGCTTGATTCTCTTTCGGAGACATAAGAATCCATAGGTTTTAAGATACTTACTAGTCAGGTACATTCTTAGGCGTTTAATATGGGGTGTTGGGTCCATTTCGTTGAGCAAGGAGTAGCTCTTGTCTATTCCATATTTGGCTTAAGGAACTTTATCTGTGCTCATTTCAATCTCTGGTTTTATGCATCACCCCAACTCACCTTTACCCTTAAGCAAGCATAAGTTGGTTTTCTAAATTTGAGACCCTGTTCTGTTCTGTAATTCAGTTCCTGTGGAGCCAAGTTTACATTCCGTGTATTACTGATATCTTATGATGTTTCTTTTTCTGTGTGACTTATTTCAGTTAGAATCATCATACCTGAATCCACTCATTGTGCTGCTAAGGGCCTGATGACATAGATTTCATTGCTGAGTGATATTGATTTGTAAGTAAATACCACAACTTCATTATCCATTTTTCACTTTCTGCGATGTTGAACTTGTACTGTAAACGAGGTTCTTGTAAACAGAGGCATCCCAAACTTTGGGGTGGCTGTGTCTTTTTGACTTTAATTTCCCTAAGCTATAGGACCATAAGTGGAAGTGCCCTAGGCTCTGTTGCTTTGTTTTTTAGATGTTTCAGGAAACACCATACACTTCTCCCGAGTGTCTGTTGGCAATTTACATCCCGCCCATCAGCATAACAAGGCTCCCAGTTCTCCATGGCCTGTCCTGCCTTTCTGGATTTTACACTTTTTTCAGATGGCCCTTTTGACCGGGGGGAAGTGAGACTTCATTGTAGTGCAGATTTCCTTTGCAAGTTTGCTTAGTTGGCCAAAAAGGACGTATGCGTTTTTTCCTGAATATATTCAGGAAAAAATGCATACGTCCTTTTTGGCCAAGTGCATCATTGTGGATGTTCTGCCTCTTTTCCTATGCTTTCAATGCAATTCCAGTCTACCTCCTGAAATTGGTTTCCTGCAATTCTGCCCCGCTTTCAAGTCCTCTTGGCAGCCTTACTTCAGTATATTTTTGGACGATAGCTGTCATTTATAACTCTGCAGGTTTGTGAATTACAGTGCCCCTGAGCTCCTTTCTTCAACTTGCTTTCTTTTGAGCTGGCCGCAACACCGCAGGATGGCTTCAGGCCCTAATCTGGTTCCGTCACGGCACGATGAGCCTTTGGTTATTTCCTCTTCCTGGTGGGAAATGAGAGTTAAATTTGCCCGTCCAGACACCTCCAGCTAGTCTCTCATTGGTTCTCGCTATTCCTGTTCATCTTCCGCAGAAATTGCAAACTGGGCCAAACAGGAAGTTAAAGGCGCTGACTCTCCAAGTGGGGAGAGTGTTAGTAAAGCATCTGGAATGTTGCACCCGAGTACCAGGGGAGGAAAACTGAGACATATTTGAACACGTCTCCCGTTCACACGGTTGATCATACTCTGGGTTCCACATGCATGTTTTAGCTGAAGGAAGAATACCTTAAACCTGGAGAGTTGAGACCCGTGGAATGGGTACCATGCAATATGACTTCAAAGGGTCTTCATTTGCTCACCGAACCTCTCCAATCCTATCACTGCTTCGTTTATGCCCCTGTACACACGCTTGATTCTCTTTCGGAGACATAGCATTCCATAGGTTTTAAGATACTTACTAGTCAGGTACATTCTTAGGCGTTTAATATGGGGTGTTGAGTCCATTTCGTTGAGCAAGGAGTAGCTCTTGTCTATTCCATATTTGGCTTAAGGAAGTTAATCTGTGCTCATTTCAATCTCTGGTTTTATGCAGCACCCCAACTCACCTTTCCCCTTAAGCAAGCATAAGTTGGTTTTCTAAATTTGAGACCCTGTTCTGTTTTGGAATTCAGTTCCTGTGTAGCCAAGTTTACATTCCGTGTATTAGTGATATCTTATGATGTTTCTTTTTCTGTGTCACTTATTTCAGTTAGAATCATCTTACCTGAATCCACTCATTATGCTGCTACGGGCCTGATGACATAGATTTCATTGCTGAGTGATACTGCGTTGTACGTAAGTACCACAACTTCTTCATCCATTTTTCACTTTCTGTGATATTGAACTTGTACGGTAAATGAGGTTCTTGTAAACAGAGGCGTCCCAAACTTTGGGGTGGCTGTGTCTTTTTGATTTTAATTTCCCTAAGCTATAGGACCATAAGTGGAAGTGCCCTAGGCTCTGTTGCTTTGTTTTTTAGATGTTTCAGGAAACACCATACACTTCTCCCGAGTGTCTGTTGGCAATTTACATCCCGCCCATCAGCATAACAAGGCTCCCAGTTCTCCATGGCCTGTCCTGCCTTTCTGGATTTTACACTTTATTCAGATGGCCCTTTTGACCGGGGGGAAGTGAGACTTCATTGTAGTGCAGATTTCCTTTGCAAGCTTGCTTGGTTGGCCAAAAAGGGCGTATGCGTTTTTTCCTGAATATATTCAGGAAAAAACACATACGCCCCTTTTGGCCAAGTGCATCATTGTGGACGTTCTGCCTCTTTTCCTATGCTTTCAATGCAATTCCAGTCTACCTCCTGAAATCGGTTTCCTGCAATTCTGCCCCGCTTTCAAGTCCTCTTGGCAGCCTTACTTCAGTATATTTTTGTATGATAGCTGTCATTTATAACTCTGCAGGTTTGTGAATTACAGTGCCCCTGAGCTCCTTTCTTCAACTCGCTTTCTTGTGACCTGGCCGCAACACCGCAGGATGGCTTCAGGCCCTAATCTGGTTCCGGCACGGCACGCTGAGCCTTTGGTTAATTCCTCTTCCTGGTGGGAAATGAGAGTTAAATTTGCCCGTCCAGACACCTCCAGCTAGTCTCTCATTGGTTCTCGCTATTCCTGTTCATCTTCCGCAGAAATTGCAAACTGGGCCAAACAGGAGGTTAAAGGCGCTGACTCTCCAAGTGGGGAGAGTGTTAGTAAAGCGTCTGGAATGTTGCACCCGAGTACCAGGGGAGGAAAACTGAGACATATTTGAACACGTCTCCCGTTCACACAGTTGATCATACTCTGGGTTCCACATGCATGTTTTAGCTGAAGGAAGAATCCCTGAAACCTGGAGAGTTGAGACCTGTGGAATGGGTACCATGCAATATGACTTCAAAGGGTCTTCATTTGCTCACCGAACCTCTCCAATCCTATCACTGCTGCGTTTATGCCCCTGTACACACGCTTGATTCTCTTTCGGAGACATAGCAATCCATAGGTTTTAAGATACTTACTAGTCAGGTACATTCTTAGGCGTTTAATATGGGGT